>NC_138823.1:132872581-133472581 GCF_965183815.1 Platalea leucorodia | reverse complement strand
TACTGAGTCCCATTTCAACCCTCAGCACTAACATACAGTCATCTTCCACATAATGAACTCATTAAATATCCTCTCATGACCACCTGCAGTCTAGGTGATGCAGTCTCTAAGAAGTTTTTTAGCAAATGTACCACTGTCTCATCAACCCTGTTGTTGGCAGGTTATTTTTTTTCCCTTTGCTGTCAAAAGTAATTTTCCCTTTTCAATGTTCAAGTTACTCTCAGCTGTCCTTTACCATATAGAAAAATTCCTTGACCTCTATTCTGTTGTATTATAAATATTTTCATCCCCTTTTTCATCTTTTCTGTAAATTGTACATCACTGGTTCCTTCAATTTCTCTTTGTGGTCATGGCCTGCAATCTAGTTTTCCATATTGTTATTATCCTTCATTGAATCCTTTGTAATTTATTTTAACTTTTCTCTCATGCATTTCCTTCTTATCAAGCAGATGTAGTGAGACAGTGGGGAGGGAAGAAGAAACATAATTACTGCTTTGCCTCTAAGTTCTTACACCTTTCTCCCATGCAAGTATAAAACAAATATCAAATCATTTATTTGGAACAGCATCACACTTTGTCCTTGCCTTTAATTTGTCATCTATTATCACCCAAGGACCTTTGTCACAGTACTGTTCTTTACAATCATGCGTTTATTTCTTCAGCTCAGTATTAGCATTCCCTAGCTGAATTACTTTGCATCTATCTAAATTAAATCTTATCCTACTGTTGTTTGCACATGCCACCAGACTCCTTAGATCATTCTTTTTTTTCCTATCCTCCAATGCATTTGCAATCCGTCATCATTTTTATAGTCTGAAAATCTGATTAATGTTCAATTTACATATCCCTATAAATTAGTTGCAGTTAGCACTGGTTCCAATGCAGGTCCCTACGGAATTTGCTTGATACCTCTATTCTTTCACATTTTACTACATATGATCAGACCCTCCTTATTTCTAGTCCATTAGGAAACTTGAAATCCTGAACTATCGAGTCCTTTTCAAACAAAAAGATTCCACTTTCTCTTGCAGATTCTTGAAGACCACTATAAACATATGTGTGCGTGTGTGTGTGAAAGCGAGAGAGAGAATCCTTCTTTTAGCTAATTTTAAGTACGAGTGAATCCACTGCCTTCACTGGGGTTTATCATCAGGGAAAAGTATGTGCCAAGACCTTAGACTGGAAACGCACCAGCACTTGTTACACATTTTATAAAGCTTGCACTCATCGCTGTGTACTATCTTGAGATGGTGTATTTCTCACTTCAGCTGTCTTAAAGTTAATCCTAACTTTGTCGTTTAGACTCCTTTTATGATTGAAGTCAGGCAGCTCCCAAAGGTAATTCATTCCAAAACAAGAATGGTGACCAGCACAGCTCAGATAAACTTTCTATTGGATGGGCCCATTTCTCACAAAGAACTGTAGCGAGAAGGTACATCGCTTACAGTCAGCCACTGTTGGTTGGGAAGCAAGAAGGCTGCTATTGTAATCCATTTATTCTAACCCTACATTGACCTGTTTCTATAACCCCTCAGGATGTTTATTTCTAACAACATGCTAATTCATTTTCTCTATCAAATCACTTGTTTTCTATTTTAGACTAGCTCATCAACAGAAACGTAGGTAACCATGTTTCAAAAACTCTGTCTCTCCTTTATGTATTGGCACACTGTGTAAAAGCGTTCCATCTTCTTGGTGTGTTCCTCAACAGTGTAGCACACAAACACTGGACATGAGATCTTAGTCCTGGTGCTTTCCTGACAAGCTGAAAGTCAGAGACACAGATTCCTGGCCAAATCTGGGAGCAGAGAACAGGGAGCAGCCAGAGCTGCTCGCAGCTCCCTACCTCGCTGCCTTAGTCATAAACAAAATAAAATAAAATTGCTGCTTGGCTTGTGCCTTATGATGAGAGTCCCGTGCTTAGCACACCATCCCTCTATCCTAATTGTTCCTCTTTCATCAACTCTTCCAGAACTGATGAGAGATCATAATGGCTTCTTTTAGAAAGCTGCTTTTCTCATTAAAAAAAGATCCCGAGCAAACGACACCATCACAATCTACAGACTACCATGATGGGCGCTTCTGCAACGCACTGGGAGAGCCTGTCTGTTGTTTACTGACAACTGTATTTAGTCTCCACAACTTTGGCTTTTCACTTAACGGAGATGGAATTAATTCAAATAGAGCAACATTTTAGTCTGGTGACAAATATATCCCTATTCATGTGGGACAGACATGGAACTTTTCTTGGAATGCAAATTAATGCTACTGTGGTGCAAGCAAGGCACACAGAACCAACCGTTTCTGACGTAATTGGACCAAACTTGGCCATTGATAAGGCAGAAAATGAACGTATTACTGGATACCATACAACTTGCAAACTAAATCAAATCACATTTATGAGTTACACTAGATTAAATTAGAAGAATTCATTTCACCAAAGGCACTACTTCAGCAGAGAACAGTCCTTTCTATGTAAGTGCCTTGCAAATTAAATCAACCCAGTCGATGAAGGGAACAAATTATACATTTTCCATTAACATGCATATTCAAACATTGCAGAAGACCAACAAGTGGAAAGAGAGGCGAGGAGAATGGTCGCATATATTTAAATTGCTCCATTCCCTTGGTTATAAAATCAGAGTGATTACAGAGAAAAGAACTCTCTGTGTACAGTATACATTTGTATTCTGTTCCAAGGCATGGAATAAATGCCAGCGTTATTTAGTAATAGTGCAAGAATAGACCATCAAATCTAATTAATGAAGAACCCCCCCTGCAATAAATAAAGAGTACTCCAGAGAGGACAACATGGGGCAACAGCTTACTGCAGCCAGTTTCCCCTCTAGAGGCAGGACTTTCAAGATTATAACAGTTTTTTGGTTTCTGTGTAGTCTTTGGTGAATAACTGTGTTGCTGCTCAAACAGTTTTGTAATACAGTCCTCAGGTTATCTCTGCTAAGAAAGGTGGTACCTCTGCACTATCAGGGATTTTGCAGTTAACGCTGCAGATACAGCAGCTAAGCTGCTAGGGAAGATCTGAGCAGCATATACTCCACCATGTCTGGTTTTGGCCAGTGTTCGCTGCTGTTATTTATGGACTGTTTATCTAGGTATGCTTACTACACTGGTAAAACATGGGATGACAAATTAGTTTTCTTTCTTTGCTCTTGCACCTACTTCTCCTTTCCCACCAAATAAAGCATGTGAATTCAAGGATTTTTTTTTATAACTTTAGTAACTTACTGGGCAGCAATCTTGATGAACTTTTTGACTAGCTGTACTCGTTTGCAGAGCTGGCTGCAGAGGAGTATCTCAGTGGCAACCCAAAGCTGGACCTCATTGCACCTTTGAAGCAGAAGGCTGAGATTCTCAGTGTTTTCAGCACTGCCCTGTCTGCTGAACGTGAAGTATATCAGCTCTTGCTGGAAGACATGGACAACATTATTAGGAATATAAAAACAATTTAAATGTAAATGAATTATAAATTATTTAGAAATATGTTTTTGAAACAAGACTTGGTTACAGATGGTTATTTTTTCATTATCTATGAGCCAATAACAAATGATTCAGGGTCCAAGTTTGGCTTAGCAAAGTCTAGAGGCTTATTACAGTAGCCAGGTGGACTGGAAGTCCTGCAAGATGCGCTTTTCTTGTGAGATTTCCTGCAGTTCCACTTCTGGCTACAGCCAGGTATAGGACACAATCTATCTCTTTCTGTATTATTTCATCACTTCTGTTCCGGTATGAAAAAGCAACCATATCAGACCATTGCAGAATCAGAAAAATTTCCATTCAAACTTCTTCCTAAAAATAGCCAAGTTTTCAAGAACAGAGGTGTAGGTATTGATTTCTGTGCAAAAAAGAAAACCCACTTCACCAGATCCAGATTTAAAATGTCTAACCTGAATAAAAGAACCTGAAGTGAAAGATCAAGGAAAGCATCTGATGAGAAGCAAGGGAATTTCCCATTCATTTTCTCAGAAAGTCATCAAGCTTTTCAGTGGATGATATTTTCAAGTGACATTTTGTACTGTTAACTGTGTATTTTACTCAGCAGCTCACACCAGCACCTACCAAAGTCATTGAAACAACCCAACGGGCACTGAAGTGGGCCATTATCCCATTTTATAAAGCCTGCCCAGTATTTTTTATCTCACTGAAGCTAACAAGAACAGTAATGCGACCATCTAAATTGCTGAAATTGTGAATTCTGTTGTGGTTAACATGATATCAAGGACACCTATTTGTGGAGTCCAATATTTACTGGAACATTATCGAGTGCAAAGGACAATCTGCATATATAACATATACACACAGACAGGTTTTAGAGAATCATCATGCTCTTTTACTCTCTTGAGGCAAATCTCAATAAAACCCACCAGGTATACAGGAAACATATGAGATGCCCTAGCAAAGGGAAGTTACAAACCTTTAACAATTTTTTCAGTATCAAGGATTGCAACCCATCTCTTGGACTGGATTCAATGCCCCCATTACTGAGAGCTATCAAATCATACTGTCATGATGGTGAACTGAGCACCAAGGAATACTGATGCTCCAAAATGTTGGTGCAATGTCAGGAAATCATAACGGCTCAATGCTGCATGAGAGTAATATACCTGGAAGTGGACATGGTGCTTCTTACCTCATGAATCGCATTGAAGAGGCTCCAGTCAAAGTTTGTTAGTTCTAAGGCAAGATCCCAGGTGTTGATTCCCAAAATTCTCACAGACCTTTGTTGCAATTCCTCATTTTCAGCAAATGGGTTCTAAATCAACAGCCAAGAGGAAAAAAAATCCTGAGCAAATGCCAAAAGTTCTGCAATGAAACAGCTACTGGACCAAGGTACAAAACAGAGCTGAGTAAGTAATCTTACCTAAGTGCACTCTGAGGGTTTTTCCCCCCCACTAATCAAAATCAAGCAGTTATAGTCTATTTAATAAATAGCTTGAAAAAGGAAATGGGTCAATAGGATCAATAGCTTCCTATTGGATTAGGCCTCTCCCTCTGTCTTTCTTTCTCTAAACCTTGAGTATAAAACACTGACCACGCAGACAGCATAATGAAAATAAAATCCCTGAAGCCATCAGAAAATAAAATATGAATTAAGACACCAGGAAATTTTTGTATTATAAGATAAAGGAATCATTCTGCAAACACACCGGATTTAGAATAAATACACACAACTTGCCCACCAATCCACCTTTACAAATAACGGAAATCCATCCATTTTATGATTAATTTACTCCAAATGCAGTCACCAACAAACAGTAAAACACTGTGGGTCCTGATTCATAAAAGTTACTTAGCATATTACTGTGGAGTGCACTGTTACTGCTAGTATTAAGGGCCATTTGACATTTCCATTATTAGCTCGGATTTTCAAAGGTTTGCACTTCTTTTGGGTTTTTTTTACCTCATCAGGCTGAAACTTGGCACACGAACCATCTGCCAAGATGAAAGATTATTCTTATCTGTTAAGCCATTACTTTGGTGCTATATTTCTGACAGTTACAGCAAGTTTTGCAATTTTTATTATGTAACTAATGAAACTAGATTGGCTGTCACCTGTCTGCACTGGAAACCTTCCCTTAATATTCGCATTTTTAGAGGTGGCTAGAACGCCGGAGATAATGGGGATGACAGATTACAATGATAGTGGCATGTCAGCTCTTCGGGGCACATTGATCCAACGAAATGTAAATAGACATTTCTCATCCCTAGGATGAATGCACAGATCCTAGCGGTACTGACAACACATAAAAGTCAGTTGCGACACCGTCCCTGCACTTTCCTCAAAACTTCTGCACAATTAGCAGAAAACTATTGAAAGATTAATTTTTTGAGTGCCTGACTGTTCCTACCTCACTGAGGTTTTGGGAAATCACAGGGGGAGAGAGAGTTTGCAATCCCGGTTTCTGAGGACAGAGGGAATGAGAGACCTGCTGCCCTTCGACCTGCTCCCCTCCCCAGCACCAGCGAGAGGATGGAGAGACAGACAGACAGAAGGGAGGAAAGAGGAGATACCACCAGCAATATACGCCAGCCACAGACTGACCATGCAGCTGCCACAACACTGGGGTCACACTGATGCCCAGTAATTTTGGTAGAATTCACACGACATCTATTTCTACATGTAGTAATTTCATGGAGTTTGTCCACCACCTTGGATGATTAGGTACCAGCCACTTTAAATGTTGGAGGCACAAGGGGCAGGGAAGTCACACAGGCCCTGAATAATCCTCATCCCATCCAGTCCTGTACATGCACAAGTCAGCTTTTCCAGGCTGATGTAGATTGAAAGATTTAAGCTGTACAGAAGCTTTGGTCTATTTGAAATTGATGAACAAATTCCATTACTGTTCAGTCAAATAACTGCTGTTAATGCAAGGTATTTTTTTTCAGGTATAGAGCAGCTCAATAAGCTTTACTAAGGAAACAAAAAATAAATTCTGTATTGAAAAAGCCCTCTGAGAGAAATAGTAAGTTCTTGATCTGGAGTCAGCCAAATAAAAAATGGGAACTATACAA
The DNA here is from genome assembly GCF_965183815.1 of Platalea leucorodia. NCBI lineage: Eukaryota > Metazoa > Chordata > Aves > Pelecaniformes > Threskiornithidae > Platalea > Platalea leucorodia. The sequence goes on along the minus strand of NC_138823.1, from coordinate 133,466,047 downwards.
TACATATCCTTACCAAAGAATCAGTCAGATCTTTTCGGTAGACAAACATACGACTAGATGACTCAAAAGATTTTGAGATAGCCAAGTCATTTGGTTGTAGTTCATGTTTTTCTGTAAAAACAGAAAAAAAAACAGTGAAGCTTCAGAAAAGGAGTAAAAGCTGCATATAAATATGAGAAAAATATTACAAATGTATTTGTAAAGCCACATCAATTTAGAATTTAACTAAGCATCAAACCCAGTCCCTATGTATATGCCAAGCATGGGATCATCATCTCCACACTATTCAGGAACAATAAAGGTGAGTTGTCTCTGATGCTGGACTAGACCATCTGCTTTCAACTTGGACTTCACATCGGATAGAACAGAAAGAAACCCTTGAATCATCTAGTCTAACCTCCTAGGCATTGCAGAACATTTAACTTCAATCCAGTGTATCTGCTCTGAAAAGTCACTACATTTACAGTAAAGCGTCTCAGCCTCCAGAGACTGAGCTGTTGCGTGTCACTGGCAGACAAGAGCACGGGTGGAGATGTTGTCAGTAGCCATGGCCATTCAACAGGAAAAGAAGTTCAAAGTTTCCCAATACCATGAAATTCACACCATGGAGCAGAGCTGAAGAGTCCTTGATAGTACGGTATATACAGAAATTCCTCTAGACCTAGAGGAATTCATTTAGGAAACATTTAAGTGAAAGAGCAGGACACACCAAACTGGTAGCAAAGACAAAGGAACTTTTTTTTTCTCCGCTCCAGAGAGCTGGTTCAGCTCTGGGCATTCTTGGGTGCACCAGAGAAAGGTGGGGGGAAAAATAAAGCAAAACCCAGAACACAGCTAAAAAACTGCCCTGGGAAAACTGTCTCTTCCTGCAGGCTCCAAGTAATCTTCTGGAGACCTGACACATGAGATTTGATTACAGTGACTGTATTAATGTAGACCCAAAAGCACTACAAGCATGTTGAGAGCTACCTTGGACTTTTCATTGCCCATGTGGGAGGCGTAGGACCAGGAGGAGTCTGAGAGCAAACATCATTTCAAACTGTCTTTTTTCCCCTCTTATCCATGCTCACACCCGATACATTTATGTTGAATTACCAGTATGTTTTTTCAAGGTAATTTTGAATAAAAAGAGTGTGCTTGTGCATTTCAGGAGTACAATAAAAACACGTTCTCCAATGCTCATACTGCTGCCCTCCAAGTGGATGGCAGATGACAGTTCTGAGTCATGCAAATAGCAAAAAAAAACAAAGAAAAAAGAAAGCGTGGCAGGCTAGTGTTTATTGCTCACAGCAGAGGAGTGCCAATGCGTAAGAACAAGGATACTGAAACTGTGGTATCTCCGATTAATTCAGGCAACGTGACTAAATGACATTTTGGAGGTTACAATGGTCATGTACAAATGACAGTCCTATTGTACCTACATTTTAATTATTGTTTCTGATTGAACAGCCAAGTGGCAACCACTTCTATTCTGTGGCTTTCTCAGGAACCAATGTGGTCTAGAGATAATAGTGTGTTTCATTATTTATAAATTGTTGGTTTTATTTAGCTAAGTAGGCAGTTAGCACCAGATTTATTGCCATCAGAGAAAAACTTGCCCTGCTCTTGAACACGAGCACAAGACGTGAAACACAAGAGCAACACAGTGATTTTGCAGTGCTGCAAAATGCACTGGAGGCAAGTTTGGGCACACACAAGGGTAAAAGAAGTGTGCCTGCAAATGAGGTAACCCGGCTGGCCAGGACGCCTACGTGCAATGCTCCCGTGTGGCCACTCCGTGCCCAGGCTCTCGACAGCCGGGGCAGGGCACCATCTCCCTGCCACCCACACCGGTGCCCTGCAAAAAAATGGTTGTTAACTGAGCTCGACGTGAGGGAGAAAAATGTGACCTTCCACTTCTGAATCAAATAAATAAACAGAACAAGCCAGGATTTGTCTGTATTTCATTTAAATAGACTGACAAAGAAGTAAGAATGAGTGCCATATATTTTAGGGTGCATCCTTTGTCCAGGAGGATCGACACCAAATAATGTTATCTGAGAATATGGTCAAGATAATGTTCTAAACTCTTAGACCCTTTTTTGTAGATGCAGCTTGGCATTTCTATGTACCTAGTTAAATTGCTTCCTTTATATTCCCTCAGAGCCAAAAGGCACCACAATGAGCAAAACAATCTGACTGAAGACCTTGAGACCTGACAGACACCAAAGCAAAATCTTGGGGGTTTGGCTGGTCCCTAGTGATCAGTCTGGTCTTCCTTAAAAAAGACAATAAGCCTTTCTGTTCAATGAGAAACACTAAAATAATAAGGAAAAAATGTCAGTTGTAAGCAAGACTGCTTACAAAATATTGCTTAGATTGCTCTCGGTATCTCAGCTGTGCAAATACACGTCTCCTTTCTGCTGGAGAATATTCATTACCCATGCCATAAATAAGGAAACAGCCATGCATACAGTATTTGTTATCCCCTTTTATATTTTCAAAGCAAACCATGCCTCATTGCCTTCCAAATTAATTTAAATGCAGAAGTAGATTTATCTGTGGGGAAAAAATAAAATCTTGCAGTACTGCTGGAGACTGAGAGTTCTTTGCACTCCCTTCCCAGCAAGGAGATGCCGTATCCGATGGTACCCAAGAATGAGCTGTTGCCATGGAAATGACTCTCTGGGAAGCAGCTCCTCATTGTTCCCGTGGTCATCCAGCTGTGGGCCCGCACAGGAACAGCTGTATCCTTGCACCAGAAAATGTCAGCCCTCCCTTACGTGATGCACTAAAAGGTAAGTAATCAGATGAAGGGAAGTTATTTACCGCCAGAAAACGTGACTGTCACCAGCGCCAACTCCTCCTCTGGGTACTGGATCTTTTCTGCTACAATCTTCAGTATCTCCTGAGCTGAAGCGGATACTTGAGCCTTCACACTGACATAGGAGTGCTCCGTTATATACACGCGGCAGAAAACTGCACAAAGGAAGAAAGACACACTCAGCAGCAGGCAGAGACAGCTGAACAGAGCCGGGGAGAATCTCGCAGACCTGACCATGGCAATGCCTACAGGGACATGAAACTAAGCATCAACATTTTCCCCCTTCCCACTTCCTCTCCCTGGGAAATGAGAGGGCCAAGTAAATGGAACCAGACCCCCATGGTTGCATTTCAGCAATACCTATTCAAGACTTCCTACCATGAGGATTTGTCATGGACAACCTCCTCTACTGCCTATCTTCTTTCCAAACTCAGCTGTTGCCATTTTTTCTCCTTCCTTTTAAGTTCAGATAAATCACCGTCCTTTCAGTATATTTCATATCCACGGCAGAAATTATTTTGGACCTCCACTTCCACCTGGAACAGGCAGCTTCACAAAAACAGCGCTCCCTGCTCTTCAACCACTCCCGCTAGCTTATCTGTCTAGACATCTAAACTACTTGCATTGCCAGAGTATTTTAGCACCAGCAGAGGCTGCCCGAACAGCAATGCAATTAGTTCTGACAACTCATTCCCTGAATCATTTGCACCACACATAAAAGGGACTGGTTTGGAGAAATTCCACGGGCTCATCACTTCCACTGAGGTCTATGAGTCGGTTAGGCTCTGAGAGGGAGATTCCCAGCAGTAATGCTGTGGTCAGCTCAGGTAGCACTTTGTTTCTGCTACAAAAAGGGATGTATGCTCTCTCTGCTTGCCAGAATTTTAGGTTTACATCTTTTGCCGAGTTTGCCATAGCCAGTTCTTTGAAATACAGCTGCCACACTTAAAAGGGAAGAAACAGACTTGCATAAATATTTCAAAAATTACAAATTCTGCTAATAAGAACTGCCACAACTCTTGGTTTCATACTGACTTCAGTGCTTAATTAAACTTTCCATTTCCTTCTAATCTAGTACTTCTTATTGCAGACAGGCTGCTACCATGTCAGTATAAGACAAACCTTTTCTTCTCCAGAAATGCTGTATTTTTAAAAATATTTTTATTGACAGATGCATGTAAAAATAGCTCTTTGCTTATCCTACAAGTCTTCATGGCTTCAGGGCACTTTCATTAACCAAGACCATGCCAGAAGTGGTTAAGAACTCTGTCTGCGTTAATAAGTTTTTTTGTGTTGTAAAGAAAAAATGAGGATAAGAAGGAAGGAGGAGCTTTACATTTAACCTTGGGGAAGAAAAGTAATTTGATTTTATAATTTTTTTCTTAACCTGTCTCTGCTGACAGACAGTAAATCAGATGCTCATCCTATGGCAGAATCTCTCTTCAGAATGGATATAGCTCATGAAAAGATAGAGACATCAAATTGCACTCTGAATTACTAGGTAGAATATAAATTTTAAGAAATCTGACAGGAATATTTGGACTCCATACGCGGAGCACAACACAACTTGCCTACAGTGAATTTGTTTGACATCTCCTCTCTGCCATTCGGGAGGGGAAGATGGCAGCAATATGTTAATTTATAACTGGGCTATTGATATATCCTTTGCTTAACATTGAACTAAACCAATCTACAGGTCAGGTCCTCAAGCACAACAACCATACTGATTCTCCCAAAGCCTGTTCCCCCATGCACCTTTCCAACGTTCTCTCTGCGGTATCTATTGGCATGGACCATGCCATCTCTTCCAGGAGCCTGTGCTGCTCCTCTGTGGGTGCAGGAGGGAAGGCCAGTGGGGAAAGCAGTCATGGGTCGCCCTGGTAATGCTTACATGAGGGGATAATATGCCTCTGGTCAAGTGGCCTGGTGCAGCTTGGACAGACCCATCCTCCACAAGCACCATCGGTCGGCAGCACTCCACCACACCAACTTAGATGTCGACCCTCACCATCTGTCTCTCCTCTCCCCAACTCCACTTCAGCTATTTCATTCCTTCAATCCCATTATCTTCCGTGGCTCATGGTCTCAAGGAGTGAGATAAAAGCAATTTAACCCAGCCAGGGCTGGCCTTGCTGGGTCCTGCCCTTCTTGTCCCCACAGCGAGGCAGTCTGCCCCCTCTCTGGTGCCAGTACATTTCCCTCCCCATTCACCCATGAGCCGTGCCCAACTTTTTAAGAAGAAAAAAGAGTGTGGGGGTTCTCATCCAGAAATGACAATTTTAGAAGCAGCCTTGATAACACAAATATCAAATAAACTTACATTTGAAGCACGGAAAGAGGATATCTATCAGCAGCACATATTGTGTGGAAAGACTTGGCATTGAAGGAGCTTCGTTTTTATTCTGTCACAAATGAGCACTAAAAATATTCTGACTCCAAGTGAACTTCCGGAGTTTTGTTCCCGGTGAGAAACAAAGATATATCGTCAAAGGGCAAGACTTCCAGGTAGGAGGTCCTTCTGCCTGTTCTCTGCTTGTGTACAGTGTTATCCTCCTCTCTGCCTCCTTCCTCCTACGGGCATTACAGGAGGGTGACAGCCTCACTGTGTTATTGCATTAGTAGTGATGAAGGGAAATTGCATTTTGAAATGGTTGACATTAAAGTGAAGTGGCACCTTGCACTCCACACGGAGATGTTTTTGAGGAGAGAAGGAACTAAGTGCGCTCCCAGAGTTAGCAGATCCTGGCCCATTTAATGCGACAGGCTTATTTGTTCACCTTTCACAACCAAGATCTAGGTCAAGAAACCAAGAGCATGAAACGGAGCAGGAATTAACGCCTGGTGGATGGGCTGCCAGCACTGCTGGCAGGCACGCAGCTCTGCTACAGGGCTGCTGGAGGAACCAGACAGGGGCAAAAAGCCCTTGAGATACCATGTCACTGCTGAACCCCTGCAAAGTAGGAGGCAGGAAGGTTACCTCACACAGTCAAATCATCTTCTGTGGCCCTAAGGTGCTGTTCAGAAGCTATATGTCAGTTAAAAAAAATTACACTATGGGCAGCCCTTGAGAAACAAATTTGCTGTTTTGGAGTTTTCCCTCCAAGTATGATTGATACTTACTTTCTTCTGTTTCATTCATGGTTCCTCTGTGTTGCAGCCAGTTCTCCTTTAGACTGAACTGGTGGAAAAAGGTTTTATTCTGTGAGTGGGAGAAGGGAAAGGAAAAAAAAAAAAAAAAAAAAAAAGACAACAGTGACTCTCTGCATCCCTGCCCTTTACAAAGCAGTAATTGTCAGAACACAGCATTCAGCCCGTGCGTCTGGCCAGAAAGGTTTCTGTATAGGAAATCCACCCACCCTTTCTTGGCTCAGTAAACTGGGAGTTGCCTTACTAAATAATGGCCAAGGTGGGGATTTTGGAGGAAGCGGGATATGCTGAGGCTAAGCAGCCTGCACAATTCATGGTTCTCTGTAGCCATGTTCAGAGCCCATTTCTTATACACGTATTCTTACATACATTTCCTATGTACCAATCAGCCTATTCAGCAGTTTCACTACAATCTCATGTTCTGCCTCCCACATTTCCACAGTAACATTTTAAGCTCATTACACACTTCAGCTTCAGCCTAGTAAATTTGATGAGCACAGCAATTCACCTCTGTGCAGTTTGTACGCCAGCTTTCTCCGGCTGCACCTTCTCCCTCTGGTCAAATAGACAGATTCATGTTCCTCTCTTTCTTTCTCTGTCCCTGCCACAACAAATCTCCCTTTTGCTCTGTCTACTTGACATCCGTGGTCAATGCCTGGGCTCAGCCTGGTTTGCCCAGGTTGATACATCTCTCTAGCCCCATAGGGACATGCTCCCAGGCCTCTCCTGAATTCTGACATCTCAGAGCATCTTGTTAAGATGCTAATACTGTCACAACCACTGCAGGTTAGCTCATGCAGCTGATATCCAGGCTGCACTGGCAGGAAAAAAAATTCCTTAAGCAATGTTGCAGGTCTAACCTCACTGATGTATCCTGTCATGTTTTTGGCCACCAGTCACTTTCAATTGAGAAGCCAAGAAAAGAGAGGGAAGTGGGCAGAGGGGAAGAAAGCGAGATGCTAAGTTATCTAGCAACCAGCAACAATCAGGTTTGCGTTACCTTTCGGTGAGGTGAATACTCATCTACAGTGCTGAAACAAAAAGGAAAATCCAAATTATTCTTTCCAGTCAAAGATTAGGAAAAGGAAGTTTTAACTATTACAAAGTTTACATCAGAAACTTTTTAACATTAAATGGTCACTGCAGAATGGCTGCAAAACTCCTTCAGGGAAAGCTAAGGGCACCTGGCCCAGAAAACTCTTCTGTGACTTGCACAATCGATGTAGTGAAAAGCAATGCTGGCAGCCTGCAAGCTGCTGGAGAACGCGGATGCAACTCGGGCCCCCAGAGTAAGCAGTGAGGGTCACCCTCAGGGACACAGCTCTTTCCACTTCCCCAACGGCCAAACCACGGAAACAGACTCCATTTGTTGAAAAACATGCCAAGGAAATATCTTTTACCAATACCATAATTAGTAAAATAATAACCCTGAGATGACTACTGCAAAACAGATTTGCTTCTCAGAACTGCAGATCGCAGAGAGAGAATGAGAATGAATGTACCACCTGAAGTCACAGACTGCAGCTTCTGAGGGAAATTTTGCCAGCTTTTCCACTAAGTATTGCTCCACTTGCAAGTGATCCCAACCAAAATTGATGGGAGTGACTGTTGAACCACACACACCACCCAACAAACATCAAAGAAGATTGAATAATCTAGCTTTAGTTTAAAGAAGAGATGATTTGTAAGAATGAATATAGTACTTGTATCACTCATCACTTTACTGAATTACAGCAAGATGACAACAAAAATAAATCACACTCTAAATAAAAGGAGACTGGATCACAAACATAATCAATACTTACTGACGACGATGCATCCCAAGTATCTTCTGAAATTCTTTCAGTTCCTTCTCAAGAATGGGATATTCATACACATCATCTAACACATTCCTGTATATCGTCTACAAAATAAAACAGTATCTGCAACATCTCATAACCCAAGCATAAATCTAAAGCATCATATCAGTGGTCTAAATCAATTCAGGCACTAGCCTACTAAAACAAATTTCATCATTATATTTACGCAAGACCCACAAGAAGAGAACGTTCCTGTTTAAATTTCCAGACTGGTCAATATTCAGCCTGCCTTTGGCAAAACACTCTTTGTATCATCACCAAGCGAGAGGGCAAAATGTTAACACTCATTAGTCTACAAACAGGAAGATTTAAAACAGCACTTGTGGCTGTTGTTACATGAACTGTGGGTTAGGTCATCACTTATCCAAAATGATAACAAACAAGTTCATTTGATTTAGACTTTTAAAATGGAGAATGGTCTCCTTCACTTTTCCTCACATTTGCATGCATTTTAAATCGAGTTGATGTCTCTCTCAAACAAATAACAACGTACGCCTAGTTGTAAACTAATAAATAAATAAACCCTACTTCTTATTTTCGGGGGGAGCATTGTCTGAATATCATCAACCAGGAACCTCAGTTAAATGTAAAAGACGGTACCTCAGCTAAGGGGTAAATAAACTGAATCAGTAGGAAGAAGATCCTTGCTAATAAGTAAGGACATGATTTTATTTATTAAAAATACATAAAGCTGTGCTGCTTTCCATGTGCACCTGATAAACACCGTAGAATAGCATTTCACTCCTCGGCCAAAGTAGCATCTCTTACAAGGATCTCAAAACTCCCTTTTTGTCTGTGACCCTCTGGATACCGACTGTAGACCCTGTTCTAGCAGACACAACCAGTGTGTCCAAGGAACCTCCACATCTTTGTAGTTTTATTTCTTACCTTCCTAACTTTTCCCATTTTCTAGAGAGCATGGAGTTCTATAAGTTTCGTAGCTGAAAGTAATGATTTTGACATTGAAAGTATTAACATTACACGTTTTCTGTTCAAACTCACTATCTGTAAGGCATTCAAAGAAGACACATGTAAATAATTTTGTATTATAGATTTCACGGAGAAAATTTAAGAATGAAAAATTATGCTTTATAGATTTTGCTGTTGGGGCTTTTTAGACACAGTATGATAATTAAACAGCACTGAAATGCATAAGAAAGTGTTTCAATACCTTTAAAAATTGTTTTAAATGCTCATCTTCGTGTAACCAGTCTTTGTAGAGAGAAGTCCACTGAGACACCAAATGCAAGACTTTTCGCTTCCTACAGGACACATCAGAGTCGTCTTCTTTCCCTTGGTGGTTCTTAGCACAATAGGTACAGTAGGTTAAGGAACAAATACTGTGGTCTCACTGAAACTTCAAAATTAAGTGATGGAAAAGACTTCACAATCATCTCGTTAGCTATTGAAAAATTTTTTTTACTACATTGCTCAGTTTTGAATGTTTTATCCTGTCTGGAGCTTTAGGAGTTTCATCAACTTTTTGGAATGAAATGCTCAGTAATAGAATTGTCAGTTCATCCTCTGTGCCAACAGGATTTTTTTCCTTTATAGATTAGAGGGGCAAGTCTATAAAAGTAAAATCAATTCAAAAGAAATTATACAATGTTGAGTCGTATCTTTTCTGCAAGAACTGGGAAGGAACCTTTGTCCTGCACACCGATGCCAACATGAATGTCTGTGGGAAGGAGGACAATGCATCATTAACAACAACAAAAAAGCCAGGCAGAAGTCGTCACTTTCTTTTTCCCTGCACAAATTACACTATCTGCAGAAATAACACTATTAAAATAAAAAAGAAGGTGAAAGAATCTATTTCCACCATTGTTCTCTATTCACAGAGCAGAAACACCAAAGACACAAGATACCCACTTTGTACATTGTTCCTGTCCCTTTGCTATTCTTTCTTTTATTAGGTGAAAAGATGATGTTTTCACCACAAAAGGTAAAGAGGAAAAAAAGAAAAGAAAAAAAAAAAAAGAAATGCAAGTTCATTTTATCATACAAGTTCATTCAAACAATACTCCATAGCTTATGGAAATACTTGGAAATACAAGAAAAAAATTCTTTTATCTCAGAATGAGTTAGACTTATATACTGTATCACATGACAAAAGGAGCAGAGATTGTAAAATACTTATTTTTCATCTTTTCATGTATTCTGAAATGTATTACATAGATATAGGTATTCTAAGAACCAACATATGGGTCTGGATAGGTATAAATCCCATTTTAAGTGTCATTTTGTAACAAAGGTTTATACTTCTTTAAACAAAAACAGCAGACATAAGATTGCATTGCTGCCACGAGTTAGGCATCTGTTTCAATACACCATTCAAGCATTCTTGTGAAGTAAGTATGCACATACTAAAACGCTTATGTTTTGGACACAGGTTTATTCAGAGGCAGCTTTAGCTTTGTACATTCAACTTCAGAGCAGGAATTTTCTGTTTATTGATTCCTCAGCTATGCAAATTCTAAATGTTTTAATAGGTGAATGTATATATATCTCTCTATTTACAGGCACATGCCAATTAGGGGAACTCATATCCAAACTTGGATTTAATGTTTCCAGTTTGAATCTTTTCCTTTACAATCCATTTAAGTTAAGAAAACAATATAACCTAAACTTCGGGAAGCTACAGATTTGAATCAATTTCAAAGTATCATAAAACCTTATGAAAATTGGACTGGAGAAGAAGAGTCCTTGAAAGATCAGCTAAACCAGTCCATCCAAGTCCACCCTAACTAGTCCACCCTAAGAGAGGCTGAAGTATACCTGATGTTATCCTTGGAATACATTTTCTAGTTTCTTCTTCCTGGTAGTCTCCAATACCAAAGACTCTACTGCCTCACACATTCTCCACTCCAGTTTCTTTTCTTAATGTAAAAAAAAAAATTTCCTAGTATCTAACATGAAACTGTCTTACAGCAATTTAATCTCACTGCCTCTGGTCCTGTCTGGCATCAATATGGGAACAGATTCTTCCCTTGCTCTTTAGGTACCTGAAAGATCGTCCCATTTATAGTTTCCCTTTTTTCAGTAGAACAAATCCAATTCTTTCAATCCTTCTTTGTAGGTCTTTTTTCCTAGAATATTGATAATTCCCATTGCTCTCTTCTGAAGTTTCTCTTATTTGTTCATGTATTTCTTGGGGTGTGACACCAAAACCCCAGGTGCAGTCCATCTTCTAAGCATGTCATAGTAAATATTAGACAATTACTCTCTTTTCTCACCATTCTTACACGCAACATCAAAATAATCATGCGGGGTTGTGTTTCAATAACATCAATATGCAAAGAGCAAAACTAATTATCCCAGACATGCAATTTACTACATTTGATATAAGGCCTAATAAAACTAGGGGTAACTGTGTGACCCCTGTTAACGCAACACTTAATAAAAGGATATTGCCTCAGAAGTGCCTGGCACAAGTCATCAGTCGTCATGAAGACTGTGTACGTGAGAAGGAAGTCATCAAGGAGAGTTTCTGCAGAGGAAGACAAAAAAGCCCAACACCACGTTACTGAGAGGAAGACGACAGTATCTATTCCTGTTAGTGTGCATGGCGGGAACAGGACCCCCTCTCCCCAAGAAAAGGTCCAAAGCATACAGAATACATCAAACTAAGTTTCAAACAGTTACCAATATGTTTCCACTGCAGAGATCAGATCCTTTATTTAACAAGCACGCCCTCAGTTCTCAAAGAACCAACAAGCACGAATATGCACAAAATAAGCCACAGTTCAGGAATCAGTAAGAAAGAGACCTTATCATGAACACCACCATCCTGGTTGGCTCTATGCATGCAAAGCAACCCTTCCACCAGCTAAGTTGTTCTGGAAATTCAGAAGAAAAGCTTTTAGTAATAGGAGAGAGAAAACTGTGACTGCCATGTACCGTGATTAACATCCATGCACAGTCGTTGACAACCATGAAAGAAATATATTCAAATCTTTAGCTGGTTAGTCTTGTGGGCATCACTTAAGTGTTGAGAAGTTTTCTCTAAGGTTTACTTAATTACATTATGAAGTGTTTTTTTTTTCTTCAGCTGGTTTCTATCAGTGTTACAAAAACAGGCTGCAGGTACTTGCTGACAGACCACCTCTACCCACTGCAGTTGTGGCACCTCAGGTTGTCAGGATGAACGGCGCTGCAAGTTCAGATCTGAGTGTAACTTTCTCATTCCTCATTCCCATGCCACACTAGTTTTAGGATTTTTTCCAAACCTTTACCACATGCAGCAGGGAGGCTGGAACAGGACTGGGTTTGCTGTAGGGTGAGGGCTCGGGGTAATCTTGTAGTGGTCTTCAAAAACCCAATGGCACAGTAGAGATAAGATCAAATCAGACTTTTCCCAGAGGTGTGCAGCAAAAAGACAAGGGGCAACCATCAGAGATTGCAACAAAGGAAAATGTGTCTAAACACAAGGGATTTTTTTTTCTCCTGTGAGGAGGGTCAACCCCTGGGACAGGTTGCCTAGACAGACTGCAGAACCTCCAATATCAGGTATATTCAGGGCTTATCTGGGCAAAGCTCTGAGCATCCTGGTCTTACCGGACCTGCTTCAAGCAGGGCTTGGACCAGAGTTCTACAACTCTTAAACAAATTTGCTTCCAATTTTAGTAAATTACTCCTATACGATGTGTGACCTAGGAATGAAATTGTATTTGGTTCACAAACAACAAAATCTTTAGTTTTCTGAAAACAGACAAGAGAATAATATTGGTCTTTTTAACCCCGAAATAAAAATGTTTGTGTTTCGGTTTTTGTTTTTGTTTTTTCTTCCCAAAATGGTAAGATTTTCCTCAAGTTCTGAGGAGTTCCTGTTCATTGTATTTCTTTGAATTTCAGCAGATATACTGTGTTCCCTTTAACAAGAAAACAGGTTTGCACCACCTGCTTTCTCAGATGAGAACAGGAACATGGACAGAGGCTGAAAGATAACAGAAGTAGTATCGGTTATATTGCAGAGCAAAAAATACTTCACCGGTGTAACTATTTGTTACTAATTCGTACCAATTATCCAGTTGTGATTTAAGTGGTAGATTTACAACTGTAAAGACTAAGGGCTGAACCACACCTCACATGAAAAAGAAAAAGCTGAGCCCTGATTTCCTTACCCTGATTTTCTCACTATTTGTTCATGATCTGTTCCAGTCCAAGCTAGTGCTTATGTACGTGTGTGCAACTGAGAGCATCCCAGCAGCTTTTCACACCAAGACTGCAATTTCACAATAATTTAGACCAATTTCAGTTACAGCTGCCTTGGACTTCCTTGTCAGTAAATGATTGACCCCATAGCTGCGGTGCAGGATGGCAATGAGAATTCATCCATATATCATTCAAAGCCAGATATCATGTGGATATCACATGGATGGATAGCTAATGACATCCCACCCTGTGAGCATGGGATTCAAAATACTTCCATTGTCTTAAAAAAAAAAAAAAAAATAGATCTAGCTAGATCAATGCATTTAACGCAGCTGGTCTAGAAAGAGTCCTGATCTGAAGACGCATAGCTAAAGCCCCTTGCATTCAGAAGCAAAACAATTAAATTCTTTATATTTCACCAACATTGTTAAAAATGGTGGAAAGTATTATCTCTGTATAAAAAGAATATTTTGTCTCAGTAAATGAAAAGACATTGTGAACAGCTTGTTCTCTATCTGAAAGGTCATCTATTCATTCTGTTGTACATCTTTTGGATGATACAATGCAGCTATTAAAGTTGGAGGTTTCACAAACATTTATTTGGAAACTGCTGTTCTTGGAGTCAACAACCACATTTTAGTTCTTGACTGAACTATGTGACTGTGCAGTGATCCTCAAGAAATCAAAGATACACTTACAACAGATTATTTCCCCAACTTTCTCCTCTGTATGGGTGATATCTGAGTTTCAGCAATACATAGCCATGTGTTCAGAAAAGAAATTAAATACTAGCTGAAGCAAAACAGGAATGCTTATCAATGAACTTCTGCAATTGTTCAAAATAGTGTGATTTTATCTTACTCACTGGCTTTAAAATACCAATTTAAAAGTTTATTTTTCATACCTGATCGTCTGTTTTACAGATGTCTATCTTCAATTCTTCCAGCATCCCAAAGTGTTGGGGTGGGAAGAAAGGCTGATTTTGCTATGATTTGAGGTTTTTGCTTTTTTGCTTAAACTTTTTACAAGAACTATGATTACTAATGCAATTCTCTCAAAAAAACTAATGAAGGGAAGATTAAAATTGTATGTCAGTTCAGAGAGCTTATAACTGTTTTTAAGCTCTCTGTTTATCTCCCTCTCTCTGCTTGCTCAATCATACATCTATCTGTTCAGTCTCTGGCTTCCAACAACCTTCTCAAGAAAAGGTATATCACTCAGCCAACTTAAAGTCGCACATATGTACACAGAGTGATTTCCTTTCTCTTCTAAATGCAGAGGAAATGCTAAAAAGAAGGAGGGAAGTTCACAAATTATGATTCCCATAGCTTGTATATAGGCTAGATCTCTTCAAATTGCCTCTGAACTTGTTTAGAAATTTAAACCCTAAAGGAATGTTTTGAACAAAAAAAGTCTGGATTCTACATGTGGTCCATTAATAGCATCACTCATCTGTTAAATTACTTTAACAAGTAAGCAATGAAAGTGCTTTTGCTAGGTTAAATGTCTATTACCAGACGTCACCTAAAGACTTTACAATAATATTCATATTTTAAAATGCCTGTACTAGCTTGTAGGTACTTCCCTGAAGTCCTACTGTTCACTGTAACTGTCTTCTATATTTTCTTCCTAAATTCACTGTAATTTAAAATCGTTCCAGAATGGTTTTTCATGCCACAGCAAGGACACAAAACCTGAGGGTGTACTGATTCTTCAAAAATCATTTGTTCAAAACAAACAATTGCACACTTCTCAGATACTTTTGGACATTAATACATGTCCACAAATGATGATTTGCTGCTCTTAACCTGCAAACAGAGAGGAAGGCTAAGCATGAGAGAATTTATACACAGCAGATTTTTCATTCTGTGTTACTAATGGCCACTAAGAGCAGTAAATTTGAATGAGGAAGGGCTCCAAGTGTACAAGTTGGGCTGCTAATTATGAACAGAAGTCTTTCTGGGGTTTTTCTGTTTAGTCACAGTTGATTTAAGAGTTAAAAAAAAAAAAGGGCAATTCCAGCCAAATCATTAATTATTTACAGCACACCATATCCCCACTCAGAATGGCAGTGAAATGCATACCTCTGCTTTTAAATTTTACTCTGTGTCCCAGTTTCTGCATAAATTTGGGACCACCTTCCCCATTATTCCCATAGAAAAAGTTTTTCTAGTATTTGTAGCAAACAGGGAGAATAAAATGCACAGTAATAGTAAGAAAAGAAAAAATCCCATTGGAAGGGAAGTCTTTGTGCAAAAGCCTGTGATGATATGCTATTTTTTTTTAATTTCTCTTCTTCATGAATTTTTTATTTAATCATTTTCTTCCAGCTATCAATCTAATTTCTCTTTGTTCCTCACAATTTTTCTTTATTTGGCTAAGCAATTATTACAAAGTATGCAGTTAGCTTGCAGCTATGGAATATTTCATTTCAAAGACAATTTCAAGCATTTTAAAGCTTCATTAAGACATGCAACAGAACCAGCACGAGTTCAATGGGCTCCTGCTCTTGCAGTTCTTTGGGGGCAGCCTTAGGCAGCAATCTCACCACACCGAATATGTGCAAGTACCATAGGTATAAAAATAATAAAAAAGAAGGCACTGTGCTTGTTTGTTATTAAATAATCAATTCACACCAGCTTCTGCTGAGGCAGTTTCTCACGGGCTGTGTGTCCCCCCTCCTTTCCCCAGGTCAAATAAGGCAGCGCGGACACCAGCTTTACCAGGAGCAGTTAGTACCGCTCTTCCCATCTTTGTGCGATATCCAAGTCCTTCTGCAAGATACATTCAGGGTGGCTGAGGGATGAAAAAAGCAGTATATAGACATGGGATGTTCTGACTCATGTGAATTACCCAGGGAACATTTGCTTTCAGCTGGTAACTAAAGGACTCAGCAATACGTCTACAAGACAAGTTGCAACTGTATTGCATGTATAAGGTGATGATGGCCAATGGCAACAATGGTGTATTTGGTGGGGAAAGGGGATCTAGAGTCCCAGAGGCAACAAACAGTCATATATTTGGATAAACAACACATCATATATTCCCACGTACTTAAAAAATCCAGAGGATTCCCTGCTGCTTTCCATGTGCCCACTTACCTCTCTAACCAGATCATACCTTTCTCTCCGAGAGGGCAACTCAACCAATATTAACTCAATGTGAGGGCATGTTTTTAAATGCCAGGAGAGTAGAATGGGTTTCTCACACAGGTTTACACACCAAATTTGATTTTTCAATGGTTTCTTTTCTCCCTCTCCACCCTCTTCTCTAGGCGGGGTATCAATCACTAAGCCTTAGGACGGAAACGAATACAGATCTGTAGCCAGAAATCGTCCGTGACACACATTTAACAAATCAGGACAGGCAGTACACTTCATGGTGTTGCCATGTCTAACACCTGTAAGCTCTTCTCGAACTTGAGCATTTTCTTACTACCACAGTGGTACAAGGCATCAGTGGAGCAGTCTCACATTAATAACTTGTTACTTAAACATCAAAAGAGACTTAATCTAAAGGAAATGCCTTTGTCAAATGGAGTAGAAGTTAAATTCTTTTTATTAAATATATTTGAGGACAGTTTTTAAAAAGCAAATATTTCAGTTTAGCTGGAATAAGTCAAGAAGGAAAAGTAGGGAAATATTCCAGTGTTACAGATAGATACACCTAACTACCCACCTAGCAATTTGTATGTCCACATATCCAACCAGTGTCTTTAGACCATCACAGCTAAAACAATACTGTATACACATTTACATTACAAACGTGTTCAATAGTTCAAACTGTATTCAGAATATACCTATTGCTCTATTGCTAATATTAGACACCCTGTCCAGCTAAGCCAGATATAATCATTCCTAATGCCAGCACTGAGTCATTAATCCCTTTATACCCACAAGAGGTAACCTGAAGACAAATTCCAGTTTGTCCTGGTTTTCTGATCACCCTGTTACATCCTCAATAGTTTTTGTTTTGCTGCTTCTCAATGGCTACCCAAAAAAAAAAAAAAAAAAAAGGTGAAAAATAAGCCAAGCAAGCCCTCCCACTTTCGATGACAAACTGTGATTGCCGAGGTGACAAGAACCATTCTCTTTTTCATATCGGACTTTACAGGGCAACTTTTCACACCCTATTCTTCCCACTTTATAGCATTTCTGTTTCCATGTTCTTTCTTTGCCATTACATGCTTATTTAAATATTAAGAAAAAAATAAAGCTATGCAAAACAAGAAGGCCAACAGTATTTTAAATATGCAATGCATGAACTTTTTTTTCTTATAATTAAATGGTTCACAGAAGGTAACTTCCTCTATACAGAGGAGTATAAACATATAGACACTGTGCATATAGACTCTACATTCCTTTATCTGCGGATTGTCTCTATCATGTACTGTTAGTTGAGGAGAGGGTACTAATAGTGAAATATGTTTAAACTGCAAAGAAAACCAACTCATCTGCTTGTTTTTTTTGTTTTGTTTTGGGTTGGGTTTTTTTGTTTTTTTTTTAAACTTATCACCATTCCAAACCCAAATCTCTTCCACTTTGCACTGTACAAATCCATTGTGAATGGCTGTGCAAGAATTACAGAAAGATTTAAGGGTTTTTCAGACTTGTATTCCACACTAAACCGGATTATAAGAAAATATAGATAAAGTACTGGAATGAAAGTCTTTTTCCACTTTATGCAAAGTAGCTATTCAGCTTTCTCCAAGGATTTGCTGGAGGAGGCCAAACCTGTATGGAGATGGGGGGGGGGGGAAGAAAAAAAAAAGGAAAAAAAAGATTGCCTGAATGAACAAGCCACAGGAATTCACAGTTAACTCACAGGTTAAAACTACTCTTACTGCAATTTTGTAGTTCGGCAACCCCTACTCTGCTACATAGCAGTTGTGGTTTTCGCTATGACTATGAGAATTGAACTGAGTAAAAGGATGAAAACTCATGTACTGAATTAAAAATATTACTCTCTAAACTCTCTGCTTTCCAAGCTGAGGAAATCGCTAAATGCCCTTACTGCTCAATTTATCGTTCAGAACCATACCAAATAGAAGGAGATCATAAGATCTGCTTCATCCTGAAGCATGTTAGAACCTGAGTATAATGTATTGGTGGGCAGCATGTAGGAACTCCAGCAGCATGAAATGTGAATGGGGGTTACACACGCATTTTTCAAACATCAATGCAAAATCTGACTTTCATGCGGTAATGAGACCTCTTTGGCATTGGGGGGGGGGGGGGGGCGGGATTTTTTGAGAAAGACAAAGACGGAGAGAGAAATAAATGTGTTGTAGACAACACACAACAAATTCTAAAACTCTTTAGCTATGCCATTTCCCATTTGTGATTATGGCAAAGACGATGGGATGACCATACGGTCAGGTCCTGATATCCCCTTATGTTAATACACTTAACAGTATTAGTCAGAATTCCAAATTTAAAAATCACCAACAATTTCAAAATTTGCTCTCATTGACATTCACTGCATCATCCCTACCTTGCAGGACCAGACACTTCTCTCTAACATTTAGTGCAGCTCATCCTCCAGGATATATTTGGGGGGGAAAAAAAAAAAAAAACCAAACCCAACTGAATCCTTTGGAATTTTAATCTTCCTGTGTATGACTGAAAAGCTGGGCTCAATAATGCTAATGCACCTTATGACTTCAAAGCACACACTGGAAATATTTTTTTTAAAGAAAACATTCACTGATGGGGTTAGCAATACTATAACTGCTCAGAAATAGTTAAAACTTGCATTTTTTACAATCACCAAGAAAAGCAGCCCTATGAGATGGGGTTACAGCTGGGCAAACAGACAGATGAGCTCCCTGTGCCTGAGTAAAATGGATGCTGATTACTTACTATTCTACAGGGAATAGACATGTTTTGCTATTTTAAATATTCACTCACTGAGTTCAAATTAAACTAAATGAGGGCTACAGCGCAACATTTTCAAGTTTTTCAGCCTCTCATTGCTGAAAGCCCTTAAACTTGATAAATTCTTGTCACCCCTCTTGCTCCTTTCTGTAAAATGAGAAAAATTATAATCACACCTCAAGGCAGACACTGCTACATGTAGAATTTTTGCATGTTTAGGTTCACATAATACTATGCAATGCTCTGAAACCTTTCAGCAATGCAAATGCATGTCCAGCCAGTTGTAGTTGTAATCAGAAAATTGCTTGTTCTGCAGAAACAGAAAAACGATTTGAGGGCAACTCTTTCCAAAGATAGGAGTTTCTCAATAATCTGTAATCCCACAGCAATTTACTAAAAATGTGAGGATGTCTCCGAGTAGAAACAGTTAATGCAAACTGCTATCATTACTATCTGATCTAGCAAGATATTGTTCACGTCTGAGAGGGTGGATCTCCCTTGAATCCAGCAGATGGCAATGGCACTCAGGACCTTGCAGGATTAGCCCTTAATCCAAAATCCAATCCTCTAAAAATGCTATGCCACCATGGACACAGCATGAAGCAAAAAATGAAAATTATGTTGAGAAAGAAAGGTCAATGGGAAAAAGAACATCGATATATAATTTGCTGCTAATGTATTAAAACAATTATAGTAGTTATGTCATCTAACCACCGAAGCACCAAGAAATCAATGCACAAAGGAATAAAGAGCAAGCCATTTATTTCTGGCATTGGGTTAGAAAAAGAAAATACATAAGGGCAAGATATTTAACCTGTACAACTAGAATTTTTATTAGAGCACAAAAATCAGAACTAGGAATAATTTCTAAGGTCATCTCCCAGAGATTTCTGGCAGTATTTTAACATCTGCAGAATGAATCAAACACATTCTGTCTGGTAAGGTCAAAGATCCTCCTGAAGTTGCATTCCAGTTGCTGCTATCACATGTATTGGAGCAGTTTCATATTTTGTTTGAGGGACAAAAAGCCCTGAAACCACAGGCAGAGAGCAAATGTCAAACTTGTCTGGCTTTAATGAGGCACCAATTTTTCCACATAGAAATCTGAAGCTCATTTTTTTTCCCCAGGTAGGAGGGAGCCCTGGTGATTAATGTGCAGCTATAATGGTCGGGGTTATTTGAAATTATTGGACAAATCCACTACGCCTTATACATTTCTAAGTATTAGCAATATTGCCTATAGCAGTCACCCTAAGATATTGCTACTTTTTGTTAAAAAAAAGCCCTTGACTACTGGAACTAAAACATTCAAGCTTTCCATGCAGTAAAGCTTCACTTTGACAGTAAACTGAGGCGTTTTAATGTGAAGTCCTCACACAATCCTCACTGCAGCCGCTCCTCGTTAGCACCAGGCATCTCCCAAAGTACTTTAGGAAAAAAACCCATCTTCTCTTTCCATCGATTGTTTCAGATAAGCCAGCCAGGCCAGGATTGCCTGAGGCAGCAGGATGGAGGATAAAAGATTTAATGGTTCCCTTTCATCCTTCTGCCCAGGGTCCAGCTGCCTCATGGGGCAGAAGAGATGGGCAGCAGTAACAGCACAGCACGCTGCTGGTCTGCCCTCAGGGGTTTTCGCCCCCAGCAGGCACACCGCCTGGCACCCCAGTCACTAGCGCTCTGGGTAAAAGTCGTATAGGCAAGTGGAAGGCAAGTTTCTACTTTTCTGCTTTCTTGCACCTGGACTTCTTCGCACCCCTGCCATCACCCTCTTTTCCAGGCACCCAAAGAGATGGAATGCTCTCCAGCCCGGACCCCTCAATGACACAAATTCCAGGTGCCGCCAAGAGCTGTCACTGCCTCAGCAGGGCCGCTCAGACCTTTTACTGCCTGGTGGCAGGACAGCCTCCCAGACAGCTGTCCTCCAGCGGCAGAGAGCAGCCCACACGAAAAGGCTGCATCACCTGCCCTCTCTGCCACTGCAAGCCTGGTCCTACCAAGTGGGTGCTATGAGGTGCTCATGGCTGCTCAAGCCTTTTCCCAGGTCCAACAGCTCAGCACACATTTGAGACTAAGGGGAACTCTAAAATTAGACTAGACATTCGACTTTCAAAAAGTTAATAGAAAGGAAGACGTACTTAATCTTCATTCTTTTCATCTTTGCTGTCCAACGCTCGTATGGCATTGAAGAAGAACCAAGTTTCAAGTTCAGTGTGTCTTTCTCATCGCTGAATTGGAAAATCTACTCCCAGGAAACAGTAACCTTCAGATCTAACATTATATATAAATGTAAAAATAGCATCACATCTTCAAAAAAAGATTGTGAGTTCTTAATTTTGGGGTCTTCAACTTGAGATACTTTAAAAGATCCTACTTTTCAGTGACATTTCTGAGAATATGAACCCAAATTTTCTGTTTACAACACAAAAATAACATCTATATTTATAAAAAACAATCTTAATTGGCAGTATTTTCAAATACATGATAAGCTAAGACTATTAACTCAAAAAGTTTTAACTTAAGTACCTAATGACAGGCTCCAAAATCCACTGTATTTGGACAATAGCCAGTCCGGCAGATTACGGCAACTACAGTGTAGTGACCAGCATACATTCCATACTGGTACATAATAAGGATAAAGGACAGGTCAAACTACACGTGGCAATGCCACATCTAAAGCTCTGCAGGTCAGGTGCAATGCCTAGACTTCAGCGTGCAGTATTATCCCCAGCACCTGCTGCTAACTGCTTTCCATACCAACCAGAGGGATAGGTCCCTTAAGGCAACAGAAATGTATGGATCTGCACTGTGTATTTTTTAAAAGTGTTTAGCAAGAAGCTTTGATCTATTATTTCCCCCTACAAAGCAGCAAGGGGAAATCTCTTTGTGCTTTGGCCCAGGGAAGGAGATGTAAGTAGAATCTTCTTTGCCCCTGGGAGCCACATTATCATAAATATGCTAAGCAGTGCAAGCTCCCCAACATGTGGCACTGGAGCATGTGCAGTAAACATCACAGCAACTCTTCAGGGAAGCCTAGCACAACAAAGCCTCCACTGGCAAAATGCTCCTGGCTTCTGTAGATATGGCAGAACTGCCTACAAAGGGAATGATGGCATTTTCATCTGAGCAAGAACTATTGGATTGGGTCCAAATCTCTGCATAAGATGGCAATAACATGCACTAGACTAACATACAGACCACTGACTTCTTCCCGCACGTGAAACAGCAATGCATTGGGTCAAGTGGTGGGACAGTTTTGGTGTACTGGGTCGCACAAGCTAGGTTAGGGTCTTGCAGCCGTGGCCCACTGTCGTGCAACCTCAAAAGCAGCAACTCACTTGCCAACATCTTGTTACATACAGAGGCAAAAGGCCTAGCAAAGGTGCTGCATGGCTGTGATGCGTTACAGGCTCTGCTGGGCAGGAGGCAAGGAGGAGGTGGGAACACCTCTTGCAAACCCCATAGGAGACTCAACAGTCTTTAGCATACTGCAATCTCACTGCAGCACTGAAGGATGCCACTTCTAGCATTTTACCCCAGGATGTACAATACTTTAGGCTGATGGGCACAGACTGCTCAGATACCTCTGAAATAACTTATGCAATATCTAAACAACTCCAACACACAGCAGAGACCTCCTTGTACTGGGAGAGGGGTGGCAGGAGGGACACAACACCCAAAAAAACCCGAAAACCAAACAGGATCGTACTTGCTTCTTGCATTTCTCACACCTGCCTTCTCCCCGCTCCCCGGGGCAGTGAAGCACGGCTTCACAGCACAAAACCAGAACAACAAGCGTCAGAGCACTCATAAGGCAGCTGCATTTTGCTTCCCCATGTAGTGAATGGGTTCCAAAAAAAACCTGATGCCTTTCATGATGGTGGTGTTAAAACACAATATTACATTAATTGTAGACTTATTTACATGATATATGTCCTTAAATTATGAACCTGAAATTGTACTTGCTATACTGAGACACCCAAATCATTCCAATGACAGGTTAACATGTAATTAAAGACAGCTTTTCTCATTATTATTACAACCTAATGGAAGACAGCAATAAAAAATGCCTTGTACATAGTCTGTGTAGGTATTAAGAACACCTAACAACTTCAAACTATTGGGTTTGCCAGTACAACCCTGTACTGACAGCAGAATGAAAGAAATAGTTTCTTGCTTGCACGGCTTAAAGATCATACAGGGGTAAGACACAAGGAACAGACCTTATCTGGAGTTCAGCTCCAGTGAGTGTTACAATACCTGTATGGGCCTAATTCCCTGTGGCAGCAGAACTGTGTTCTTGTGCAAGGACCTTCGGCTCCTTGCAATACGCAGTAGTTCAACGTGACACTTTTAAGAAAGAACACCTTTATTTTGATAATTTTCAAACTATTTTCACTCGTCAGGGAACTTGGCGTTAGATCCTTGATTCAGCTGCACCATAATTACTCAGGGATTTTATTTGATGCCCTTGCTTATTGCAGTTAAATAAAGCGGGGATATTAAGCAATTACTGGATGAAAGCCCAGTGGGGTAATTTTCTAAAGGTGTATATTCACTTTTGCCATTATTTCAGATTTTTAGTGCTATTTATTGATTTAGTCACATAAAATACACCCAGAACACAACTCTCAGATACATATAACTTTGGACTGGTATAGCTCAGCTTTCTTCTTGAGCATCTTTCTTTTCCAAGTCTTACGAGATACTGTATCTTTCATGCACTAACTGGAAAGCATCTAATGGAAGAGATGCATTCTGTATCTTGTAGAAATTGTTTGTTCAGTTTTTACCCATTCATCAACACTGCCAGCTGTTCCTTGGACTTCCATGGGGCACAGAGACTTCTCCTTGGCCAAGATGTAAACGTACCTTTCTGCACAAGCATACATGAATCCAGTGCAGTGTTTAGGATAAAGATAAAAATTGCGAACTGCAGTAACAGATAGGATACTGTATTAAACTGGGCCTCTTGGCTCATCTGCTCCACAACCTTGTTTCACCACTATCCATAACAACATCTGGCCATGACTAGCGCTTGCTGCCATCTTTCATTTCTATAGCTCTTTTTGGCCATAAATGCCAGCATGGTTTTTGCAAAACATGCAAGCTTTATTTGTCCCTTGTACAGAGAGAGGGGAGCAGACACGGGCCCAGCAACAGCACTAGCTGAGGCGGGAGGTACCTGCCCAGGCTGAGAGCACAAACCCAGTGTCCTCACTCTGGTTCTGCTCATCTCTCTGCAGTCTCACACAGACACCACCAGTGCCTTTGACCTCCTGCCAGTGAGGCCAAAATCACCCAATGAGAGATTCAGAGGGTGATCCCACTGCAAGTCACCTTTCCCTATCAAATTTCCAAACTCTTTTCAAATGCAATAGGCTAACGACCGCATACTTTCTACTTTCCTTCAGCATTTGTTTTTCTTTCTTCTTCCCCAAAGGAAAACAGCTTTTGCAGCTGAACTGTCCAACCGTCTGTAAGTCTTGCTCTCCCTTATCTCTGTAACCTTCGAACCCATTGACAAATTTCAACCAAATTTGAGACAAAGACACTATGTTCCTATAAGTAATGGGAGCAAGTGCATCTGCAGAAGAAAGAGAGACAAATTATTGTCTCATTGAAGTAAAGCCTGCCATGTAAGCACAGCTATGTTTGTAGACATAAAATAACTCAGCCAAAGGAGATGCAGTGATAGTGCCTCAAGCTGCCGCTGGTAGGACTGGGGTTTTGTTGATTAAAAGATACAATCTCAAATGCTGGGACTACTAGCATCACTGAGATATCCTCCTTATTTAAAATTCTGCAAACTGTGTCCATACCCAGTTTCTTTAACAAGGCTTCCTATCACTGCTGTTGCCATCTCTCTGCTGCACCAGGTTGCTGGGTCTTCTCTTAGTGGACCCTATAAATTTCCAGGGCAGGGCACTGCTTTGTACTTCGTGTTGGCATAGCACCAGTCACAGACACTGTGGCTTCTGAATGCCTGTATATATGTAAAATTATAACTCATTATCTCTCTGCATTTGTTTGTGTAAACAAGGTTTTTTTCATCAAACTGCTTTGCTCATTCAGTTAGTCATTAAGGCCAATTATAAAAACCCATTTTTAATTTTTTTTTTTTCTTAATAAGAAGCAGTATCCTTCCTATATCATCCCTGGCTAGTCTATGGAAAATCATCAATTACATGATGACAGTCTCCTTAAACAGACTGCAATAGCTTGTCTGTGGCTGCGGGCCAGTAGACACTTCTGCTAGGTGTAACACTACCTATAGCTTCTTTCAGGTTACAAAATAGTGAGCATGTATTTATTTTTACTAAAGAGCGCCTGTCAGAGAAGGTAGCAAAGCATCTTAAAGGAAGACTCCAAGGATTACATACCACTCTTCAGCTATATAAATACTTCCTATGTAAGAACATATATTTAAAAGCAATTTTCCAAATCAGTTTTTAGAAACACATCACCGATTACAGTAAATATACAGGCACTAGAATCAATTCTATTAGGAGATGCTGTTTTAAAGATACAGCAGCCCACGTCCCAGAAGGACAATGAAGTATAATATGCAAGCTCATTTAATCACTGTATCCAATTACAAGGAGGAATAAATCATCACACACATGCCTATGTCTGAATTTTAAAAAGTAAATAAATCATGAATAGTCAAGCCAAATGCTGTGAATCTCTGGATTCACAGATTAGCAGGCGAAGTGGTGCATTCACTTCCCATTTGAAATAAGAGTATCCAAAAACTATTAACAACATCTAATTATTTTAAGATAAATATAAAAGCTGCCTTTTTTTTTTTTTTTGTTCAGTTTGGAGCTTGATCACACAGAGCTGCCATTCTCTGCAGTAAGGAACACAAAATCCTGACAAACATTGACCTCAACGGAGCTTGTACATGGTCTAATGACAGACTTTCCTGGTCTCTCTGCCCTGATTCATACCCAGGACCCCCCTAAGCCACGGGGGTTCAGAAGAGGAGCTGGCCTTATTGCTAACACTATGAATAGCAGCACATTGGGCAACTGCTCCTGCCCTTTGCTGTGAACTCCCTCATCCCAGACCTACATCGCCGTACCCTCTAGGAGGATCTGAATGTTCTCCATTTGTCAAGAAAACCCAATACAGCCATTTCTTGCAAAGCTGATGGCATTTTCATGTTTTTGAGACACTTTTAGAAAATTGTCATTAAAGATTTATCATTCTTTGTAATCAAGAACATAGTTGTAACTCCCCAAATTGCATCTTACTAACCTTGATTCCCTGAACAAATTTCCAATCCTTTAAACTGAGATGTTAAATCAAATGCCCTGCAGCCCATCTGCATGTCAAAACCCTTACCCGAGTAGGGAGATCAGATTCTCATTCATACTAACACAACGTGTATGCACACATCAAAGAAAAAATAAATGTTCAAAGTATTTACATAAGCTGCACAAGAAATCCTTAAGATGTGCCAAAACTTTTGCCTAAAGAGATGGGCCATCACCATGGGCCATCACACTGGAGACTGTAACAAAATTTGCCTCAACCCAGTGACACTGCACCAGGACAGACCTCAGGAAAATGCTTTCTTGCTGCTTTGCAACAAAAGAGAAATATTTGGGAGAGTATTGAAGGTCTGGGGAGAACACATGGGAGAAGCCCATGTGTTCAGCTGGCAAAGACCCTCCCCTGCCTACAGGTTTAGGCTTGGCTTGCCCAACATGCCCAGGTTTCCTGACTGACCACATCCCAAAATTTCCATGCGTGTGCTTTGGGGCTTCTGCCCACGGCAAACCTCAGGGGTCCAGGGGGGCCCCATGATGGCAATGGCTCCCCTAGGTCTCACACTGCCCTGGGGAAGGGCTCCCTGCCCACCGAGCAGCCCCACTGGGCAGAGCACGCAGCCCCGGCACAGATGCCATCTTCAAAGCATTTGCAAGCTGTGTGTGGCCCAAGAGCCCTACACCACTGTCACAAGGAGAGCAAGGAGGGAGCAGACAGCGTCCCTTTGCTTCCCAGGCCCTGCTCGGGGGAACATCTCTTCTCTGGGTCACGGGGGGAGGACAGCGAGGAGCCCACAGCACGGCCAGGGCTGCTTCCTCGCAGCCAGGCTGGGCTCGAGCAGGCCAGAGGTCTGCGTCTGTTTGCCCATCCTGAGAATTACCCAGCCGCCCCTACGCAGCCTCTTTGTTCGTCCCCATGCAGCTGAAGGTGGAGGTGAGGAAGCGTTTCATCGGCCGGGAAATGGGGTGCGTGTGTGTGTGATGAATTTCCAAATCATCCAGTTGTTGCCTCCCTGCCACTGCTTGCTGGCACATACCAGGATGGAAATTTTCCACCTGCCAGTTACAGAACTATCTCTACAGACAGCAGTGCAACAGTAAGAGGAGAAGCTGTAGTCACCTTAATAGGCAAAATGTTTGCATTTGCATTACTGGTGGCTCCCATGCTTTGGGGCAATGCCGCACGCTCACTGCTGCTTTAAGACTTTGAATGAAAACTCCTTGACAACAGGGATCTGACAAATGCTATTTGTTTGTGGTTGTTTTTCGCTGTTGTTTGTTTGCTTCCAGCTTGTGGCTGTGCATCCCCCATGATGTACTAACAGTAACAACAAACAAAACCCAATGGACAAGGCTCCTATCGGGGCGGGGAATGAAACCCAACAAGGGTTTCATTATTGTATTGATGCTGGGGCTCTGAATTCACAACTGGGAAAGAACAAAACCAGTATCTGGCTTTCTGGTTTTAGCTGCAGTGCTTCCTAGAGAGAGGTCAACAAGCCCTAAATCCTAAGAAATGGGGGTGGGGGAGGGTTAAAGAAAGGCTGCTTGGGGAATCAGTAGAGCCTTGTGAGCAGGAGGAGGGATAGTGGCAGGAGGGGAATGCAGAGTGCAGAAAAAAAAGGAAAGACATTGAAAAGCAGTAGAAGGTGAGGTATAAAGGCCTGTAGCAGTCCCAGGTCAGACAGCATGATTTCTCCATGATTACATCCCTGATTCTGGCAATTTGTATCTCCATCAAAACTCAAGTTCAAGCAAAGGAATAAAATCACAATTCATCCCAAATGTTGTCACAAGAAAGCCTAAGTTTTTTATTATTTGCTTCCATCAAAATTAGATCCATCACCGCTGCCACTTTATTTACATTGATCTATTTTCCCTGTCCTCCCACCCTCCAATTTTTTTGCCTTCAGTGTCCTTGAAAACAAGCCGTCACATTTTCGCTTCAGAGAGAGGAGTACTGATTTGGTTTCAGAAGGATCTCACAAGCATTTCTGAACTGAGACAAGGTTATCTCATGATCTCAGCCTGGCTCAGGAGACTGCGATGCGAGCTGCTGCCACAGCTACAACTCACATTGGTATTTTTCACCTTGTCTAAGAGATGGGACAAGCAATTTACTTTATTGCAGTAACTAATGCTATTCCGAAAAGCTCTTTCTGCCAGAACCAGCTATACTCCGTGAGGGTAAGTGACATCTCATGAGAAACCGTTGGCTGTCAAAGTGCTGTAATTCTACTCCTGTTTCGATCTCTGAAAGGATCAAAATTGACTTAACAAAAAAAAAAAAAAAAAAAAAGGATTGTCTCCAATGCCAACCACATAGACTCTCCTAAAAGGTGTTATATACCCCAACTGATACCAAACTGGATCAAGCCTTTCCTTCTAAAGAAGCAACAGCAATTTACAGCCTGCGTTATGAGCTTACCAACTGCAGTTAATGCACGAAGCTTCTGAATTTATGCCAAGTGCATTCTGCTCCATTATCTCCTTTTTAGAGAGGCACCTCTGCTTTCACAAAAGTATTCCTACTACAACCACCTATTCCTACATCTGACAGCCAATCTTCTGACTTGCCCACTAAAATCAAAACCCAGCAAGGTAACACAAACCACAGCAGAAACCCCTGCCAATCTCATCCAGCACACAGCAAATCTGGCCTCTTCAGTAGCTGCCGCCACAGCTGCTCCTTCCCCTCTTTCTTCCTTGGACGTGACAGAGAAGGCAGCAGCCAGCATTAGGGCAAGGCAGAGCCGAGCTCCACTGCACTTGATAAACCGGAGTGCGTTGGCACCAGTTTGCCAATGCCACAGACAGGCTTTCTCAAGCAATAGCATTTATTCAGCTACACAGCAAGCAGAGGCATTCAGTGCTGTAATGCAGCCCAGGGTTGGCAGCTATTAAGGGAGATCTTAAGAGCCCGCAGAAAGTCTCAGCAGGCACCACGCATCGGGAAATAGCCAGAAATCTATTCCGATTTATGGTTCACAAATAGGTCTTGGGTTGTGGCTTTTTGATCTTAATTTCCCTGGGTGTCCTCTGAGCACAGGGATTTACAAAAAATGGTAAGGTGGGAAAGAGAACAACTGCATCAGCATGCTATACAACAAAATATCACCTAACAGTAGTAACAGGCAGCATGACAGGGAGCTTAGTAAAGTAAAGATAATTGTAGTTTGGCTATAGCCAAAACCAGCCCTCTCCTGCTCACAAAAACACCAAGGCTGCTACTTCCACAATACCATGAAACTGTTTGAACTCAGGGCATGTTAAGAAGGATTGCGGGGGAAGGAGGAATTAACAGCATGAGAGTAAATTTAGTTCACAAGGGGAAAAAAGCAGCTTTGAAGAACAGATTTCTTTTAGATTCTTAATACATAGCCTCAAAGCACAGGTCTTCAGTGAATCCATCCTTCCACCCTGTAGGCGGGGAATGAACACGCTCTTTATATTCCTCAGAAAATGTTAATCTCACAAAAAAATCATTGTATTATAGCAACTTTGAGCACTGGAAATACTGGAATTCAAACCATGAAGACAGCGCGTGAACTGTATTCTTGGACTCAAAGATGCAGCAAGTATGTCAAGATACAGTTTTATGTTTTCAGCATTCTTACATAAAAACTCCCCCACCCCGTGAAAGCTTCCTTCCAAAAAAATCTGAATTTCAGAGCACCATATCCAAGTTTTATAACGTTACAGAGAGTCAGCTCTTGGGAAGGAGTACTTTGCTGTATTCTGAGAACGAGCTTCCCACTTAACAGCCATCTCACTAAGTGCTAATAGCAACACAGGAGTCTTAATGGACAAACAAACACCCCTACTTACGGTGGCAAGTGGTGAATCTCTGTGTTGTGGAAGAGGAACGCAAAAAGAGAGTACTGAAGAGAGTGTCCAGTTTTTCAACAGTCTGCAGGTCAGGGTTTGACAGTAAAAAGCCTTAAGAAGGAAGGGAAGGAGAACAACACCAAGTGGTGAGGATGAGTATCCGGGAAAGATGGGAGACCGGTGGCGAAGGGCACCACGGCTGGGGTTCCTGAAAGACTGCACGGTCTGTGGCTCCTGCTGAAGGAACAGGATGTGCAGACACTTCATAAGAAGCAGCAACACTGATATTTCAGTTTTGCATTTCCAGTTCCTGCTCTCAGTTAACTGACCTGCCAACCCACAAACCATCTGTTGCTGTTCCTCTTGTGCTACTCTCTTATAAATCATGTCTCACTTTTTCTCTAGTAGAAACAGCAGCTTTGAGATAACTATGTACGTTTTATAATTAGTCAGCTTCAATGCTTCATGAGCCACGTTCTGGGAGAACATGAAGACAGAGCTGTATCTGGGGCTGAGACCTAGAAGGTTGTGTCACCTTCACAGCAGGGGTTGTCCTCTCCCTTCATACAGTTCACATTTAGTGGTTCGATCCCACTGCTGCAAGGGAATAGATCTCCAGCAGACAGAAGTCAGTAAGAGTTACCTCAGTTCAGACTCATTTCAGAATTTGACTATGACTTTTTGCTAAGCCCCAGCTGATGTTGACTTCCTTTGCCTTTGCCGTTCCTATGGCTCACTAGAACCAGTACGACATTAGTGGCAACAGAAGGGATCTGGCCTGCTTTGTCTGCAAACCTGAAGCTGTGGAACTGACCCAACTTCCAGCATAACATTTAAGCCAGACAGGGAATCAACCCAAGTGGCTGGCGTACTTCTAAGACATTATCTCCCTTGCCGAGAGAGATCTCTTTGGCATCACCACTGTGCAGTGACTCAGTTTTCCTTTTTGCCTTTATGGCCCTCAGTCCTGGCCATCTGACATGGGAACATTAATTATTTGTGCTAGATTTGACACCAACCAGCTGCACTCAGGTGATTAGAAAAGGACTCAGACTAAGGCAGAAACTAAGAGGCAATCTCTACTACTCTTTTATCGCTAAAATACAAGCATTTTTTAAAAAATAGAACCTTTCAAGATTTTTTTATCCCTTCCATATTCACTTCTTGGCTTAACAACACAAGACAATCAGCAACTATCAAAAGCCCTATTCTGAAAAAACTTGTCAAGAAATATTTCTCAAAATACAAACATGTTGCTTTATAATCTCAGCTACTTAATGCATTTGTTAATTTAGAGATCTATATGACCATATATCCTTTCATATGTTTGAAATACTTACTCTATTGGTTTGACAATTCATTCGTATCACCTAGACTTCCAATGTCATTAGGGTGAAACTGATTTTGCAAATAACTGATTAAAACTCTTTTTAGGGTCATGTTGCCTTTCCAGAAACCTTACCAAATTCCCAGTGTCACAATAACTTGTCTCACAGGTACCTCATCAAAACGTTTACATTACCCAAGTCTGTTTTGCAGTACAACAAATTAACACATTCTGCCTTTTACGTCTTTTTTAAAATAAACAAATAAATAAAAGACATTTTCACTGTCAGAAGAAAATTATTGATCTTCGCCCCTAAAAAAGTTCTCCTGCTAGACCTGCACTTCCCAATTCCTTTCTGCTTAAACCACTAAGATCATCAAAACCCCTCATACTGGCTACAATGCACATCTTCATAATAAATGGTTTCACGCTAGACTTTCGTGACAGCTTCTTATCAATTTCTCACATAATAGAAGGTGACAACTAGCTATAATGAACGACAGAATTGCAGAGAAAAGACTGAGGAACTAGGAATACTATGAGCTAATTGATTATCACATATAGCGGGTAGCTTTTTCTTCTGCAAATTCAACTCAAACACAAAACACATTAAACACTTGGGGCCCTACTATTGCCTCAAGCTACTCTTGCACAGGGTACAAAAAAATTTATTTAGGTGTCCGAGGTGCCAAAAAGTGTCTAGGTGCTCCTTGGCACACTGAAACCATGTGTTTGTCTGATGGGTACCTCAGTTCCTTTCATCCTTGTGGTGATGAACTGAAAAAATACCTTCAGTACCTACAGGGAGAGTCCTGACCACTAAGGATGTTCATCCTTCCTCATGCTGCCTCTAGTTTCCCAGTCATTGCATATAACAGTGAGACAATCCAGGAGCAGCATCCCTGGACTCTGCCTTTCCGAAAGTTTGCCCTAAACAAGCTCTAGTGCCCAAGTGTGAAAAAAAAAAAACCTTTTTCAGGCTCTGAGTTCTCATTTCCCAGAAATAACTGTCTGAGCTCCTGCCAGGAGACAGCATCTTAGCACATATTCCCCTCGCTGGCATTTCCTATTAGCTTAGGCACCGCAGTGTGTGACACGCTGTCTGTAGGAAACCCCAGACACGGCACTCCTTCTGCAAGCTGATTCAGCTCACTAATGTGACAGAAAATAAGCCTACCAAAGGAAAAAAGATACAGTTTCCCACTAAGATACTTAGATCTACTTGGCACAAGGTCAAACTAACTATAGCAGAGGAGAAGGAGCTGCGTGGCAATGAACAGGAGGACAACTGGAGGATGTCAGATCTTCCCATTTGAAGCCAGTGTCACTGCTGGC
This sequence comes from Platalea leucorodia, assembly GCF_965183815.1. NCBI lineage: Eukaryota > Metazoa > Chordata > Aves > Pelecaniformes > Threskiornithidae > Platalea > Platalea leucorodia. The sequence continues at coordinate 133,433,444 of NC_138823.1, read as the reverse complement.
AGCATTGGTCCCAACCTCATGCCATCCCCAGGGCTCCTGCCTCTCTTGTCCCAGCTCCAGGCCCCACCACACCGTTTGCAAAGCCATTCAGCAGAAAACTGTTCAATCTCTGCTGCTAGCTGAACTGATAACTCGCTCAGCTGTCCCACCTGAAGAAACTAGTATCTTACTAGGTTCTGACTAATTGCTTCCAAACCGCAACGTGCTGCATGCGATATACTGGATCAGATCAAAGATGCTCATAAAATAGAACGAGCTCTTTGACAGGGGCCAACAGAGGATGCCCAGGGGAAGAAAAAAACTAAGAAAAAGACAAATACAGAGTTATCTTTCTCTGATATGCCCTCCTAGCTTCCAGCAACTGGCAGTGTAGACTTTCCAGATGGGAAGTTGTATCGACATCACTGCAGTGATGGAGTTTTTGCCAGGATTTTGCCTCATTTGTTTTAAAACCCTCCCAATCTTTGGCTTCCACAAAGTCCTCACAACAATGAGTTTCACGGTTTAGCTGTGCATCATGTCAGAAAATAACTTCTCTTTATTAGTTATAAACCAAATAATTTCACTGTGTTACAAAACACTTCCCGCATTATGAGAAACAATGACTAGTCTTTCCATACTCACCTTCCTCACACAATTCATAATCTCACAGATCACCTTATGCCTCCTTTAGAGAAATTGCTTTTCTATGATGACCAGATCTAGACTATTTATTCTTAGATGTATTTAATCTAGACTTCTAATCACCCTTGCTGCCCTTTTCAAGCTTTTACATTGTTCATTTACATTTGTTCATTTACAACCTTTCTGAGCTGGAGGAGAAGAAGGAACCATATTATACATAGATATTACACAGTTATACAATGGTATAACTATGGTTCTTGCTTGTCTTCTTTCCTAATTGTCCCAAATACTGTGTGCCTTTTTGATTAATGCTGATCAAAAATTTCCAAGAACTATCCACACTATCTCCAAAGACCTATTTTCTGCATGATATTAGCCAATTCAGCACCTCTGCTGAGTATGTATAATAAGGATTTCCTTTTCTCCATGTTAGAAAATGCATTACTTTGCCTTTTTCAAACTTGGATCTCATCTGCAATCTTATCACGCAGTCACGCAGATTTTTATTCCTTTCATCTTTCTTCAGCCACAGGGCTGGTTTGAGGGGTCCCACTCCCAACCCATTTTCCCAGTCCTCAACTGCCCCATTCTTACCACTTTCATGAGGTTATTTTTGAGTTGGATCAGTTTCCTGATCTAACTCACCTTGCAGACACCTAAGCAAAGTTTGTCAGTATGATGACAGGACAACATGACAGCTCAAACAGGCAGTCAGAGGTGGGGATAACGGGGTGTACAAGAACATAATCTTGCATGGCCACTAAGGTGAAACCACGGCTTCACTTATCATGAGACCCTCAACCACTTAATATTATCAGCACATGCTGTTACCTCAGTTTTCATCCCACACTCAGCAGCACCCCAGTCTTCACTGGTGACTTCTTTCCACTTTAAACACTGACGATTTACTCTGACCTTTCATTTTCTCTCTTTAAGTCATCATCAGTCCTGAAAAGCATCTTCTTCTTTATGAAAAGGATCTTTAAATTTCTTTAAGGATTTTTGGCAAGGGACTTTATCAAAAGCATTCTGGAAATACAAATATAAGATATAGGCAGACCAGACCATATATATCCTCATACTCCTTCAAATCTTTAACAGATCTACAGGACACACAAGACCTGACTTATCTCTGCAGAAAAAAAACATTTCCCTTCCCTCAGTATAGTATTTCTGCATGCATTTCTTCCTTCTGCTTTTACTGTACTGCCACCCAATTTCCCAGCACAACGTCATAACTTCATGCTGCAGTTTTGCATCTAATCAAACTCCTGCAAGCAAGTTCAGCTGCTAAAGGCACCAGTCCTTCTCTCCTGCAGTCCTCACCTGCATGTCTCCCACTCCCTGCCACCTTTTCCCTGTGCCAGGGGAAAACTTTGTGGATCAGGAAACTGATCTGTCTTAAAACTACTAATTCAGTATTTCCCTGGTTAGTATCAACCAGGACCAGCTCCCTACTCGGGTCCGCTACAGAATCACACGACAGGCCGTAGAGGCACAGAGGCACCAGTGCAGCAGCAGGAATGAGTGGTTGGGGAAGGCTGAGCTGCTTCTTTTGACTACAGCACCAGTTTATGCTGGAATAATGTATTGGTAAAATGACAACCTTATTGCTTAGATGTTCCCCAAACAGAACAATTTCTTTTAATTGGCATCTCATTTTCCACCTTCCTCTGCCACTGAAGCTGATTTATATGATAGATTACACACGACTGTTAGGAGTTCAGCAATTTCATATCCGCGTTCCTTTAGAAGTCTTTGGGGAGTAACATCTGAACCTGGTGATTTGCTGCTATTCATTTTATTGATTTATTCTAAACCTACTTCTACTGACACTCCAATTTGAGACAGCTTAGACTCATGCTCCACGAAGCAATGTTCCTGTGCAAGAACCTCCCCAGGTTCTCTCACACTGAACACTGAGTTGAATGATTATTTTAGCTTTTCTGCTATTCTTACACTGATGTTGCTCCATGCACTCTGCTAAACTCTTATTTCTCTCCTATGGGCACAGCAGTAATATGCGTTCAGTCCACTCAGTTCAAGTTTTCCTAAGACTTTGAGGAAAAGTTTACAAAATCCCTCAAAATGATGACTGGTAAGAGGAAGGGCTAGCAGGCACTTATTCTCTCCATCCTAAAAGCTGGAAGATAGGATCACAAAGTGTTGGGCAAATATTTATTCTCCTTGACATCAGTCCACACGCATCAGATAGATACACTCATGTTGATTCTGCGGCAGTCACAGGAGCACGTTTGTTAACACCTTTTACTCATCAGTAATAAAGCACAGTGAGCAAAAGTCCTAACAGCATCCTTTACAGCTAAGAAACAAACAAAAAATATCAAAAACCAATCAGATATTTTTTTCTTGGATTATTAAACAAAAGACAATACCTAGAAAAGGCAGAGCTGTATCTCTTTTTTGCAACATCACTTAGCAGCTGACTCTGATCAGCTCCTGCAAGACAGTACCATTCTCCTAAAAGGTCACATACAGTTCCTCAGAGGGTGCCATTACCCAACATCAAAGCAGTGTCATTCGTGCAAGTGTAGAAACAGAATGGACTTCTAGGACAAACAGACATGGTCTGAAGGCCCCTCCTAGATGCTACGCTATGATCCTAAAGCTAACACTGCTTCTGTGTGACAGGGGAGAGTTCCCACTAATGCAAGGATCACGCACAGTCCCAGATGACACAGCAGGGTACAAAGGTCATTACTCCTTTCTTTTCCTATTCCTAAGAAACCCAGACCATACTTACACCTTTCTGCATCTGTTTTAGCTACATCATGAGGATTCGTCCTCTTTTTCTGTCCTGTTAGCCCTTCTCCAGGCCTTTCATCATTTGCCATCCTAACTTCTATGATGGCCTAACAAAAGTATCATGCCTCCCCCCTTACCACAATCCCTTTCACCTAGTCCACTAAAAAGATACATCAGTTAAGACCGACACCATCATGTTGCTCCAGTCTTACCATTCCTCATTTACATCCTTTCTCCAGATCTCCATTTCCCACTGCTTTTTGCTCTCAAAGACCTTCACAAATCAATCTGTTCTTCTCCCTACTCATTCCCTAAAATGAAACCCACAGTAGGGACGTAAAAGACAGGTAGTGACATCAGATGTGATGAGGGAGACTATGTTCTGCTTCAGCAATGTTCTACTTAAGCTGCCTGAGAGAGGTGGCCCAGTGGCCTAAAGAAAATGATCTGAGCGATCCAGGCAGGCCTGGATAAGTAGCAGTGGATGTGATGATCACTGTGTCATTCCAGAGGCTGCCAAACACTGAGTGCAATCACTGCAAGGCAAGACGGTATGTTTTAATAGAGACCAGCCAGAGGATACTCCAAAGACTAGATCAGGATAATATCCAGAGAAGGAAATGCTGCTAATGTCAAAGAAATAAAAGCTTTTGCAGAAGAGGACAACAGTTTTGAAAGAAATGTTGTAGTCAATGGGAAGGGATTAGAGATCCTGAGACGCTAAGATTTGGCCTCTTGGAGATTACTTGTTCAAATCCCCATCCTTGACAAGGATTAGCCCAGGAGGTATGCCTTGTGTTTTCTGCCTGGATGTTGACATATTTGAAGTGTCTCACTCTGTTCAATTCTTAAAACTTCAAACAGCCGTCTAAAGTACGCACTCAGCAGACATCCCCCAGTGATTCCAACAACCTTAGAGATGTCTCAGAAAAGCTGTTCATTACAGAAACTGAAAATTTCTAGCCATCTCATGGTAGGAAACAAGAAGTCTTCTTGGGGGTTGGTGCATTACAGGTCATGGTAACTCAGTGAGATGAAAACTTTTTCCCTTTGAGATGGAAGGCTGGTATTCTTTGTTACTGGCAAGTCCCAATGTAAGATGATGCCACAAGAACTCACATATATTTCTGACTTAGTAATCACAAAAAAACCTCAGTCGTTAAACTGTTATTAAGTACCTAAGCTTAAAGAGTCTTGCAGACCTCAGGCTTTCAAGACATCCTTGCCTACAGAAGTCATCTGAGCAATAGACTAGCCTAGCTGTGCACGATGCAATGTCCTCTTTAGTCTCCTCAGTTGCTATAATGTGTTCAGCTACATCATAGACACTGGGACTCTTCTTCAGGTCAGGTAAGAGAAGGTGTCCCCACCTATCTTTTATAGAAGAGGATGCGGCAGCAGAGTGCTTAAGGTATCTCGCTACAAGTTTAGCAGTAGCTGAAGGGAGCCTTGAGGCCTGGGCTGGACCCCAGTTAAATCTATCCCAGCCCAGCCCCAAAGCTTCCCTTTACTCTCCCAGCTGCAAGCGGTAACTGCTGACTTGGGCTAGAAAATGGAGGATGGCTGGGAGCAATACATGGTGCATCATTCAGCCATATCAGTGTTTATAAAAAGTGATGCCCCATGACCACGCTAGCCCCAGGAGATAGTTGATTTTTTTTTTTTTTTAAATGACCACAGAGGACTGCAGTTATGATCTGTTATACAAAGGGTGGGAATGAAAACATGCAGAGCATCCCTCGTTGGGAAGAAGCGCAAAGGGTCAAACAGAACAACAGCCCCCTGCATACCAGCATATGTAAGAACAGCTCTTTCTCATGTTCTTTACAGATACAAATAAGCAAACTGAGTTGGGGGCTGCAGGGAAAACAGGAGGCCAAGGAAGTCATCCTGGAACTGGCAAACTGACAGCAGGAGCAGCAGCTGGGTACAACAACATTGTCCTTTTATGTTCCGCAAAGCTATGCCTGCTAAAACACAAGCCTGCGGGACTCTGCAACTCAACCGTCCTCTGAGATGGGCCAGACTGGAACTACAAAAAATACAAAGAACAGCAAATCCAAGCACACGAACAGCAGAGGGATGCCTTCAGGTGCACAAAGAAAGATGTACACATGTACAGTCGATATCTCGTATTTCCTCTTGCCAAATGCCAGTGGGTCTGCAAAACAGACTGATCAAAACCATTGCAGGGGCATCCGCCACATGAAATATTGGGAAACATAACTCCCGAAGTCTTTTATTTTGATGAAGTTCTCTATTACCAGATTAATGAAGTCAGAAGAAAACAGTATATGATGAACTACCCTTGATGAAGCGGAGGGCCACTGGGCAAGGTTTAGCACACTTCTTTGTGATGGCAAAAAAACTGAAGCCACAGCTACTTTGTTCTGTCCCTAGGATCCAGTTAACCTTGGCTACAGGGCAGAGCTAGTTGTTTTTTTCTAAAAGGAGGTAGGATAAGGCAGAAGAGGTGAGGGGAAGCCAATCAACCTTTAAATACATTACCATCTGCTAACACCCAGGCAAGCGGTGGTTTAGCATTTGTTTTGAGGGTAGTTTACCAGCCCCTCTCTGTAACAATAAGAACAGGCTTATGAAGAGCCTCCTGGTGATGGGAGGGAGAGAGAGCAAAGAGAAAAGAAAGAAAAGGTAGTGCACGTGAGGATGTATACAGCATCTAACGTTTTATGTAAGGAGTGCTTTGTATTTACAAACACCAAAATATAACGTGTATCACTAGTGAAAATCTCATTGTTTTCCAGCAGGACTGTGAGCTTATAAAAAAAGATGAAGCAGACCATAAAGACAGGCAGCTACTGTCCCTCAATCTGCATATGATAAACATTAATAGGGAAACTTATTCTCGATCTAACATTTGACCTTAAGGGGCCAACGAAGGACCCTCGCTACGCTGCCTAAGAGCTGGCTCAAGTAAATTACACCCAAAACTAGTCTGAGGGCATCTGTGGAAGGAAAACAATCACAGCCTCTCTCTGCACTAAATATTAATGTCTAGGCAGACAAAAGCAGCACTAGGAATACTGTAATAATACCAGCAGCAGACATTCTATATGTTTCTTCGGGGCATTCACACATCAGCACTAGGAACATGCCTATTGTCCCACATTAAACTAATGACTTGTTCCGAGAACCCAATCCTGACATTCCTCGGGGAATGGCAAATATTATTTATATTTTCAGTCACTTAAAAGGATTAAAGTGTGGTTATTCTCAGTAATCTCATTTGTAGAGAGAGATATATACAGGCAGCAGGACTATGTGCTTTAACCCTATTGGGAATGATGAAATGCACAGCTCCATTTACAGCCAGCTGCTTTCCTCAGCGCTTCAGTATTCGGGACCTCCGAAAGTCTCACCAGCCTGGCTGCTTTCATTAAAACTATCATCTATGAATCGCAGGTCGCAAGCACTTCTGATAAACTACCCAAGGAGCTCTTGGTGACAGCAAGCTGTGCATACAGCCAAGAGATCCAGCTGAAAATTAAACTGCATGTCAAGTAGCCCGATCAATATAATAATTGCTCTAGGCTGGAACAAATTACAATCTCTGCTTGAAGACACACAAGTAGAGCATCAGGCTGTACACTGTGCCCTGGGTTAGGAGGAAATTTATAAGCCGTGCTTAGGTAACAGAAGATGGGCCAAAGTACTGGGGTGGTGGCAAAGCGAGTAGTTAGCCAGGAGGCTGAAGTGCATAGCGAGTATTCTGATCAACGTAGTAACAGCTGCAGGCTACGAGGAGCCGCAGCCTCGGCCTGAGGAGCCACGGGTGCTGCACAACGCACGCCGCAGCCTGCACTACCCAGGCAGCAGCGAAAGCCCAATATAAAAAAGCCTCAAGTTGACGCTAAGCGAGCGGCTTCGCTAATTGCTGCCATTGCTGCCCCGGGGCCGGGCGCCCCGCGTTGCCGCCTGCCCGCAGCCCCACGCTGCCGGTTTCCCCCCCGGGTTGAACACCAGGCTGGCAGCCGGCTTGCGGCTGGGGGTGCCCGGCAGCGACCCCCGCGCCACCCCCTTCTGCCGGGACCGGCACCGGGACCGGCACCGGGACCGGCACCTCTCCCCCACTCCCGCCCAGGGCCGGGGACCGGCGCTGCCCCGGCCGCCGCCGCCGCCCCGCCGGGCTCGCTCCTTACCCGTCTCTTTGTCCTGGGCGGCTTCCAGGTGCAGGTCGCTGAGGAGATGCTCCAAAATCTTCTCCGGCGTCCCCGACACCACCACGTATCTGTCGGAAAGCAGAGAGTCCCCGGAGTCATCCTCGGTGGAGGACTGCGAGCGGCTGCTCCACTCGTCCTCCTCGTCCTCCTCGTCGATGTACTTGAAGTAAGGCACGTCGAAGGTGGGCAGCGGCGGCTCCCCGCCGCGGCCCGCCAGCGCCTCGGGCACCCGCACCCTGCCGCTCCCCATGGCGCCCCGCTCCCGCCGCGCCGCCCGCCCGCCCTAGGTGCTCCCCCCGGGGGCCATCGCTCTGCCGGGGGCCGCGGGCCGCCCCGCCCGCCGCCGCCGCCGCCGCGCCCGGCCCGGCCGGCCCAGCCCCGCGCTCCCGGAGCCGCGGAAGCCTTACCTCCCGCGCCGCTCGGGGGCCGGGCTGCGTGACCACACCTTCCGCAGCACCAGCGCTGCGCCGGCCTCCTCCCGCGCCCGCTCGCCGCCGCCTCCATCGGCCGCCTTCTGCGCGCAGGGGGGGAGAGCGACAGAGAGAGCGGTCAGTGCCCGCCGCCGGCTCTGCCCCGGCGGCCCCGGCTGCCGGCGGGCGAGGCCGAGAAGGGGGCTCTTTGCGCTGCGGGGCAGAGACGGGGAGCGGGCTCCCCTTTGTGAGCGGCGCTCGGCATCGTGCGCTGGATCTTAATTCGCAGGAGCGGGGCGGGGATGCGGGTTTCCGTGTCCCCGAGGTGATGGCCTGTTTAATTTCCAGCCGGTCAAATAAAGCAGGGGACAGGTAAGAATAGTCAGAAAGCGGCAAGCGCTCCCGAGCGCTCCGATAGTACACATGCGGAGTGCACCTTCTGTAAAGCGTCTCTCCTGTACTTCAACAAAGGCAATAAAACCAGTGGGACAGGCACGCAAGGCGTGCCTCTGAGCATCTCTTAAAATATTCTGTGTACAAATCTCCCTCCTTCGCAACAACTTTTTAACTTGGGAACCAACACCCCCACAGAAAGTTAAGCCCAGTGAGCACCCCTTGCGTGAATCTCGGTTAAGCTGCGATTTGGACACTGACGTTCTCCCTCTCGGCTCCCTTAAGCAGAAGGGAGCTGAACAATCATCCATTTCTGCACAGGCAGCTCGCATCCACAGAGCAGCGAAAGCCAGCTGACTGAGCAGCGCAGGAGATGAGGGTTTGCTGCTGACTGAGCAGGGCGCATTGAAACACGGCCACTGCCGAAGAGAGGCTCGCAGCCCCCTGCGAGCTCCTCCTGGCAGATTCAGTCACCGGAGGGTGAGCGACACAAAAAGAGGCAGCTGTTTCAGTGGAAGTACATCCAGTAGTTGCTGTTCCTCTGATTCTGACCTGGTTTAGTTACATCGTTCAGTATGTCAAACACACGTAGGAAGGCAATACATGCACTACTCGAAGGAGAAAAAACAGCATTTGTGCATCAAGCGTACAGTATCCAGCAGTGACAAAGACTTCAAGTGAGCTAAAAATTGCTGAGGAACAGATCTTGGCAAAAGAAGGGAGAGAAAACACTTTATAATCCCTCTTTCTATTATTTTATTTCGTATTCCAAGACCCAGTGAGCCTGATTGCTGCTTCTGGTTGTCACTGTGGTGCAGGCATGTCCAAAGATGCAGTCCCTGCCCTGAATAAGTTTTCTTTATCAGTAAACAACATGTAGAATTGATCTATGAAATTTCTGCAAGGTCAGACATACAGGTACTGAGCCAATTAATGTCAGATATTCATTGTAACACTCCCAGGGGACATTACTGAGCAGCCACGTTACAGGAATACTGATGCATAATTGTAATCTTCCATTTCACTGGCCGTGGTTTTTTGTTGCCTACATATTTGAAAAGCTGCAATGAAAGAAGCAGCAAAAGAGAAAGAGAGGAAGAACAAGAAACTGGTGCAGCATTAAAGCAATTCAGTAACAGGGAGGTTTATCCAACAAATAAATATCTCCATTTCTCTGTCTTTTCTCTGGCATCCTCTAAGAGAGCCCCAACACTCATTTCCCTGTGCTCACTGACATTCCAAACTGCAGCATGGATGGGGCATGTATGTGATGTATGGTGCTGTATTTGTACAAACCATCTATTTCCACATACATGGAAATGGATTTTAAGCATACCCATATACGTGACATACATGAGCAGCTGGCAGCAAGTCAACAGGGAGCACTGGGAGGGCAAAAGCTCATACTGAAAGGACAATGGTTGTTCTGGAAGACACTGTTCTCGCTTCAGCATCTCACCAAGCAGAAACATTTTCAAAAAACCTTTTGGGTAATTGTATGCAAATTAACTGCATAAAGTGCCCCAATGGTGAGATTTTCATAAGACCCTTCCTCTTGTCCTTGCCTGTTTTATCAATTTCAAGGAAGAGCAAAATGAATCTATTTTATCAGGAAAGACAAAATTTGTGCAAAACCAAGGCCAATCAGGTTCAATTTGGATTTTCATTACCTATAATAATTATTTCCAAAAAAGGGAGAGGGATAGAGAATTTCTTTATTTTGCTATCTTCTATTAAAAACAATTCCACTTTAAGGGAAGAATTATTGCTTCATTAAAATCCCACTTGCACATGATGTATTTTTGTGTTCAGTCAGGCCCTTTAGTCATACCACAAGCAACAACAATTAACCCGAACAAAGCAAAACACGAAGACAAGTCCTATGTATTTTCCCAATTTTTACAAGTTCTGATTTCACTGCAGATATTACTCTAAAATGACATCAAGGCATGCTTCATTTATCGGAATCTTGAATGGTCCGTGAAATAATTAATTCTCGCTGGAAGAAAACCGGGCTGCTCTCAGCATGCTCCATCTAAACCCAGTGGCAGATGAGGAGGAGGATGCGAGGGGCCCCCAAGTGACAGCAGCGTGTACTGAAGAGCAAGGCAGCACCCTAGCTGAGTCCCTAAAAGTCAGCAGACTGACTCAAGACACATTCTCATCATATCACCCACTGACAACGAAGCCTCCCAGCACTTTTTCAGACCCTCATGCAGCCCTTGCTTAAGCAACCTGCATCAACCATGCAGGAGCACAGTGGCTCAGCATTACCATCTCTCTCATTTCATTGCTGGGCAGATGAATTGGGGCAGAGAGGCTACCACAGAGTTGTGCTCCAGAACAGCAGAACCGCAGTTCAGACTCTGGTGACACTACACTGGCACCTTGGCTTTGAGCCCCCCACGCTCCCTCCAGTGCAGAGGGTGGGAAATGACTCCCAGCAGCCTGGGTAAGAATACGTTTGGACTTGTGGTTTCGCAGAGGTAGGACAGGAGAGGGTAGAGCACCAGAGATGCTGTAGAGGTTAATCGCTGTCTCACTTCGCATGTGGCCTTGGGCAAGTCACTTGTGCAGGCTCTCCCCCTCGGTTGTCCCCTCAAAAGCACCATTTGCATCCTTCTTGGATGTTATACTCAGTCCCTGGTGCAGACTACCCATCACTAGGAAATTTAGCTAGTGTCCGTGAAGCACTATGTGTGTCAACCATTATATTTCACATTTTTTACAGCTTTTAATTAATCATCTCTTGATAGCTAAACACAGTGCTATCAACCTCTACGTCACTTCCCAGCAGGAGTTTCAAGTAAACAGTAAGGCCCTCCGGACTTGGTGGATCTTTTGACCAGTATTATGGTCAATTTTCCACTCCTCTCATCCATCTTCCTAATACTGAGATAAGCCATTTATCTCCTAGGTCATATATTTTAAGAGCAGACAAGTGCTACCTTTCTTTTCAGCATGAAAGGAACCCTGGGGTGGTATATTTATATGCTTATAGGAATGAACCAGCTGGAAGTCCTTGCTTAGCGGGCCTTAACTTGTGCAGGTTACGCTTTGCATGAGCAGGAATATGACCCTCTCAATTACCACTGGGGCAGAAGAGAGCAGAGATACATAGAGTAGCATTGAAAACAGCCACGGTATGCCAGCTTCCTTATGGATTAGGTTTCTGGGTTATTTGCAATTGGCAGGGAAGAATCTGATCTCTGGCCAAAGCAACCACTAACTTTGGTATCAGTCAGGGATATTTCCGTGTCCCTTGAATTTCTGAGTTTGACCTTTTAATTAATTAAAAGAGGAATCAACACCCAGAATGTGCTGCCTCCCCTCTTCCTATGAGAAACATCCACTGCTAGAAATAGCGTTGAAAAGCTGCTCTACGTTCTAACAGCTTTCTAACAGAAAAAGACCAGTATGCTCTGCAATGGACACAGTATATTCAGAAGCCTGCTTCATTGAAAAGAAATTGCATTCTCACATCATTCCTCTATGGAACAGGACACCTGTGCAAAGATTTATTTCGTTATCTTACCCATTACTGAAGTGCCTGTTAGGCTGGGACGCCACTAACTAGCAATGCAAAACATGCACTTCCCAATGCCAGAACTTCCCTTCAGCATCTCTCCACCTGCTTTTTTAAAAAAGGGACCAGACCCGGAGCTACCCCGGCAACCCCAGATCCAGAGGGACTCCCACATTGTTGGTTTCAATGGGTAAAGAAGTAATACAGCAATTAAGAGATAACCTGAATAAAGGCACCTATAAACTTAACGGAGCATTGAAAATCCAGTCTGCAGACAGATTTTCCTGCTAACAACCAACCACGCAAAGGCAAAGAGAATCTTCTTTGGGCAACACGCAACAAAACAAATGTTCCACAGGCTATCATCTGCTTCAAAACCACATTAAATAACAAAGAAATTGCCTCCTCTCGGAGTTACGGAGGGCAGGAACATTTTGTTTTCATAGCATAATTTGGTAAAAGTGACTCAACGCAATCAGATAACGCTGATTGCTTCTGCCTCCATGTCTTTTGATGCTGGTGCCAGGGCATGCCCTTGAGAGGTACGGGAAAAGGCATACAAGAAGGATTCCCGGGGCTGTTTGTGTTCTGAAGAGGAGACCGCTGCCCCCCACAATGAATCCATGGAGCTTCCCTACACACATGGGAATACGTCCGTGTAAGAGGTCTGAAATAGAAGAGCGGAGGCCGGAAGGGGGCTCAGAAGCACAAGTATAGGCAGGCTTCCACCGCAGTGCAAGGAAGGTGCACAAGTAGGTGACAGAGCAGGACAAAAGCCACAAACTAACAAGATCCTCATTTCAGAAGACTGATTGTTTTCCTGGGCAGGTGTATTTTTGCTTGGATGTTATAATCAATCCCTGGTGCATATTACCCATGCAAAAGAAGAATTACAAGAACATGATTAAGACAGAAAGGTCAAGTCTGAAAATTGGGAAACACTGACTGGTATTCTTTAATTTAGCTCCTTTGAATAAAACTTTTTTTTTCTTTTTTTTTTTTCTTTTTTTCTTTTCCTTTTTTTTACTATGTCCTGCTCCATCCCTACAGCTCTGCCTTGTTCAGCGTATGTTGAGGCCTTGCTGTGGGGACTGGGTCAAAGCTGAGACAAAACATCCTTGTCCGGTGGGAGCCTGCTGTACCCACTGCAAAGGCTGGAAGCACCTGCCGCCGCAGTGGCGACACTGAGGTCCCCAAACCTGCCCACTGACAACTAGCTTGGACACAGCAAAAGTTACAGAGTTATAGGTGCTTTAGCTCAGAGCTCCATCCAGGCTCATTATACCCTACAAGCAGGTCCTGGCCGTAACAGCCGAGGGCTACAGCTGTAAAGAAAACTCTTTGCAGTTCAGGCTGAAGCATGCTCAGAGCTTACCGATCCTTCAAATATTAATCTGCAAAGCTCTAGAAACTCTTTACAGAGCACATACAAACTGCATTATTTGGTCTCTAACTTGGGCCAGATTTGGGCGGATATTTATGAAGATGGCAAAAAACCAAAGACACTTCCCCAAAGGGATTTCAGATCCTGCTTCAGAAGTATAAGGGCATAAGAGCTTTTCAGAAAACTACTGCCAGATTTTTTTTTTAACATAGCAAAACAGTATTTACCCCTAACCTTACTCTTAGCAGCTTCTGAACCATGTTGGCTGCATTCTTCGTTAAAAAATTAAATAGGCTAAGGCAGGCACCTTTCAGAATAAGCAGTTAAGGTGCAACAACTCTTAGAAGCAACTGAAAATGAAGTCTTAAAATGTGAGGCATTTGCCAATGCTAGTAGTAGACAATGAGATGAGTCCTAGCTATAAAATACAAACATATTTATATTACAAACGTGAAAGAAAGTAAAAAAACCCCAACATTCAATTAACAGCTTCTCCTGTAAGAGACACTCTTTCAGACAGCATCTATCACAGACTAAAGATGATTGCCTGCTTACACTTCACTATGTTTTTCCCTGGAATCTGTTATTGTGGAAACTGCAGAATTAGATTTAAAGTCACCAAAGTACAAATAGATGTACAAAAATTACCCTATTCTTTACAGGCTATTCCCCTTTATTTGACAAGAAAATGGAAATGAACGCAGCACAATTAAAGTGGAGATGGACGACGATATCTCTGATGTGTGGGGATAATCCATCTCAGAATATGTTGCTGTGTTCCGAAAGAGACCAAAATCTTTATTAATGAGTTTGATTGACTTTCAACTACAGCAGGAGAAAAGCATTTCAAAGTCACCAGCACAGCTTAACCAAGCTGTATAGGGAGGAAACTGGTATTTTTTCTGCAGTGATTACCCTCTCTTTATTCTAGAAAAAACAAAATAAAAACCAGCTACTGTTCTACCTCTACTTAAAATACCACACAGCACGGAACATTTTAAATGGGACTGCCTATTTCGTAGTCAGTTGCATGATCACTACTTTTTCCACACTTGAAGGGAAAAATTACCTTACAGGACTGCAGGAACATCAACAGCAGCTTTTCATATAACAATTCTTAAGAATAAAAAAAAAATCTCACATAAGGCTGTGTTATTTTATTTCACTATAAAATACAGCCCGTAGCATATTCATATTGCATTTTATTATTTTTCTCATCTCATGAACTTTTCTCCAGTTCTTCTTTGTAGTCTAATATTTTTGTTTCCCTCTGCAGTTGTTAAATCTACATTTGTAAGCGTGCACTAATCTACAGTATACTGGGAGAAACAGAAATCCACTGTTGAAAAATTAAAATGGCTTACACAGTGATTTTGTTTTGGCTCTCAGCAACTTCTGACCAGTCTATAAAACTATAAAATGCTTTAAATGATTCGACCACCATCTCTCCCAACAACGGGCACCCAGGCATCGTACCAAAACTTGCCGGTCGTCTCACGCTGAGCTATCTGTCTCAGAGATGCACAACAAAGAGGTGACATTCGGCTCAACACAACTGCCTCTGAATTTATCAACTTCGCAAATGGTGGTAAAATGAGCACGAGCCACATCACAAAAAAACCCCCATCAAAATCCTTTGTTGCTGAAACTGATTTTGAATATCACATCCGATGATGCACCGAATAAGCCCTTTTAGAAAAACTGTTGGTGCTGTCATCTGCATAGCGAGTATCTGCGGCAAAGGCAACGTTAATAACAAGTTACCCTTGTAGAGGGGTCAAAAGGACAGTGCTGGTAAGACAGAGATGACAGACAACAGGCATCAGGGAAAAGATTAATATCCCTACACAGTCATACATCAAGGAACTCAATTTTTGCCTGTAATCCCGAAACTGCTGAGAGTAGGATTATTTCTGCTTTCCCTATTACTAAGAAGAAAGAAACCGCTCATGGGAATAGGGCACTGCTAAACGGGAGTCCTTATGTGAGCAGAAAGGCTGCGGTTAGGTCCTAGGGCAAAATAAAGCTCAGTCGCGTGATGTTCCCAAGCGGTGGTCCCACCGCAGGCAAGGCTGGGGTTTCATTGCGCAGGCCACTTAAAAAAACATGAAAAATCTGTGTAGTTCAAGAAAGACAAAAGGAGCGAGAGAAGAGGAGCCTCACACGGCATTTGACGGCAGGGTAGTGACAAGAAATGCCCTAAATCAAGACTGAATTGTCCGTACCCCTGACTGGGCCACAGTTACCTCCAAATACCATCGTTTAAGGTGAGAGCACTTTTACAGATTGGGTTTTAATGAAAGGAAGCAATATATCTAACACAGGGAAAAGGGCACACTTTCTAAAATAACATGAAAAAACCCATTACTGGTGTCACAACCACCGAAGTGATGATATCATAACCTTAACACTCCACAACTCTTTGTCAGATAATGAAAAATGTCTTTTTAAGACAACTGAAGGCTATGCATTTCAGTTTTCCCTTTCTTGGAGCACATGCTCTTCATAGCTATTAGTAGATAAGTTTGACAGCTTGACAGAGAGCTACCACCTTGGCAAGGACAACCTAGGAGACCTTCTCTCTGTAACCATACAAAAGCAGAGGGGAAAAAGAAAGGAGGAGGGAGTGGGGAGAGAGAGACAAAAGACTTGAGGACAGTATTAATATTCTTATCATTCTCTCCCAGCTGGCAGGGCAGCACTTCCTTCAAAAATACCGGGATATGGAAGAATTGCAGGCCTAGAGCATGTGTATTTGTAGAAAAACGTGCACCACACCAGGGCGAATTCATGTGACTGTAGAACAAAAGGTGCAGGTGCCAACCATCCCTTCCAGTGGGCTTGCAATCAATAGGGTGGGGTGTGGAGCTGGTTGGAAATTTTCCAATACAACTTTTTTTCCTACTGAAAAAATGTGGATTCACTACAATGGAAACAGTGCCAGAACATGTCGGTTTGAACAGAAAGCAGTCTGCCGGGCTCCCCCCACTGCCTGCACATACTGCCTGCCCCAGGCTGGCAGGGCTTCTGCATCCCCTGCCCTCCAGGAGCTCATCGGGCCTGGAGCTACAGCCTGGAGGTCCAGGTTCCAAAGTTTCCAGAGTAAGTGGCAGGAAAATTAAAACTATATTTCTGCCCTAAGAGAGTTTTGCAATTGTATTATTTTCACCAGAATCAAAATGGAAACTTTTTTCCCCCCAAGAACGTAAAGTTTCTTGTAGGACAAAATTTAAGCACCAGACACATCTTCCTTGCATGTGTAGATGAAGCAACCGTTCAATCCCCCAGTACGAAAGACTGTCTTCCGGTGATGTCAGTGGCAGTGGATCAAACATTAGCTGCAGTGACAAGCACGAGGGAAATGATATAAAAACTGCAGGAGGACTGCCGAGGATTTGAGGAGGACTGCAGACTTAACCCAGATATCCCAGGACTGATAACACATACTACTATTGCCATATGCCTCAGGGAAAGAAGAACAGAAGACGACTGACTAGATATACAGAAGTTATACTTGAGAATAATCTTAACATCAGAAGGGTGAAATTCAAGAAATTACTGGGATATGAGGGGACCTAGATAACAACTTGATTAGCATCCAACAGGGCTGGAACTTGGCTTCTACAGCAGCCCCCATACAGCTTTCACACAAGAATGAAAACTGCAGAAGATAGCTCACTAACATTAGTTGATTTAATTTCTTAACGTAGACTAATATTCACCTTGGTAAGGACGTGTACAAAGGCCTTACAACCTTTATAATGGACATAGTGATAAATAAGGTCTCCTGAAGGCATGGAAGAGAGATGGCAGTAAATATATGACACTGTCGGCCTTACATTGCTCTAATTACCAGTGTTGGACACATAAAACTTCTAAGTCAAACAGACAAGATTGCTGATCCCTTTCTTTGCCTTTCACTCCAATTCATTCTTGGTGTGAAGTAAAATATTATTTTAAAAAACTGACTTATCCACTTTCTGTCTGCCAGAGAAACCTTTGTCTCTTGCCTTATGTCCACAGCACCTCTCAATGCTGACAGTGCCATTACTTTAATTAAAAAAAACCCATGAAATTAAATATATACATTATCCACTTTATAAGGCACAATTCCAAACTAGGAAGACTAAAACTTGTCTGTTAAACTGAGGTGCTGCTCATTACATTTATCACTACAAGGCATATATCTTTTTGCTGAAGCACTACGCTCACAGAAGGACGCAGATGACTTTTCATGAGAGAGTACACAGCAAAGGCCAGGAGCTGGTTCTGGCCTCGCAAAAGGCTTAAGATAAGCTCTAAAACTGAGAATACTATGTAAAGCTCGAGCTCATTCTCAGGAACTCCAGAACCAAACTCTCTCAAATGCACGGACATTTAACACAGGCTTCTAACAGCAAGTGTGAAAAAGCACTGAGTAAAGGAGTAAAAAAAGATCCAAAGCTAATGTTTACAATAAAACCAATTTATTTAACTTTTAGCCCAACAGTAGAAGTCACAAACTAGAGTTTATATCCTCTGTTTTGATCATTATTTTCAATTAAGTTAGATATAATGTGGTGATTTCTTTTGAGAAAAGCATGAATCACTACGACTAATTTTCTTGGGTCTGGATGATGGTTTTAACTCCCTCCAAAATAGCCTGAAATGACCAGCCTTTTTACTAATGCTTTCTAATGGTTCTTTTCTTGCTAATTAATTCATGCATCTAAATCGTTCAAAAATAGATAAGCCACTAATCAGTCGCAGACTTGATAATGTATCCTAAGGAGAGAGCAATGTGTAGAGCATGCAATAAGGCTGCCAAAAAGAAAGGAAAAAGGAGTTAGAAGGAAAAATAAAGCTCATGCCTTCCATCTAATAGCAGGAGATTTGATTCTGCATTTATTTTGTAGGATAAAATGCTCACTGAGTCAACGAATAGTCTACTATAGAAATGAGAAAAATCTGGCTGCTTCTATACAGGATGCTTTTTTTCTAACATTACATGCACAGGAGCAAATTAAAAGCTCCAATTTTTTTTTTTGCTTTGGTACAAGGTTTGTTGCCCAGATTTATCAAAAGTAAAAAAGAAAAGAATAAGGGGGGTGGGGGGGGTGGGAAAGAGCGGGTTAACAATTAACCAGCTGTTGTCAGCAATAATTCATTCAAAAGTGGAAGTTGAAACACAAGAAATAAAGAAATTTTATTGCAAGATTATGACAAAGAAAAGAATAAAAATGTTTTCTTGCATGCCTATGTAAAGAATACTATAAAATGATAAATTTAATTAAATTTTAATGTATTGAAGAAAACCAAAGTGTCACAACAATAAAAATTACAGAAAAATATACAATGCCAGTCACATTATGAAGTAACATTTTATATTGCTCCCATTTTATGATTTTAAATAACAACATATTAAATTACTTTTATTTTGCTCCAGACTGAATCATGTACCTGCTTATTAACTAACTATATGCTCTAAAAATTTATTTCAGTATGAATGTCAGGAGTTTCCTCTCTGCTTTCTTTAGATAATATAATCGTGCCCAACTTTAGGAGGGAGGTAAGTTAGTTATACCAAGGGCAATCTCAACATTTATTCAAGTTATGGAATGAAAAAATGCATTGTTACCATGGCAACTGATAAATCACATGGTATCTGCAATGAGATGCAAGGCATCTTGAGTAAACACTCATCCGTGCGCTTGTGTGTCCTCCTCCGCACAGAATGGCTCCTTTGTGGAGGAACATGCGCAGAAGTGTGGCATAGTCCAGATTTCACTGTCTCTTCTACAAAAAGTTGATGGAAGTAATCCAAAATCTTATTTTTATGTGGGGTAATTTAACCAGATCCATCATTAGAATAGGAAGAAATACTGAAAAAAAGATCAAACATTGAATGTTTTTCTAGGATTTGCCTCAATCAAGACTGTGAAACCTTACAAATGACAGAATGTATCTCTGAAACTCACTTTGTACCTTGGCATCAGAAGACTGTTCACAACAGCACTAGAAAAAAAGTCTTCCTGACAGCGTGAAGAGCTGCCAGATGTGCATCAGCACATCGCGCTGGGGCAGCTGGAGCTGTTACCGCCTCCAGCCATCTGCCCCACCCGTCTGATGGATGTTGCCGCCCCGAAACAAGGACATCTGATCTACCCTTGAATCAGCCCTGAGCCACGCTGCTGCATGTCTTGCCGGGCTCAGGCATTAGCAGCAGCTAACATACACCCTTTCCCTGAGTGGGCCTCCTGTCCTCCCCACATTTAATGAAGACAATTCTCTCCAGAACAACCCCCTCAAAGCATATTGCTCTACTCCCAGTCCCATCCACAAAGCGTCAAATATCCATCAGTAGCTGGGCTTTGACTATACTTCCCTGCTGCCCTTTTCTAGCTCTTCTCCAGCCACTATCATGCCCACACAAGGCTCCCTTCCCCATCCTTTTCATTCACCACAAGGAGCAGCATCAACACCAGATTCCCAAGTCAGTAATCTCCCTTGGATCACTCCCTTTCTCCTCCCTCAAAATATCTCCTCCTTCTTGACCTCCTGAGCAACCTGAAGTGGTGTTATCTACAGGGAGAGATAGAGAGCCACATTGTGATGTCATTTGCCAGCTTCTGATATCACACTGCATGCACTAGTGGTTTCTTCAACCAGCAAGGGCTCCACTTGGGGATGCAAATGTCCACTGGCACGTATCTTCTCCTGATCCCATTCTCTTCCTCACGCCACATCCCATTACCATCAGACAGCATAGTACGGACTACTCAGACACTGCGAACACCTATGATGTCACTCAAGAAATATCAAAACTCTCATGTATCCTGACCTCCCTTCCCCCATTTCAGGCTTCAATTCCTTCCTGACTTTCATAGCTTTATACAAGTTACATAGCGTTCTACAGGTTTATACTCTTTTTGTGTATAACCTTGAGATCTCATCTAACCAACTTCCTCCTCCTTACTCAGGAAATTATTTTTATGTCATATGTCTCAGAAAGTCACCCTATCTCGTAAGTCCTTCCAGTAATGACTTCCTAAACCTGTTTACTTTGTCATTGCTGGGCTCTTCCTTCCCACCCTGTTGGTCATTTGCTATTTGACCTGAACTTTGACAGGTAAGGAGATGCCATGGGTGAAGAAGAGACATGCTGTAGAATTCATCAGCTGTCACAGAGCATTTGAGTAAAGGAAAGATAAAATGAGATGTGTGAACAAATGACCAGGTCTTAACTCCCTAATAGAACCCTGTGGAGAGGGTTACAATATCCAAGTACTCCAGGGAAATAACTAATGATCCTTTCTTCAGTTCAGTCATGTTTCAAGAAGCAATTGCCTGAGTTACTAAGTGCTTGAGACTGCCTCAGTAATTGCAATGATTTATTTTATGCATCATCATAACTACAGCACTAGGTCAGGAGAACTTGTGCCTTATGGATGCCTTGAATTTTAAGACAGGCACTGGAGGATTAGGAGACTGCAATCAGAAACACAGAGACCGCAATGATTGGGGGGGGGGGGGGGGGGGGGGGGGGGAAGACAAAGTCTTTAAAATCCTAGGCATCTAAAACATTAGGTTTCTGTTAGATTTTTGATAAAATGAATGATATTTTCAGGTGATCCTAAGCAGAAGTGGCTTACATTTTCCTCTGCTCCCTTAAAACGAAACTGATCACAATCTAATGTTCCTGAAGATCTCTGTTAGGATTTTTTTTTCCAGTGTAAGGAATGAATGTGCTGTTTACAGTGTAACTACCCACTCAGTAAAGACAAAAAAACCCTGTTGGCTCTGTCTTATACCTCTATCTATTCCAGAGGAAACTCTCCCTGTGCAAAGCATGTTTCTTCATCTGCCCTTAGTCTGTACTAGCGCAGCGGCTGCCTGTTAACAACGAGCAAAGAGGGGGACAATAGGCTCACGAGCATTTACTTGGCATAAGTATAACCTTTACACATAGGTACTCACCTGACCTACCAAAACAATGCTGTGCCAAAGGATATTTTGTGAGGACACACATCCACAATGCAGGAGGATATGTTTGCACAGCAACAAAAGGGTTTGATTAGCAGCTTCTCGGGCATCCCCATCCTCCTGACATTCCTTAAACCCCGTTCCCCAGTCACCTTTCCTTTTAGCTATGTGAGGCTTCCCTGGCACAGAAGGACATTTTTAGGATAATGATAATTTGAAGTGCTGTTGTCACCAGAACTTTCAGGCTATATGAAGATCTTGGAGACCATTCCCCTCCACCCCCATAAACTTCAAACTGTTCCCCCGTGATAACTGAAGTAAAAGCATTGCTAACCTTCAGCACTGTTTTTCCAATTACTGTGTTTCAAGGTTAGCAATGTGGAAAATACTAAACTAACGCAGATTTCAAGGTCAAAACAAAAAACACAGCAATGATAGGCCACAGTAACTTTCATTCATTTAGTATTCAGGACGCATTCTTTCTGAATATCAAATCAAAAAATCATTGCCAATTCATCAGATTTTAAGCTTTAGCTTATTAAAAAATAGACTATGCTAAAAATAAAATGCAGTTTTTTATTTGATCTGATTAAGATGTTTCTGTACAGCATGATCTAAGCCTCTAATTATCTATATCTCTATATTATCTCAATTGTTATTTCAATATAAGCAAAGGCATAACAATGCATTTTAATGGAAAATATTCATATACTAAAAAGTGGTAAAGCAATAGAAGTCAAAAAGCTGAATGTCAAGATGCTAAAAATGAAAATGTTTCTCTGCATTGTGTGTGCCAGGAAAGCAAGAGTTCACACGACATTTGGCAGTGATTTCCCATGATGAAGCAACTCTTTGGGGCTTTCATTTTTGTAAAAGCCCTAGTCTATTTAGAGCTAGCTCCTAGCTCCTTGCCCTTAACAATGCAATACAGATAAAGTTCATTAAATATATTGTCTAAGGTAGGAAAGCGAAGAAGTTTTGCTGTAGCAAGCACTTAACCTGTGCATGGCAAATCAGAAGGAAAAAAAAAAGTAAAAAGGATTGGAACAAATTATTTGTTACGCAAGCAAAAGCGGTACAGGCATATTGATATTACACATTGTGCTGCATTAGCAAAATTGCCCAAATGAAGAATCCCAGAATGGGAAGTATTATTAGATGTTAATCAACAGGATTTTTTTCAAGCAGGCTGGGCACCCAACCATTTCACGCAGATCTTTTCCATGCACAAGAGCACTGGAATACAGAAGCCGCAGCATTAATGAATTACAAGGAAAATGCAAATGCCTGTGATTTCATAGTTAATTTTTGCATTCTAATGGTCAAGCAACTTTTACAGCTTGTTGATATTTCTGCTCGAATGCTAAACCTTTATTTCTTCTTACAGCAGGTAAGACATGGATTTCTACCGTAATTAAATGAGTAAATTGTTATTTTTTTACTGATTCTGTTCTTAGGGGATCCTTAATACATATTGAACATCACACAAATTAAAAACTAATAGCATTTTAAAACAACAGTTATGTGCATGATTTACTGTATAGCTTTTGTCTAATACAAATATTTACTATTTACATGTCACTGCAATGAAAACAGTATGTGTCAATTGATTAACCAGTAAATATTAGGCAGAATTTAAGGGCATTGCTACAGCAGCTGAAAAGGAAAACGGTGTAGTGGAATTGTAGCCTTTTTTCCTACATAGTACAAAACTAAGTTTTGCACCAGGGAAGAGAGAGTCATATCTGTATGTACACATATGTGTGTCTGTGTGACAGCTGAGGGTGGGAGAGTGAGAACAGACGAATTACAGGGAGCATACGGCCACCCAGTGCAAGAACAGAGGAACTCTGTTCCGTGGATGGCTGCGGATCCCACACAAATTAGCACAGATACCCACAGCTCTGTTGTAAAATTGGAACATGTTCCTTCAGTTCCTGCATAGGTTCCTACAAGGAAATGTCTAAAATGAAATGAGAGAGGCAGATTTTTAGGGGTCTCCTGAAATGAAGGCTATAGCTGCTCCTCTGGGAAAAAAAAAATAAAGGCCACCTTTAAGAAAGTACCCGATTTGGGGGCCCCACATTAAAAATCTGTCACCTGAAGCAATCTGTTCAGACTTTAAAAGGCAAGATGCTTCAACTTATCGATAGGATCCTTCAGCCAGCCAGTGCACCCTAACTACTCAAACACCACATCAGTGTGGGAGAGCGTCCTGAGAGCCTATGTTCACAGTGCTCCTGAAAGCAGGGAAGCGCCACTTCCATGTACAAACAAGGATATGAGGCACAGAAACATTCAGTCATTAACCCAAGGTCTCAGAGGAAGCCTGCACAGGACAGGGAGCTCCCAAGTCCCTGTCTGACACCCCCACTCCACCACCCACCCTTCCTCTTCAGGGAGGGGTAACATGTACCTACAAAGAGTTATCTGCAAGATAACCCAGTGAAGAGACAGCCTGCATCTGTCACTTTTTCTGTCAGCGGGCACTGGATGGAGAGCAGGGGAAAGGTGACATTCACAGCCCTGACGTCCCCAAGGTAGGGGCACAGAAGTTTGTACGGGTCTCAGGTGTGATGCCTGAGATTCAGGTTTTGATCTGAAGAACTAAAAAGGAGATTGAAACTTTTCAGAAACTGCTAGATGAAAACCTGATGCAATCTGAAGAGAGGAGGAGGAGAGGAGTGTCAGAACAGATGGGGCACCAGGAGAAAGCAGCTTCTTTATGTTACCAACTGAGACTGTGTGTAAATGACTGGTTATTTCTACAATGTGAAAAAAGATTCCGTAAGTAGTCCTTGTAAACGATCAGCTTTGCTTTTAGCAAGGTTTGCAGTCTGTTTAATGAATAAATACATACGGCACATGCGCACATAGGCGCGTATCTCTACAGAAGGAGAACTGGGGGACCAGAGCACCCCAAGTTCCTTGGTGGAGGAGGATTCTGCCATATCCTTGGCGAAATCCTGAGAAAGGTCCCAGATGCAGGATGCTATCACTTGCTATGTGCGGGATTTGATGGGTTCCCAGTGGGCCACTGGGCACTGCTCAAACTCCTCTGGAAAATCTTGCGATGCCAAGGATAAAGCGGGTAGGACAATCCTCCACCCAGGCTTAACTTACTACTTCAGCCTCTGCGGGGGAATAGGATTAAAGAGCTCACTGCAAAGGGAGTTTTGTTTAGAAGCCACGTGCCTCTTTTACACAAGTTCATCAAATCTAGGAAACCAAAGAGAAATCAATACAGCCCAATGATTAGCTCGCTATAGGTACTGTGTACAGACTGACAGATTATTTAGACAGACTGAATCAATGTGTTGATTCCACTGAAAAGACTCAGGTTTCACACATGAGGAGACAACACCAGAGTGGCGGCACACCTTCCAGCCATGTACCATCCACACATGGAAATCGAGGCCTGAACGTGTCTGGTTTTTAGCTTGAAACCTGAACAACCAGGCTTTGCATGTGAGAACTCTTTGCTCCAGCCAGCTCTGATTAGTGTCTTCTCCCCTGACCCAGACCACATCAATTCTCTCTATTAACCTGCTAAATATGGCCAAACAGCGTATTTTGCAAACACTAAATCGATGTAACAGCTGTAGTTGTATCCACATATATGTTTTAAAGGCTCCTGTGGTGAATAATCCCCTACTTGCAATATTGAAAGTATTTGCCAAAAAGGCCTAAACGGATATTGTATTCATTTGATAAATATCAGTGCCTCTAAAAAGGAAAGAGACACTGTGGTACTGCAAGCAAACCAAAAAGGTGATGTATATTCACATTCTGTGCTTGTCTCCCACTCTACCAAAAGAGCAGGTTCTCCTTTGTTCCTCCCAGCACTGGGCTAAGAAGAAACACTGCTCCTGATAGAGCATGCTCAGGTCTACTCCCCTCGCCTCCCGGAGAAAACAGAGAAAAATTAAGGGATGATGCTCTCAGTCCAGCCACTCCAGGTGAGACAGCAGTGTCAGCCAGGATGGCAGGGGACAGAGCTGATGCACACCACAGCCAGCAAGGGATGTGAGCTATATGCCTTCCCCTTGATCAAACAAGTCTGTGTAGTTCAACATCACCCCCTGTTCAGGGCTTACCCTAGTTCGGAGCTTGGAAATCCATCTAAGGTTTGATCTCCAGCAAGCTGTTAAAGGAAATGCCAGCTGCTACTCATGATTTTCCTGAGTTAGGTCATTCTATTATTTTCCCAGTCACCAAATGACGCTAAAGTACTTTTTCCTGCAACCAGTAACTGCTGCCGCTCCCACACGTCAGAGCCTTCCCCGCTCAGATGTGCACGTTCCAGCCACTGACAAAAAAAGCTGGAAACTGCCTGCCACATGGTATCAGAAAATATATTCGAGGAAGGCCGCAAGGTCATTGCTAATTTCAAACCCCGTTTCATGTTTCCACATGAAACATCTAATTAAAACTTTTCGCTGGGTAGTTAAAACGAAATCCATGCATGTGCACTTGAGACCTCATTTTCACGTGCTGTGAATTAGAATATAGGAGGTGCTGCACACAGCGGTAGGAACACTAATCGAGGAAGGAGAGGGGAATACCTGCTTTGATTTAGAGGAAGACAGTCAGCAAAAATACCACTAATAGCCTGGGTTTTCATTCCTTTGCTCTTTGAGCTGCCACATACAACCAGGAAAAATTAATGCAAGTGGTGTATTAACTGCTACCAAATCAGCATTCTCCACAGGTGACCATGTGTAAAGCACATCTTGCAAAATGCCACCACCTTCAAGGCTATGGTGCAACAGAAGCATTGGACCCTAAGGGCTCTACCCTGCTTTCACCAAAAAACACCTATTAACATCAGCAGGAGCTGAATTAAGCTTTAAAATGCAGGCACAGTGAGTGACAGAATGGCCATAGCAAAAGGACAACATTTGGAGATTTAAGGGATGTCTCATCATTAAAATAAATAAATCATGGGAAAAAAGAAACCTGCAAAAAAATACAAGGTCAAGTTGTCCTTCCTTTCTTGCTGTGGAGGAAGCTTCAGCAATGTAGGCAGAGATAGACACTTTGCAACTGCCCCTTTTCCAAAAAGCCCTCAGTGCAGATAACCTGACTCTGGTACAGGGGAGGCAGCTGAATGTAAGGGAAAGGCTGAGTCTTCACACCGGCATGCTGCAGGTGGTCTCCAGAGCCTGCCTGAAGGAACAAATGCTGACAAATGCTGGTGGCATTTATTCCCTGACACAGGTTGTCAGATCTCTGAAGAAAGCTAGGTTGCTCTGGCAGCTGGGGAGGGTTGTGGTGCCAGCACAGCATGCCTGAAATCAAAGGTGTCCTGACCGACTCCAGAGCATCCTGCCACTGGAACCACGCTGACCTTAGCACAGAGTGCAGATCCTACTACAGAATTTGCTCTGGTGCAGTCTCTACTCCAAACAGGAGCAAAGGTTGACATGTAGAAACATGATCACCTGTTTAATGACACTAGCCACGTATCTTCTGCATTAATGGCCCAAATCTCCACTTCAATGAAACTGAAGCTTCTTCCTGAACTTATTTGGGAGGATAGGAATGGAAAAAAAAAGGGGGGGTGAGGGGGGGCGGGGGGGTGGAGACCTGAAGCACAGAATCCTTTTTACATGACTCTCATCTCTGGGCAGGCAACCAAATCTCAGGCAGCTTCCAAAGAGGATGATGTGGTGGACAGCCATCAGCTTCTGGCTTATCAACAAAGTTTTCCATTTATCTTGGCTGTTTCTTCTCAGCCAGGTCCACACTATGAGCCAAAGCCAGATGTCCTTGATTGGTTTCAATTCCAAGAGAAAAGGCTAGTAAAACAGTAAATGACTTTAAAAGATCTGCACCACTGAAAGGTGAAGGACAAAACTACTCCTCCTGTATTTCAGAAACTGCTTGGAATTCCTGGCTTAAGTTTGCGTGGTACCTATTCAAAGCATTATCAACTTTTCTTTTTAATCTTCCCGAATTTAGATAACAAAATCTGTAACTTGACAGACAGATCCAGGCACTTTTGTTATTCAGAGCTCCGAGGACAAGCGTAGAAGTAACTGTACAGAAGCAGGATACAGGCACTGTATTATCAGCATAACTGGGAGTTTATCGATGTCGTAAGTCATCCAGAAAAATGGAGAAAAGAACATTCAGAATGTTATCAAATGTATTGATCATACAAAGAGAGGGACAGAACGGTAAATTTAAAACCGGAAAACATTAGAGCAGGTGCTTGGAATTCATAAACTGGTAATTTCTACTTCTCTAAAGGGAGAAAATGATAGATTAATTTTATGTAAGCTTTTGGACAGTCTAGAAACAAGCAGGTAAGTGGTTCAGAATCTCGAGAGAAACACAGAAGCTGAGGACAGTGACAACCTGCAGCTGACAGCTTTTGGAGTGTTTCTCTTCCTTTTCACACTGATAAACAGAGCAGAAGGCAGAACCAAGGAACCATGTTTTCAGTGTTGCTGCTACCAGGAACTGTGTAGTCCCACTGCCCAGGAAAAAGGGCACTCCTGTCCTCTCCCTGCTCCTGGATGCTGACCCCACTCATCATTCACCCCCTTCTTTGTGCATGTAAGCCTTCATGAAGCCACATGGTGAAGCACAGGATCTAGATCAAAATTATGCCAACCAAAAAAATGCAAGGACATTTAACTTGACGCAGCTCAGTTTCTGGATTTGGTAAGTCACAAGGCTTTGGGGAAAAAAGGAGGAAGGCTGTGTTTCACTGTCAGCAGCAGAATAGCTCTCGCCAGCGAGGGACGTCCCTGACACCACGTCTCGTTCCCACCCCATACCCATATCCCTGTGCCATGAGGGAAACTGATCCAGTTGGAAAATAACCCCACAAGAAAGGCGTATTTATTTTATTTTTCAGCTGGATTATTCCCTGTGTGTCTTCACAGAGCAGCACAACACGGGGCAGCCCAGGGATGGGGGCAGGCAGTTGGGGCAGGGATGCTGCCAAACAGCACAGCCATGGAAGCGATGCCTGGGGACCCAGAGAATGCACCAGCAACTGCAACTGCTTGGCCTTGCCACAACTCTGCTCACATTTTTAAAATATATCCCCAGCCTGGCCCTCAGCAGTTCAAAGTCCAACCCACTTCCAGCTTGCTGGGTTCTCCAAACCACCTCTCAAGGATCTCAAAGCAATTCATCAACATTCATTAACCACTGCAGGTTTTATAGCACCCCTTCAAGGTCCTACATGTTTAAGACCCCATTTTATATCTGGGCAAACAAAGGTGCAGAGAAGTGACATGATCTGAAGAAGGTTACATACTAAATAACCGATGGAGTCAAAAATAAAAATTCAGTGTTCTGGCTCGCAGGTTTTAGCCTGCTAAATACCACATGCCCTTTTTACCCCTTTCAGCCCAGTAGCTAAGGTATTGTCTGATAGAAGAATGAGTCACCTTCCACACCAAAGAAAGCCCAGCATGCAAAATGTGCATGTGGAATTTCCTTCTATACAAAGTAGTTTAATGTTACAGAATAAATCAAAGAGGAGCAAATTAGGCTTTCTTTTCTTTTAAACAGTAGGCCGAGCATCTGGAGGAAAGAAAGTATTATGGGAACATATAACTTGACTCAAAGGAAAAGAGTGAGCTTCCCACTCGACATGTTCCTATACTGTGCTCACAACACAACATGTAAGCACAAGCATGACTCCTCTCAAGTGCTTTATTTTTACAGGAAAAATGACGATATCATCTCACCGTTATTTTTCACTCCTGGCAAGAGGGCATTCTCCAAAACTCTGGCCACATTAAATAGACTCAACAAAAGGCATAGTAAGTCCTCTTAAAAGTATAGGGTAAATAAAAATGCTTTTCTTATGATTTTAACAAAAGTGTTGCAAGAGACTGAAACAAAGCTTTTCCTAGCAGCCAAACGATCCCAGTCCTACATCTGAGCAGGAGGATCCTTATCTCTGGCAAACTTTTTCCATTTCAAAAAGATGCCTGTGCCTGTTGTGCACTGAAAAAAATCCTAGGACCTGCAGAAGTCTTTTCTTATCAGAAGGTAGAGAGGTTGGCTTATGAAGAACAGGTGATCACCTGGGGCTATGTATTCATTCCAGCAGATGAAAGATCGACTGTCTGGAATAGGACGCTCTCTCCAGAACACGACAGAACTAGATTCAAGTCCCTGTTCCTCCTGATTCAGACCAGAACCTTGAACTTCAGGTTACCTCCACAGCAAGCATGTACCTACCTCTTAATTACTCTTACTCAACACAGAGCTCTAAACTGACAACCTCACTGATAGACTCATTTTTTGATTGCCTTGTAGTTGAAGACTAAGTCAAAATTGCAAACTATCGCCTTACCCTGGTACAGCTCTCTTTGCTAACACTGGCAGATCTAAGAGGTAGGAAGGGAAATAGCGAACTCCTGTGCTGACGTGCTAAATCCATTCTGTTTCAATGACTTCAGACATCTATACCATCTCATGGCTATTCAAGCCATGAAAGTTTCTGCAAAAACTGTGCTATAGATGTTACGTTCACTTGATGCACAGTTGTGCAAAAGATGCAGAATAGCCTCCAAAAGCCAAACGCATTAAATCTGCACTTAAGCTATCCATTAGATCTGTCCCAGCTAGAGCAGATAAACAAAAGCAGCAACAACATTTTTTAAAAAGTAAAACACAGATTTCAGTCACTGACTGCATTCGGATGTCTTTCAACATCATCATTTTAAGAAATATTTTTCCATCAGAGCCCTGCTTACTGACCATCAAGTCAACGGTACATCAGCGCAAGGCCATGGCTTTGTTAAGCTAACAAAAACTGCAGCTCTGGACATGTCCTGACGTTCATTCTTGTATCCTTGCAGGCGTCCAGCTGGACAGGTAGGTGCACCCTAAAATAACCTTGATGTGTCATGGCTGGAATTTCCTCAAGAAATTCCTCGGTCGTGAGTAATCTATACAACCCCAGGCTCTAAATCATTAATCTTCTTTTGTAAGCCTTTTAACAGCTTCAGCCCAACCACTAACCTGCTTCAATGAGCAAATCATCTGTCTTCTTAATGAGACCACTGATTACAAAAGTTAGTACCCAGTAAATTAACAAAACTGTTCTTCAGTATCTGTTGTCCTTCTGAAAACATACCTGCCCCCCTACGATATAACTCTTTCATCTTGAACTGGCTAATTCACAGACTCAGTACATTCAAGCTGTATGTACTTATATACTTTTAAACAGTATGTAACTCTAATTAATATATACATTAATCTGTAAAGGGATTAGAAGGTGGATTTAGGAAACATTCCCCTCCCCACTGATGCATGGAAGTACTGAAAGAGCCCCAGCCTAGAATATAATTTATATAGTTGAAGAAATTATTTCATATTCTTTAGTTCTCTAATGAACACATTAGAGAATCTTAAATTTCCTTTGAACATTCGTGTCAGTTTGTAGGAAGCTTATTCAGTTGATCGGACTATGAAAACGGTACTATGATCTAAAGAATATTTTCCCCATGTTGCTGAGATGCAAAGCACTTTTACAATTTTGCTAAGACAATGACATTATAAACAGATGTGATTTTCTTCATCAGTGAAATGCTTTGTTGAAATAATAACTGGAAATACTGTACAAACAGTATCATGTCTATTACAAAGGCATTATTTAATTGAGCCTGTAGTTGCTTAAAAGGAGTTCCAACAAAATACGATTTAGTGCAAATATGTCTCAAATGCATCTCAGATGTATGCTTGAGCACAAAAAAGCTATGAGAAATTACTTCAAATGGCTTTACATACTGAGCTTGCTTTCTATATTACAATTAATACTAACAGTAAGCAAACTTCTCAAAAAAGCAAGCTCATTTTATAGCTGAATATTTCAATACAGATTTTTAATCTATTTTCTGTCACAGCAATTGTTTTAAGGGAATGAAATCTTTAAATAATGTAAAAATACAAATATCCAGTTTTACATTTCCCTAGGCTTATGAGTGTGATTTGCATGTAATGATAAAATTAGAACTGCAAGCTGGCATTGTTATTTTTACTCTAGCCCATATTTGATATTAAAATAATTTCGGTGCATTTTAGACAACCATTTCATTTTATTTATTTATCAATACCTTGAATCTCATTGTAGGAATGCAACAGCACAGAGCAGAAGCTTATCTGCCTATTTAGAAGCTTATTTACTACTATTTATTTTCTACTCATTAGCAAAACTGAATTTTTAGGAAACCTAACACATATGGTAGGTTCAGTGTCTTAATTAAGAACCTTATTCTAACACATTAGCAAGTGGGAATGGGGAAAAAAATCACTGTAATTTAGCTTTGTTTTCCTCTACAAGTCTGTGAGCACTCTTACAGTTAGAGCACTTTGCAAACATTATATTCACCAGAGAGGAAGCTGGCACTGTGTGCTACAGAAGAAAAACCTCCAGTTCCAATATACCAGTCTAATCTGGTCACAGCAAGCTTGCAGTGCCAGAAACAAAAATGCAGCTCACCTATAATAGAGCTTGTGCACAAACCTTTTTAAATTATAGGACTTTTTCAGAACACTTTTTTATCCAGACCATGAATCTGAAAAGAAATGATAGCATACCAGAAACTGAAACAAAAGCAGTATGAACTTGGGAGCTTAAAGTATGAAGTAAAAATGTATGCACGTACAAACTCATCACGTATATACCCCAATTTTATACCCTCCAGAACACGTCCTAACTGAGGGAATCCCTTCTCTCTGCCACCATAGCTCCAAATCGAGCTGTTTCCTCCAGTGAACCATCCAGCTGTCACATATTTTCGCTCTTCCAGGCCATCTGCTTTTTCTGAGAAAAAATAATTAAATTTCATCTCGTTCTGAACCAGCGACCCAAAGCAATCTGTGCTTCACCTGCCCATTGTGGGCCACAGACCACAGCCTCCAACACCACACCTTGAAGAATACAATTAGGTATTTTATCTGCCCGAAAACCTCTGGAAGACCAGAGGTCTCGTGCATCCACATGTCATCTGCCTTTCCTATATGAGTCATGAAGTTCTGTCCTCAAACTCAGATGAAGATGGTGATTATTTATTTGAATGATAGGAGGGCTCACCAGTCCTCCTCACAGCCTAGCTCCCCATCATGCTCGGAATGCTACAAAGAGAGTCATTTCCCCAGGCAGCTCCACATCTCACTCACTGTGTAGGAAAAAAGCTATTGGGTTCATTGGGTACTCAGTTCTTCACTTAGGCTGAGAGCTCTTCCTTCTTCAAAAGAAAGTACAAGAATCAGCAAAGCCCAATCATACTACATTTGTGTTTTCTGTTAATGCTGGAAAACCATGTGAGGGTCTAGTCTGAAGAGACCTGCTTTAGAAACACAGTGGGTAGGTAGCAACAGAGGAGCCACAACTCTATTGCCCTGACATTTTTGCATGGGTGGGACACAGCACATGTAGATAGGAAGTATGCATATGCACAATTCTAACCCTGTGTTCAAGTTGGTTTTTATTTTTGCATATTCCTAGAGGACAACAAACCAAAACTCCACTTTGGGCAAAAATTCCCCCTTGGCCATCTTGGAAAGAGCAGCTTTACTTCCAGACGGATTACAAAGCCTCCAGCCTCGAACAGCAACACTGCCCTGGGCTTATTGAAACACACAGCCCTGCCAACCAACACCATTTCTGCTTTGAGATGGGCACCAGGAGGCCAGCCCGGCTAGCTGGCTCTTGAACGGCAGGGAGAGAAGCCTGGCAGGGTGTTCACGCGTCTCATTTACAGACTGAACACCATCCCTTTGAGAAAGGCAGATCATCCGTGAAAGCACAGTTTGAGCTCCCCAGGAGGGAAAGCTGGTGAAAGCTTTAGCGCAGGGATACTTGCTGAGAAATGAGGGTCCTGTGGAGAACACGCAGAGCCGCTCCATTTTACTGCCTACATCAAGTGCCCATTAGCCTGTGTTTCTAAGAAAGTAATGTAAGAGTAAGGTATGCTTTTAAAAATAAAAAAAAAAAGAAAGATGGGCATGCTACACATCATTCTGTAAGGACAGCACACCCTGAACACGTTGTTCCTCTAACATTTACAGTGAGCACAAGGGACTGGGCAGTAAGCCGATGCCAATGAATCTGCCATCACTTCTGTAGCTGCAGGATGAGACGGGAAGGTCTGAAAGCCCGCATCCGAGCAGTACTCGCTGCAATCCAGCCTGCTGCTTTTCTCCCCGGAGAAGAGAGGGAACAGCTGCCCGGAGCAGCGAACTCTGCCCAGCCAGCCAAATCCTGCCACCTGCACATGCGCCAGAGCCGCTCTCGGAGCACAAGGAGGAAGGGAGGGAGAGGAAGGGATGGAAGCTCACATCTTCCTGAACGTATGTGACCCACCGCCCTCACCACAACAAAGTGTGGGTTTTTTCCAGTGAAAGTAAATTACCTGAGTCAGCTAAACTGAGAACCCTACAGCAGACCTTGCCCATGTTCGGTAATGCCTTCTTGGTGACTATTCCTAATGAAATCAATACACCGGTTGGGGGCTTAGCAAATACACCCGCACTGAGGACTGCAAGTCTCTCTTACATCTGGGCATGGGCTGCCTGGACCGCAGGAAAGAGCCACATCACCCCCTACCCTACAACAACCAGCAACATGCAGAACAGGGTGAGAGGAGCACACAACTTGTTACTGCCAGCACTAGCTGTAAGGTGCTCCCCACTCAGAAATAAAGGGCACATGAGGAATGACCTGTGCTTCTGCAGTCTCTCAGGCAACATTTCTCTTCCCTGCCACCTCCTAGGTCTAAAGGCTCGTCCTTGCCCAAGAGCAGTAACTGCTGCATTATACTGCTCAGTATGGATAGGAGCAGCTTGCTCTAGCTCCTGCTAAACTGAAGTCACTCATCTCCTAAATAGCAGCAATTGCTAAGTACCATACTTTTCAAGGGAGAAGAAAAGCTGAGCACTTCTTTCCTTTCCATTTTTGGAACTGTACTGTAATCTGTGCAGCTACAGAGCTGCAGCTGACACCACATCACCCTTTGCAATGACTGGAGTAAGCAGCAAAAATATCCACTGAATTTTTGGAGTATCAGTCCCGGCATTCCCCTCTCCCCTATGCCCACAGCATTTGTAATCTTGCTTCCAAATCCTGAAACACAATTAGAAACCTTCCCTGGCTTAAAATCGTTACTTAAGGACCTAAACTTTTAATTGCACTTTGCTGATACAGTTTAAAGATATATGGAAATTCTGCCAGATGTCCATGGCTAGCGGATCAGTTGAGGAACAATTCAATCTCAGGGATTCGAGCCTGGCTAATTACCCTCCTCCCTCGTGCACACCTACTGATACAATTACATATTTAACTACACCAGACTAGAGCTTATATGCTGCGGGACAGAACAGCATGAAGCTCTGAAACAAGATTTCATCTTTCTCTTTTCCTTTGTGCAGCCTTACTTCAGAATGAATGAGCTTGCTGATGAGCTGAAAAGTATTTCTTTTCTAAAGGACATGCCTTTTTTCTACTGTCCAGTGAGCAGAAAATGGAATAAATAACATATACATTATAGCAAGACACATGAGGACTAGGTGGGATTTTTGTTGTTTCTTGCAGTTATTATCCTGGGCACCTTTAGAGGAATATGCAATCAGAATAGAAATCTTTACCAGGAGAACAAAATTAGGATACATTGTGCTATAAGCAGAGCAGTCAAGTTTTAGTGCATTTTCAATCCAGTTATTAACAACTGAATAAGTGCTTTCAGATGCATTAAACATAATGCCGTTTTCTTCAGTGTAGCCTTTGGTTGAAAACACAAATTTTTTAAAGAAACTGCTGAATTTCGTACCCAGACCATTCTTCTTAATTCACAATGAAAAGCTCCGGCCAATACTTGCCTCCAAATGTACCAGCAGCAAAGTAATTTTCAGACAATTTAAAGCACTGATATAACTTATACATTAGTTAAATACACCCTAAACCCCAAATATTTCATAATCACTAACAACAATTTGGTAGAAAGCATCCTGAAATCATCTGCTAATTCCTATGTGTGTAAGATATTAATAATAGTAACTGACAGTTAATGACAACGTAATAATTTAAGTGTGTTGACAATTATTGAACTGAATGCACTTCAGAGAAATGTAAATGCCAGAGGAGAGCAGCTACAGCTCCATGACTAATCTGTGCCCTGGTTTCTGACCATCAGCTTTGCTATTTCAGTTTTGTGACCTAAATCTCCCTCCCCTACCAGAAAGAAACAAAACACCCAAACAAGAAATGTCTTACTTGTTCTGCCTTCTCCAGTGGTTTTCTTTCCGTCTGCAAAAAGTGGCAGTTTTCTCTCGCCAGCTTCTGGACCAGCTCAATCCGTCCGATGTCATCTCTTCCCTGAAGCTTGCACAAAACCCCTGCCTTAAGGGTGGGAGAAAGAGCAAACAGATACTTAAATCCACAATCCCAGGACATGACACCGCCACAAATTTCAACCTTAAAAGAAATGCATCTGTTTTCTCATATTTGCGGTACTTTGGTACCGCTTGCTGAACACAAACAAGTCGCTGCTTCCTGGGAAACAACTGGAGAGGAGCTGAGGCACATCCGAATCTCCAAATGTATCTACTTTGGAGGAATGAAGGCAGGGCTAACTAAATCAACCGCTCCTCTGAGTGTGACTATCAGATAGGCTGTGTTTTATTTGTTCCTGTCAGCCTGTTTCCTGTTACATAAGAGAACAGGAGCAAGAGGTTAAAAACTCATGGGAAAGTTAGCCAGGAACAGCCCTGGAAAAAGAATGAAGTGCAACACAAGGCACTCCTAAAAATAACAGGCTACAACTCCCCCTGCTCCAGCTCCAACCATTTTTCACGTATGCAAGCTGTAAGAGCTAGAAGACAGTTGCGCCACGTTTATTTATTCTGTAAATAATAAACCAATATCTCCTGATTTTGTTTAGGGAAGAAAATGAGATTTGCTTTAAAAACTATGTTAGAACTAATTTTTTGGCTAATACTCTACCAGTTACTCAAGCTATGCCCACAGTGTTTCATCATAACGTTCAGCACTGGTTGTTTTATAAAAATGCCATATATATAAACACGGATTCATGCTTGCACACAGGCATAGCAGACCCATCACAAAGTTAGCTGATGAGGGCTAAATTGCTCCCTACAAAGTCAGTGACTAATATCACTATCCATGATTTGGTCATGGATAATGCCTCTGCGTAACTAAGACCTGGCTCAATGATACTGCATGGCTTTTATTAGCCCAGATGTTTCCTGATGGGGACAGCATATGCCTTGGGAGGGCCAGGCATGTGGCACAGCTATGGTATTGCCATATGACTTTAAAGACAGTCTGCAAATAAACCTTTTCCCCCCACTTCCTCCACCCTTTTCTTTCTACTGTTCATCCTGAGTTTAACTGAATCCATATCTATCTACTCCAAAATTCATAAAACATCTTATGGGGCAGGACTGAGCGCCAGGGATGCCCTGATCGTTAACCTGTAGTGCCATGCAGGCTTCATTCCTTTGGCCTTGAGAAACTCCTGCCCATGACAGCTGAAGGTGTGAGAGTGCCCACCCAAACCATCCTACAGTCCGCTGTTTTCTCCAAGGAAGAGGGAAATGTGGGTTAAGGTTTCTTCAGCTGAGGAGGGTAACAAATCCACTTTCTGAGTAAGTCCTGTAACGCTGATGGAAAAAAATTGGTTCCACGACCAAATCCAAGGAGTAATCCTTAACGAATTATTTGAAAGAAATTTTTATATGCCTACATTCCTCCAGTCTGGATGAAGGCATCTCCTCACAAGCCTGCATCAGGCACTTGTGCTCTGGAGAAGGAAAGAACTTCAGATACAG
Organism: Platalea leucorodia; assembly: GCF_965183815.1. Taxonomy (NCBI): domain Eukaryota; kingdom Metazoa; phylum Chordata; class Aves; order Pelecaniformes; family Threskiornithidae; genus Platalea; species Platalea leucorodia. Next base: position 133,396,373 of record NC_138823.1, on the reverse strand, counting down.
CCTGTGCTTTGCGTGTCCTCCGCTTAGTCCCCAGCCTCCTGAGGCACCCAGCTTTCCCACATAAGGAACCTATGCACTGGTTTGAAGGTCAGAAATCCACCAAGGAAACAAAGGCATGCCATTGCTTAACCTGAAGATCCTTACATCTTCTATGAGATTAGCTCCTGATCTTCTAAATCGAGGACATGGATTTATAAAGCAGTTCAGACAAACCATTATCACCTGCAGATCAGGAGTGAGACTGATTCTATCAAATGTGGAAGAATATAATGAACTAGTTGTCCCAACTCTCTTTAATCAATAGAGAAAAAGAGGTACTTATGACATTTTTTTTACTCTACTGTAGACATCTAAAAATGGTCATATGCATTCTTTCCTAAAATTCTTTTTTTCCAGTAATTTACACAGGGAACCCAGGCAATTGTCACAGACTTGGCTGAGGTCAGATGTCTGCACTTCACAACACTTTGATGGCTTGGGGACATCAGCTAGAGCCAAACCTGCTTATTTCACGGCTTCGGGATGCTTCTAACAGAGAGTATAACATCTGTGTGCTGCAATCCCCCCAGGCTTGTAAGCTAAGGACAACTCAAAGTGTTATGGCCTATTATTAGGGCTCTGGGACTATTTGGGCTTTGGGACTAGAAAGACTGACAGCCTCTCTGAATCTGGGATCTTACTACTGTGGAGGGACTTTCCCCAACTTCATGTTGCACCCAGCCAAGACAGACCATGACCTACGAGCAGCATAGATGGTTATGAGTCCCTGTACCTCAAATGTCAGATGGACACCGACAGAAATGCAGTGTTCACTCTGCTGAACAAATATTTATTGATCTTGTGTATGAAGCAAAGCCCAATGGTTAAAACCACTTTTTTTTTTAAGCCAAGGGAGGGGGGGTTTCACTTCAGGGGGACCAACTGGCTTCAGTATATTGAAGTGGAAGAAACATCCTGGAGAAAGACAACTTTTTGAACAGTTGGGCCTCGCTCTCTTTCACCCCTCGCCCTGTGTTCAGACAGAGCATATTATTGCTTTCTGCCTGGATGAGCACCCCAGGGAAAAAGTAACTCTAGATACAAGTCCATTACTCCTGCCACAAATACTGTCTGCATTCAAATTGGCAACTTCATTACAGAATCGTATCATCCTGTTTCAAATAACGACCAAGAAGAAATATTACATTTTAACACGTCCCCTCCTCCACAACTATTCTTTAATTTAAAGAATTACAGAGAATGTGAAAAAAATATATTTTATTAGGTTTCCAGAGGATAAAAGGACAACTAGAAAATTTCTGGGAGGGCTACGGTATTATCAGGTTAAATGTACATGCTTGGCTCTGGGAGTAAAGAATGCACTTGCAATACAAAAGGCTTTTCCATAATTAAGAAGAAAAATATGAATCCCTCACTTTTAATTCTGATTTCCTCAATTATGCTAACTTTGTACTATAAATCTTTCTGCTAACTACTTATAAGAAAGCATCCAGGTCAACTAGCTAATTAGTTGATGACAGCTTCTAAAAGCTGGTTGGGAAGATATTGTTAAGAGTCTCCTATTACTGGTCATTTTCACTTGTCAATATAAATCTAATTTTCAAACAATACCTTTGAAGCTGTTTTAGGCAAAAGGGTAAAGGTAAGCTTTCCTACTTGCAAAGTGCAATTTTGATTTGCATTTAGTGCAGGCACACACCCTCCAAAATCCCGCACGCCCAAATGTTGGTGCTTAGTCCTCTAATTCAGGTACACTAACAGAGATACAAGTACTAACTTCTGTGAAGGTGAAAATCACAAAGTTGCATATTTTAACTGGCTTTAATTTAATGTATGATAAAAGAACGTAGGAGCTTTATAGCAAGGCTTTACTACCATTCGTGGCACAAAATTACTATAATTAAAGGTGTTTATGCAATATTTGAAATGAAATAAAAGTCTAATGGGAAGGAAAGTAAATTAGTCACAACTGAGGTTGGAAAAGCAAAGATGCTGACGATGCATTTTCTGTTTCAGCACATCCATTGGAAAATATTTCCTCTGCAAAGGCCATAAATGAATATGCGAGCAGTGACACTGAGGTGAATTAAGACAGCCCTAGGCAGACAGCATGCAATTTTTTATTTACATTATTTACATTGTTTACAGCATGCTCACTTTTAAAAATCCCTATACTGAATTTTTTCCACACTTCCACCAATTTTGTCAACTAACTCCAATGTAAGTCAAGCCTCCGTCCCACGGAGTGGTGTTTAGAGCAGGCACCACACCCTTCAACTCTGCTAACAGAAGAGGTTTGTGGTGGTTTGTTTTTTTCCCAGTGCACCTCTGTCTCCGTGTCTGGTGAAAACAACATAATTATTACAGGCTTCACCTTTGATCAACCTGAAAACTTGAAACCATATGCCACTGCCTCGAAAGATCATTTGCTTTGCTCCAGTCACATGTACACTAAAGTGAAAAAAAAATCATTCACACCCTTAAACCAAACTGTATTTGGTGTTCGCAGGATGTCGTTTTTATGGCACTGACAAACAAATTGGAGCAACAGCTGCTTTGATAACGCTCCTGCTCTCCTCCCAGCTGGGCACTTGAGCACTTTTGTTAACTGCTCACTTAATAATTGTTTAATTTTAAATGTGTTTCAAATTCTTTCAAATTTTAGAAGCTGGTATCCAGCCAAATAAAAGCTGAATGAATCAATATCCCAATAACAAATTCTTATGGGTTTTTATAATCTGCCCATGTAATCTTATGAGCTGGCTACTTAGGAGCTTTGAGCACACATGTCGTAGTCTTTCTTTTTATATCTCTGACATAAATGTGAACAAACATTATCAAAAAATAAGGAGAACTACAACAATCAAGTAGAACTGAGTATATATGAAACCTGAAAAAGACAAAGCCAGATTTTTTGTGCAGTGAGGTCAGTATTTCCCCCTGGTTCTTTTCTATAAACTTGTAATGCACAGCTGAGCTCTAGAATACTGATCCTCAACACCACAGTGATGTGAATTAGGAATCAAAGTCAGGTAATAAAATTTTCACGCATTAGGGCTCCTATTACACTTTTTTGTTTATTTTAATAGATTTGAAACTGTGTGCAATTAAGAAAAGAGCAGGCCGTTTCCGAACATCTTGCTCGAGCATTACTCTGACGAGTATGCTAGAAAGCCCAGTTACACACTGACGCAGTAGGCATATCTGCATGGTCCTCCACTCTTCTGCCTGCACTCTCCAGGTGTCTGCCATGGCCCAGTTCATAGAATCACAGAATGCTTTGGAAGGGACCTTTAAAGGCCATCTAGTCCATCCCCTCTGCAATTGGCAGGGATACCTACAACTAGATCAGGTTGCTCAGAGCCCCATCCAGCCTGGCCTTGAATGTTTCCAAGGATAGGGCATCTACCACCTCTCTGGGCAACCCGTTCCAGTGTTTCACCACCCCCATCAGAAAAAATTCTTCCTTATATCTAGTCTGAATCTATCCTCTTTCAGTTTAAAACCGTTACCCCTTATCCTATCACAACAGGACCTACTAAAAAGTCTGTCCCCATCTTTCTTATTAATCCCCCTTTAAGTATTGAAAGGCTGCAATAAGGTCTTCCCAGAGCCTTCTCTCCTCCAGGCTGAACAACCTGAACCCTCAGCCTTTCCTTATAGGAAAGGTGTTCTATCCCTCTGATCATTTTTGTGGCCCTCCTCTGGACCTGCTCCAACAGGTCCATGTCTTTCCTGTGCTGAGGACCCCAGAGCTGGACGCAGTACTCCAGGTGGGGTCTCACCAGAGCAGCCTAGAGGGGCAGAATCACTTCCCTCAACCTGCTGGCTACTGGAGCTGCCTACAGCCCCTCCTGGGCTCACTGTCGTCGAGGCAGCCCCTGCGATTAGAAAGATATAGGTAACTTGGCTACGTGGCTTGTACTCCAGCAGCTAGGCTTGCTCACAGACATCAGCACAAATCCTGTCTTTCTCGCACACAGCTTTTTAGCAAGCAAGGTGTTAGGAGATAAATCAGAGACAGGAACTGCAAGTTGTATATGTAGGAAGGAGAAAAGGTGGCAACTGGTGGGAAACATGAGATTTTCAAGAGGAATAGAAGAAAAAACAACAGTCAAGACTGGGAGAAATCGATTTTAAATTAAAAGCAATAATCAGTACCAATACAAGTAGCAATATAGTTACACTTGCACAGTTTGAATGCATGAACTGAATGATTGAATGAACCGGAGATTAATCAAAAAAGTTTCACAGAATTAAAAAGGGTATGCAATTCCACAATAAAATACTCTAAAATGCAGTTAAGTTTCTTCTGAGCAATATCTGGAAGTATGCTTTAGTTGTAAACGAGGGCAGTTGGGGAAGGAGAGAAAAAGGTTGTTGCTTATACCCGAGTGACTAATAAGTATCCTCATTTCATTGCATGTCTACTTGCAGTGATTAAAATTCAATCAAAATGTCACATGCCCTTGCCTCCTAAAACACATCTTATTTTATTTCCACATCTGGTATATGCTATGTGTATTATCTGAAAAGAACAGAGAGATAGTTTAAGAATGCTGTCTGATTTCAACATCATGGGATTAATTCCCAGGGTAATCATCAATCTTATTCTAAATAGTCACATAAGACAAGATCCAGCAGACTTTCTCCTTCCTACAGGCTCCCTGCGCAGAACATGGAGGCAAGTCCATTTCCCAGAGCTATTGAAAGCAGATCCTTCAACTTGTAGATCTGAAAAAGTCCCTGAGACACCATTAATCTTGCACATTTACCTGAGCATCAGAGGTATCCTTGAGCTCTTCTAGTCCTCTTATTTCTTGACTGCTGTTTTCTTCATTTTGATGAATTGCTAAAATAAGAAAGAGGGAATGTATTGGAAGCAGGCAAGTTCAAACCACAAGAAGCAGCAAAGCAGCATGGCCTGGTTTAGATCAAATAGGATGACCATTCAAGAAACCTCGTTCCAAGTTTAGCTTTCTAGTTAACTCATCGAGTGGTTTTGGACAAATATTATAAGGTGTACCTTATTGGGTTTGGACAAATCCTAAATAGGGTATACCTTAATTTTCCCAGGCAGCCAAATGCAGTAGTAAATAGTTATATTCCTGCTACTGTTAGTCCTGATAAAATGGTGACATTTAAGGAAACTCCACTTTTCCATACATTATAACAAGACCTGATAACTCATAGAGAATAAAAATATCAGACATCCTTTTATTTTCATTATATTGCAGAAGGTCAATTCAGACTAAACAAAATAAGCAGATTTATCCCTCATCTCAGCCTTGGAAAATTCTTTGCAAGCAAAGTGATCTCAATCTTAACAAACACCACCACTATCCATGAAAATCATCTCCGGAAATAAATGGTAGCAGAAGATGTTCTGTTGAAGGTTATTTGCTGCTGGCACGGTAAGAGAAACCAGTAACTTCGCTCTGTTAAGATCGCTTAACACCAGCCAGTTTTGCCAGACTAAAGAAAAAAGATTTGGATCAAACATGTAAGCTCTGGACGGATGGAAACCAGAGTTATCAGTTTACCTAGCTAAAGAAACAAGGACCACTTCTGAAGAGACACATCAGACTTCCGTATTGCAAACAGCTATATCTATAGGTAGTTTTACTAGCTATAGCCCAAGATACCCTTCCAGTCAACATGCCTGCCCACTGTATTTTAGTGCGACATTAAGCACTCAGCCATTCTGAAATGTGACACATGGCAGGTTAGGAGGGTCAGACCCAATGAAACACATGAGAATTGACTTTACCTTACACCATACTCATTTACTTACAAGCACCGCACTCAAGTATCATCGATCTTGTGTACACATCGAATGATCTGCCAGTGTAGCCGTAGCCGTTGTGAAAACAAAAGCGTCCTTGAAGTGGTAGAACCGGCAAATCCATTTCCTGAACAGCACCAGGCTCATGGCTCTGACGGATGGGCAGGAGGATTCAGCTCGTGTGCTTCCTCCTGTCCACCTCCTCTCTCCTTCACCCCTGGGTACCTGAGCTGGTCGTCAGGCTGCACCTGAACTGCCACAGCTCACAGAACTGTGTTTTCAGACAAGGATCACCAGTCCCATTTTGCCTTAAAACTATGTCTGTGAGCTGAGGCAGCCCAGGATTTGATTGATGAACAGATGGCTGTAGAGGTAGCAGTACTACCTTCATCAGCCACCCTCACCTAAGCTCTCCTCAACCCTCAGCCTGAATCTTTAGACATACAATCAGGTTACCATGGCTGAGCTAATACATGTAACGTGAGCCATGAGGTCTAGCTTGGTGTGTCTGCGTGGGTGCTCTGGGTCTGCGGCAGACAAAAAGCAGCCTAACCTTCAGGCAGCATCCATCAACTTAAAAGTAACTTTAGACTGTTCTTGACCTCTAAAATAAAGCATATGGATTTATTTTCTTTTTATTGCAGGATTTCTGCTGACATTGCTATGCCATACAGGGCATAATTCTTCTTTCTTCCCCCACAGTTATGCTATAAAAAAAAAAAAAAAAAAAAGGTAATAAAAATGTAATTATAAAGGCGGGGGGGAAGTAATTTTGTCAATACAGTTTGTTCCATTCAGGGATCTTTTTTAATCCATTATCAAAGGAAAACAGAGGTCTGGTATAAATCTTCACTAGTGGGTTTGCCGACATCACTTTACCAGCCAACCTCTGAAATTCAAGGTGAATGCTGAAAACACAGGGTCAATCTATAGCTATAACAGAAAGCATGTATAATGGGGGTTAAATCCCAGCAGCATTTAAAGCTAGGCAAAATCAAAACGTGCTTGGGACATTGTGGCAGATCTTTGCCCCAGGCTGGAGAAGTAACAACCCAATGAAGCAGTAACCAGAGTGATCGCCTCGACAGCCCCATGTGGCCCCTGCTTTCCTAGTGCAGGTCAGGGTTTCCCAAGGCAGCCTACTTCATCCAGCCAGGCTGGGGGCTCTGTGCAGTCCCTTCCCTTGTAACCCATCTCCCAGCCTTCCTCCCCAAGAGCTGCCTCATCCTCTTGCACACTGCCACACGTGCGTGACCCCATTCTACCCTTGCCGCTGCAGGGGACACAAAGCATTCAGGACATCCATTTGCCAAATGCTATTCAGAACAACCAGCATGAGCTGGGAACGTTGCAATGCCAGAAGGTGTTAACAAATGCTAAAAAATGGTTGTTTGAGCACTTGCAAATCACTTAGGTCTGTGGCTGCGTTAGCAGAAACACAACATTTCCCCAACTCTCCTTTCAATTTTCTGATTTCTCCTGAAATCAATTTTTTGTAGCCACTGATGGGCAAAATATCCCCACAGACATCGGCTATTAATCATGGCATTTAAAGGAGTGGCACCTTGCTAGTAACAAGACCACGGGTCCAGATTTAAGTGATTTACATTGATCCAGCCAGCTTTTCCGACAAGCCTGAGCAGATGGGCGCTCTGCAAACAGCTGTGCCAGGGGAAAAGGTTAGTGGCTGCCAACCGGCTTCTTGTCACCAGCCTCTACTACAAGTGTCCCATTCCCTGCCCGGTGCCAGGGCAAGCACCCCAGAGCATCTTCAAGCAAAGCAAACAGGCGGACCATCGAGGAGCAGCATGCTGTTGCTAACCTGGTTGGGCTGGCAGATTAGCGAAGGAACGGTATCTGGCCGGGGAGCTAGTGACAAGGAGCAAACACCCAGGGCTGAGGGCAGTAACATCTTTTACCTAACACAAAGGGAAAGAGAAAGAGGGAATGTGTCCACAGTCCCAATGGATTCAGATATCGTTGGGTGTTGAAAAATTTTAGCATGAGCAATTTTAAAGATGATGAGAAAACAATCTCGGTTTAGATGTACCCTACGTGAACAGCTTAAAAAAAAAAAAAAAAAAATCCACACACAAAACAAAAGAGAGAAAAGAAAAAAGCTGGTTTTATCAGCAATTTCACAGCTCAACTCTAAAAAAGCTGAAAAAGTTCATAATCCAAACCCAGCTCCCATGGCTTCGATGTTGTTTAGACTGTGTAAGGAATGTAGAAAAGAACCAGTAAATATTTTCTTAAAGGAAAAGAAAAAATCCCAGACCTCACACTGACGTTCTCGCAGCCCTCTTGGGAGAGAGGGAGCAGCCGGCCTCTTTTTCATGAAATTTCCATCATAAACTTGATTTTTGTGTCCTCTCTGCCTCTTATCCAAACACATAAGAACCAGCCCCAATTTGAACCCCTTTAACTAAACCTAGGGAGCAATACTCAAAAAAAATCACACCATCTCATACATTTTTTTCCAGCACAAGAGCATAGTCCTTTGAAGGCTGAAGTGGTAGACACAGACAAATAACAACCCTTAATTGTATTTTCTTGGTTTCTGTATGAAAACATTACTACGTGTTTTGTCTATAAAATACAGAAAAAACATGAATTGCTTAAAATATTACAGTGTATTCAGAAATTTATGTTCATAGGGGTCATCACACACACAGAGAAGAAACCAATTGCTGTATTTCTATACCCAGTGTGCCTCCTAACCCCGTGACAACCCACAGACACCCCTTGAATTGGCCCAGGCACTGCCCTCGTGGGCTCTTGTGCATGCAATGCAAGTTCTGTTATAAAATATAAGAATTCAAGGATAATTTCCCACTTACTGTCAGTTGGCCTTTTATTGCTTTGACGTTGCAAATTCAACTGTAGGGAAAGTGAGTGGAAGGTTAGAGTGGGATGGGAAAGCATTTCCCAGGCAAGTGTTGATTCTGGGACAGTTCCCTAAAATTGTAGCATGTACGTACAAAAAAGTTGTGAACTTTGGAGCTGGGACAAACCCTTTCTACTCTGCCAGCATAAACCCAGCTTTTCTCCTTGATACAAATACCCCAGCACATCTCACAAAGCAGCAACACCAGGGAAAGGCAAAGGTGGTTTACCCTGATCTGTATGTATCTATTTAATGTTATGTTTGGTTTCAGGCTTGAGACCCCTGACAGGAAAAAAAAATGCAACCAAACATAGCATGCCTTTCTATGATTTCTGTGAATTCCCTTTTTTACCTGCAGCATTTCTCCTCCTTTGGAGGAGAGGTCACCATGAACGGAAGAAAAAGATGTTAAATGAGCATTAGCTTGCTAATGTGCAGTTCAAATGTATCCATTTGCAAGTTAGCCTTGGGAATTCAGGATGTTGATTTTTTTATGGTCACTTAAGGATCACAAGGGCCATCATCTGATCTGAGTTCCTTGTGCCCCCATGGACCAGAGCTGAAATTTTGCTAGCAGATTCTTCTGTAAACTAATGTTGGAACAGAGAATTCTTGCGGGGGAGAGCCTTGTCCTTTAGTAATCCCATTTCAGCTTATTAAATCAGCAGAAAAAATAACAAAGAAATAAGAAACAAAATTAAATCATTTCGTACTAGCTACCTCAGCAGAATCAGCCATCACACAGGGGTGTGAAGGGAAGGGGAATGTAACCATCGCTCACAGTGGAACCAAGCACGTCCTTTGTGTCACCATTACTGACCAACAGTGCTCCCTCACTTTTACTGCCACCTACCAAGTTTACAGTAGATTTAAGCCACTGGAAGGGACTTGTCTTTCTCGGCAGCATGGAGCTTTACAGGCATGCTAAAGGGCTCACCTTAGCTAGACAGACTGGCACACAGTGGGGGTCACAACAGCTACCTGCAGCACTATGGACCTTCTCCTGCCTATGGGAGAATCCTGCCAAGGGTGCCAGGGTTACCCACAGAGCAGTGCCTCCACAATAAGTTGTTCTGTACGGCCCTAAACTGAAGGTAGATTAATTACATTTGAAGATTTTAAGATTTTAAAAAGTTACATAATACAATGCACATTATTTCATTTCAATACTTTGTGCTGTTCAAAATAGCAGAATCTTTTACCCAACTGAAAGTGGAAAGGACAGTTAAAAAAAAAAAATCCACACATAAACCAACTCCTGGAACCCACAGCCTTGCAATCTTCCCAGAGGCTTTGCTGTATTGTGCTTTCTTCCTTTTCTATAAATGAAGTTTCTTCTTTCTACCGCTTCTGGCTGCAAAGATAACCTTCACAACACAAACCAAGGCACTAGCGTCATTCTGCTGCTGCAGCCAGCCAGACTGGAACAATAACACCAGGAGAGGTGTGAACTTCCTCCCTTTGGCTTAATAGAGTGTTAACTTTGAAAGCTAATTATTTAAATGCTTAAGAGAGGACTGCCATCACAGTTAACCATTTTGCTGCTGAACAGCAGGCAGGGACATCTGTCCATCCATAAGCAACTCACTTTGGGTGGCACCCACATGGCCATTCCAGGACAGAAAGCCAGCTTAGCTCCCCATCACTGCTGCCTGTCCCGCACCTCCTGTTCTTACTATTCCCTCTCTGTACTACCGTAAAGCATTTGGGGTTTCTGGCTTGGCAAAGGATTACTTTTAACCTGGCTCGGTTTGATGACCTGGTTGAGAACAGAGCCAGCAGGCAAGGCAGGGGACAGGGCACCCTGCAAGCCGGCGTTGCTGCCAGACCCCTTGTGCCACACACCTCCAGCTTCAGCCCTTGGGCTTGCTGTGAAGTCCAACTGCAGGACCAGGACTGCCTGCCTTTTGGGGGCGGGGAGCCCATAAACGTCGCCCTTGGCAGATACACAGTTTACCTCTGCACTGCCCTAGGCTGCTCGCAAGACTGAACTTGCTTAGCATGTTGCAAACCCTCAGACATAGCCTCAGGAGCAGCCTGAGCGTGCGGGATCCCAGCTGCACAAACACTGCCAGGCTCACCTGCACAGCCTGTGCATGGGCTGGATGAGGAGCTCGCTGTCCCCACAGCTGCTCCAGAGGCAGCCTTGCTCACCATACAAAGCTTGGTCACCCCTTAGGCTACGTCCTTCATGTTTTCAGTGATGCTTCTTCGTTTCAAATGACGATGCTCATTTATTATTTAGTGTTGTTCTTTAACCTGCTAACATCCTAGAACATCAAACCACTCTGCCCTTTGTAAGATTTTGATCTTTTCAGTACTCCGTGATCAAAATTCATACATGCATCTCTTTTTTCTAGCTAGTAAGCAAAAGGCACCTACGTGCCCCTTACAGATAGGAGACACACACCACCTTGGAAGTAGTAAAGAGCTTACTTCTGAACACAAGAACTTTGTTTATTTGACAAGCCAACAGATTTTCACGTCTCATCCCTGCTGGATGGTTCTAGCCTGTTTTTCTGTCCCTGTCAAACCATCACTGTTGAAAAGACCTCAGGAATCTGCAAGAATATTCCCCAGGGGAAGGCTCCAGTGCTCTGAACTGCCAGCAGCCTGCACCAGTTGATTTATCGTCAGCTGCTGGGAAGCTCACAACTTCTAGCATTCTTCTTATATCCCAAATTTTTTGAGAGGCATGTTTCTTTTCTGTTTTTTTCCAAAGGAAGTTGCTAGCATGAAGCTTTTCAGAAACAAACAGCAAAACAACATTTTTTTTAAATCACATCATTCTAAGCTAATTTCATGATTTTTGAAAAGTTTATTGTTATTTTGAACGATGGAGTTTGTGGTATCCCCTGTTATTCTTTGTGGAGGGTATACAGCGAGCTCTAGAGACACTGGTTACTATGGCAGCTCTGAGCTGTTTGAGAGTGTTATAATGTTTGCTGATGCTTATTAATTTATCAGAGTGGAAAAAAATGAATAGCTCATACTGATACCACTGGGGAAACTAAAAGCCAGATCCTCTAGCTTATGTAAGGCACTAGCGCTGAGCGGTGGAAAGGAAGATGAGCAGCAAATAAAATGCTTTACAAACCTCAGATTTGGGGACCATTTTAAGCCAGACCAGGTCCTCGTGCATACTCCTGTATTTTCCAAGTCCTGTTTCCAAATTAAGGGGGCAAAACCAATAGGCACTGAATACATCTGAAATCCCCAAAAGCTGCATATAAGAGACAGTGATAATCCCAGGAATAAAATCCTCCAACTGAGAATTGGTTCTTTATTTACCATGAAACTGTAATCTTTTCCCAGAAATTACTGAAAAGAGAAAGCTTTTTAAGCTCATCCTTAACATGTTTCCTTTTATTAGCAATACAAAAATTGCCTGTGAGCTTCTCATTGCTTTCCACTATTTCTGCATATATATATGCAAATTATCGTACAGCTTTCCCTTCACTGAGTACACTACATATCTCTGAAACAGTTGGCAGGCCCCTGGAGGGGTGTTGCCCAGACAGCTGTGCAATCAGCTGAGTAAATCAGCTAATTAAAGAAACAAAGAAAATGCAAAAATTATTAAAGACAGACTCCCGCGTACAGCATTGTTCAGCACCCCTATATCTAAAAAAGCACAGCAAGCATGGGATGGAATAAAGGTGCTTGTAATTTGGGGAATGAACTATTGCACAAGCGACAATGATGCCATTTTCTCTCAAACACTAATCTGGGATTCATGATATTTATGCTTTGTAGTTTAAATAAATTTATATTAAATTACTCCAGCATTTTATTTCATTTTAAAATGACAAAAGCATGAAATGTAATGTTGGTTTCATAATTGATTTCTGTATGTAAAAAATGGTCATTAACTTCTGCTTGACCTTAGGTGTAGAACTAATATTGAATTTGCACAGAGGGTACTCATCATGCTGGTCTAGTTTCCACGCAGAAAAATAAGTTCCCAAGGGTCCTAGTGCTACAAGCCATTTCTTAGATCTCAAACAGGAAACAGGACTCCCGAAAATGATGCAAAAACATTTCCTCTCATTGCAGAGTTTATCAAAAGAAACAGATAACAGCAAGGGTAGGAATCTGCAATCTAAACAGAGCAAAGCCAGTGTGGTAAGAAAGGAGGCTGACAGATGTAGGTTTGGTCTTGCTGATCCACACACCATTAAGGCGCCGTTCCTTTCCACTGCATCTGAATGACCACAGGAAGGACAAACCTCGGTTTAAATGAGACTCAGGCCTGCCTACATTATATAGCCATTGTAAATTAAAAAATGAGCGTACCAAGTAAAGCCACCAATACTTCCCAACTTCAGTCAGATTATAGCCAGGAGCCTTTGCTGCTATTCTTTTCTCATTATCGTACAACTGGTTTTGTTAGGAAGTTCTGTTTATTTTATTTATCCAAACTGAAGCCTTTCACCTGGGTTTGAAGGCCCATATTTCATCCAAAGTGGTGGTGCATTAGAAGAACATAATTTGTAAGACACCTCTGGCTAAACAAGGGAGGCTTTTTTTGATAGATTATCAGCTGGTGTTGATTCATGTGGCCAGGGGAGGTTTGGTTTTCAATGCCTGTGATACATACAAAGGAAACATACATATTGTGATACATACAAAGGAAAAGCCACATTTTACACCCACTTTGTGAACATACAAACTCATATAATTTTTTGTCAAGCATTGGACCAGGCTGCCCAGGGAAGTGGTTGAGTCCCCATCCCTGGAGGTATTTAAAAGACAGGTAGATGTGGCACTTAAGGACAGGGTTAATGGTTGGACTTGATGATCTTAAAGGTCTTTTCCAACCTAAACGATTCTATGATTCTATGAAAACGGGTTGCAAGCACTGTAGGATTGCTACAGGAACAGTCAAAAGCAATGTTCTTTGTAGCAAAAGCAGCTCAAGAAAAACTATTCAATGGCTGAATGCAGAAAGCTTCAATTTTTACCCAGTGCTTTTAGACATTCATTCTCACGTGCATGATATTTAAAACTTAAAAAAATCAAATGGCAGTGAATGTATCTATAGCAGTTGCCTGAAATGAGATGCTGGAAGGGTGGAGAAGAGCCCATTACATGATCAGCAGGCACGGGAAGAATGATTGCTGGGAACTGATCAAAAAAGGAGGTACGGGCAGTTGCTGAGCAGGCTGGTGCAAAGCGAAACACCGCTCTCTATTCCATGGAAACATCCTCCAGGCACAGCCAGGAAAGGAGCAGGAAACAAAGAAGACTCTGAATAAATAAATTCTGTGAACTCTCTGTAAATGCCTGTCCCAAAGCACTGGAAACAAAACATTCACCTGGGAATTGTTTTTTTGCACAATTGCTATCTTTCCGACCTTACCGTGCCATCCCTTTTTGTGTATGTGCAAAACATCTGTCACCTACACAGCTATTCTGCATTGCTCATTTCTTCTATGCGAGTGCCTTATAGATCACACAGCAAGAACTATGCCTGAAGTTCTGCAACAACTGCAAAATACAGACGATAAGCTGCCAAAATACCTCTCAGCATAATTCCCATCAGAGAGCTCTTTGGGGCTCTTTTCCTTCTTTTTCCAAGGCTCAGAGTCCAGTCTGCTTTACGTCAGCTGTTGTTACATCAGCTACACAAAGGCTGGTGAGAATAACTGTGCAGTCTGTTCACTGATGTTGTTCAGGGCACTTCCCACCCCCAGCACTGCCCAGGGTGGGCACAAAACAGGTGGTTACCGATTAAGCTACGGCGTAGTGTGTAAAAATCTAACTTTTAAAATATTCCTAGCTATGTTTTCAGGTGCAAATCTTATCTTGAACCACCTTTCAATGGGCAGAGGAAAAGTAAAGATAAAGTTACCAAGACCTACCAGAAGCATGACACTCCTGCACCTTTACTTTGAGCGGCCGTTTCTCCAGGATGAATGCAATTAACAGTTGCAGGAGAACTCTTATTCCACACATTTTGCTAAGTTCGACCCTTGCTTTAAAGAAGTGGATGCTTGGAGGAATTGAAAGTTGTAATGAAATAATGTCTTACTTAAGTCAAATAAATAAACCCACTGAAAAGAGACATAAGGGAACACAGAAAAGCAGTAAGACCCTACTGATATTAATCTTTTCTCACCCTTCAAACTTTCTCAATTTATCCACAAGAGAAAATACACACCTCTCTGGCACATGACTGCCACTTTATTCTGTAAACAGGAGCAAGTTCTCTCATCCCTCTTTATGCCGTTTTTCAGTGGCATAAAATAAGCGACAATAAACTGTGCACGTTTTACACCAGAGATATTGTATATCTGCTTGCTTAAAAAACCTATAAATTCAAAGGGTACTTAATATGTTTGAGATTTAAACACAATACTGAACTGCTCCATTCCTGAATGACCTTTGATCATGTATCTGTAACCTCATTTTTCAAGTATGTGTACAAATCTAATTCAAATTCTTAATGATTTTCATTGTTTATATAACAACTGTGTTCTACAAGTAAATAAAACTAATGACATAACATAGGACATTCATACAGCACCAAATGACAAACTTTTTGCTAATTATTGTGGAGTAAAGTCACCAAGAAGTCTCACAAGAATCTATGCTACTTGGGAAAAAGGGCTGAGTGGTAAAGATGCAGTTTCCTGAATTAACTAAGCTGATAAAACAGCTTAATGCTGCCAAAAGGGTCTTAACTGGGCTCCTTCCCACATCCCTCCACCTCCCCACCCTGATAAGAAGCTGCCACCCTCACTTTGTGCCAACTTCAGCACATGCTGCTGCCATATTGCATGCTGCTCTGGCTGCCCCATCTCAAAAATAATATAATAATAGATGTAGCGAAGATTATCAGATTTAATGGAATAGATTTGCTATGAGGAATGACTAGCGATTTAGCCTGGAAATGAGACAACTCACAGGGGTATGACAGAGGTGCACAACATCCTGAATAGTACGACGATGAACTGGGAATGGATTATTCACCACTTTCCATCACCAAAGAGCTATACCACAACAGAGTGAGGGTCGTGGGGAATGTGTTTAAAACAAACAAGAAAAAATACGCTTTCACATACCACACACATGAATTGTGGGATTCGCTGCCACAAGAGATGATGAAGGTCAGAAGTATAAGCAGGCTCAAAAAGCAATTCAATAAATTAATGGAGCAAAGGTCCACCAAGGGCTACCTAACACAACAGTGTGGGTACAGCAAAATCCCTCTAGCACAGACTGGTAGATGCTGAGTACACACATCAGAAGAAGGACTGTTTGTACTTGCTCTGTTTCTCTGCTCTAAGCATCCCCTACTCATCACTCACAGTAGGATCGGAGCTGGATGGACTTTTAACCTGACCCAGCCTGGCTGTTCTCATGCTTTTAACCGGGCTGATATTGCCTGGAGTGTGCTCGAGTCGAGTCACACAATCAGCTCTGACAGCAGTACTGTAGAGGTGGTGAAGAGGCTGGGAAAAGGAATAGCTGTTCACAGCTTGCTTTTCATTCATGTCGGCAAAGCTCAAGCCCCAGTGGCTGCTTCATATTGAATCCTCTGCCCTAAAATAAAAATACTAAGCAAATCACATAGGCAGTTAAGTCCTGACAGAAGCAATACAAAAGAAAAGGAGAAAGGTGGATATGCACACACATACGTCAGAATAGGGTGGAAGTAATCCAGAAGATCTCAAATATAAAGTTAATACGTTGCAAAATTCATATTATTATAAATAAAATGGAAATGACCCATTTAAAAAAAAAATCAATAGAGCTTGTCAATTTAAGAATGGCATGACTAAAAAGTATCTAACTATATTGTGGAAATCTGAATATCATTCTGAAGAGGGAACAAAACCACACACAAGTGCTAGGGCTTTTGTGGCTGCCCTGCCCTTCACAGTGGGAGGGAGAAGCACCCATAGCTCCCGCAATGCCTGGGGAGAAGCTGCAGCCACCCTCGTCCTACCTCATCGATACTCTGTCAGCTATTATTTTAATTAGCCCCTGTATTCAGAAACACAAGGACCAGAGCCGTGCTCTTACTAATGGCCCTATGCACGAATAAAGTTATAGAAATTCCTTTAGATATAAAGTTAAAGGAATTTGCTGGGTGATGCCACGCGGTGCTGCTAGGTTCATGCACAGAAATGCGAGCCATCTTGTTTGTGGATGGGATTAACACCAGTTCAGAGTATCTACCTGACAGATTTTGATCAGTTCAGATGTACCCGTGTAGCTACGCCACCGGCTAAAGCCTCCAGCCTTAGGCTATTTGCTGCTTTTTATCCTTGTTTTAGCTACCATCTCTAACACATAAGAAACATGTCATGAGCCACGACAAGCAATTGAGATAAATGCCAACCCTTGTAAACCTTCAGATGAGAGGCTGCATTTCCGTTAAGTTTCAGCACATTTGCAGAAGCCATCAGAAACCAGCAAGGTATAAATAAACACAATTCTAATGCCAAGTGCCTACAATTAAAAACAAAGTTCTCTCCTCCGCCAGTTACTTGCTTCCCCAAGACCTTTTACCAAACCAAGGAAGACAGCATTTAATCTATTTATTTCTAAGGTTAAGCAACAACAATTTTAACACATTTTTATAAGCCACAGAGAAGTGCACGAGCTCATTTTCCCCTCTTAGGTCATCTTTATCCTGAGAGGTTTATTCTAATGAAATATAAATGTGCTGTCTAGTCAACAGTGTTACTGAGGTCCATCAAAGCTTCAGGATTACAGACATTAATTTTCCCCTTTTTTTAGCTTTATTTGTGAAGAAGCTAGAAATTCTGAGCTCCCTCTATATGAGGGCTCTCAAGGACCTCTCTATCAGCTTATGCCTTGCTATCAGAGTGGTATACTTGCAGTACACATCTGAAATATGAAAACAGAGCTTTTTTTCCACAGCACAGAAGTTTTTCATTTTTCAGGTTCTGCATTTTTCCTTCAGCCATCTGTCAGTTTTATGTGTTTCTCCTATTCTTCTACCTCACAATAAAAACTGAACACCTCTTGGGGAAAGGCATTCTCCCCCACACCCTACTGACTTTTTAAATTTTCTGGTAGCTGACATTCTCCATCAAGTCAGACCCTGTACTAGCAAGAATTTGATACTCTGCCCTACCCACAGCAGGCTCAGGTCTCTACCTTGGTTTTCAAGGCATTTTGTCAGTAGATACAGTCTCTAAATCTCTGAGACAGCCATTCTGGCCCAAGAACTGAAATAGTTGTAATTACTACTGGTTATATACATATACTAGGTAGCAAACCCAAGCTTCATTTAAACAAAAATAAACTGTTTCACCCGGCTAACCAAAGGCAATGTTTCCCCCACTCCAAGCATAGCAAACCTTCCTAGTTGGACCCTCTTCACCTCTTGCAGAGGGAGCTGTGGTGTTTGTGTGCTTGTATAGCACTTTCCATGCAATATAACCCAGTGATTACTACAACAGTCCTAGACAAGTAATATGAAAGCTTTAATCAGCCAGTTTTTCTAGTACAATTAAATCACTGTGAAGTGCCTCCCTAAGGACAGAGGTATATCCAGAAATTAAAGTAATTCAGGAACAAATTACACAGTGCTTGCATTAAGCAAAAATACTCTTTTTTTGCTCTAACTGGTAGCGCTAACCAGCTATCTAGAGGAAATATTTTGAAACGCTGTAATTTAAAAAACACCAAACCATCAAAAACAGTACAGGAACTTCTGCACAACAGCTTTGGGTTTTGGGTTGCTGATCTCTAGGAAAGCTTTCAGTTAACGAACCGATTACCTACTGCAGGCAGGTTCCAGCCAGCAGGTTAGGACCATGCCCATCGCCTGCAATCCCTGCTCGCAAATCCCAGGGCGGATGAACCGGGCGCCCACGCCGTTCACACAGCCTGGAAGCCACCCAGGGCAGCTGGCCCAATAGCCATGTTCCACTCTTTTCATGCCAAAATAAACTCTTTCTCTGATCTTTGTTGGTTTATTTCCTGGAATTATATGGAGTCTTGGAGAGGGTTAGAAGAACAATATCTTCGAAAGATACTGTGGCTTTGAGCTCCAGAAGTACTTTCTCTGAAATATGCTTCACTTCACCAGGCACAGCATACCATAGCTTGATTGCTAACTGTAACTGCTATGCTGTGAATTTAACCATCAGCAATAAAATAAAAAAGCATAATCAACCACCCTAATTTACTCTGCTCCTACTGTAGTAAAGGCGTTAACTTAAATCAGACCTTACAGTTATGCCTGATCATGTAGCCATTTTTTACCATCGTCCAAGATGAGGCATAAAGAAATGCAAATTTCAACAACAAGCATGCACTAGTCAAACTGACTAAAGAGGTATCTTTTGTTCAGATCTAAATTGATATTTTAAGTGTTTACATTAATGTATTAGGAAAGGCTGGTCAGCACTTCAAAGCTCTATAGGGAGCTATGCTTATTTAAGGCTGTGATTTTTAACTAAAATATTTCTACCTGCTCAGTGTGGGTTGCAATGACACTAGTATAAAGGAGACTCCAAGAGCTATCCTCCTTTCCCATTTTCATCTCCTGCAGCTCATTTCTAATCCAACCCCATCCCATTTTCTACTGACACAACCATTTATGTAGCCATCCACTGAAAGTAAATGAGAGGCTAATTCAGGTTAAAATCAACTCTTTTGGGGAACAGAGTTTTTATTTATTGCCAGTAGCAGTAGTAATATTTGCTGACACAACTGCCAAGAAGCAGGGAAAGAGATTCTTAGAACTATATAAGCACTCAGTAAAAAGGTGCATGGCACTATACTCTTAGCCCATTTTACAGCAAAACAAAAGGTTACCTTGAGCCCTTCCTTAAAGTAGCCTGTTTTTCTCTGCACTGAACCAGAGCAGAAGCATTTCCATGTTCAGCCATTATAATTCAAGTGGGACTGGGGTGATAGCAGGTAAGGGCAAGCAGGTCAGGGGTGTTAACATCGTAAACTACTACAGCAGTTTCAGAAACAAAGGCATTACACAGAAGCAATGTAGGTCTGAATTCACACTTAGATTTGTGTTTACTTTCTGCAGATTTACATTTACAGATGACTGTGGATATAACCTATGGGT
This sequence comes from Platalea leucorodia, assembly GCF_965183815.1. NCBI lineage: Eukaryota > Metazoa > Chordata > Aves > Pelecaniformes > Threskiornithidae > Platalea > Platalea leucorodia. The sequence continues at coordinate 133,376,630 of NC_138823.1, read as the reverse complement.
ACTTCTATTTCCAGACAAAAATGCAGCAAACTGTGTCTATAATATTTTTGTAATACTTACATTTTCACAAGGAAATATTTGCAGATATGCCAGCCACATCTTCTTGGTGCCTCCAGTTTAAGATATCACGTTGTGTGTAGTGCATGTGTTGTGTGTAGTAACTTTTGTGCTGTAGTTGTAAGCCACAGATAGACAGATACAGATATGATGATGCAATATTATTAACAGGTAAGAAAATAGCTCAGAAAGTGCAAGATCCATGATCCCAATTTCTAGCAAAATCGCTGAAGATCACAAGAGATGCTCAGTGAAAATGCTCCCAAAGACCTCAATGGCTTTGGGAACATGCCAATAATTTAAGGCAATTCCACCTCTGTTTTACTCTAGAAATACATTCAGCTCTCACTTCACCATATGCAGTTTGCCCTTGCTGCAGATTAACTGCACTACACATGAAGACACCAGAGAGTTAACCCTGTATAGAGTCAGGTCTGGCCAAGTAGGTGTTGTTAGCTCCTGTGCAGTGCCCGGAAAACACAACTCTATTGCTTCCACTCCAGCTCAGCAATGCAGATACCTTCTGAAAGTGGCTGTCCTAACAAACCCTGATGGAGCTGAGATGACCACATATTTCAATGCCTTTGCACTGTATCATCAGCATTTGCTATAAATGCTTATACTGTCAGAAACTTTCAATTATCCATTTGCCTTTCCCCTTCTACTGTCCTGATAACAGAGACTTGTCTCTACAGCCATACAGATGTATAGACAAATCTTCAGGAAAGAATGCCTTCATGCATGAAGTTGTCCTTTTGCTTTAGCATAAAGAAATGCACCTGACTGGGCAGGTAAAACACAGCAAAGATGGCATGATATGCTGGGCCATAAAAGAAAACAGGAAAATTATCAACTTATTTGTCCTAAGTATAAGTCAAATAAAGACACAAACGTCTCTTATAAAGTGCAAGCCCAGAGAAAATAGTGATTTTGGCCAGAAAGAGACCGAAGTTCACATTCAACTGTAACACTCCAATGTTATCAGCTAGGTCATCAGATGTGATGAGCTAGGGGAAGCGAAGCTTGACAGTAATTGCATTGTGCTACATACACAGATTCTCCAATGAGAGAGGAACGAGGTCTGCTATCTTTGCTTCCCCATGTTAATAAGACAGCAATGACAATTCAAATACTTCAATAAGTGACAAAAGGGAACAGTGTTACAAAACCCCCTCTAAAGTCCAGCCTGACTCACCTGACTTCCTTGCTTTCAAGGCAATGACAGCAGCCAGTTCTCTCTGTACCTAAAATACCAGGAAAGGAAAGGATGGTTATAGTTACTAGCACAGTCAAACAAAACAAAATGCAACACTGGTAAGACACTGGCTATCAATCCTTTGGAGCAGTCAACTGCATGTGGAATTATGCAGGTACTTGGTTATGAAACTACAGTCACTTTTCCTAGCAAATCTATTTCCTTTTCAGCTGGGAATTGTGTGACAACTATTTTTTTTTTTTTACTTTAATTTCATATAAATACTGCACATTCCTTAGGGAGTGGGCAATTCAGTAGCCCAACCTGTAATTTATTTGCACAGCATACCTCTTCCACAAGCACACACTTGAAGCTTCTTCCTTTCCTTGTTAAATGTTTGTTTTGCCTCTGCTGAGCACACTGTAACGCTGGATTTATTGTGTGACTCCAGGATAAGCGAGTTCTCCGTGTTGAGGTTTGGCTGAGGTTCACATATATAATTGGCATTTGCTTTTTGGAGCTTTCAGGGGGAAACAACCTCTCCTAATGGCATGGCTGAACATTTCAGGACCAAAATTTAGCTTGAGATGAACATGCAGAAGTAAGAGCTATCTGATTTCCAGATTTACGGGCTATCTCACTAGCCTGTGATGAAACAGCCCTGCCATGCTAGCCAGCTCCATTCCTCAGCCTCTTGCCTCTGCATTCTTTGTATTTTCCCTATAATCGCTACACAACCAGCTACTGTCCCTTTAGCCAGCTCAACTGTACATCTACTTCTTTCCATAGGTCTTTTCCTTTCTCTATCAGTAAAATTCTGTATTATGCATTATTTTTATGCTTCATACTTCCTCACTGCCATTGTCTGTCCCATTGCAGCTGCTTCAAGTGCCCTGCACTTGACCTACAGCACCCCAGACACTCTCTCCTGCATACACCTCAGTTCTTCCCTTCCTCTGCCTCATCCATGCTCTCAGACTCTTCTGTACACCTCCCAGCTTCTTCCAATTTCCCTCTTTTTCCCAAGACAGCCTGTCTTTAGTATTAAAAAAAATTATGGAACATTCCAACTATTTTTCCAGGGATTGTCTTACCTCTTTGTACAAAGCCTCCTGCACTGCATACTAGCCATCTTCTCTAACAGACCTATGCAAAGCTCAAGGCTATTCTGCAGTGGGAGTTTTGACATCCAGTTTCTGAGAGCATGTGAAATTTAAAACATCATTCACAAGACATGTGGTGTGATCAAAATAAGGCACAAAGCCCATGAAGGATCCCCAAAGTAACACAAATACTAACAACTGTCAACATCCCATTCTCACGACTCTGAAGAAAATTTTGAAAATATGAAACAAAAATAGTTAACATATTGGTCTGAGCAGAAAGACAGGCAAAATCACCCAGGACATCTCAGTACGATGGTAACTCCAGTATCCACCTCTCAGATACTCAGCAGCCGCCCAGCAGTCGGCTCTACATGTGGCAGAAGGCAGTCATACCAGAGGCCACTTCCTTCCCCTGCTTGCATCCTGCCTTCCCCTGTGGCAAAGGACCAGGGAGCTTTTTTGCTGTCCTTGCAAGGTACAAGGATCTTTTCTACTCCTTGATGCTGCCCCACTGAGAGGGGGACAGTTTTCTGCCACTCCAAGCAGGAAAATATGAAGGCAGTGCCACAGTTTTCTTAAATGTCGTCCTGTTTCCAGCACAATTGTGCAAGCTGGCGGTATTACCTTCCCTTCCTTCCTTCCTGTACACTCATTCCCATGTCTGGAGAACTGTTAATCATGGTTAATGTAAGCGTAAACTCCAAGTAAGATGGGAAAGAACAGTTCTTCTGTGGAAAAACAACTTGTGTACTTGCTTGCTTGCAGCAATTCATATACACTAGTAATAACACATACAAGCTATCCAGAGTTAGCGTGGGATTTTCAATAAAAGCCCAAGCTGTTTCTGAATAACACCACCATGACTTTTCGTGGCCAAACTGCTCAGAACCTCTCCCTTCATTAAACTCAGCAGGAGACCCTGATCCTGGTCTATTCTCACAGGTTACTGACAGTAAGACACAGTGCACTGATGTCTCATCTTTATCTTTTAGCATTGAGTAAATACATTATCTCAAGATTAGCCTTAGGAGACACTACAATCTGCAACAGTTGTAAACATAGCAATTAACCCAATCAAACAATTGAAAAATGCAAATCTCTCCATGAGTGTAAAGAAAAACCCATCTTCTCAGAAGAAAAAGCAGCATTGGGGCATCCTGCGGTTATATTTGCGGTATTACTTTTGCTTATAAGGTGGCGCTTTTCAAATTTGAAAGACAGTGCTAACATCACAGGCAATAAAAAGGCTCTTTTTCTGTATTTTGTCTAGGTTATGCAAAATATCTCATTGTTTGCTGTGTGCCAGGAATGCAGCTGGCATATTATTTAATCTGAGCAAAACCATTCAGTTAAAGCAGGAGAAAAAAAAATGTTCCTCTAGTCTTAATATTAGGCAAACGTTCCTTCATTAAAGGGTTTCATCCTGACGGTCTGAGCTCCTTCTCATAGGACTCACTCAAACCACAAAGAATTGGTACTGCTCAGCATCCTTCTGGATTTGCCTGGTGTCCCTAAATTTCATAATCTACATGCTTTTGTCTATTTTAGCATAAATGCACTTGACATCTCTGCTGGACATGCAATCCCTATGCATCATTACACCGATGGAAATCCGTGTACAACATTTATTCCTCACTGCACACATGCTACACATTATCATACTTCTTCCTAATAGGATTTCAGTTACTGCCTGTTTGGCAAAACCGATAGTTGCACATCACATTGGAGATAATAATGTGGACTCAAAATAAAATACACATTCAAACAAGAGCTATGCCTACCATAATAAATTGAGATATTAAATACAAAAAATTGGTTTATACATATAGCTTGTCGCTGCAAAGCTAACACTATCTAAATAGTATCCCATTTTGAGTAGCATTGCAGATGTCAAAACTGATTCAGTTTAAAGGCCAACTTACCACATAGCATTTACAGAAATATGAAAGTCTGAAAGAGAACATTTTGAGTGTGTTGTTGGCATGTTACCACATTTTAATCAGTTTTCTTTTTGTAATATGAAAGAGCAAGAGTGTGCCTACCGAGTGGTACCCATGTAAACTTCTGCTTGATTAAATACAAAAGGCATATTTATAACGTGAATCTTCTCATCTTCAAAAGACAGAAGTAGAGATTTTTCAGAAGTAAATGACAACTACTGTTCTTCTCTTATCCATGAATCTGGTCATTTTATCATAGAAGGCATAGCTGTGCATCTCATAGACAGTGCATACCACATCTACTTTTTCCCCTCCTCTCTTTTTTCTGCCTATGGTAGTCTTTGTGAAACAGTATTCTAGATGTCAATGTGCCAAATAGGACTTAAGATCGACAGACAAAGTGGCAATCCTTACAGAATCTCAAAATGAAATCCTGCAACAGAAAGCTCTAAACAGCAGGCTTTTGAAAAAGAAGAGAGTCTTGCATCTCAACTAATGATAGTTTGATGGACTCTAAATAAAAGTCGTATTGGCTGACATCTTAAAGTACCAGAAAACTATTTCCCAGATACACTGCATTTACATCCTGATATTCTCTTCCGTCCCATCACAAGGTAAGGTAAGAGCTTTGCAGTGGAAACACTCATAGCCATCCCACTGTGCTTTGGTTTTAGCAGACGAGACATTGAATATGAATATGGGAAGCATGACAGCTCTGGAATGCTTCTTTAAACCCAGGAGTAATCATTGCATTTTCTTAAAAATTCATGACCAAAAAGATTATCCAATGCAAACATATTTCAAATGGCACTTTGCAACTGCTTGCATGTCAGCTGCCTTTACAATTTAAGTTTGATAGTGTTGTCAGTGCCTCACTGTAATGGAGCATATGATATAAGCATATAATTTGATAGGCTCCATTCAGTTATCTTGACTGACTCTGCTTCTTCCATCATAGAATAAAGCAAAAAGAAAAAGTGAGACCCCCGACAAGTTAGTTTCTTATCTTTTGACTCTGACTCTGCTCTTAAAAGAATTGTGTTCCATACATTATGCACAAATTAAGATGATAAAGAAACCTCTGCATTTTTTTCCACGCTGCCCTTCTGACTTGGCATGATTCACCGCAGCTGTCGCTATTATCTTCTACAATCTCCATAACCATTGTTTAAAACCAAAAGTGCATTTCCTAATCAGTTCTAGACTGGATGAATCATCAAAAAAAAAAAAAAAAAAAAGCCACAAATTATGCAGTGAATGTGAAAAGTGGAACTCTACAAAAGAAACAACACCAGGTAACAAAAAGCAGTAGGGAATAAGTAATAAGAGAAAGGCCAGCAGAGAAAGTCAGGCTACAGTAAAGAAAAAGAGGTGGAGAGAGGAATTCACCAAACTTGTACAGATGCCTCTGTCTGTGCTAGTCACTCTATAACCCCTTCACAGAGAAGGCATACCTTACCAGCAGAGCCTAAGGTATGTCTGTTGTTCCCTAAAGTAGACTTTCAAAATGAATCATACATTCAGCATCCCAAAAGTGCCTATATCTGCTCCCTGGCTGTAAGGAGTGCCTGGGGAAGCTAGCTCAGATGTAGATGCCTGCCATATGGCCACTTATATTTAGGTGAGGAGAGTTCCACCCTCTGCAACAGCAATAGCTTTTACAGAGTTACAGAAATATATAATTAGACCTTACATGCATGCACGCTTACAGTTTTTCATGTGCTTTCAGATGCTGAAACAGTGATTTAAATTTTAGGCACACAGATTCCTCCAATGTTCCTTCAGCTGGATCTTCACAATTGGTTTAGGTTTGAAAATCTGGGAATTTAATCCCCCAAAAAAGAAAAGCTGACACAGAAGCATACTTCTGACCTGACACAGAATGTTTTATTCCATTACAAGAAAAGCAAAAAGAAAAGCAGAAGAAACAGTGGTACTATCAACAACCAACAGGATTTGAACCTCAAAACCTAGCAATGTACAAAAAAGTCAGCTCTAATCTCTGACTGCTTTAGTGCTGGGCTGGAAGTAAGGTTTTGGGGATTTTTTTCACTTGTGAAACAGCTGTCTGAAGAATATTGTGAACAGGATTCTGAATTATGAATTCTTCAAGGAAGACTGGCTTTATTCTGTACAAAATATGTAAACATTCAGCAAGCCAAAAAGCAAGACAGTGTGAACACATTTCCAGTCATTGCTAATACCTTCTCTTTTGGTTTCCAGCTCCTGCTCACAGGACTCCTTTTTTCCATACAAATTCTGAAGCTGGCAGCAAAAAAAAAAAATTGAGAACTTGTATCCTGGAGAGTCCAGCCCTCTGCTGAGTGGTGCAAGCTGAGGGTTCAACTTCTCTTGGGACACATCAAGACTCCATAAACTCACAGTGAGTACTTTAAATCCCAGTCTACTGTATGGAGGAAAAGCAATATTCTGGAAGGATAACAGGGAGAAGTTCATATACAGATGTTAATATTTGGAAGATTCTGCTCTAGTCTTATGTCTTTTCTCCAGGGTTAGACTAGAAAATCATTATAGAAAGCCTGCACAGTTTTGTGGAAAATCAGAAAACACAGGAGAAAAGATCAGTCTTTTTGACACCACCATGGCAATAGATGGGTCTCAGGCCATCTGGAGATGCAAGTGCCTAATTTTTCTTCAGCTAGTTAGCTACAGCAATAAAATGGTTCATTTAAAAAAAAAAAAATTGTCCATGTGCCCTGCTGCTGGAATCACACAGGATGTAGTTCAAAGGTTTGACCTTGCAAGTTAGATGTGAAGCACTCTGAACTCCCCGTCAATTTCTCACATGTTTAAGGATATGCATTTTACTCAAGTGTATCCAGCAACAGCTAGATCCAGTTCTCAGAAAGTCTCGTTGAGTGTTTCCCTTTTTTTAACTGATGAAAAAACATTATCCTTCTATTTTTGAGAGGCAAAGCTTTTGATGGATACTGGCAATGTTTTATAGAGTCGGTAGTTTTGTAAATTTTTGAAAAGATATGACTTTGCAAGAAGTATTTTATGGTTTTCTATTTTTTCTCTCTATGCAACTAAAAATGGAGGATACTGAGGTTCTGAGTTCTCCTTTCATTTTCAGTGAGGGAAAAAAAGTACAGAAAACAAGGAATTTGAATATAGAGAAAATAAAAAATAAAAAAATTAAAACACAAAATTTTATAATGTCATACATTTTAAATTATTTTTGCATAAAATTGAGCATACAGAACCACTGGCTTTCCAAACACATTACAAAATGTCTTTTGTAAAGACTCTTGTCTTTACAAAACATAGCACAAGTCCTCTTTCCCTTCCATTTTTTCAGCCAGTTCAAGATAGTACTTTATTCGTTTTACTTAAATAGCTTTTATCCTCATGCCTTTTTCATGACAACTTCACCCTGCTTGGTTCACTTTCATCTCTGTACTTTCTCATGTACCCAAAACAGAACTGCCAGAATTCCATGTTTTGCTGATACCATGATTTAGGTGTGATGTTTGCAGAACCATACAATCACAGAATGGTTGAGGTAGGAAGGCACCTCTGGAGGTCATCTGATCCAAACCCCTGCTCAAAAGCAGGGTCAGCTACAGCAGGTTGCTCAGGACCGTGTCCAGTTGAGTTCTGAACATCTCCAAGGATGGAGACTCCACTACCTCTCTGGGTAACCTGTTCTACTGTTTGATAACCCCACAGTAAATAAGTTTTTTCTTATGTTTAAGTAGAATTTCTTGAATTTCAGTTTGTGCCACTGCTTCTTGTCCTGTCACAAGATATGACCAAGAAGAGCCTGGCTCAGTCTTCTTTGTTCCCTTCCATCAGGTATTTATACACATTTATAAGATCCTCCCATAGCCTTCTGTTCTCGAAGCTCAACTCCCAGCTCTCTCAGCCTCTCCCTGTAAATCAGATACTGTGCTCCCCTGATCATCTTCATGGTCATTTGCATACAGTCCAGTACATCCACATCTCTTGTACTGGGAGTTCAGAACTGGACGCAACACTCCAGATGTGTCACACCAGTTCTGAGTAGAGGGGGAATTATCACCTCCCTTAGCCGGAGGGTAACGCTCTTACTAATGCAGCCCGGAAGGCAGTTGGCTTTCTTTGCCACAAGGGCACATTTCTGGCTCATGTTCAACCTGCTGTCCACCAGGACCCCCGGGTTCTTTTCTGCAAAGCTGCTTTTCAGACAGTCAGCCCCCAGCCTGCACAGAAGCATGAGGTTATTTCTCCCAGATGCAGGACACTGCATTGCCCTTTGTTGAATTTCATGAGGTTCCTGCTGGCCCATCCCTCCAGCCTGTCCAGGTCCCTCTGAATGGCAGCACACCCATCTGGTGTATCGACCATTCCTCCCAGTTTTGCATCACCTGCAAACTTGCTGAGGGTGCACTCCGTACCATTGTACAGATTACATTAGATCGCATGAATCTAGCTTAACCCTCTGAAGTCCTGTCTGTCTGCTTCTTAGAACAATGATCTTACAACAGATAAAAAAGATGCACCGAATTCTAGCACAAACAGAATAAGCTGTTCTTTATTATGGTGGAGTTTATTGAGGCTAAATATGGTTGGAAAGCCAGCTACCCAGGCTTCCCAGGTGGGTCTCCTCAGAAGCTTATGATAATCTATGCCAGGGCTGCTGAGGCCCTTTTTCTCTCCCTTTGTCCCCCACCCCATCATTGTCTTCACACTGATGCCCACTTGACCAAGAGGATCTGAGTGTAAGCTACTCGGCAGAAAAATCACCATGATCCTCCAAATTGGTATCTCCTGGGCCATGAATAGCATGGATTACAAGACAGCAGGCTGCAGCAGTCCTTGCTTGGACTGATTTTAATAGCTTTGGAATTGCATACTAAGACCTCAGTAAAGCTTCCTCCTTTCAGAGACAAAAAAAGTAGTTTGCGTTACAAACACCTGCTCACTAAGACTAAGCCTTTAATTTGAAAGGATCCAAAACACGACAATATTTCAAACGTGATCAGTACAAACTTTGATGCAGTGACCTTACCGCAGAAGTGAGACGAGCAAGAATTTCAGCGTTGGTTTCTGCCGTATCTTCTATTTTTTGATCAGGCCTTAAAAAAATAAAAATAACATTTTATTATTTCTTTCATTCTGTTTCAACATCTTTTGATTCCTGGAAAGCAAGGAACTGTGTAGCCACAGGTACTAATGTAAAAGGTCCTTTGAGATTCCACATCAAAATGATGACTGCAACATGTCAATAATTAATTGTGTCAGTAACGACAGAGTACACCCTTTGTCCCTTGCTGTCAAGAACTCTTTTGATTGGACTAACGTAAAACAGTGAGAGAATTCTTTGGCTATAAAAATACGATGAAGAACTGAAGAATGCAGGACCCTCTTAGCTCAGAGTTGCTTATTTGAATGCATATTTTGCTCTGCTAAAAACATACTCTATCAACAGAGCAAAGAGTTTTCCATCTGCCCACCACCCAGCTTTGCTAAGGTGTGGAGCAACACCTATGGAATGCAAGCTCACATAGATAAAAGCAGACAACATCAAAATCATTATGTGACACATGAAGTTTGATATTTAAAAAAAAAAAAAAAGTGAGAATTAAAAGAATACATGTAAGAAGCCATAAATTAACAAACTAAAGGAACGTCTGAGAACATTATTAGGTTGTCTTGATAGTTACTCACAAGACAGAGAAACTTAATGTGTCTTTGCAGAAGTGGGGCAGTGCAGGAATAACCCTTCTAGAAACTCTCACAGAAGTCTGGCCCATGTGGAAAAAGCCACACAAAAGCTGCTGTGGACAGCATGGGATAGGACTGTGTTTTTCTTTAAAACAGTCTAATTCCCATCACTAGAACATCTGCAAGCCTTTTGGAAGCTTTATTGGCAATCAGAAGAAAGATACCAATATGATAGGCTTATTACTATGGGGAAAGAGAAAAAGACAATGCCCTTGAGATCTTTACTTTTCATGGTATTCAAGAAGCGTGGCATGCCAGCAAACTTAGCAGATACGCAAAACTGCAGCTGCTGTAATAAACATAAATCCCAGGTATTAGTAGAAGCTTCTATCTTTGACTAAATTATTTAATTGATCATATGCCTTGATGTGTTTAGGGAGAGAGCTGATAACATGTCTGGAATATGCAGCTGGTATATTGTGGTTCTTACATCCCATGTCCAAAAATTACTCTCCCTGATTAAAAAATTAAGGTCAGAAAGCACAGAATGACACATGCATTCATTTTGGGGCAAGCATATTCAGACCAAAATGGTAATTCAGGCTAGAAATCACAATTGTTTTCACAACTGCCTTTCCTATTCAAAGAAAAATGTGATTTAACATTTTAAGTGTTATAAACAGCCCAAAAGAAATAAATGAATGTAGTTTCACTTACAAAGACTGATTTATTCAGTCTTTCTCTTTATAATTTGGAATGAAATTAAAATAATTGACTTCTTCATATGCCTATGTTTCCGTACACATCTGATCTCTCAGAACGAGGCTAGGACCTGATTCTTCTAAATTGGAGGCAAAAGATAGCAGCTCAGTAGACACAGCCACAGATGCAATTTATAAACCCAGAACAGCATACAGCATAGCTATTTCCATCTTGGGCCTTTATCACTTCATCTTCTATTTAAAAATACTCGCAGTATTCATCTGCATATGAGCATCGAATACTTCTGAAACCATTAATATACTAAAAATTACAGTCAGGTCTCCAGAATCAGAGAGGAAGTGTGTATTATGATACCCAGGCTAATGGAAAAAAGTAAGACAGAATAGATACTTAGGAACAGAATCAGCACAGATATCACCCTATTTTTTTCAAAAGGGGCCAGCTAAGACCTAGTAGGGCTGGTACCAAACAGGAGCTACAAAGCCCAGGCAAACAAGCCTAATGCTTATACAGCTCAGTGGTCCTTGGGCTCGGTAGTGTGTTAAGCAGAGCAAGATGCAGGGATGCTTGCCCTGGATCTGCATGCAGGCAAGTCAGGTCCAGCACAATTATTACTGTACACCACATGAAAGCAACTACAGTGCTTCTGATCCACTGACAGAGGAAGCAATACAGATACACCCACAGTCCTGGGCCTGGGCCTCAACTGTCCAAAGCAGAGCCACTACACATGTCTCTACGCTGGCTTTACAATCCACCTACAATGCCAATAAAAGACCCAAGGATACCTGAGAGCTGTTTGCATCCAGCAAAAGCTTTCCAGGAACTCCATAAGGCAGTAACTAAATGAATATCCCATTCTGGCTATTTGCATTAAAAACAAATTACTTTTAAGACTAGTTACTTTTCTGAAATTACTAAACTGTAAATTATTTCAGGACAGAAGATACAGAATATAGCGTAACACTTCTGAAAAGAAAATAACTAGCAATATGAGATAAAGAAAAAAAAAATCCCTGTTAACATCTCTTCAAATAATTAAAAAATATTATGGGATACATTTCAACGGTCTAAGGTACCCAATGCATTCTTGAAACGTTCATTGAGTCTACCAGTTGTTCTGGGAATTAGGTGTTGTTATAAACACCCCCATTTACAAAGAAGGAAATAGAAGCACACAAAGATTAAACACCTGATACAAAGCCATTGCAGTCACTGGAAAACAATTCAGGAGGCATTGGATGAGAGCCTAAGTGATTGCTCAAGGTTGTAAGGAAGTCCATGGCACAGCTTTCAATACAGATCTTTTGTTCCCAGGCTATTGCAATATTCACTTCTTTTCTATTCAAGTAGAATTGGCTGTGATTAACATAGGGTGTTTAATGACCCCAAGAGGCCTCTGCATCAGTCCCACCTCATTTGGCAACATTTACAGGGGTTCAGTCCTGTGGAATACACATAACAACATTAGCCTTCAGTTTAGTGTGAGCTGCTAAAAATCTGCTATGTCCCGTCTTGTTTTCCATGGCAGACTCCCACCAATGTTATGTTTGATGTAGGGAATTTGCCAAGGTCAAAAGGCAACAAGGAGCATTTATTCAGGAACCGTAAGCACGTCACAGGCTTCAGAATGCTATTTTCATTGTAGAACTCACTATAGTATTATTTGGTAACACTGCTAGTACTGACCAGAAACAAATACAAATCCATCAAAAATCTGTGCAGCAAGTCAAGACCGGGCCATGTTTATTTAATAGAGTTTCCAGAAGAGCTGCTGAAGGAAGTCTTCAGAGCTGCTACTGCCTTTTCAGGTCTATAGACTCCTTCTGGGAGAGCAGATCCATGGTGCTCCACAGAGACCCACTGATGCACCTAGCAGTCCAGGCAAGCGCAAGGCTGCTGCCCACCAGCCACAGAGGAGACAGAGCTCATCTGGCTCCCAGGACCACCAGGAGATGTCCAACGTTGCCTTCTGGTGCACAAGCAGGCAGTTGCTTCTGATTTCATGAAAAGCATGGAATCTAATTAATAAGGTAAGACTTTCTCTATCCCTATGTACATACAGAATTAATGTTGTCAATACAGACTATGAGAAAAACTAAGACAGAAAAATGAATACAAAAATATTAAATTACAAGAAAGACTATACTTCTAATGGTATGCAAAGCAGCTTATGTATTTGAGAAAAGACAAACACTCGCTTCAAGGAAGAGTTTTTAGGATTGCCCTCTTTCTTCATGAAAAAGGGATAAATATGGATTTATTTAACCCGGTCAGATAACTTTAACAAACACCTCATCACATCTATTCCCTTTCAGATTGCGTTTTAGCAGTGCATTATTTGCATAAAGCATGGAGAATTTTGAACCTGGAAAAGCCTCCTTTCCCTTTAATATCACACTCCCTCGAGAATATACCATTATGTAAAATTCGATTCCTTCAATATGTATTTTTTTAAAAAACACCCTCACAATCTGACAGGTAAAACCTCCAGAAAATAATTCTTCAGTGACAATGTTCCCAAAAGGAATCCAACTTCAACTAAAATTTGAATAATGTGAGCAGGAAGGAGCTAGAAATGTACATTAATGAATAATTGTTCAATTCATGTGGCAGGGATCATCCTCCACTAGAAACGACAGTTGCACCGGAACAATAAAACTGCAAAGTAGACTGTAAAATAGTGGTACTCTCTGGCCAAGGTCAGCATGCAGGACACATTTTTAACTTGAACCTAAAAAGTCTTCAATCCATTTTCCTACTGAGCATCCTTCAGCTAACACATCAATATGACCTATCTGTTCTGTCTTTTTGATTCAAAGCCTTTGTACGAATAGTCATGAACCATGAAAAGTGGCCTGATTTGCAGTGATAATGAGGAAAACCCCAATTCCCACTGAAATCAAGATGAAATCGCCCTGATACTTAAGGGACAGCCAAACTGCTTAGCACCAGAGTAGGCTAGAAGACAAGAATTCCTATTTGCAAAAATATTCAAAGGTTTTCTCCCATATGTCACCTGCTTAGAAGATCACATTCAGTCCTCTGCTCTATCCAATTTGGGGTCCTTGTCACTTGGCTATGCTCACTCAAGCTGACCAAATAAATGTATTTTCAAGGGGATCCCCACTCCAGAACTGCCAATTTCTGGTTGGTGAGGGCAGTCAGCAACAGGGGAGGGAATCAAATTTCTGTCCTGAGCCATGCAGAGAAATTGCTGAGATTTTTTTCTACCAGCTCCACATGTCTGAATTTAAGAAGCTGGGCTTGAGAGAGCTTACAGGGACTTCGGGCTTTGGACTCCTTTAAAATATTTCCATTGGACATTCATTTGAGACAATGTGCTTTTAAAACCTAATATGCAGAGGAGGAAAGTACTTATAGAAGAAAGTTTTGTCTTTGACATCAAACAGAATAAATGCTAGTACTGGCAGACTAATAGTTCTCCACAGTATGAGTATCAGGTTGGAGGATTCATCATGCTAGGGACAATGAAAGAATTTAACCCTACTTGTCTATCCAGGCCAGCTCCTGCAGATTTGCTAAGCCATGAGGGGTGACGAGCCTCCAGACCTCTCATTGACACCTTTTTCCTATATTTTGGCCTCTTACTGTGGCGCAAACACCTATGGTTTTCTTCTAGCTGCTCTAAATAGGCAACATTTAGAGCGCAGCTGTATCAGTACAGAGGGTATAACATCCAATAGTCGGGTGAAAGAGAAGGCACATAGGAAGCGAAACTCTTAAAAGACATATTCAGAAAAAGGAATAATAATGTGAGACCACAGAGCTCTGGCAAACATGCAGTAGCAAAGTAAAATCAGATGACTGAAGCTACCACATTTCTACCCATCCTTTCTACCCATCTGATAGCTGATCCTGACACAGCACAAGGGCATCTGATCTGGTAGTCAATCAGCTCCACAGCATGCCTGCTGCCGAATTTGTGCCAAACCTCCAAATGTAAGAGAAGACCAAAAAATAAAGCCATTTGCCCAGGTAATATAGCAAGCTAGAGTAAGCAAGCTAGTGCATAAGAACCACAATATGCCAAAAATCCCAAGTCGAATGCCTTCATTTGTCTACCCACACTGACTTTCTCAGATGAAAAGCCCATCTCTACAAAGCTTGTCAACCCCGAAAAGAAAGCTGGCTCATTTGCACAGTGGTTTGGGGGTAAACAGTGTCATTATAAGCCAGCCACTTACAAAACAGCCAGCAAAAGTTGCAAACAGCTGTATACGCACACTTACAGATTACACATGTCAATCCTGGGAGGAGACAATGGCAGTAGCTGAAGTAGGAGCTTTACTCCATTCTTCCATCCTTCCTCTTTCTCAAATTCACAGAAAAGGTAGGTACATTCATCCGCTGAGAACTGGTAGAAAGCATGAGTGTCTTGAAAATAGAGTTGTCTGTCCACTGTTAGAAAAAATAACATTAGATAGCCTTTAAACCTTTACCACGTAGAGGTTCTGTGTCCCCACCACATTCTGTATTGCCATTGGCTTTATTGCTGAGTTGCACCACCACACAGGGCAAAAGGATCACAAACTCAGCATAGAAGCAATCCTGCCCTCTCGTATTAACACGGTGCATCCAAACAGGACAACCCCAAAACCTCAATTTGAAGATCTCCAGGCTCCTGAAATTCAAGCATTAAGACTGCTGAGTATTTAATCAATTTCAGAATCAGTTCAGAATTAGGGAATAAAAACCTTCCACTTCTCAGTTTTCTGAGGTTCAATTTCTGTTGGCTTCTAATCTGTTCTCATGAATGGCCAGGCACTAGTAAGCTCAATACTGGGGATGCAGCCCACCATTACCCTAGCTTCTCCTCAAATTCAGGGCTACTGGATTTGTAGACTAGACCTGGGTAAGATGATGCACCAGTACAACATCTGTCGTCTTCCCTGGCATAACTGGGATCGAACTGGGATCAAAGGACGGGGTCCAAAGCCAAAAGCACAGGCTCCTGCTGGGAAAGTCATTCAGCCCTTGTTGAGGTTGCATGATAAGACATACTGTCAGTGTAGTTGGAGCAGAAGAAAATCTTTAAGTATACTGCCATGGTACATAAGCAGAAATCTTCCATAACACCTCACCTTTTCACAAGGAGGAAAGTTAAGTGTCTAGCACAGACCCCGTGGTGGAATATGCTCTGAGTTGAGCTACCTAAGTAGTCCCAGCAACAAAGTAAAGTCCATCAGATTTCCAGAGGCTGGTTACTGGTGTAATTATTGCCAGCCACATTAGCTGGACCAAACCCCTAAATTTGGTGGGGAAGGTGGGGACAGCTGGGTAGAATCTGGCATCACCACCGTCCAAGGATCTGAATCATCTCTCAATCCGTTGTAATCTAATACTATGAAAAACAGAGAGAGGAAGGGAAAACCACTAATAGCTAGAGAAGTAACCTGGCGAAGCCATGATCTGCAGTGACTAAACAGCTGCTGTCTTGTGAAAAACCTAAAAGAGCCTGGGGAGAAAAAAAAATAGGCTGGAAAAGACATGCACGCTGTCTGCAACTTGGTAACAGGTAATTACATTTGCAAAAGCAAAAGGAAGGAAACTGCCTAAAAAAAGACTTGCCTTTGGTATTTATGAAATGAAAGGTCACAGAGGTGAGCCTACCAAAGAGATAGTAGAATAAACAACTGTGAAGAAAAATGGATCAATCTGCATTTTTTTTTTCTTTCCCTCCTTCCTCTTCCATCAAAAAGGGGAGTCTTATCCTATGCAGGAGAAATTGATAGCCTTCCTCATGCTAGAAGTACTATCAAGACTGACCTGATAATATAATGCCCATGTCCAGGAGGAGCTGCCACACTCCAACTGCTGTAGATCTGCACTTAACAAAAGGGCACTGCTCCAAAAGCCAGTCTACCAGTTCGGATCCAACACAGCTTCTCCTGAAAATAAGCAAAATATCACTTCTCACACTACAGTAATGTTAAAATGCTCTTTTATAATAAAGACCTATTTCTTAAAGCTATTAAAAGTGGATCCTTTCTGTTCAGCAGGGCAAACTCTTTGTCTCAATTACAATTTTTGTAATCCTATTCATTTCAAGGGAAGAAATTATTCTGGCAAGTCTCAGGGGATAACCCTAGTTACAACGAGGGAACTCGTGTTAGATGAGTAAGTTCCCTTACATACCTAATTCATGTGGCATACTTTACAATATGTTATATTTTTATCAATTTGTGCTGCATACAGACAGTCATCCAAAGATGTATAAGAGCTAAATAAAATCCAGCTTTTAGCCTCAGGATTTTATTTCCTTTCTGAGCACAGGCATAAGCAATACAGCTACACAATAGATATGTAAGACCTTGAGTGTTGCTCTAGGATGTAATTCATCTTTCACATTATTGGTAAACTTTTTTTTTTTATGATTTAAAAAGATAGGTTGTGGCTTTTCCTTAAATACAAATATGAATGAATAGTGCTATAATAGAGACCTGCACATTTTGGCATCATTGAAAACAGGAGGAAGTATTTATGCTGTAATGCAACACAAATGGAAAATCACTTCATTACAAAAATATTCCATAAATTACATGCAAAAATTACTGTGTAACTAAATCTTAGGAATCCAATTAATCTCTTTTATAACTCCAGACCAGGGCTGAATTCAATACTCTTTATTTTCAACAGAAAAACACAATTGTATATGACATCATAAGCAATTAAATTAATGGACATACAAGCAGGTCACTACTGCTTTCTGACAACTGACAAAGTAACATAAGAAAAGATATTAAAATACATGAGATTTTTAAGAATTTTTTTAGAAAATATTTTCAGTTCTTAGTAACACATACAAAATCTCACTCTCAGACTTTACTCTCTTGTCAAATTAGGGCATAGACAAATGCAACTAAAACCCATCCAGTTGATTAAAACAAACGATCTTGGGTTACCTGCAAATGCCAGTAAGGTACACCCTGTCTTTAATCAGGTCAGATGCTTGTAGAGTAAAAATATTCCTGAGAGCTCTCCCAGCACAGGAACAACTTTCTCCATAAATCTGAATGAAAAGAGAAATTGAAAACTATGACAAACAGGGATTTATTCCTGCTGTAGGAAATTGCCTTGCCACTGTCCGCTCCCTCCCTCTGAGTGATGCCTTCTCCCCAGCTAAATGGCAAGCAAGCAGTCAAAGCCTCATAGGCAATGCACCCCAACTTCTCCCATACCCAGTTGTATCATGGGTTGCAGATGCCCCCACAAGCTGGACTACTTTTACATTTGCTGCCTGAGAAAAGCAGAGGGTTTACTATCTGTCAGTTTTACCTTTGAACAACAGACAAGTTCAAATAAAAACAAGTGTTATTCTAGCAAAGCAAAAAGACTACATTAACCATTGCAAAACCACACAAATACAGTTAAAATTAAACATTATTCCATATGTATTTGAGTTAAATAATTTAATACAAGCCTAATACACACTGAAACACCATTTCACAGTTTTTCCTTTTTGTTCAGAAACTTTGGGGGTAACGTATGATAGCTACAGGTCGGTTCATCCATACCTTGCCAGGAGGATGTGGTCTTTCAGAATGGACACACCTCTGACTTCCCCCGCACCTGATGTCTACCTTACACCTCAAGGTTGCAGATGTGTCTATCAAAACAGGACCCAACTCCATCTTCTATAAAACCATGTTCCACCTGGACTCTGTATACCACTCCTTACTGATGAATTTAACTCAGGCTTCATGATGAGGGTGAAACACTGGAACAGGTTGCCCAGAGAAGAGGTAGATGCCCCATCCTTGGAAACATTCAAGGCCAGGCTGGATGGGGCTCTGAGCAACCTGATCTAGTTGAAGATGTCTCTGCCAATTGCAGGGGGGTTGGACTAGATGACCTTTAAAAGGGCCCTTCCATCCCAAATCATTCTATGATTCTGTTGTGATGTTGCCTCACCATCCCAGCAAAACCTATCAGTAACACAAATAACCAACTTGAAAGAAAAATAATGCCACAGTTTCACCTTTTTTGTTTGTTTGTTTCTTTCCTATGTTTAGGAATCTTTCAAGGAACATAAAATAGTCCTGAGACAGTAAAGTCTTGTGAGATGCAAAAACAGAGCTCTCAAATATTTCAAAAGTAAGCTAAACTGTGGCAATTATTTAAATGGCGGGGAAGCGAGTGCACACCAGAATTCACAACAATTCAGTTTGCAAATTCAATACTAGAAGCAAACAATTTCTAACACACATAAACTGTAACTTGTTAACTGGATTTAACTGCCGTCTACATTCACAAGCGTCTTTGAAGCTATGATTAAGAGGTTGAACCAAACCAAAAAGATTCCTAACATGTTGTTTGATGAAATGGAATTTAAAAGAAGCTTGACAAATACCTTGTTTGAAGGAGTTTCCAAGTATGGATTTGAAATTCTTCTGGACAGGGTCTGTAAGACAAGTTGGTAGAGCTTTAGTTTTGTTCTGTTTTTTTATGGAAAAAAAGTAGCAGCGATCTAGGTCTTTTAGCTATTGAAATCTAAGTTAAAAAAATTTATCAAATCATCTGAGTAGTCTAACTGAAGTCTCCAAATAATTTATTTTTCACATCAGGAAAAAGCTTTGGTAAACTCAGTTCTGTGTTGTTTACTATATTTATTCTTGATCTGGAAAAGAAGATGAGCAATGAGGTGGCAAAGTCTGTAGACAGCACACAATTATTTGGGTGAGGAAAGACCAGAAATGACAGTGAAGAATTTCAAGATAAACCTAAAAAAAGCTAGGTGAAAAGACAGTATCATGATGAGCTCAACATTAAAAGCAGCATGTACTAGAGGGAGTAAATGTAATTACACGTGCTCTAATACCACTTAAAGCAAACTTTATCAATTCAGTAAAGACACCTCAGGGTCAAGGAACACTTCTCAAGGAAGACCACTCTTCTAAATCAAATTCTTAACTGTAGTTAAAAAAAATATTAGGATAAATGAGGAATAAAATGGCGACCAGCAGGGAGGTAACATTGCTCTAATGTAGATTAGCATTATCTCTGCCATGCCACATGCTGCACTGGTAACAGCATCTCAAAAAATGAATGCTCCAATGTTGGAGGGGATTCAGACAATAATAGTAGTAGCAATAATAAAGGATTTGGATAAATTTTAATATGAGAAGAGACAGATATGACTGTGACTATTTACCTTACAAAGGAGAGATTACAGGAGACATAATGCAATTATACGAAATAATGAAATGGCACAGAGAAGAGACAGGCTTTCTGTGCTCTGTTTTATGTAACATGAGAATAACGGATCACTCAATGAAATTAGAGAGGATTCGTATTTGAGGAGATAGAAAGGAAAATGACACATAACTCTTCACAGCACAGAAATGCAAATGCCAAAACCTTACCACTGATCAATAAAGACTGGGGATTTAAAGTTATAAAATTAACAGTGAACCAGAACTCTGGAAGGCAAACAGAGACAGGATAAATGTCTCTACGAGAGACAGGTTACCCCACCTTTACTCACCGTGATACTTCCATATCTTGTCAGTGTTAAAAGACAAGGTACTGTCTACTCTGATGCTTACTGGCAACTTCTATCTTACTACAAGCCACACAAGACACAAATAAACATTGCCTAAAAGAAGTCTGGAAGTGGAACAGAAGACGTTATACAGGTGCACTGGCAGCACAATGGGAGGATTGTGTGGTGCTCCCTCACATTATTCCAACTCGTAGGCAGCATAATTAATTCCTCGCTTTGAGAAGGATTCAATTCACACTTGGTATATTGTAATAATAATAAAAAAATTGTCCTTCACACCCTGTAACAATTACAGAATCCATATTTCAGTAATGCCACCTGCTTTTCCCCCCCCCCATATTCTTGTTACGGTATTTTTAGAAAGGGAAGGAAAGTGACAAGGAGCCACAGAAGCATCTAACACTGTTTACCCTTCCACGCTCATCACAAATGTTAGTGTATTTCCATGCGTAACAGTAGCTCCATATGGAAATACTATAACATAAAAGCTTAATTCCCCTCTCCCATACCCAACAAAGATGCCGTAAGAGTGCAACATTGCCTCAGATCCCATTTACTCTTCCTAGCCGGCACGTCATTAACACCTCGGTTCTGCAGCAGCCCTACATACCACCACTTCACTTGGTTTCTGTCCAAGTCTTTCATTCAACAAGCCTTGCTCACTGCAACAGCATGGTCAAAGCTTATACATCGATTTCCCCCCTCCCCGCTCCACTCCCAGGCTGGCACTAACTACGTTATAATCAGCAATCTAATTCCAGCAATGCTGGTGAGAACTACAGCCCCTGGCATTGCACTGGCCCAGTCCCTGGCACTCAGAGGACGGCTGAGCCTCAGCCAGGGGAAATACTGCTCCTGCATGGTACAGCTACATGGCAGCATAAGACCAAACTCAACAAAAAGAACAAATGTGGTAGCCTTCTACAACGGGGTTACAGCATTGGTGGATAAGGGAAGAGCGACTGACATCATCTGCCTGGACTTGTGCAAAGCATCAGACACTGTCCTGCACAACATCCTTGTCTCTAAGTCGGAGAGACATGGATTTGACGGACGGACCACTCAGTGGATAAGGAATTGGCTGGATGGTTGCGCTCAAAGAGTTGCGGTCAACAGCTTGATGTCCAAGTGGAGACCATCGATGAATGGCGTTCCTCAGGGGTCAGTATTGGGACTGGCGCTGTTTAACATCTTTGTTGGCAACAGGGACAGTGGGATTGGGTGCACCTTTAGCAAGTTTGCCAATGACACCAAGCTCTGTGGTGCGGTCAACACGCTGGAGGGAAGGGATGCCATCCAGTGGGACCTTGACACGCTTGAGAAGTGGGCCCGTGCGAATTCCGTGAAGTTCAACAAGGCCAAGTGCAAGGTCCTGCACATGGGCCAGGGCAATCCCAGGCACAAATACAGGCTGGGTGATGAGTGGATTGAGAGCCGCCCTGCCAAGAAGGACTTGGGGGTATTGGTGGATGAAAAACTGAATATGATCCAGCAATGTGTGCTTGCAGCCCAGCAAGCCAACCGTATCCTGGGCTGCATCAAAAGAAGCATGACCAGCAGGTTGAGGGAGGTGATTCTCCCCCTCTACTCTCCTCTTGTGAGACCCCACCTGGAGTACTGCATCCAGCTCTGGGGCCAAGAAAGATGTGGACCTGTTGGAATGAGTCCAGAGGAGGGCCATGAAGATGATCAGGGGGCTAGAGCTCGTCCCCTATGAAGACAGGCTGAGACACTTGGGGTTGTTCAGCCTAGAGAAGAGAAGGCTTTAAGGAGACCTTATAGCAACCTTCCAGTACTTAAAGGGGGCCTACAGGAAAGATGGGGAGGGACCCTTTATCAGGGAGTGTAATGACAGGATGAGGGTTAATGGCTTTAAACTGAAAGAGGGTAGATTTAGATTAGATATTAAGAATAAATTCCAAAGAGTCTGCAAAAGGTGACCGAGGCTGAAAACTAGTAGAGAAAAACCAAAAAATCTTCTAGTTTATCCTTCAAATCACACAGTGCTAGCTCTGGTGCAGGGAAGAGAGAAGGAATTCACAGCCTTGAAATGGGACAAGGGAAGACAAGACAACAGCTTCTCTCGGTGGCAGCCTGAACCCATATCAGCTTGGAGCAAGCATGAAACGTTGGAGAGCCCAGGAGAGTACATTTAGCCTGCCATTCAGGAATCTACGCACACAACATTTCTACAAATATAAGAAAATGGAAATTGCATAGGAGAAAAAAAAAAAATAATGGAAGTGGCATTCTGGAATAGAAAAAAAAATGATCTTTCCTGTTGATGCTGGTACAGCCTGTGTAATGTTGAAACACTCCAGTTAGGCTGAAACTCATATCAAATTTTAGGAGTCTATGTCCTAGCTATCAAGCTAGATCCCCTTTTTCTTTTCCTTTTTTTTTTTTTTTTTTTTTTTTTTAATTTGCCTCAATAAATATTTAGCTAGGACAAAATCCCTTCATTTTGTGCTACTGAGCACACCTCTGTTCAACAGACTCTACTTTGGCTGCTGGGGACAAACTGGGCAGTCCCCTTCCCGAGAGAGGAAGAAGAGGGAGCAGATCAGGGGTCCAGGCTTTGTTTGAAAACCCCAACCTTCAGGCTGCTGTGTTGGGGAAACATCATTCCTCCCTGAAGGTATTTGGTAAATACAGGCTGCTCCTCCCAAATTATTTTGACACACACACACACACAATTGAAAATACATTTACAAGTAACTCTTAGAATGAGCCAAAATGTGCTTTCAAAGCAAATTCATTAGTCATCAAGCAAACAACTCATCTCTCATGAAAACTACCTTGGAATGGTTATTGCTGCCCACGCCAAGTGCTGCTTTCCAGGCACTGCCACCCCAGTGTCCCACTGTGCCTCTTCACCAGCTTGAGGAGAAGCTTTGCCAAACCACACGTCAGGGAGGAAATGAGGATGTGGCAGCACGTATGGTCCTGGGACAGGAGACCATATGTGGAGCAGATTCAGAGTGCTGGGTGTCCTCCAGCAGGGCTCTCCCACTGTACATGAGTAGGTGTGCATGGGTGGCTTCAGCTTCCCTGCTGGGGATGCAGGAAGAAAGAGGCAGGGAGCTGGTGCCTTGGGCTGGGCGATCAGGAATGTGAAGCATGAACATGGCACAGGGAATGGGGGGCATCCTAGCTTGGGGGCATGACTTGCATGTGACAAGAGAGGACAGTTGGGACAGGTGACCCAGGAGAAGGTTTTGGAATAGGACTGCTAGGATCCAAATCTGAATACACCACAGATAATTTAGTCTGAAACTGGGAAAAATTATAAAGGAGTTTACTGTGGTATTTAAAATCACTAGAAATGCAGGCAGTAGGGCAATGGTGTTAAAAGAATGGGAGGATTAGAATAAAGTGACCAGCAAGGAATTTCAAACAACTAGAAGGAAATACTTCTTTACAATCCATATGACCCGCTCATGGAATTACTCAGAAAAGAATCAAATACTCCAGCTAGATTTTTAAAAGCAGTAGCTAATTCAATGACTGATACTACTATGCAAGGTCTATATCTGGGTTTAAATTAGTATTGCTTCAACTGGACAATTATTTTCAACAAGTTGAGAATCTCTGCCGTTATTTAAAGCTAAGCATGCAAAGATACTGTTGATAATATTTTAATATATGAGCACAAACTGATTTTTGAAAGGTTTGGAAAGAAATTCCCCCACAACACAACAAGCAAAGTGTACTAATGAAGGCACGTTTTGGTCTCCATTGGAAAGATCAAGCTGTATCTTAGTGTGAGATGCTGACTCTAGTTCTTTACTCAGCAGAGTATTGAACTGGCTCCACTATAGCAACTCCCTATGCATTTACTACAACCTGGTTAATGTTCTAATCAGGGGCTAAAGATACTATAGAGCATGTTTTCAGTCATACCTTTGGAGATACATTTGAATTTTCTCCTCATTTTCAGAACTGGGATTTTGCTTTGGCCTCATCTCAACTTCAGAGGAGGACTTGCCTACAAGTTGCTTGTGCTTTGCCTCCTGCCCAAGCTGTTCCAACAACTGCTGATATTTCTGCTATTGCCAGCACTGCAGTCGCGGTAGCATCAGCAATGCTCCATACATCTGCTAGCAATTTAATCACCATCATGCTCAGAAAGAAACAAAGCAAGAGTGCTTGGAGCTCCAGTTCAAGTGCTTTCCTCAGCTGGGATTTAGTACAGTGGTAGCAGCCAGCAACCTGTCTACACTAGAAGTCACACTGTAACACTACAGAAGACACCATAGATATTGTAGGAAAATAATAATTTCAAATATGGGACACAAATGTTTTGCCTTTCTTCTAAAAGCTTCTGATATTCCTGTGCAGTTAGCAAGAAAAAAGAGCTTTGGCAAAAATAGGGAAACAAAATTTTTTTTATTAATCAAGATTATTCCTTTTTCTAAATCTTTTACAGTGGGATTTATATTAAAACTAAAAGAAAAGAGAAAAGGCAGAATCCGGGCTCTTCCCCCCCAGCTAATTGTTTAAGCTTCCGCTCCAAGTATTTCAAATAACTAGGTTTTTAAGTGGTTGCATTACCAAAAATTGAGCATAATGCCACATTAAGAGTTTGCAATGTGCAATCAAACTTTACCTGTTTTCAGTTTACAACACACTCATCAATATTTGTCTGTTTGATCAGGGCTTAATTTGCAAACATGCCCATGATCAACTCCACACCGCTGAGCAGTTTGAGGAGCATTTTTGTGTACAACTATAAAAAAAACAATTGTTCATAGTTTCAGGGCACTATGTCCCTAAAGAATTCAGTATAGCACTTGTGCATTCCAAATTGGATTACTTAGTATACTTAAAATTAAGTAAATGCTTCAGTGTTGTGCTCTATCAGGGCTTATTCCCTAAATATAAATAGCCTGAAAAAAAATCATCTCATTTTGAAATGCACATGGTGTAGCACAGACTACCTGGTAATGAGATCGTTTCTATTCCCTGACAGGGGGATTTCTGCAACTATTCAACACCTGAATCCTAAATTGGCTAATGTGACCACAAAGGAAATTATATATTCAGACAGATTTCCAACAAGCATTTAAGCATCCAAGCCTAAAATACACTTTCACAAGTATTCATGCTGGAAACTTCTCATGTTCCAACCATGAGAGACAGCGTATGGGAAAGGATCACAAATAAAGCTGAATCCAAATTTAGTCTCAAAAACAATCATCTGTTTGTGCTTTTCTCTCTTTACTAATCATTCAACTCTAACAATACAGTAGCTCAGGAAAAATTTTAAAAATCCACCAGGGGTATTTACTTAATTTCCCTCAGGCTTCTCTCCCACTCCGTGCACAAATCAAAAAGTAATTATTTTTTTCATAGACAGATTTCTTTCTCTCATTATGAACCATGACAATGATAATGCCATAACAGCAATAGAAACTACTGCAACTGTTACAACTGATGGAACCCAGTGCATTTTTTTCTTCAAAAAGATTCGCCAGAGTTGCTAAAAGCAAGCAGCTGTAATAATTAGAGAGTTTCCACTCCAGCTCTGATCTGAACATGCATCCTGCAACAAAGCTGGGCTGTACCTGCCCGACACACCCTCCTCAACCTGCAACACAAGAAGGCAGCAATTTCTGCAGGAGTAAATACTCATTTATTCCCAGTGCTTACTCATGCCAGGTAAGGAGTGGGGGAAGGGAGAGAAAATTACTGAACAATTTGGTTTATCACTTTGCCACCTCTGAATTTTTGCATTTGACATCGCTTCCTACTGTCTGAATGATAGGGGTTTTAAGCAGAAATAAGACATGGGTGCTGTGTTTAGTAGATGAAAAGCTATCGTTTGAGGGTGGCTGGATACAGGGAGTGTTGTCATGAATCCCAATCCGTTTCCATGTGGCAGCAGATTTTTCCCCGTGGTTGCTAAGGCACAGCAAGCAGAGTTGGTTGGGAAGCTAGCTGACTTTCAGCAGATATCATTCATATGAAACCGTAGAATGTTCCTGACTTTCTGCCAAATAATATTTGTAACAAACAACCTTTCCCCACTGTTCCTCTTGAAACTTGCTGTCAGAATTCATGGATAACAAAGAACAACCAATGGAACAGTTCTCTCCATTAATAGTTAAGATTAAATATAAAACTCTTTATAAAGGAAAGATCTTCCCCTGATTGTCTTAAACTTCATATACTTACGTGTAGCATAAAAAAGTCAAAAAGCCGTAAGAAGAGAAATCTGTATTCAGCAGAGCTTGCAATATAGGGTTCCCAGGTGAGCCTGCAAAGCTATCTGGAGAAACCCAAATGGGTCATTAGTGAAAGGAAACTAAAAGGTGTATTCTCACCTGTTTTCTGTATAAAAAGAACCTGCAATGAATCTGAATAAGTTATTTCACAAAAGGGAAACCCACACCTCATGGTGCATTCTCACCACCCCCAAAACAGAAAGGGATCTGTGAAGGAAATGGCTGCTTTTTATAAAGACAAGCAGTGCTCTTTAGGTTTAAAGACTTATTTCTGAGACAACAACAGTCAGGAAAGTAATGGGTTTAGAAGCATTTCTGTATTTTCCAGTACGTACCAAACTAAATACATCTGAATGGGTTTATGCTTCAAACAAAACTCTTGTTTAGTTAATCTGGCATAAGACAGCCACTTTTAAAGTCTCCATAGCCTAGCAAGGAGTGTAATTTAGTGCACAAGAGCAAATTTTGTTTGCAATGCCCTTTTCTTTACCCAAAAGAAGTTAAGAATAGAATAATCACAGAAGACAATACGGCAGGACTGGCTGGTTGCTGTCCTCTCTCTTCCTCAGTGCTACCATGGGAGAAAAGCCCTGGACAAATCCAGCTCCAGGAAGGCACCAACACAGGCCCAAACCTCCTCTGGCCGTATCCTGTGCCTCAAATAAAGCTGTGGCATCCTGACACGGAACCAACTCAGTTTAAAAGAAAGGGAGGAGTGGTGAACTGGCAGAGGGGGATGCCTCAGTTAGAGAATCTTTGTATTCCTTACAAAAAGGAGATGGCCACTCTCCTGCTAATGATGGGTTTCCACCAGATTAAAGCAGCATAAAATGAGGCTGCTGACAAGCAGGCCATGCTCTCCTTCCACCTTCTGCTTCACCTTCCCATCCCCACTGAACCTCTGCTTTGTGCTTCCACGCGTGTCTGTGAAGCCACGTCCTGAACCAAGCTGAAGGACTGATAGCTTCAAACTCGCTCATTAAATAACGATTCATTTTAACTCAGATTATTTCCCTCCGCCAGGTCACCAGGGAGCCACACAAACATGATCGCTGGCAAGGCGGGTGGCAGGGGCACGGGCGAAAGCGGTGGGACGCGGAGGGAGGCAGGAAGGGACAGCTGTGCTCAGAGGAAGCACTTGTTTATGCTGAATTAAAACTATCCAAGGAATGATGGCATAGAATACGCCTAATAAATCCTCAGTGTCTCTGTTCTGTCAACATAAAAAGGAAGTTGACTATGCCCACAAAAAATGACAAGACAAAATTCAAATCTGCCAGTAGTGGGGAAATTCACCTCCTACCTTCATGTTCACTTAAGTGCATCAGTTTAAGTAAAACAGAAATCCCATCTCATTTAACTCCACAGATCAACCGTAGACTGCATGGGCTACAGCCATAGTTTACAATATAGAAACAGAGCTTAAACAAGTTTTCCCTTCTTTTTCTTATAAAAACATTATGGACATTTTCAACTCATATGCTAATACAATGTTTGCAACGAGAGTTCATTAAATATGAAAAGAAGAAAGAATCAGAATTTTACTGCTTTTTATCATGCTTTATATAACATTAAAATATGCAGAGTACACTTAATTGACTATTCGCGTTCCTTCACTAACCTAACTTTATCACAGCATTTGTGCTCTAGTTTGCCATTTCAGCCATACCTTTCCTAATGCTACCTTAAAAGCTTCCCACTGCATTTCACTCTTCCTGACTGTCAGCAACATTTCACAGGAAAGCAGCACCCTCCCTTTTTTTCAGTAAAAAAATAGGCACTGTACAGACTGTCACTGTAAAAAAATTAGCAATATTGCTGCATTTATTTCTCTTTAAAACTCAGCACCTAATAAATACAGTAGATGGTCTTTGTAATCTACCATCATGTTCCTGGCCATCAGCATCTGTTTTGGTTTTGATCTGGAGGGTAGCACACAAGAGCAAGTGGGTGGGTTTTTTTAGTGATTATTAAAATTTTATGCAACAATTAATATTTCTAATGATGCAAGTTATAATTTAATAATACATTATTTGTACTTATGCAAAAGAATGTGCACTGGCTATTTCACACTATAATTAAAAAGATGTTCCCAGTGACAGGTTATCATTTCTTTTCACATAGATCTAAATGAAGACATCAACAAAACAGTGAAAAGAGAGATCAGGGGCAGGAAAATACGGATTGTCTGCATACTTACTTAAAAGCTTTTCAAAGTACCTCTGTTGGCACATTTCTTGTGCTGCCAGCAAAATACCTTCTCATGACACATTTCCAAATAAAAAAAGAAAGCAGGATGGCACATCAACTTGGCAAAGGCATTCTCCAAGCCAGGCAGCCTGACTCACAAGCATGCATTAATGCAGTGCGCGTGCCTGCAGGGCTATGATCTTATTGGCATCCCAAAGATGTGGCTGGATGGCTCTTATGGCTGGAGTGTTGGAATGGAAGGAAACAGGCTCTTTAAGGACAGGCAGGGGAGGTGAGGAGGGGCTGTTGCCCTCTGTGTCAGTGACCAGCTGGAGTGCATGGAGCTCCGCCTGGGGATGGATGAGGAACGGACCCAGAGTTTACGGGTCAGGATTAAAGGGAGGGCAGGGACAGGTGACATTATAGTGGGGGTCTGCTACAGGCCACCCATCCAGGAAGACGGAGCAGATGAGGCCCTCTATAGACAGATAGGAGCAGCCTCACATTCACAAGCCCTGGTCCCCATGGGGGACTTCAACCACCCCAATATCTGTTGCAGGGACAACAGAGCAGGCCATAAGCAATGCAGGAGGTTCCCAGAATGCGTTGATGATAATGTCCTTCTCCAAGTGATGGAGGAGTCAACTAGGAGAGGTGCTATGCTGGACCTTGTTCTCAGCAACAAGGAGGGGCTGATTGGGAATGTAGCCTTGGCTGCAGTGACCATGAAAT
Source organism: Platalea leucorodia (assembly GCF_965183815.1). NCBI lineage: Eukaryota > Metazoa > Chordata > Aves > Pelecaniformes > Threskiornithidae > Platalea > Platalea leucorodia. The sequence goes on along the minus strand of NC_138823.1, from coordinate 133,347,264 downwards.
GGTAGACTTCAGTATCTTTAGGGCACTGAGGAGGGCACACAGCAAGCTCACTGCCCTGGACTTCAGGGGAGCAGACTTTGGCCTCTTCAGGGATTTGCTTGGTAGAGTACCATGGGATAAAGCCCTGGAGGGAAGAGGGGCCCAAGAAATCTGGTAAATATTCAAGGATCCCTTCCTCCAAGCTCAGGAGCAATGCATCCCAACAAAGAGGAAGTCAGGCAAAAATGCCAGGAGGCCTGCATGGATGAACAAGGAGCTCCTGGACAAACTCAAACACAAAAAGGAAACCTACAGAGGGTGTATGCAAGGACAGGCAGCCTGCGAGGAATACAGAGAAATTGTCCAAGCAGCCAGCGATCAGGTTAGGAAAGCTAAAGCCCTGATAGAATTAAATCTGGCCAGGGATGTCAAGGGCAACAAGAAAAGCTTCCATAGGTACGTCGGTGACAAAAGGAAGACTAAGGAAAATGTGGGTCCTCTCTGGAAGGAAACGTGAGACCTGGTTACCCAGGATGTGGAGAAGTCTGAGGTACTCAATGACTTTTTTGCCTCAGTCTTCACTGGCAAGTGTTCAAGCCACACTGCGCAAATCACAGAAGGCAAAGGCAGGGACTGGGAGAATGAAGAACTGCCCACTGTAGAAGATCAGGTTCGAGACCATCTAGGGAACCTGGAGGTGCACAAGTTCATGGGACCTGGTGAGATGCATCCATGGGTCCTGAGGGAACTGGTGGATGAAGTTACTAAGCCACTATCCACCATATTTGAGAAGTCGTGGCAGTCCAGTGAAGCTCCCACTGATTGGAAAAGGGGAAACATAACCCCCATTTTTAAAAAGGGAAAAAAGGAAGAGCTGGGTAACTAGAGCACAGTCAGTTTCACCTCTGTGCCTGGCAACATCATGGAGCAGATCCTCCAGGAAACTATGCTAAGGCACATGGAAAATAAGGAGGCAACTGGTGACAGCCAACATGGATTCACTAAGGGCAACTCGTGCCTGATAAATTTGGTGGCCTTGTATGACAAGGTTACAATGTTGCTGGATAAGAGAAGAGCGACTGACGTCATATACCTGGACTTGTGCAAAGCATCAGACACTGTCCTGCACAACATCCTTGTCTCTAAGTCGGAGAGACATGGATTTGACAGACGGACCACTCAGTGGATAAGGAATTGGCTGGATGGTTGCGCTCAAAGAGTTGCGGTCAACAGCTTGATGTCCAAGTTAACATCTTTGTTGGCAACAGGGACAGTGGGATTGGGTGCACCTTTAGCAAGTTTGCCAATGACACCAAGCTCTGTGGTGCGGTCAACACGCTGGAGGGAAGGGATGCCATCCAGAGGGACCTTGACACGCTTGAGAAGTGGGCCCGTGCGAATTCCGTGAAGTTCAACAAGGCCAAGTGCAAGGTCCTGCACATGGGCCAGGGCAATCCCAGGCACAAATACAGGCTGGGTGATGAGTGGATTGAGAGCCGCCCTGCCAAGAAGGACTTGGGGGTATTGGTGGATGAAAAACTGAATATGATCCAGCAAGCCAACCGTATCCTGGGCTGCATCAAAAGAAGCATGACCAGCAGGTTGAGGGAGGTGATTCTCCCCCTCTACTCTCCTCTTGTGAGACCCCACCTGGAGTACTGCATCCAGCTCTGGGGCCAAGAAAGATGTGGACTTGTTGGAATGAGTCCAGAGGAGGGCCATGAAGATGATCAGGGGGCTAGAGCTCGTCCCCTGTGAGGACAGGCTGAGAGAGTTGGGGTTGTTCAGGCTGGAGAAGAGAAGTCTCCAGGAAGACCTTAGAGCAGCCTGCCAGTACCTGAATGGAGCCTACAAGAAAGCTGGAGAGGGACTTTTTACAAGGGCATGTAGTGATAGGATAAGTGGTAATGGCTTTAAACTGAAAGAGGGCAGATTTAGATTAGATCTAAGGAAGAAATTCTTTACTATGAGGGTGGTGAGGCACTGGAACAGGTTGCCCAGAGAGGTTATGGATGCCCCATCCCTGGAAGTGTTCAAGGCCAGGTTGGATGGGACTTTGAGCAACCTGGTCTAGTGGAAGGTGTCCCTGCCCATGGCAGGGGGGTTGCAATTAGATGATCTTTAAGATCCCTTCCAACCCAAACCATTCTATGATTCTACGATTAGTAAAAAGAAATTTCATGGGGAAATTGCGTGCCAAACACAAGAAATAAGGCCCAGGCTGTTCAGTCTCCTTCCTGGAGTTTTCATAACTTGACCAGATAGGGCCCTGCACAACTGCTCTGGCTTTGAAGTTAGCCCTGCTCGGACCAAGGGCTGGATCAGACAACCTCCAGGAGGTCCTTTCAAACCCAAATTATTCTGTAATTCTCTCCTGTTCCATCACTCCCAGATACAACTTAATGCTGCTCCTTCAACCAGCTGCATCAGGCATGGGAGAAAAAGTATGTGGAGCTGCAGAGCAACCAGAAACACTTTTCTAGAAGCACTCTGTGTTTAAAAAAAAGACTCTTAAAATCACGTATTTTCATCGTCGCCTTTCACCAAAACTCCTCCCCATCACATTACCCAAAATGCCTGGTCTCAGCTGCTGAGGAGCCAATGTACCTCTGCTGTCAACATTAGTGCAGATAATACTGGTGCCAGAACTCAGCCTTCAGCAACCCACATTTGTCAGAGATTAAATATACTAAAAATTTTAAAGCAGACAATCAATTAAACAAGTGATTCATCTCACCTGTCACTACCAACCACCCATCATGTAGATGTAAGTTCAAATGCTCCCTCTCTGGTGTGAGGCAAAATCAGCATCGTTAGGTACTTGATTTTCCCCAGTACAGGCTCAGGTGCCTTCTTGTGAACTGCCCCCATGACCCTGCTGCAAGGATGCTCACCTCTGCCGCAAGAATTCTATCAGGCAGCAGAAGGGAAAAAATATCCAATATTGCTGCAGCTATTTCAGGGAACACAGACGCAGGAACAAAACTTCAAATATTAGCAAATATTCAGCAAATCAGCTGTGAATGATGCTGACAATACATAGCTAAAAATGTCAATACAAACTATATATATTATTGAATAAGAAAATCCATTCAAATCTTAATTTATTCAGAAGCAATTTGCAAATAAAGAACCAGTTTTATAGATTTCAATAATCACAGTATATTTCATGTTTCAAGTACAAAAAGAAAAAAGTTAAAATTCAGTGCTTTGGTTATGATTTATGAAAATACCTTGCAGTAAATTGCATCAGTTTACTTTACTATTTTTAAAATGCCTATATTTCTAGCAACCTTTTTTTTTTTTCTCCTGAGCTGCACACAAATAATCCATGAATTGCTTTACAAGTGTGCAAAGGTATGTTTTTAATGTCCCCGTTCTTTAATGTCCCTGCTCTCAGAGAGCTCCACTTTTACCACTGCCTGCACAAAAGGTAGGTCATCCGGTAATTTCCCAAACCTTACTCCTAGAAATAGAGCACAGTTAATCCTTTCAGATACAAGGCGTTGAAATTCTTTACTCTTTGTTTCTGAGAAACTGATATTCCGATTTTGCAGAGACCAACTGACCTACTGGACAAAGCACCAGACTGTTCAGCGTACCTCGGTTTTATTCCTGAACTTGGGGTGGGCGCAATCTTCAGCAAGTCATTTCCCTTCCCATGCAATGGTAACGACCATGACTACTCTGCTCTACAAAGCACTTTCAGACCTACTGGTAAAGATCATCTATCAGCTAAGGGCTAGAAGCACCCAAGCTCTCTGCCACGTAGCCACGGTAGCCCCATTCTAAGTTCAAATACCTATAGCACATTTAAAACACAATAAATCATGAATAAAACTGCCAACTTTTGCTTTTCTTGCTTCTGAGGTTTTCAGAGAGCGGGAGCAGCCTCCAAGCTGGGTGAACAAGCTCTGGTTAAAGAAGCTTGCATTACAGCCTTAACAAGTTTGAGAATCTGCAGCGCTGTTGTTTGTATTGGCAGCACTCCGTTATGTGACCTCTTGGGAACAATATTAATTTCACTGACAGTAGCTCTTGGCACAAGCCAGTGCCAACCTACTATGGACTGGATAGTGGGAGTTCTTAACCACTTCCAGAAGAACAGCTGTAATTTACTTTTTTGTAGAAAAACTATTAAAGTTTAACTATTTTAGTTTCATGAAGCAGTCAAGGCCTCACTGTGCAGAGAGCTTAAAAAGCACTCAATATGCAAGGAAAGAAAAAAAAATTGTTCCCTTGGATCACACAAGCAATTCCTTGGCAAAGCAGATCCAGGAACTCCTCACCTGCTCTCTGCAGAGCCTCAGCACTACTTGGAGCGCTGCTACTGGCACCTTCAAACAGTCTGCAGAATGGGATCACACTAACCCTGATAACATCTTTTTTGTGCTTGAAAACCTTTGGTCTGGCTGTTGAAGCAGGAACAAATGAAAACTCAAGTGCACTCCATCTCCAAACGGAGGTTTATTGGCTCTGAGATGGGGAGGGACTTGAAAAACAAGGCAGTTCAAAAGTCTCTGCCGGTGTGCCAGAAACCACTGCACACCTATCATTCAATCCCGATTACTCAGCACACAGAGTAACATGGGAAGTAGTGTGCAATGACCATTAGATATGGAATAGGATTAGAACATGAACAGGAGTTTAGCATATACAAACAACAACTAAAAGCAGCTTAGGTAAATTTAGCTTTCACTAGACTGAGAAGTTATAGAATCAGAAAATATCACAGATGCAAGACACAGATGAGTCTTGTAAATTTTTGGACATGGAAAAACAGCTCAAGTGCCAAGATACAAGTTTTACTTAGTACAATAAGATCATAACCAAATAATATAAATGACATATCTTATGCAGATTAAGCTATTAAGAAAGTAAAAGATGTGTTCAGTACCCCCATAAGGTCACAGAAACAGTTCAGGCATCTTTAGATAGGAACTTCCTTCATGGACATAGGTTCAAGAAAAGAAGAACACAGTCTTTGAAGTTAGGCAAGACTTCCACCCTAGAGAGACAGATTTCCTCACTGGTATTCTTTACCCTTAATTTTAATTACCTGCCTTTCTTCTGATATATATCTTTATTTTCATTCTTTATTCATATAACAATTGTTTGTACACATTTGATATTACTAAAGGACATGGATACATCACATCACATCTATGCTGCATTATTCTGAATTTACTCGCTGTAAATTTACTCACTCTAAACTCAATTAAGTCTACAAGTCCTTCTTCCTACTGCTGTGGAAGTTTGATCCCTCAGTGTGAGGGCTAGGGGTTTATTTCTCTCTTGAGATTTTCCAGCTGGTACCAGGGAGTTTTTTAATTTTGATCGACGGTTTTGAAGGGTAGGACCTTGCTCCAACAAGAGACATTTGAAAATGTCATGAATAGAATTGGTCGTTATAAGGGTTCTCCGCATTCACGATTTATTCTCAAGACAGCATGGGTGAGATCAGACAAGGCCTGCACAGGTGATCCCTGCACCTCTCCTCAGGCTTAGAAGCAAAAAGCCACAAAATTTGACAAGCTACTCTTGTGAGGTTAATGCCCTCTGTGATGATAGCCCACTCAAATTCATAGAAAAAGGAAGTATTAAACTGTGTTGCACTAAACATTTTGTGGAGAAAGTATATATGAAAAAACTATTTTAGGCAGCCTAACTAACTATAAAAACAAACAAACAAATAAATAAAAAAAATCATCCTTCAATTGGTCCCACGTCAGTCTCTTGTCCCATGTGAGGCCATTAATCCTGGTAATCTCCCAGCCCTCAGAAAAAAATCCTCCAGCAAAACTAGACCTGGTATTTAAAGCATAAAGTTCCTACCCTTTTGTTTCATTCCTTGTATGCATTAGGAGGCTTTTAAACAAATATAAAGACACAGATGTTTTTTTCCTTTACAAGAAAGGTACTATTCCTTAAACAGAAAAGAAAAAAACACAATTTGAGTCAAAGGATTAGAAGATTTTTCTATTTTTACATCTGATTAAATTATCTGAATTAATTAACCTTTAATTGCATTTGCAACTATTATCTAGTTCTGCATCCCAACAGAAGTCCCACCATATGATGTCTATATCCTAGTCAATCTTATTCCCGTATTCAGACACATGCAAAAAAAAAGAGTGCTAGAGTCTAAATTAGCATGAAAAACATGTGTGCAGTAGAAAAAAGAAATCCATAATATTACAGCAGTGCAGGGATCTGAGGTGAATTGTACGTTACGAAGTTGAATGTACATGCCTAGGTCAGGTATGTCTTGACAAAGAGACTGAATTCTCTATGATTTCAACAAGATCTCTGTACATCAGGTGCTATAAGGAAGATTACTCCTCCAGAGGAACTGTTTGGGGGTTATTTGTCTCACTGTGGAATGGGCCAGACACCCACCAGGTATGGGGATAGTCCAGAAAATATGTATCAGAAGATCATGCTAAGGGTTTAACTGTAGTTGGCACAGCCCAGTGAAACTCTATTAAGCAGCCTTCCTAGTCAACTGGTTATAAGCTTTTGTTTTAAAACCGAAGTCTCTTGTCTTGAAAGCTGTGGATGACCTTTCTAAGGCTGTTTCAAAATGTACATGAGGCAGTAACCACAGCTCGCACCTGCAGAATCTGCAACAACCCAGATGAGTATCTCATCCTTCACCGAAGACAGCAGTGATAGCATTATAACTGTTTTTAAGGAAATACTCATTAGAACATGTAAGAGAGAAGCAGAAGGTCACAATGTGAACATAAGCACGCTTATCAGTTGTGTGCATATAAAAGAAAAGTAGAATAGCCTCTGCATTACTCACAGCTGAAGTATAGCTGAGCGTATCCTGAACAAAGCAACCTCAAAGAGCCAGCAGAACGGTCTGCTGACGCCATAGTACAATCAGAGGAAGGGACTCGCACATCACTGACTTTCTACGGGGTCACATTTCCACCACCTGAGGACAGTCAGGCCTGGCAGCCAGTGCTAAGAAAAGTACATTTGAGGAGCATATGACCGTGGGACTAAGCAGCAGCTCACGCATTCCCTGTGCTACTTGGACCTGCATTCTCCTTGCCCTACCAGGCACACCACTGTCCATGGCTCTTCCAGGATCCTCCTTCACATATCCATGTAAAGCAGCAATGCAGAACTGAGCCACCTTCTTCTGCTTCACCAGATTGACTCTTCACCCCAAGATCCTTGAAGAGCTGCTTTGTCCCATGGAAATAAAAGTACCAGAGGTAAAGACCGACCACGTTTTTTCAGGTCTAGGGGCAAAGAGGATTAACTTTCTTCCTCTTTAATATTCTGCATCATAGCCAACACTTGCAACATCGATCACTTCAACATGTTGTTATCCTCCTTCCACTTGCCCACTGTATCCTGGTTACCAGCCCACCCAGATTTAAAAGTCAGTAACAAATATCATTTAAAGTCAGCAAATGTTTTCTGACCTACGCAAAGCAGGAGGCAGGAGAGAGCAAGGAGAGCGGGGGAGACATGGGGAACTGCTGCCTTTAAAGAAATATGCCCATGGAAGATGCTAATTTGTTAGAGAATTTAGACTGAAATCCAGGAAGCAAAATGATCTAAAAGATTAATATACTGCAGTATTCCCCACCGCAGTGACTGATCTGTCAGAGAATAGCGGAGATACTCTACCTGTGTTTCTATAAACACTAACAAAGAGCAAGATGTCAGTGACCTCCTAAGAGTCTGCTGTGACACTCAGTCTGCCCTCATCAATTCACCAAGGAAGCCTGGGCCAGCCTGGATGCCCTACCAACGTAGGTAATACCTGTTCAGACTCTTCCAACCCCTCTGCCATGACAATCTCAAAAGCCCCTCCAGCTCAACAACTCATTCTGCAGCAGGGACACCCAAGCCATTAGTTAAACTCTGGCACTAGGGCAGACTGATGGCAAATCACCACTTACTGTAAGACACCTTCATTTTGAGGTACACCATCTTCAAGAATCAGTTGATTCTCACCCCAATCAACTTGCCCACTGCTCCATCCTTTCCCATGCCAGCTTTTTAGAGATGACTTCAAACCAGTCCTTGTCTCAGTGGAACCACCACCACAAACCACATGAGCTTCACCAATTTCACCTAAGCCAGCCTAAGCTATGGAATAATGTATCTATTTGGTCACCTCTCAAATGCAAAAAAAAAAAAACTGTAGCAAAACTAAACAGAGTTTCAGCACCTTCTTGGTACGTATATACACACACAGAGACTTCTTCAAAAAGCAAAGCTTGCAGAAAGGTTAACAAAAGTTTTTTCACCTCTAATCTATTTGCTCCCTTTTATCTATGCAATGCCGTAATATCTGTTGTGGGCACTGGACACACTAGCAGAAGCTAACTGGTGAGAGCCTCTAGGACACCATTCCTGGTCAGTAAACCCTTGCCTTGGAATTGACCTCCCTGCTCCCTCCACCAGGATATGATCAAAAGATCAGATGGGTTCATGAACAACAAAGTAATGGGAACGGGAACACTCTGGAGTTTGGAAGATTACACGGGAGGTTTGTTTGCATGTTTTTAGCGTGCCTCATGCTTGTTGACGTTTTTAACTTCTCCACTTGTGCCAAGAGGTAACAATGACTAACTTATGAGGGAAAAAGTCACGGTATAAAGAAACAAGCATCCACATACTGAACCAGGAGTTGGCTCAGGCTGAAAGAAGATGACTCAGAGACCCTCAGTATTTAGCTTTGTTTCTAAAAGTCAGATAACACCAAGAACCGTTAAAGCAAGGGATGAAGTCTGTTTTCTTGCTTAACTCAAATAAAAAAATAAAAAAAAAAATCAGGTTTCCACTTTGGGAAGTCTCACAAAATTTACCATTAGTTCTTCAGTGACAGGGGACAGTTTTTAACTCAGGCTTATAAAAATAAATTATTATTGTCTCTGGATAGCTTCTTTGGAATTATTTTTATTTACAGAATGGAAGAATGTAATGTTTCTGTATCCGCTCCCACCAACCTGCCATAAATTTCCCTGTAATGTGTTTTGCTATTAATAAGCAACTGAAGTAGGTCCTTCTCTACAGTCACAACAAATGGATTCTCAAAGAGCACAAGTTTGCATTTTTTAATGTTTTTTAATAAGACCACAACTTTGACTTAATAGCAGTGTTGCTCTGTTAGCTACACTGTGTGCTTAAATGCAAAAGTCCACTACAGGGACATTTTCTGTCCCTGTTTTTAATAAAGAGCTTTACAAGATTAGAGAGCAGTTGCCTGTAATGCAACATTCTTTGAAAACCTTTGGTAAGTGATTTGCCTGTTAGATAGTTCTGATCCTAGCAGCAGTTTTGCCGTAAAGTTGCCTAAGCAGAAAAATTAAAAAAAAAATAAAAAAAGAACAAACCACTTTCTTCCCCTCCCTGCTCTTTCTGCTTTGATGTATTGGACAGATAGCTACTTCTTAACAAGCATATTCTCTACTCCATCACTGCAGTTTTTAAACAAAATACTGATAGTAGCGGAGCCAAGAGATACTCTTGCAGAGCCCTGCTCAGAGATTATTTGGCAAAGTTGTTGGTGACTAGTCTGTGTAGAGCCTTCCAAACAGTTGTCCACCAACTGAACAGGAGCTTCACCAGTCATGAACATAATATTTCTTACAAGGATAGGAAAGCCTTTGACACAGTGTGTTGTAGCAAGGTCAAGATTGACATGGTATTCGCTGGTTTTGTTGTATGTTCAGAGACCATCTACACAGCAATACCCTACAGATGTACCTCCAACTTCAACCTCCAACAGACATAGTACAGACTCACCCTAACACACAGAACTCCTCTAAAGAAGCTAAAGCAGTCTTTCCTGGACAGACAAAACACTGTAAATGATCAAGCAATAGCGAAGTGATGAAGGATAAGAACAGGATTAAACAGGCTCTTTCCGTTAAGACAAGGAAAATATGAAGATGGCCCAATGTTACATCCTAGGCTGAATGCTGTTTAATAAAGCATATTTGTGATGTCAGTATCAAGATAAGCAAATTTTGTTTATATGATTTTGGTTAGTCACAATCAGAAGTCTATAAACAACTTCAGATGGACCTAGTCAAGATATGTAAGTGGACAACTCCATGTTAAATTACGTTTATCCACATCAAATGTAAAGTAACACCCATTGGAAGGAAAAAAATGCTGACAACTTACGTGGTTTTAAATTAACTATATCAACTTAAAGAAAGCAACCTGAATGGCTTGAAGACATTTCAGTGAAGAACTAATTTGTGCCACCAGGATCTCTAAAAAGACAGCAAATTGCTAGGATGAAAAGCCTACATGACGGAGAGAGGGAGGAAATTGCATGATTTATATAAATCAGCAGTGCAGTCTCATCTAGAATATTATATTCAGCACAAGCCATCACAAGTTCAAAGGGACATTGCAAAAACAGATAGAGTTCAAAACAAGGTAACAAAAATGATTACGGCATGGAAAGAGTCTTCTAGAGAGACTGGGATTGCTTGCTTTAAAAAATAGCCGTGTAAAAGAATACATAAAAACTAACTTTACAGAAGGTGGAAGTTCCCTGCCTCATAAGAACAACAGAAGGGTCATTGAAATTAAAGGTGGAGTATTCAAAACTGATCAAAAAGAAATGCTTGTATTAGCAACAAAATAAACCAAAGCGTATTTTTCCTTCCCTTGTACAGTCGTTACCACCAAACCCCACACACGTGCTCTGTAAATGTGAGTTCCAAGATGAGTCTGAAGCCAAAATAGTAGCCAGAGTCATTAAAAGGCTGTATTTGTATATGGGTAACATGAAAAGCTGTAACTACAATGGTTGATAGTACCAACCTCCAAGCATCAGAGTATAAGGTATCTCTGGCTATTTGAAACCAGGGAAAAAAAAAAAAAACGAAAAAAAAAAAACACACCAATGTGGAAGGCAAGCTATACAACATTTGTCCACACACTCTCTTGAAAGCACAAGAAACTTTGTATCTGTGGCTAAAACAGCTACCTGTTAGATCAACCTTAAAACTTACAGATGTAGGACTAGATGAACCATCATCTTGAGCCACTACAGCATTTTGTATCTACACTAGCTTCCTCTGAAATAATTGGTTTGGTTTTTTTTAACAAAACCTCTACCAGTATAATGTAAATATTTATTGCCACATTGAATTGCAAATGATCAACTCAAAAATGGGACTTTTTAAGCAGGACTTCAGATAAATTCTCAGTTTATGCATACACTATACGAACTGGGGACAGACATATCAATGGAAAAAAAACCAAGAGACATCACTCCTGCTATTCAGCTTGGAGACTCACCAGTTTTAATGCATGTCCTGGCAACCTAAGAGACCTATTGATTTGCAGCCATTCATTCAAGAGCAGTGAAAGCCATAATTAGATAAATAGCTTTGGTATAACTAATCTGAAACTCATTTGTTTGGAGACTGTCTGTTTAATGAGATAAAACAAGAAAGCAAATATCTACTGAATGTTCCTCTTTGTATCCTTCAACACAATAATAAAAATATAAATAAAGAGGTATTCATTTAACTGCCATTATTATTTTTGCATTTTATGTATTTTATTCTAGCAATTGCTGTCAAAGGCAATTACAAAGATAATATTTATGAATAACTATGTTCTAACAGGCTGACCAGTTTTATCAATCTCTTTCATACATGTGGATACTGAGGAATAAAGAGAACAGGCCTTTTCATCATTTGTAAATACTCTTCGAGCTGACATAGCTTTATGATGGCATGTATGGTCTAAGTTTTTAAAGTATCCAAGTTTCATTTTTGGACATGACTATGCCATTCTTTGTGAACAGAAGTTAAATTCTTGTTAAGTTTTCAAAAGTGGTTATAACAATTAATCTAGCAGGATTATTATATTTTGTATCTCAACTAATTTTTTTCCAACAAATGATGAGGAAGACTACTTTAAAGAATTCCTGTGCATAATTCAGTGCTAGCACAGACAGATGTTACAGTTTATCCTTCTTAAGCTGAAACACGTTTAAGCTTGGGATATGCCGCGTCCTCACCTTTCTTCTTTGGCAGCTAACTACTAGATTCTGCTCTTGTTCCTTTAGGATTTGCATCTCCCATGAGTTTGGCCTTCCTTAACAAACTCTACAAATCTCGGTTTGTCCTGTAACATAGGTTCAGCAGCAGCCTCACAGCCCACACCCCCAGATTTGCTTTTGCTGCCAAGAGGCTTCAGGCGCTGCAGAAATGACAAACTGCAACAAAGCACTGGATTGTACACAAGCTGGGACCCAGACCAGATCTAAGGGATTCTTTTAGCTCATTCCTTCAGCCATCCAGTAAACAACAGCTTTGAGACTTCCAGAGCTAACCATGCGTGTGCATTGTTTTTCTCCCCTTCTTTCCATATTTTAAAAATCAATTTATGCATCACTGAAGTGCATTCACCTATGGGATGAAATGGAGCATCTGCTTAACAGTGTGCAGTAGCAGTCTATGACAGCAAATGATTACCACATCCATCTGAAATTACAAAGTGTTTTAGGATCACTGAGTCTAGCTCTCTTGGCCAGAACTTGGCCAGAAAACCACAATTAAATGCTTATCATCTTAAAAAAACAAATAAACAAAACCCAAACACGTGCTCTCGCTCTCCCTTCCCCTCCTTACCCCAAGCAACATCATAAATTCTTGATGCTCACAAGTGGTTTGGAGCTCAGTTTTCTGTGGTGGGGGGTTTTTTGTTGTTTGGTTGGTTTTTTTTTTCCAAAGTGGGGGGGCTGGGGTCAGGCAGCTTAATCCTAAATGCAGTACTTCCTCTGGTTTACTGCTCCTCAGTACTGACCTGCAGACTGCGTACTGTCTAGTGTATCACGAAGGGCATGGTTTGGCATACATCGCTTTGGCCAGTGGTATCACTGTAAGCAGCCACAGCCCCTTGCTTGGTGCTGCTTGCTCCACAGTCCCAGTGATGATGCTGACACACAACCTGCAGAGATGCTCAGAAGGGACAGCCACAGGAGAAGCTACCAGCAGATCACAATAAAGCACACACATATAAAACCCACTCCATAATTAAGCAACAAGACTGCTGAAGAGGCTCTGAACTATTTCTTTCCTTACTGCTCTAAGTCATGTAGCCCATGTGTGTCTCAGCCATACAAATATTTAGGTGTGAGGTTCAGGAAGCAAGGAAAGAAAGGTGCCCCCCCCCCGCCCAAAATCAAGGAAAAAAAGAAAGTTGCATTCTTCACAATCAATCTTTTAAAAAAGGCAAACTAAAAAACATCCATAATTTTAAGCTTTAATGGGTTAATTCAGTTCTAAATCTGAAGGAAAAAAAATATTATTGACGCTACAAATACAGCTTTACTGGTATTTATAGAGACTGAAGGGGTTTTTTTCCCCTCAATCAGCAGAATATTTTCTTTTTGCACTATAAAAAGTATATTGACTTTTAATCAGTTAGCCTGCTGTGTCCTCTCCAGGAAAATATCTTGTGAAAAAAGAATTCATCAGAATAAACTGTATACTATAGTATTTAAATATTAATAATTGACCCTAGCTTAATATAACAGCCATAAGTAGATCATTTTACAAGGTCAGACTAACCCAAGTCAAACCATAAGTTAACTGAGATAAAAGACACCGTGACAATTATGAATAGCTACTGCCTTTTACACCTGGAACTTGAAAACATTCAGATCCTGTTTCTATGGCTTTTAACTTTACAGCCCCAATGACTTAATTTTTATCCTTAAACTTTTGCCAAAATCGCAGATGTAATGAAAAATGTTTAAATCAAAAGGTGTCATACACATAAAGTTTATACAGCAGATACTAAAAAACAACCTAAAATATTCCACTGAAATGGATCTATGCATATGGACCCTACAGCATCTGCAAGGCAGCCTGATTTGGGAAAAAAGAGGTTTTGGAGTTTGTGCACAAAGAGCAGAGCAATGTATGGATGGCCCAGCTAAAACAGCCCTGAGGGACTAGAGAAGAATGGAGCACTCTCGCTCTGTCCAGAGTTAAAAGGTGCCCCATTTTCTTTCCAGTCCTACAGCACAATACTGAGCCCCAACTAACGCTAAGGCTCTTTTTCTAAGCAGGAATGTGAACCCCTAATAGAAGATGGCTCACATCCGCAGGAGACGACTGTGTGACCAGACCTACAGCACCTGGGTGCCTGGCGATCAAGCACAGGAACACGGTGAGACCCATCTGGGGTCTTGAGTAGTTCAGCAGAGCCAGACCAAAAGTCGGTGTACTGAACCCCACTGCTTCATACGCTGGCTGTTACACCCAGCACCCGTCTGGGGCGAGGTCAGAAACCACGGGTGGACAGGACCACTTCAGCTATAACTGAGTATGCAAGTTATATAGTATAAATATAAAGTTATATACTATAAGTTACACAGATAAGTATAAAGTTACATAGTATAAGTATAAAGTTACAAAGTATAAAGCTACATAGTATAAGTATAAAGAACAAGCAACTTCCTTTCCCATATGTGAAATATCACTGTAGTTGTTGTATATTCAGAATAAAACATCTATTTTATTACAATAACTTTCCATGAATTAGGTTGAAAAGATGGCATATTCTGCTTTCCTTTTTTTCCCCTGCTTTTAAAAAGGTATCGCCTCCTACTTTCAGCGTTTTCATCGGCATAAAAATACACAGCTTGTTTTGCAATTTCCTCACAGTGCAAATGGAATTCAAACCACTGGGGCCATATGAGTAACAACAGCTAAATACAAACCTTAACAGAGTTTGTCATAATTGTACAGTGCGGCGCTTGTTCATTCATCCAGGCGGCTGGGAAATCTAGCATGAATTAACCAATAATGCAGGTTTGCAACCAAGCAAATTAAAGTATACAATTCCATAAAGTGAATTTTGTTTATTTCCCTTTAAATATATAACTAAGGGGACAATCAGCTCACATTTAAATGGAGCCTTTCATCAAGATGTAACACTAGCAGAAATTTTGCAAATACTCAAACACATTCCTTTTAATTCCAATGGAGTTGATCTTATTTCCTACATAGATTGCCTTGATAGGTTTCCAAGCTACACATGGCAGCACCAGATCTGAGGATCTGCAGGCTATGTCCCTTAGAAACAGGACCAAAACCAAAAGTGAAAGTAGTGAGATCCTTGTTCAACCAGAATTAGAAAAACATGCAGGGCTGATTGATACTTTCTTTCGGAGTCCCTAACTGAAGGTGTTATTACTATTGCAGGAAAAGCATCACTTAAAGACTGAGCTTGGGCAAAATTTACTCAAGGTGTTTTCAGCTTGAGATTCATTTGCAGTGTGGGCAAGGGGTTAAAGACGAGACCATGTTTCATAGCAGCCGACTGTGGGTCAAAGACGGACTTACCAGGATATAGAATCATAGAATCATGGAATCGTTAAGGTTGGAAAGGACCTCTGAGATCATCGAGTCCAACCTGTTAACCTAACTGCCTGGTCCACCTCTAAACCATGTCCCTAAGCACCACATCCACACGTTTTTTGAATACTTCCAGGGACTGCGATTGCACCACTTCCCTGGGCAGTCTGTTCCAATGCCTAACCACTCTCTCCGTGAAGAAATTTTTCCTAATATCTAATCTAAATCTCGCCTGGCACAACTTGAGGCCACCTCCTCTCATCCTGTTGCTTGCTACCTGGGAGAAGAGACCGACCCCCACCTCACTACAACCTCCTTTCAGGTAGTTGTAGAGAGCAATAAGGTCTCCCCTCAGCCTCCTCTTCTCCAGGCTAAACAACCCCAGCTCCCTCAGCCGCTCCTCATAAGACTTGTGCTCTAGACCCTTCACCAGCCTCGTTGCCCTTCTCTGCACACGCTCCAGCATCTTAATGTCCTCCTTGTAGTGCGGGGCCCAAAACTGAACACAGTACTCAAGGTGCGGCCTCACCAGTGCCGAGTACAGGGGCACTATCACCTCCCTGGTCCTGCTGGCCACACTATTCCTGATACAAGCCAGGATGCCATTGGCCCTCTTGGCCACCTGAAGCACACTGCTGGCTCATGTTCAGCCGGCTGTCAGCCAACACCCCCAGGTCCTTTTCAGTCAGGCAGCTCTCCAACCACTCTTCCCCAAACCTGTAGCATTGCATGGGGTTGTTGTGACCCAAGTGCAGGACGCAGCACTGAGCCTTGTTGAACCTCATACAGTTGGCCCCGGCCCAACGATCCAGACTGTCCAGGTCCCTCTGTAGAGCCTTCCTACCTTCAGGCAGATCAACATATGGTCTGGCCAAAATAGAGAAAGGAAACTCAGAACCTGTCCCATAGCCTAGTGCGAGCTGCTGCATTTTTTTTCTGTGTCAAAGCGCCAATGTCAATTTTATGCACCTTCCATGAGCACGAGCCGCATGATGGCACCTCTTCCCCACTCGTTGGCAGCGGCACCTGCTAGTGCTGCACCTGGACCTTCCCAGGGATCCTAGAAAGCAGCTGAGATGTCAGTCCAGGCACTGCCAGCCTCACACCCAGTGCCAGTGTAAGATCACAGGCAGTGGGCATCATCCTGGCAACCAGACTAATCCCCAGCCTCAGGGAGAACAATAACTTTGCATTCTGCAAAACTTATTAGGTTACTTCCTAGGGCAAAAGAGTGGGTTTGCCTTTCATTTCATTCAACTGTAGTTAATCAAACCCAGGCATAATTTTTCAGATGTCATAACACATGGGCTAATTAAGAAGTATTCTCAATTTAATAATTCACTGAACACTGACTATGAAACAAATTATTATGCAAATAAACACAGGAGACACTGAAATTCCCCATCAGCTACCGTGGTCACTGTCGCTAAGCTATTTTACTCATTGCTTAACATTTCATGTGTCACCAGTCACAGACCTGACAAGTTAAAGGATACTGTGAAAGACAATTATCTTAATCAAATACATTTAGCAGGAATACATAATAAGCCTGATTACAATAGCAAAAATTCAAGACTACTTACCACGACTATTTTTAGTCACATAATAACTGCCAAAGTGATGGGGGTATTAAGTTACTGAGTAGAACCTCTATGGCAGGCTTTAAAGCAAAATGTAACCAATATCAATCAGCCTATTTCAATAATACTTCTGACAGTAAAACTTTTGATTCACTGAGCCAATCCAGTATTTTTTTGCACTGATTTCAGCCAGTACAGCATCTACACACTACAACACCGCATCTTTGTAATGCAGGAGAAACTCCAAAATTAAAGCCTCTCTAGTATATATATACACATAGGTACCAGAACAATTGTTCTGCTGATTTTTTTCTCCTCTTCTCATTAACAACACTTGTCAAATGAGCATAAAGGTGCTAATGAAATATGTTGATGGCACAAAATTGGAAGCATTGTCAAAACAAATGTAAGCAGAATGGCATAAAGGAAAATTAGGTGACTTCAAGGACTGGAATATTAGGAAAAGAATGTAACTCAGCAGCATGAAAGACAAGGTGTCCTGGTTTCAGCTGGGATAGAGTTAATTTTCTTCTTAGTAGCTGGTATAGTGCTGTGTTTTGGATTTAGGATGAGAATAATGTTGATAACACACTGATGTTTTAGTTGTTGCTAAGTAGTGCTCACACCAGTCAAGGACTTTTCAGCTTCCCATGCTCTGCCCGGTGCACAAGAAGCTGGGAGGGGACACAGCCAGGACAGCTGACCCAGACTGGCCAAAGGGCTATCCCATACCATATGACATCATGCTCAGTATATAAACTGAGGAGAGCTGGCCGGAGGGGAAGGGCGATTGCTGTTCAGGAACGGGCTGGGCATCGTCGGTGGGTGGTGAGCAATTGTGTCGTGTATCACTTGCTTTACATTATTATTATTGTATTATATTATTATTATTACTACTATTCTATTTCATTTTACTTCAATTATTAAACTGTTCTTATCTCAACCCACGAGTTTTTCTGACTTTCACCCTACCAATTTTCTCCCCTACCCCACCGGGGGGGGGGGGGGGGAGTGAGCGAGCGGCTGTGTGGTGCATAGTTGCTGGCTGGGGTTAAACCACGACAGTCCTTTTTGGCGCCCAACGTGGGGCACGAAGGGTTTGAGATAATAACAGATCAATCAGAGTGTATTAAGGAATTTGTATCTGTTAACAGTTGGTGGTCATAATATTGATTCATCTGCACCATGCTCTTGTTTTTGCAGTACGTGTTAAAGTTTGGTGCTGGGTGTTGCAGTTTGCTGTGCTCTGCCGTGATTAGTGGTGTTTTGCCTGGGAGATTTGTTATTAAAACACTGACCTTGAGCGCTATCTGGTATTTGGGTTCTGTACTGAAGCCATTACTGTACTGCAGGTACCACCTCATGGAGACAATTAGCAATTATACCTCTTCCTCTGAGAAGTTTTTTATGGAGGAAATACAGAATGGCACCTTCGCTGCCTTCTTCGATGATGTTTCCTCCTTCATTACAACAACTTTTTTGTATCTTGAACATCCTTGGGTAGTTAAGATATATCTATTGATAGTTCTTGGGAATATTGTTTCGGCTTTGTCTAAGGTTAATGAGCATTTTAAGAATATCATCCAGAGATCTGCCCCAAGGCTGGATAGTTATGAGTGGCAGGGGGTGTGGGAGAGTATGGGCAAATGCCTAGGACGGTGGGCCCCTCCAGTGTTTTGGAATTTCACCCCTGAACAAGTGCAGAATCCTGAAAAATTAGTAGAACATTTAGAGAAAGTATGTTGTCATCTTGACAGTCCTAGGGAGACACAAATTACTACAATGTGCTGGGGCCTAGCCCATGCCTACCGAGCCCTATTCAACACTATTCAGAACCCTCAAGGGGAAGAGAAGGTCTCTGGATCTGACAACAAAACGACGGGTGCTGTGGTTATGCCAGCCCCAGCGACGAGCACTGCCGATACGCCAGCCCCTGTGATGGGCGCTGTGGCTATGCCAGTCCCGGTAACAGGCGCTGTGGCTACACCAGAGAACCAATCTGTACCAGTATCAGTCGCCCCTACACAGAAGAAAAAATACACGAGAAAATCAACTCGTTTAGTAAGGGCTGATGATGAACCAGGGCCATCACAAGAACAGGAGGAGGAAGAGGCAGAACCCACAAATGAGATGGTAACAACCCGATCTCTGTCCCTGAGTGAGCTGCGAGATATGCAAAAGGATTTTAGTCGTCATCCAGGCGAGCACATCATCACTTGGCTGCTCCGATGCTGGGATAATGGGGCCAGTAGCCTGGAATTAGAGGGTAGGGAAGCCAAGCAGCTGGGATCCATTTCTAGGGAAGGGGGCATTGACAAAGTGATTGGAAAAGGGGCAAAAGTCCTCAGCCTCTGGAGGCGACTTCTGGCAGCTGTGAAGGAAAGGTATCCCTTCAAGGAAGATTTTTTATGTCAGCCAGGCAAGTGGACCACCATGGAGAGAGGTATCCAATACCTGAGAGAATTAGCCGTGCTAGAGGTGATGCATAATGACTTAAACAATGAGCAGTTATCCAAAGATCCAGATGAAGCCCAGTGCACACGATCCATGTGGCGGAAGTTTTTACGGGGCGCACCATCATCGTATGCAAACTCTCTGGCAGTAATGACCTGGAAAGATGAAGAGGCACCAACAGTGGAAGAATTGGCTGGCCAACTCCGACAATACGAAGAAAGTCTCTCTTCCTCCCTACGGTCCTGCGTCTCGGCTGTGGAGAAA
Source organism: Platalea leucorodia (assembly GCF_965183815.1). NCBI lineage: Eukaryota > Metazoa > Chordata > Aves > Pelecaniformes > Threskiornithidae > Platalea > Platalea leucorodia. The sequence goes on along the minus strand of NC_138823.1, from coordinate 133,327,616 downwards.
CTGCCTGATGTGATAGCTGAGAAATTATCCCGGGAGCTCCAGCGATTCAAAGAGGACATGTCCTACTCCTCACCTGTACGGACCAGTATCTCAGCCATCAGGAGTAAGCATCCCTCTCTTCAAGAGAGAAGATATAGTGAATACACACCACGGGCCACCCTGTGGTTTATTCTGCGTGACCATGGAGAGGACATGAGGAAGTGGGATGGAAAATCTACCTCGACCTTAGAGGCACAAGTACGTGAGTTGCAAGGAAAAACAATTACAAAAGGTGGTTCTTCCAGGAAAATTGCTGCTCCAGTTTCCAGTGAGCAGTTCCCCAGACAGGGCAGAAGGGCTGATTTTGCTTCCGATCTCAATAAAGGGATTTTTGATTCGCATTTACAAGAAGTGAGTAACGAACGCTATGACCAGGACTAGAGGGGCCCTGCCTCCAGCCAGGTGGAGGAAAGGGATAACTGGGTGTACTGGAGTGTGTGGATTCGATGGCCTGGCACATCAGACCCACAGGAGTATAAGGCTTTAGTAGACACCGGTGCACAATGTACCCTAATGCCATCAAGCTATGAAGGGGCAGAACCCATCTGTATTTCTGGAGTGACAGGGGGATCCCAACAGCTGACTGTATTGGAGGCTGAAGTGAGCTTAACCGGGAAGGAGTGGCAGAAGCACCCCATTGTGACTGGCCCAGAGGCACCGTGCATCCTTGGCATAGACTACCTCAGGAGAGGGTATTTCAAAGACCCAAAAGGGTACCGGTGGGCTTTTGGTATAGCTGCCTTGGAGACAGAGGAAATTAAACAGCTGTCTACCCTGCCTGGTCTCTCGAAGGACCCTTCTGTTGTGGGGTTGCTGAGAGTCAAAGAACAACAAGTGCCAATCGCTACCACAACAGTGCACCGGTGGCAATATCGCACCAGTAGAGACTCCCTGATTCCCATCCATAAGCTGATTTGCCAACTGGAGAGCCAAGGAGTGATCAGCAAGACTCGCTCACCCTTTAACAGTCCCATATGGCCAGTGCAAAAGTCTAATGGAGAGTGGAGACTAACAGTAGACTATCGGGGCCTGAATGAAGTCACGCCGCCACTGAGTGCTGCCGTGCCGGACATGCTAGAACTTCAATATGAACTGGAGTCAAAGGCAGCCAAGTGGTATGCCACAATTGACATCGCTAATGCGTTTTTCTCAATCCCTTTGGCGGCAGAGTGCAGGCCACAGTTTGCTTTCACTTGGAGGGGGGTCCAGTACACCTGGAATCGACTGCCCCAGGGGTGGAAACACAGCCCCACCATTTGCCATGGACTGATCCAGACTGCACTGGAACAGGGTGGGGCTCCGGAACATCTGCAATACATTGATGACATCATCGTGTGGGGCAACACAGCAGAAGAAGTTTTTGAGAAAGGGAAGCAAATAGTCCAAATCCTTTTGGAGGCTGGCTTTGCCATAAAACAAAGTAAGGTCAAGGGACCTGCACAGGAGATCCAGTTTTTAGGAATAAAATGGCAAGATGGGTGTCGTCAGATCCCAATGGATGTGATCAACAAAATAACAGCCATGTCCCCACCAACCAGCAAAAAGGAAACACAGGCTTTCTTGGGCGTTGTGGGTTTTTGGAGAATGCATATTCCAAATTACAGTCTCATCGTAAGTCCTCTCTATCAAGTGACCCGGAAGAAGAACAATTTCAAATGGGGCCCTGAGCAACGACAAGCCTTTGAACAAATTAAACAGGAGATAGTCCATGCAGTAGCCCTTGGGCCAGTCCGGGCAGGACAAGATATTAAAAATGTGCTCTACACTGCAGCCGGGGAGAATGGTCCTACCTGGAGCCTCTGGCAGAAAGCACCAGGGGAGATTCGAGGTCGACCCCTAGGGTTTTGGAGTCGGGGATACAGAGGATCCGAGGATGGCTATACTCCAACTGAAAAAGAGATATTAGCAGCCTATGAAGGGGTTCGAGCCGCTTTGGAAGTGGTTGGTACTGAAGCACAGCTCCTCTTGGCACCCCGACTGCCAGTGTTGGGCTGGATGTTCAAAGGGAGGGTCCCCTGTACACATCATGCAACTGATGCTACATGGAGTAAGTGGGTCGCACTGATTACACAACGGGCTCGAATAGGAAACCCCAGTCGCCCGGGAATCTTGGAAGTGATCATGGACTGGCCAGAAAGCAAAGATTTTGGAATATCACCAGAGGAGGAGGTGACGCGTGCTGAGGAGGCCCCACCATATAATAAACTATCAGAAAATGAGAAGCAATATGCCCTGTTCACTGATGGGTCCTGTCATCTTGTGGGGAAACATCGGAGGTGGAAAGCTGCTGTATGGAGTCCTGTACGACAAGTTGCAGAAACTGCTGAAGGAGAAGGTGAATCAAGTCAGTTTGCAGAGGTGAAAGCCATCCAGCTTGCTTTAGATATTGCCGAACGAGAAAAGTGGCCAATGCTCTATCTCTATACTGACTCATGGATGGTGGCAAATGCCCTGTGGGGATGGTTACAGCAATGGAAGCAGAGCAACTGGCAGCGCAGAGGCAAACCCATCTGGGCTGCTGCATTGTGGCAAGATATTGCTGCCCGGATAGAGAACCTGGTTGTAAAAGTACGTCATGTAGATGCTCACGTACCCAAGAGTCGGGCCACTGAAGAATATCAAAACAATCAGCAGGTGGATCAGGCTGCTAAGATTGAAGTGGCTCAAGTGGACCTGGACTGGCAACATAAGGGTGAATTATTTCTAGCTCGGTGGGCTCATGACACCTCAGGCCACCAAGGAAGAGATGCAACATATAGATGGGCTCGTGATCGAGGGGTGGACCTGACCATGGACACTATTGCACAGGTTATCCATGAATGCGAAACATGCGCTGCAATCAAGCAAGCCAAGCGGTTCAAGCCTCTCTGGTATGGAGGACGATGGCTGAAATATAAATATGGGGAGACCTGGCAGATTGATTATATCACACTCCCACAAACCCGCCAAGGCAAGCGCCATGTGCTTACAATGGTGGAAGCAACCACTGGATGGCTGGAAACATATCCCATGCCCCATGCCACCGCCCGGAACACTATCCTGGGCCTTGAAAAGCAAGTCCTATGGCGACATGGCACCCCAGAAAGAATTGAGTCAGATAACGGAACTCATTTCCGAAACAGCCTCATAGACACCTGGGCCAAAGAGCATGGCATTGAGTGGGTATATCACATCCCCTATCATGCACCAGCCTCCGGGAAAATCGAACGATACAAGGGACTGTTAAAGACTACACTAAAAGCAATGGGCGGTGGGACATTCAAACACTGGGATACACATTTAGCAAAGGCCACTTGGTTAGTCAACACTAGGGGATCTGCCAATCGAGCTGGCCCTGCCCAGTCAAGACTTTTACGTACTGTAGAGGGCGATAAAGTCCCTGTAATCCACCTAAAAAATATGACAGGGAAGACGGTCTGGGTTACTCCTGCTTCAGGCAGAGGTAAGCCCATTCACGGAATTGCTTTTGCTCAAGGACCTGGATGTACTTGGTGGGTGATGCAGGACGATGGGGAAGTCCGATGTGTACCTCAAGGGGATTTGATTTTGGGTGAAAATAGCCAATGAACTGAATTGTATAATGTTAGTTGCTATATAATACTGGATGTCATCACTACTATGGTTGCTATATGCCATATCAACAGTATACAGTAAGAATCACCCAAATTAATGAAGAATGAACTTTGAGGAAACCGAGCAAAGTACAGAGGTGATGGAACCAGAACTGGCTTCAGCATGCAACAATCTAACACCACACACCATCTCTCCTGCCCTGAAAGACTGTTATGACAGATGAAGCCCAAAGTCATGGACTAAATGAACTCAACAAACATTTGTGGAGGGATAGCCTATAGACTAGGAAAACTATATCTATATGTGTGTGTGTATATATATTTATATATATAAATATATCAAAAGACTGGAAAAGCGGTAGTGATTAATTGGAATGTATTTGAAAGTGTAAGACCTGGGCATGACGTATATGGTATGGAATAAGGGGTGGATACTGTCCTGGTTTCAGCTGGGATAGAGTTAATTTTCTTCTTAGTAGCTGGTATAGTGCTGTGTTTTGGATTTAGGATGAGAATAATGTTGATAACACACTGATGTTTTAGTTGTTGCTAAGTAGTGCTCACACCAGTCAAGGACTTTTCAGCTTCCCATGCTCTGCCCGGTGCACAAGAAGCTGGGAGGGGGCACAGCCAGGACAGCTGACCCAGACTGGCCAAAGGGCTATCCCATACCATATGACATCATGCTCAGTATATAAACTGAGGAGAGCTGGCCGGAGGGGAAGGGCGATTGCTGTTCAGGAACAGGCTGGGCATCGTCGGTGGGTGGTGAGCAATTGTGTCGTGTATCACTTGCTTTACATTATTATTATTGTATTATATTATTATTATTACTACTATTCTATTTCATTTTACTTCAATTATTAAACTGTTCTTATCTCAACCCACGAGTTTTTCTGACTTTCACCCTACCAATTTTCTCCCCTACCCCACCGGGGGGGGGGGGGGGAGTGAGCGAGCGGCTGTGTGGTGCATAGTTGCTGGCTGGGGTTAAACCACGACACAAGGTCACTCAGGCACTACTAAGATGGGGAGCTGCCAACAAAAATGTGGACTGCTATAAATGTCAGTCGTTTGTGGGAAGATTACCTGAGTATAAGGTAGATCTATATGCTTGGCTCAATCAAAATGTAACTATCAACCACCAACATAATGTAGCCATGGAAAGAAGTACTGGAAATTCTGAGTATTTCCAGCAGGGAATTTCTAATGTCCTGGCAAAACCTCATCTACAACACTATGGTTTCCCCAATCACAGGATGAATTGATTGAAAGTAACTTGAATGACATAAGCAACCGAAAGCTGCTTACAAGAGATGAATAAAAGTTTAGCAAAATGTAGGTTGAGAGGTTTGGATACTTCATTTAATTAAAACAGATTGCATATAATTTGATTTTTTTCCTCTGCCAAAGAAGAGTTGTCTCCAACAGCATGACAACTGCCAGTGCCAGAATATATGATAGATATCTCTAATATGCTCCAACCCTCCAGCTATTTTCAGCTTGGGAACCTTCTGTGCCTGATGAGGATTATGTATGTTCAATACATTTCTCTTCCATGAACTTCTCCAGTCTCACCCTGAACTCATGTAAACTTTTAGCACCCATACCCTAACTCGTGTGGTTTATTTTCAACCTGTATCCTTACAGTCAGTTTACATCCCGACACGCACATACAGCAAAGCTGTCACTCAAAATAGAGCTAAGGTGAAGACAGTCTGAGAACACTTGCCTGGTTGAAGACCTTTAGGAACCTCACAAAAGTCATTGCAAGGTCTCAGAAAAGAAAATAGTCATGGTATCTCTTCAACTTGCAGCAAGCCAAAAGGCATGTCCCATGGTGAAGGTTTGTACAGGCCAGCAAGATCTTTCACAATATCCGAGTAATAAGGTTTGACACTATGACGCCCAAAAGGTTTTCCAGGTCCACTACCGTGACAGAGAGTAACATCCATGCTCACATATAACAACAGTATTTTGCTTGTGTGTAAATGTGAACCTAGAAAGCAGAAGAGGTCATTAAAAATGTGTGTGTGTCTGTGTGCATATGCAAGGTAGTTCCTCCTCTGACTTCTGAGCGCTTCCCTGCTCTCCCAGGAGGCACTCAGGAGTGGCATTAGCTCCATTAAGAGTCCGACTGAGTGTTGTGAAAAGGATTTTTGGCATGACGGAGCGACTGCTGCACCGATGTGCTTGCAGGACCTCGCTGCTGGCCTTCCTGGTGCTTCCAGGGGCAGGGACCCATATTTCATCACTAATTACAAGAAAAAGGGGAGGAGGGGAAGACATCTTTGGCAAGCACGAGGAAGAACAGCAAAGATAGTTCACAACCAAAATACTCATGCTTACTACATGTACGCTTAACACATACCTCAAGGAGGCAAACTAGGAAACAGAAGGGTCCCACTTTCCAAAGATTTTGAGAAAGCACATGGCAGAGGGGAACGGTTCCACAGGGCACAGCATCCTACCACAGCACATCCCTCCTCTGCCTCTGCACAAGCTCTGACACACACACAACTACCACAGCTTGGATCCACAGATTGCATCATTTTCTGCTGTTTTATCCAGCAGAAGCAAAGAAGCACCAAGCAGAGGATGAAGAGTAAAACCCACAGCTCGCAGTTCACTGTGCAACTGCAGCTTAACCCCCAGTGCCATCTCGGACATCTGTGCTACACCTGCCCTAAGACCGAATTTAAGAAAAACCACCATCAGGGACAAGGCCAATGTCCAGTTCAAAGTGCAGAAGCTTTAAAAAAAAAGCATTGGGCTTCCCTAGCAAAGGAAGTGGAGGTTAGTTTTATCTGTTATCAAACAGTCTAGTGCCAAGGGCCAAGGACTGAGAAGCCTAAACAGATTTTAAAAATTTATTCCACCCCATACTGGTTTGCCAAATTTCTTCCATTTTTCTATACTACCCTCTACTACGCAATGCTTTCCTCCCCACTGCACCACAGGAACTATTTGAACAGCATGCAGTGAAGTACATCCTTAAAACAATTATAGCACCCTTAACACATCCATTATATTTTATTATCCATAGTCCCCAAGCATGCACGCATGCAGATTATCCCTGCTTTATAGATGAGGAAGCAAACTGCACTGCAGGCGGTCCCTCAGCAAGTCAGCATCAGAGGCAGACCCCTTGCTCAGGGGTCATAATATTTTTCTAGGAAATTAAACAAGCCAGAATTTCAGCTGGTCAGCATTTACTTGAAAACAGCTCACCTAAGTGAGCAACATTCCTGATGAAACCAGCTGGACAAATAAGACTCTCAGCTTGGCGTTTGAACAAACAAAAAAGCACAAAGAAAAAGTCACTGGAGAGGAAGATCAGACTAAATTTTTTTCAAAGGGGATAGAGGGAATGGAGATTTCATAAGCAAACAAAATCCTCTAAAATTAACTTTGAATTAACTTGAAATACTTTTTTGAGGTGGAAAAAAAAAGGGATCTTTGTTTCGTATTTGTGTTACTCAACCTTCCTCCAACCTTATTTTAAGGCTTTAAGAGTCACATTTAAAATGGAAAGTATATTAAAAATGCTGCATTTTATTATTCTAACATATCCCTTCCCTCTCCCAAATACTGTCATTTTCAGGGTTGAAGTTATTCTCCACATGAAATAGAAATGGAATTTTAGGGGCACGACACTTTTCACATATTTCTAAGGGTAAAAGGCACATGCACGGAGCAGACAGGAATCAAGACAGGGCACTGCTAACAGAGCCAGACTGCTCCCTGGAGAAGCGCACGTGTGGAAGAGGCCCTCCATGCCCTTCAAGGTGTTTCCAAAGGGAACAAGTGACGTTAACATCACTACTGGACTCCTAGCATGACCTGTGCCTCAGAACACCCCACTAGGCACCTGCGCTGCTGAATAATTCCAGCTGCAGGAGAATCCCTGCAAACCCAGAGACAGCAGAGCACAGCAGTCCCACTCTCCACAGAGGACCAAGCCACCGGCCAGAAGGTCCTGCTGGAGCCATACAGCATCTCCACTCAGCGTTGCCCGCTGATCCAAGATCTGCAGGGCTGACTCCAGACTGACTTACAAACTCACCGTCCTCCCTCCAGCCTTCTTCCTACCAGGACAGACAGTTCAAGAAAAACTTTGCAAGATGGCCCACAGGGTACTGGGAAGGTGAAGCCCCAGACGACACCACCACTAAATCTGTCACGCTGTGTTTGCTGGTCCGTAACGCAGCACATCAGCAAAGACAGGCAGAGCCTCAGCTGGGACTGCGTTAAGCAAGACAAGACCAAGGCTTCAGCAAGCACAACTGAGCTGCACAACCCAGGAGCTACCCAGGCTTCTCACCCGGGTGTTAACTCACCCACTCCAAATATTTACAGAGTAACTGTTGTACCACTCACTTGTCAAATGCTTTCAGTAGCGGTGAGAAATAACCATGAGGATAAACCTGAGCCTGCTCTGCATGGCATCGCCCTGAAGCGTCACAATTTGTTGTGCTAGAACAGTATTTCAGACCTGCCAACAAACCAACACCGTTACCAGCAGCGGTTCTGCACTGCTTCTTACCTCCTCATTGCACACTTACTCCACTTCTTTGGTAGTATGCTTTTAAAGTGGAACAAATTAAACTCAATTCAGAAAAGGTCTCGTCTTCGTTGGAAGACAGCTATCTGCCATAAACATCCTGTTAGGGCACAGCAAGACTTGGCTATTTAAAATTATATGAATCCCCTTAGGTCTGTGTTCATATGGACACTTGTCAAGTGGATAACAATTATTTCACCTGAACGATAAAAATCATTAGGCATCTCCATGCAAACTAGTCTTTATTCAGTGGGTTAAGTTAACTTGAGGAAAGAAACTTATTCTAGAACAGGACACTGAATCAAAACATTACTTAGAAATAGCTATTCTGCTGTAAATTTATATACTACCTTAATCCTATTTATCTGCCTTGCATGCATATCTTCTTATAACAAAGCATTCACCCAGGAAGTTTGGCTTTAAATTCTTACCCTACTGTATTTCACAACAACTTCCCCATGCAGAGCAAGCATTTATTTACATAGGTAAAGTACTGCAAAGTTGATGTGTACAAATACGCATCATGTTGATTTCCCCCCACTAACTCCCTACACAGGCATTTATCAGTGCACCAAAACCACACAGCAGCTCAGTTGATTCCCCAGGTAGACAAACCCAACCCCGTGTAGGTAAACACAACCCCTTCATTTCAACTACTCAGAGGGTGGGTTTCAGTCCAGTTTTGGCCTGCAGGTAAGCTTTGCCGTGCCCCGATGGCAATCCCACCCCCGTGGCATGGCTCCAGTCACGACAGGGAGACTTCAGAGGCACAAGCAGCCGCTCACCACCGTGGCTCCCAGCTGCAGCGGTGTCACACCGTGCTTCGCCAGGGCGCTGCTTCCTACCAAACCACCCCTGTACCGTCAGCCTTTCTAAAGATGAGCGAACTTGAGTGAAATTCGGTTAGGGATTGCCACGGTGCCCACCTGACCCCACGGCCTCAGCCTCTGGAGGCACACGAGGCTGGAGGCAGAGCGCACCCAGAAAGGCTTCAAAAACGTGGGTGCACGCTGAAGTTCACTGCTTTAACACGCGTTTGTGCAAGCGTACGAGCACACCTGCGCAGCATCTCCTGACAAGGCAGGAGGATGCATTGGCCCACACAAGTTCTGCCACATGGAGGGGAAAAGGAGGGAAGAGCAGAGCCACAGGAGGAGCCCAGAGCTGGGGGCAGGGGCGCGCACCCACCCAGACTGGTATTTCGTTTTTTACCAGAGCCGGCAGCGACGGGCCGAGCCCGGGGCCGGCCTGCGGGCACCCCCGCCCGGGGGCCGCCGAGGTGCCGCCGCGCCGCGGAGCCGCCGATCGCCCTCCCTCCCTCCCTGCCGCCCGCCCGCCCGGCGGCCCCGCGGAGGCCCCTCACCGCCGCCCGGCCGGGGGCGCTGCGGGCGCCGCCCCGCCTGCCCCGGGCACGGCCGCCCGGCGGGCAGGGCGGGGGGCGGCCCCGGCGGGCCGGCGGCGGAGGCGCTGCCGCGGGCCGCCCGCCGGCTCCCTCCCTCCCTCAGTCGCTCACCCGGCCGGCGGCGCTCTTCCTCCGCAGCGTCAGCCCGCTCCGCAGCAGCGCCGGCAGGTCCCGCAGCTTCTGCCGCAGCTGCACCGGCGGCGGCGGCGGCTCGTGGGCTCCGCCGCCGGGGCTCCAGCTGCGGGCCAGCTCCGCGCCCTCACACGGCGACGGCATCTTCACGGAGCCCACGGCCATGCCGCATCCCTGCCGGGCTGCGGCGCGCAGACACGCTCGCCCGCCCGCTCTGCCCGCCCGCCTTCCCCTCGCGTCGCCCCAGCCCCGCTCCCACCCACAGGCAGGAGGCAGGCAGGCAGGCAGCAGGCAGGCAGGCAGCAGGCAGGCAGGCACCGCTCCCACACCTTCCCCCGGCTGCGCCGAGCGCGGCCCCCGCACGCCGCGGCCCCGCCGGGCGGGCAGGAAGGGCCCCGCCGCGGCGGGCAGCCCCGGGCGGCGCAGGAAGCCCCGGCGGCCCTCCGCCTCTCCCGCCCCGCGCCGCGGCTCGGCTCCGGCAGCGATAAAGTGCAGGTAATGAGGAGGGTGGAGGAGGCGCGGGCGGGAAGAGGCAGAAAGTCCTGTTAACTCCTTTGCGCTCGGGGACCGCCGCCCCGGCCGTGTCCCCACCTCTCCCGGTGGCCTGCGCCCAGCACAGACCCCGTGCCCACGGGGGGGACACGGGGAGGAGGCGGCGGGTCCCAGCTGAGGTGAGAGGAGTTCAGGCTCCTCCGGGGGCTGGGCGGTCTCTGCTCGCTCCCGGAGGGTGTCGAGGCCAGGCTGGAGAAAGCCCCGAGCTGAGCCTGCCGGGGCTGGAGGCTTCCCGGGGTCCCCCCTGCCCGAGTCACCCTATGATCCCCAGGGCTTATTGATGGCTGTAAGGGGTGAAGCGCTTCCCTGCTCCCTTCCCAGTGGGTTCCTGACTCGGTGAGGTGTTTTGTCCTCCATGTCAGCATTGATACTGGAGAAACAGCAGTTCATCCCAGGTGAATGACTTGCTTCCAGTCATTCGGGTAATCCCTGGAAGGGAACGCTCAATGCCAGAAACCAGTTCCTTTACTCTTTATATAAGGAAGAAAGATACATTCGAGGCACTTGTCTAGAATTCAGTACCTTGAATTACAGGGGCTTTATTTAATCTCTGGTATCTACCTTTTCTGCCTCAGTGGTAGAGAGTCGACCGGAGTGGTACTCCTGTCTGCCAGACTCTATTCTCATCTGTTTAGATCAGAGAACTGAATGTAAGGTGGGGCTCCTCTTACACGTCTTCTGCCTCAGAGCTACAAATAAGGCTGACCTGCTCTTCCAGGTTGAATTCACCAGTGCCTAAATGTCTTGGTAAATGACATTGTAAGTTAAGCCAATCTCACAGACACGTTATGGAAAGCTGTCACCCTGTCCCAACCAAGAAGTCCCATTGGTTTCAGGGACTGACCCTAGTTCTCATCCAGCCCCGCAGGGAACTGGCTTAACCGTGAAACTAACCTTGCAAAAAATGGAATAATTTTTCCTCACTGATGTGCTCCCTAAACCAACTCTGCAATCGCAGGGGTACCCGTAGTGGAAAGGAGATGGCAGATAGGCCCAACGTGTCAGGGTGCCGAGACACAGAATGGCCCCTCCAGCATCAGTGTGACATTGGGTTATCTGTCACCTGCATGCAGCAGCAGTAGCCTGGCCTTTTGGCTACCCTGACCTGACAGCAGGCTGCTGAGAAAAGGTGATCCTGCCTACAACCCACGGATGTGTACTCCCTTTGCACCCCTTACATGGGATCTGGTAACCTTCTGACTCTAGTCAGCTGATCGATCCGGTGGAAAAGTAACACTTCAGAATGTAATGAATTTTCCATTGGCCAGACAGCTGAATTGATCCAGTTTGTGACCACATAGCCACAGGATCGAGGAAGGCAGAGACCTGGAAGTGCAGGAAAGCAGAACTGCTCCTTTCAGCAGCCATCCGTCATTAAATCAGCTTAACTGCATCCTGTGCACATGACTTGATGAGCAGCGCAAACCAGGCCAGCCCAGGGACTCATGAAAATGATGGGGTTTGCTCCAGCCACATTCTGCCGCCACCTCCTTCCTGCTGGTACCAGCAGTTGTTGCCCATTACGTGAGCCAAATCTGAAAAGTTAAGTGTAAAGAAAAAAATCAGCTATTTTCACAGAGTGATATGGCCCATCGCATGATGCCTGTTGCTGACACAAAAGACAGAAAAGGGACAGAAATGTGACAGCTCTAACTTAGATGAAAAGTGTGCTGAGACCCCTCAACCCCAAAACGCCAGGGAGATCGGTGAGCCCCAAATGGCAACATCAACACCAGCCCTTTTGCAAGGACACGTGGGATTATGCCCTAAAGATGCTTTAGCCAAGGCCACGCTGCATAATCAGGCATGAGGAATACAAAGAGCACTAGCTGTTCTGTGCGATGCCTTGTCTCGCAAACATTTCTATTATTTCACTTGATTTGTGCTCTTCAACTGCCCTGCAATGTGGTTTTGACAGCTGTGTTGCCTGGCAGCCGCTTGGTCACAGCTCGGGATGTAATTACCAGGAAAGGTGTATCTGCACCCAAAAGAATAATGGATCCTTAGTGTACGGGCTTCACAAAAGGACCATGTTCTTTGTCCAAGTCTTTAGGCGCTGCTACACTACAAACAGCAGGAAGACAACTCAATAAAGTGTGTCTTACTGTGACAGACTGGGGTATAACCAGAAGTAATTTGATTATGTTACGAAAGGGTAAAATTATGCCAGTGCTCGGAATGTCTTGTTTGTTTTTTAACTGAGCAAGGTAAGTATAACTTGTGAACAGTGTCGAAAGATAAATAAATATGCTCTGCAGCACATTTAAAAATAATCAGCTGCCAGATAACATAATTTGGACTAACAATTGTCAGGAAAATGGACTAGATAGTAGTTAGGTCTTTCTATTTCTAGTTTGGATCATTCCAGTTTGGGCGAAGATTGTGATAGGGATTGTTTAAAATTAAATCTTATATTGCTTTTTTTGTGAAGTTGCAGAAGGTTTAGCTTGGTGAATGAGTCTGATACCTGTTCTTTTTCCTCACAGGAAAGGGGCGGGGGGGAGAGCAAAACTAGATCTGGTCAGGAAGTATTTGGCAAAACAGTTTCATTTAAAAAAAACAAAACAGTGTGTTGCACCCAAAATGTTGTGTTCAGAGTATCTTGCTTTCAGTGAATTGTCACTGAAGGGAGAGCAGGGCTCTGCAGGAACGGGGTCCCTGTTCTCGGCAGGTTTGGCCCCCGACTGACTGCGGATTCCCTGCCCCTCACAGGCACCAGCAGCAACACAAAAAGGGATATCAGATCCACTGACCATGTGCAGGCACTGGGGAACTTCCAGTTCTCCAGATTAAACACTTTTAATTTGGTCCTATATAAAGCAAAACCAAGGACATACTCTCTCTGGTGCTTCTACCAAGAAATCTAGGTTTGCAGATACTTCCCACAGTAGAGCCCGGACAAGGTTTTGTTCTCTTGCTTGGAAGAGACTTCATATAAATATAGGAACATGTATGTTTAAATGGATACAGGATGGAGTCTGGAAACCTAAGCAAGTTTACCGCAACTTTACAGATGTGGGGCCTGGGAGTGTCTGCTTTTTTTGAATGTGTTTGTTTTTCTTTCATGGTGTAGCACAATCAAAAGAAATGCAGTAAAAACAATACAAGTTGTTTCATGCCTGTATGTGTTTCATATCAGTTTTTAAGTAGATCACTGCAAAAAAAAGAATTATCTGGAATCAGACATTTCCTGACAAAGCATAATAAACACTCATTTTGAGCTTAAAGTATTAGGAGTTCTTGACTCTGTTGGAATAATTGATAGATGCCACTTCGAATTTCCCTGCAGGAGATGAAGATAGGTGGTGCAGGGATAGAACTGGGGAGTACTGGGGTGCGGGAGCCAGATGTGAGGAACCCACCAACAGGCAGCAATCCTGAGCCAGCTGCTTGCAGTAGTCCTTTTTGAATATTTGCTCTCCCTGACCTTGCAGAAGTCATTCAAAAGAAAGCAAGTTTTTTCCAAAGCAACAACACCCGCCATACAACCAGCCAAACATCACTTTCCCTTCCCCAGGCGGTCCTGCCAGAGTGGGGACGGGGGACGCGATGCTTTTCTACCCTTTCAGAAACCGAGTTGATTTTCTTCTTCCCATCTCTTCAGAAAGCAAGCAAGCAGGTTTTTCTTCATAACACCTCTTCTTCCATGCAGGAGGAGGCAAGCTGTGTGCTGCCCATCTCCCCATACCACATCTGGATGAACCTCAAAGGAGGTCCCCTTCTGCAGGACTTGGCCCGTGCTCTCACAAGAATCATATCCTGCGAACTTAACTTTGCCAAATGTCCAGGCCCAATGCATATGAATCGCAGACTGTCTTTGTCATGCTCTGAGACCCTGCCTGCTCTCAGGCCCCTGACATGGGGTAGTCCAGCCTGGCAGATTTTTGTTTCTGGCTTTAAACTTGCTATGTGCAATAACCCAGTAAACGAGAAGGGCTGGGGGAAGGCTTTGCTCCATCCTGCCGCTTCGGTGCTTCAAAGGAGTTTTGGGGCACATTCCCCAGTCCCAAGAAGGGACATGTGTGGCCCTTATCACTTCACCCACAGTGCAAGTGTGGCAGGTGACCATCCAAGCACCGTGCTGTGGGCTGGGGATGCACGCTGCAGAAGTCTGGGCACCTCTCACCTTCTTCTGCTTTGAAAAGTTATCATCAGTTCATCCAGCTTCAAAACAAAACCAATCTGTTCACCCTCAGAGCTGCTAGGGATCAGCTTTTTGGCTGAATAACTGGCTTTAGGCTTTTGAGTTGTTAGCTCTCTTCCACCTGATCAAAGAGGGGGATCTCAGCTGCATTTTAAACATTGGTATCACCAACTTACTGTGGATATAAATAGCATAAATCGATTACCAGAGCCATATACATCAGGGGTGTATATGTGGGTCATACATACTTTTTTTTTTTTTAAGAAGTCATTGATTTAGTTTCTCAAGTCTTTTTTTTTTAAAGAAAAATTTCCAGCTGGTTTAGTACCGTGTCATCACATAGAACAAATATTCAGTGACTTAAGCTCAGAAGCACTGCTTGCAGCATTTTCGAGATGTGAAAGACCTGCAAAATGTAACGTACGCTCAGCAACAGAAAGATACCAAAATGGGAACGGGGCATGAGGAAGCAGGAGATCAGTGCAGGGTGTGACTTGAAAGACAGCAGAACAGGAGAATAACTACAAAAAAGAGGGAAGAGGTGAAAGATAAAGGAGATGTATGAGTAGGTGAAATATTTCAAGTAGTATCATGATTTGTGTGACTCATAGCTGGAAAGGCTGAAGCTGCCTCTATTAATTCAACCCCCAGTTTTCTCTTGATGGCCCGTGAACCTTTTGACTTTAGTATCTGGCCCTTTCCCCCCCTGCGTCATGCTAACAGCCACCTGCCCATCTGCCCCCAGCGCCTCTTCCAGGCTTCAAAACTTGAGGCATCTTCAAATGGCTGCTCAGTCCGTGTCCTGCCCGTGAGTCATCCAGGGAATCAAGACACGGTCCCTGCTATTGACTGTTCAGCGCTCAAAGATGAGAGAACTCAGGAGCATCCCGAGCCACTGGGTTTGCTACTGCCGTTGTTTGAACTAGAATGGGGGCACTGGTCAGAGGATGGGTAGGAGGGTGTTTGTGTGGGGGGGTGTTTGTAATCCTAAATGGATCTCTTTTTGCATTTCCTTTAGTCATTTGGTCCTTTTTAAGACTCACTGGGCCATGATGACAAAGGCAAAATTAATGTAAATACAGCCAAAAGCATTGTTTGGTGCATGGCAAAACTTTTGCATAAAAACCCAAGGAAGAACATGTTTGCTATGGTAATTGTGATTTGCCAGAGCTAATGAACCTGACTCAACTCTTCAGTTTGATTTGTCTTTTTAACATACTTGGAAGCAGGGGACCTTATGACCCCTCAGGGAAATTAAAACTCTTAAAGGTCTCGTGTCTGGCCTTTTCTGTCAAAACAATATTGTCATTGAGCTATTGCTCTTTCTCTTACAGGCCAAAATTAAACTCCAAAGCCAATAAGATCCTCCATGCAGTTTGTTCAGTATTTCTTTTTTTTTTTCATTAAAGACAGAAATCTCAAAATGACAAATCAATACCTTTTAATTAAAAATTAAAAAAGAAACACGTAAATGGACTCGTGGAATCAGGAAGTTTTTCTAACAGCTGCAACCAAAATTCAAGTTCCTTTACCCCCAGGCACATGGATATACACGTGATTTTTTTTTTTTTTCATGTTCAATGTGAGAAGCTTTACATACATTCACAGAAGAGATTGTGTAGGAGGTTTTGAAAGAGACAAATTGCAATTAGGTGCTAAATTCTCACTGAAAGTCAATGGAAATTTTTCCTGTGTGATTGATGGTTAATCTTCACATTTGTCTTTTCTTCCTTAGCTGTTAAATTCTGTATTTATGTTTAAATTCATGTTTTCTGTTTTAATTCAGATTTTATGTTTCTTCTCAATATATAAGTGTGAGGATGCTTTAACCTGATTTAGTAGAAACTGAGTTTAAGACACTGTGCTGCCTCTGTGTGCATATGAAACCTCGCTGTGAATCTTCAAACACTTAAGCTTGTTGAGCACATTTGACAGAAGTATTGAAATCCAAAAAACTATTAAGTCCTTAAAAGTATTTTGAAAATAGGCAGCCAGTTAAGAGCTGCGGTTAATGCTTCACTGAGGTAAAAAGTGCAGTGTTTCATATGAGACCTTAGAAAATCCAGATAGGGTCTCAACCTTAAGACACAAATCCATAGAAAATCAGGTTTCATTGATTCCCCTGCTCACAGAACCACTACAGAACTGTGAGAGAGACATGTTTCTATAGCATATACATCCCTACAGTGTCCACTCAGCTTTCATATGAGCAAGCCGTAATGTAACAGTAATGACTTTCTCGTATGATTATATTATCATTTACAAAAAGAGATATTTGCATATATGTGCACACATATATGCAAGGTTGCCTTTTGTTTTAAGTACAGTGTCAGTATCTCTAGCTGCCTCCATGTGAACAGACCTTAGGCCCACATAAGCTCTTTGATGAAGGGAAAATACAAAACCACATGCCAAATATTTTGCGTTTCCAGCATAAACCTAGGTCCATGTTGACAAGCTTTTCCCAGGGATAGTAAACCCAGTAAAATATTTTCATTCCAATTTCTTCAGAGGTTGGAAAAATCAACAAAAGAATAGCATGAGACCGATTGCCAGAAATAATATTACCATTTTAAACATAAAACCATCTCACAACATCTTGTGAGTAATAAAATGCTTTAAAACATTTTCTTTAATTTGGTTTGTTTGTGTTGTGTTCTGGCTTTTGTTTTGTTTTACATGTGCCTGATTATTCCTGCTGAATAAGAGCACCGCAGCTGTTGAACAGAAACAGCAAGGCAGATGACTGAAAGAGAAAATCGTGTCTGATCGGGGGTTCAGAAGAGAGTCTCCACTGTACAAGGGGTGGTGTAGGTTTGCTCAGTGACTAGATAGATTTCCCTGGTTTTGTTAAGGATGACATTCCCTTCTGGTAGAGGTAGTCAAGTGCAGCCAGACTAGCACCAGCAGATGTAACATGGCTGTGGACAAATCCAGGTGGTTTTGTCCTTTCCATTCGGGTGGTGGTAGAGCAGGGAGACCTCACTCCAGCAAGTCTGCTGGCATAAGCCAAAGGCCAGGAAGAGATGTTGTCTTCCACATCTGCCAGTGCAGGAAGGCCAAGTGCTCTTGAAGCGAGCATGTGCCTATGGTCTAGTAAATGGCTTTTGAATGGACCTACACAAGGGCATTTTCAACTCTGTGTCCAGAGTTACGGCTTGATGAGCCCTCAAGTCTTGCTCCAGCAGCCCTCCTGGGACTCCTGACTGTTCAGTTGTCCTATGGGACAACTGTTCAAAGGGTCTGTGGAAAAACATGGTCAAAGCAATCTTGTCTTTTTTTTTTTTGTAATGACCTGTTCAAGGAAGTAATAGACAGCAGAGGCAGGGAAGGAGAGGTGGCGGACCAAAACAGTTCTCCCTGTGCTGAGATATCCAGCACACCTGGAGAAAAGAAGAAATTGGCTGTGTCCTGCCTACCCCAATCTCTTCCCCCTTCAACCTCCTCTAACTGCTTACAGACACCCCTGGAGATTTCTGAAAGGCAACAGGAGTCGGGGGTTTAAAGAAATTGGGAGAGCAAACCAGTTTGCCCTAGGACATAAACTGGTGTATCCCATAGAGACTATCCATGGAAGGTTATGGATGCTGGCTTGTAAAGAGTGGTGGGTTTCAGTGAGAGCCTCGGCTACCTCTAGAGATGGAAATTGTTTATGATTTTTGATCTTGCCAGGTGTACTTCTATGTGACAACAGTACTAGCTCTGGGATGCGCATGGATTTAGCTGTCTGAAATGTGTTTAGGTCACCTGGGAGCACCCACCACTGTAAAACAGGACACCTATGGTCCAGTCCCCTGACAAGCTGCATCAGCAGCCCTGCAAAACCTGCTGGAGGAGAGACCCAGCAAACGCACAGCATTTTTCTGGACCTACGCATGAGAAAGACGTAAGATGAATTTTCCTTGCCCATGAGAAAAAACTGTTCCCTCTCAATGAAGCCCTGGAAAAAGACCTTTTTTGTACTCTGCCTGCAAGACATTTACAGTGTTTTCTGAGACTTGGATATAGTACCATTGCAAACAATGTTATATCTGTAACAGTAATGAAATAAAATTATAAAGCCATATAAAGATTACGCTATTTCTAACAAAATACCAAACCAAATTAATCTAATTAACAAGTTGATATTGAACGTACTAACTTACGGACAGGCAATTCTCAAACTATCTAATGATGTATTAAGCTAACAGCCCAAACAACAGCATGTATCAAAGGAAATTTAAGAAGACAGACATTCTGCCAACTAGAGGACTTGGCTAAACTAATACATTCATAGCTGAGACTAATTTTTGAATTAGAGCTTCAATAATACTTTTATGGCAGCCTGCCTAGACTGTTGTGGTTAGACAATAGCAATTCTTCCCTTTTCTTCCAGTATTTTTATTCATTTGCAACACAATTTGTGAAGAATATAACTTGAAAGCCAGCCCAGCATCCCACATCGCAATTAACAGTCAAACCTTTAAGATAATTATTAAGACATACATTATTGCCCCAAACTTATATGTGACTGCCTAAACACAGTCAGATATTTACAGCTAGACACTTATTTCTAAACATTGTCCTCAGCAGTGATTCTAAAAAAACCCTAACAGACATTAAAGAAGGAAACAGAAAAATACGTAATTATATATTTGAGTTTCTACTTCCCAATTCTTGGCAAACTGCATTTGTCTCAGGGAGACCACCTTGCTCTTTAATTAAGACCTAGGTAGCTTTCTGGTAATAATAAACTAATGGACTAGTAAGCTACTCTTACTGGCTTGTATTGACTCAATTTCTAGTATTGTTTGGTGCTTCTGACTTGTGAGAAAAAGAGAGTAAATACCTGTTGTAAATCTTTCAAAGGTTCAAGTGTGTCCCTTCCCACAGTTTTTCAACAAGCTAATAAAAGGCACCTGGGAAAAAGGGAATGTAAGTGGCTGGAGAAGGCTGATAAAAATAGGATGCAATATAGTGAGTCCCTCTAAGCTTATATTAGGCCTGTATTACAAACTAAGAACATGTTCCTATCAGCCTTCACTGAAGCTGCCAGTCAGTAAGTACTGATTACTGATTAAGTAATTCATGAAAAATTCTATTTTGGCAAGTGAGAATGCCGTCTGAATGGGAAGTTATTAAAACTAAATGGGTCATGTAAAATCAGACAATTTGTCCTGTGAGTTCCACTGACAAAGCTGTGCCAATTTGGACGATGTCTGAGAACTTCTTACTCTGTTTGAGAACTTCAAAGCACATCGGATCTCATTAAAGACCAAGTAAGTGCATTTCAAGGTGGACAAAAATGTAATGGAACAAGTTCCTCATATTGATTCTTCACCTTTGGGTTTTGTTTATTCACATGTGAACTGATCGACCAGGCCCCCCTTTCCTGTCAGTGGAGAGAAACACGAGTTTGTAGGTTTGGATTCAGCCACTGTGTTTTGGATGAAGCATGTCTTCTTACAAGTGACATTTTTTCTTCACTGACTATAAAGTGAGTTAAGGCAAGCAGCTCAAATCTAGACAGCTGCGCTGCAGACACCTAAATTTTTCACTGGGTTTTCATTCACACTTCTGCAAAATGGGCGTAAAATGTAACTAAGCCAGGAGGGAACATTTACATTATCCATAGCAATGCAGATCGATCACGTACAGTACAAGGAATTTTAAAAGTGGACTTTATAGGCCTGCTCCACAGTTGTTCAATTCTTACCAAAAGCTGCACAGATTTGTGTTAAGAGCAGAACCCATCTATATTGCTGGTTTATTTATATCTTTTTCTTTGCAGAGTCCAAAATCCCCTGCCACTAATTCCCTGTCACTGAGTGTTCCATAATACAAATCTATATGCAACAAAGTTTGTTATATCTAACAAGAGTTATATTGATCTCATATACATTGTACAATACCTGTGATTGGCAGTTTATCAGTATATCAGTTGTTGGCTTGTTTATGCCAAAAAAAAAAAGTGTTTGAATAACTTCAGCCAAAGTTAACAAATCTCTCAGGTAAACATATACCATGCATGCCCTACATGTTCATTGTGTTGGATATCAATTACATGCCTTAATTAAATAAGCAGGCTTTATCTTTTGTTACATCACAAGAAAATGATATATACCTGCCTGTAAAACTATTTGGTAGGATACACAAGACTGAGTCTGAAACCTTTGTCCTACCTAAGTTATAGGGAAAACACTATCTTTCAGGAAAGCCATATACAAGCAGGCCATTTGTTGTTTAACCTGTTCTCTGGAGGCTGTATTGCTACAGATGAATAAACAGTGCTTAGTCTAAGGACACTGGTCGGACTCACTGCATTTGCCAGGCCGCTCGCAGCCAGTAAGCACAACAGGGGAGAGGAGCAGCGGATAATGTCTGGCCAAGTAGCTAGTCAGATGCTGCTTGCCCGCCCAGCCATCAATGTTACGGACATCACAACCATCCCATTGACAGACCGTCATTTCATTAGGATACCGGCTGTAAGTCCAGGGCCTCTGACTTGACCGCAAAGACTTCACCTACCGTCAAGGTTTGCTAAAATGCAAATGTCTTCTTCCCTGGAGGAAAACGTGAGGGGCTTGTGGGGCATTACCACTGACACCACTGACAATCAGCACGCTGACTACCATATGTCCCTGTCTTCCTACCATCTACATATGCCTCCCTAGCTTTCTGGCACCGCATGTGTTCCCCTGTCAGATGCATGAAACGTGAGTGCCAAGTGACAGAAAATAAAAGCTGAGGCTGTCCCACACTCCCACAAAACCTTCCTGCCCACCTCCTTCCACTGATGCTGCCAAATCTCACCCCAAGCCTTCCTGTGATTCACAGATGATTTAATCAGTTCTGAACAGATAGATCTTGTGATCGAACAAGCACCAGAAATGCAAGGCACCATAAAAGGACACCACCATACCCAGCAGTCCATCAAGGCTCCCAGTGCCCATTACCTCCAACGAGCACAAAGTTTTACGTGCTGAGGAGAGGGCATGAACCGAGAACTTTGAATACAACAATTACTTTCCCTCCATCATGGTAAGCAGGTGCCACTTGACAAAAATAACTGACATGGAACCCACAGGAGAAGGCTCTCTTCTTCAAAGACACAGTTTGGCATGCAAAGTGTCCCAAGTGCATGGGTAACAGCCTGCTGTTGACTATGGTCAACCCTTCTCCACTCTATTCCTAAGCAAGCTCACAAATAAAATAACCAAAGATGAAGTGTAGACTGTATAACTGAAGCTTAATGTCTATATTCAGATCCAGGACTTGGATGTGAAACCGTTTTAGTAGATGCAAAATCTCCTCTAGTCAGTGGCTAGACAGAAAACAACCTTTCTCACCCTCCTGGAACTGCCTAAAGCATTTGATGCTGTCTCAGGGACTTGGTTCCTTTTCCTGAGAAAAAACACAAGGTCCTGGTTAACAATCTGAAATGGTCTGACCTCTTTCTGCAGCAGGGCACTCAAAAACTAATGAGAGAAAACTGCAGCTTTATCACAAACTTTCACACAGCTCTTCTTCAACATCTACAAGCAATCACTAGATACAGCAGTGGGAAAACCAGCACTTAAGTTCCAAGTTGTTATTTGGAAAGTCACTTGTGTCATCTTTCTGAAATCTAGACCTTGCATACCATCATCTAACAGTCATTCCTGGCTGGCTAGTAAACTTGTCCCTGGTAGACTATAATCTGGTTTTAGTAAGTCATGCCTTGATCATCCATCATCTGACTATAGCATCCAATATATGTTGGCACAAAACTGCAATTACTGTAAAATACTGCCAAGTATCTTCTCAGAAACACAGGCTATCACAACATGCCAAACTGCTGCCACAAGAAGCCACCGTGTTGCACACAGTTCTCCCCTGAGGAGGAGCACACAGTAAAGCACACCACAGACCCGACTCAATTTGCTCAGCACACTGTGAGAATGTGCAATGCAGTTGCAGCGTAAGAACCCCACACAAGTGGGGGGTGAACATATATATTTACGAACATCCACGCTCAGCTGAAAGACTGCAAGCGATGACAAATTGAAATTACTTTTGAAATTGATTCCAACACTTAATTATGCTCACAGTTAAAACTTTGCTTTTTAGAAAGATAGTTATAACAAGCATTTGAGTCATCTAATTAAAATGTGATTCAGAATACATAAGCCTGAGAGCCCAACTTCCCTGCATGTCCAAAGGGAAAGATATGGATACTAGCACATGGCTCAGAGCACCTAAATAGATGCATAGATTCAGACAGTGTAAATATCTATCTTTGTCTTCGTTAGTTTAAGATAACCTAAAGCCATGTTCCAGTTCAGGTTTGTCACCTTCACGTAATTACTTTTGATATAGCAGAGAGACATCGAAGCAGAGCAAATCTGTTTGTGGATGTAGTGAGAATTGTAATACTGCAACACGCAATCAGCAGCACAGCTGGAACTTCATCCCACACTTCTGCGCCTTGCTGGCTTGGGATAGGCTTAAGTACGTACTTATGCCCGGCTCAATGGGGCCTGTAGAAACAGATTTCAGCTGTTATAACAATGCTTTTGTCTCTGGCAGGCATCTGTGTGAGGGATTCCAGCTTCTCCAGTTTCCTGAGTATTGCTCGTTTCCTGGAACATTTGGAAGTGTCACAAACGTCTTCCCCATTTCTCTGCCAACCTGTCCTCCAGGCCAAATGGTTCAAGTGACTTTGATTCACTTTTACTGGAGTGTCTCTTTTATTTCTGATAAGGTGTAAACAAATAACCAAGAGTGCTGGATAAAAACAAACAAACCTCCCCATGCTTCGTTTCTTGTCTACTGTCACATGGCAAAACTAAGCGGTACAAAAGATTTGCCTCATGTTCACCATCTACTGACTTCAGTGGCTACTCCTTCAGTCATAAAACTCGGGCTTTGTTCTTCTTTGTAGCTGTTTTCCAGCGTATCCAATGCTGTACAACTTTGGGGCAACTCTACACGCTGCTCTCCAGAAATGCGATGCTGCTCTCATCTCATAGCAGCGCAACACTGGCTTGTGCTGGTGTAGGCAGGGGGCCAGGAGGCATTCAAAAGCCGTTGAGGCTCCCACGTTGCTGGCAATGACTGTGTCCCCTCATCCCCCACCCTCGTCATTCTCCTGTTTTATTCCAGCATGAGGCTCAGAAGAAGAAATAACAGACTGGACAGAACTATCTCAGGAGCAGAGCAGGCCCTCAAGGTCATCATGGGTAGACTACCTGATTTTCTTCTGTATCAATGACAACACGACTATTTCAGTTTCACATCTCACTGGCAAAAGCAGGAGCAGAACAATGTGGGGCTGCCTTGGCTTTCTGAATGATTGAGCATATGTTCTCTCTCTGCTCCCACGTAGCGTAAAGCACAATCACTGTCTTTTGTTGATGGTGTTTTGCTTTCTGAAAGATTGAATTCTACATCCTGGCTTTCAAAAACCCAGTTCACAGTGTTCTGGATTTGCCTGCTCTAGTGAATATAGGGGCAGTAGTAAAACGCCAGCGTGGGAGTCAGTGCAGGGTGACTGCTGCAGTTTTTACACTCAGCCATGCAGAAGGCTTTGGTCGATGTAGGAAATAGTTTTCTAACTCCTTCACGTACACTTTCCTGCTGGAAATTCTTTACAGACTGTTGTTTCCCTCACCCGAAGTTTTACAAATGAATCACCACACGAATCTGACTTTCCTTATGCATCTTTTAAACAGCCCAACCAGGAACTGTTTTGTATTCAAAAGAGTCTCAAGAGGGCGAAGGGTTAAAATCTAACCCCCCATTGACAGACATTTAGAAAAGCATGCTGTACTACAATGTCACCTTACCTTTGCTCTTGACGCTGAAGTTTCTGGGAAAAATGTGCAATCAACACACTGGTAATGCACAGATGTACTCACACAACATACGCACCGCAAAATGTCTTAAATTTTATTTACTCTTACTTGGCTCTTTTTGGCATGTCCCACTATGTGCATTTCTATACATGTTTGCAATGATTTTAAGAAAGTGTCTTTTGCAGTGGTATCTCTAAATCATTGAGCAGTCTACCCGTTACTGCCCCTATAAACTGTCTACAGAATATATAAACACAGTGCCTTTTATATATGCGTCAACCTGGATTATGTCATTGGCATCAGTTAATCTCCATTATATGCATTTTTTTTAAAAAGGCTGTCCAGTGCAAAGCTTTATATAAAAAATGGTGTGGATAGAGGCACTAGGTTAAAACAACTGAGTTCCCATGGCACAGGCGGTCCATCAGCTGAATCACAGTAATTGACCACGTGCATGTTCTTAGCATGCCCCAATTGCAAAGTAAAATGTGTTAGTTTAAACCACCATGAAGGTGCTCGCACCCTCAGTCCACAGGATGCAGTGTGGCTAGTACAACTTACAGTCCTCACCATGTCTTAGGACAGGCTTAACTCTGAGCTTGGTATAGCTTGGAAGCTTCCACTGTTATGTGCCAGGCAATAAAGAGCCAGAAGAGCTGTTCATTATTATCAGATTACAGTACGGAAAAAAAAAGAGATCAAGAACTACCCATCAAAGCTGCTTCAAGCAATGAGGCATAAGATATCTCCACCGCCTTGGGCTGGTCAAAACAGTGAAATCTCACCATGTCATGAATTGTGAATCTTGGAAGCATGTGGTCCACCTCAATTCTCAGCAGTTTCAGAAAGTTATAAAGCTACCTGAAACAGAAAACTGACATTTCAAAAGCTCCCATGAAACAGTTTTTTTAAATTTTGGGTTCACAGTATAAAATTGTTTCATTTTGGCTATACAACCTGTTTATCAAACAGATATGCTGTGATTTTATATTACAATGCTGCTGCTACTGTTCCTAGCATCCTTTAATACAATCCAAAACAATGCTTACTTACTCATTTAGTGAAACAGGTTATTTGATACTATGGAAAAATCTGCCTAATATTGATAAAACAAGCAAAGTCAGGTGATTCTTTTCAACCTGATCAAAAGTTTTAGCAAAACCCAAAGGCTTCTGTGAAAATTTTTTATTTGAAAAAAAGGATATACTGCTGCAGGGGAAATGTCTCCTTCCTTAGTCAAATATTGAAACTATATAGTGAGTGAGTAGTAAAGAGTGCTTACAGCGTTTGCTAACTACAAATAGGCAATACAGGTCTTAGCCCAGTACAAATCCATACTTTGCTGGTCTTGGCTTTAGTCCCTTCACTTTAGGCCTTAGTCTTTCCCACACTTCACTTCCTCAAAGATTTCTGGAAACCCAAAGGAGATTTAAACAAGAAAAATAAACTCCTATTAGTCTTTGAGAAACACAGCTACTTTCTAAAAAGAGTCTCAAAATGGAAAGCAGACCGAATAATCAGAATTTGATTTTATTCAGACAGCTGGTTAAATTTTTCAAGTCCTGAATATTCTTCTCGAAGTTATCTCCATCACAGGAGAGAGAAGCAGTAGCAGAATTTATGCGTAGTTCAGAAATAACTAATACAAGACAGATGAGAAACTGGACCATCGGGTTCAAAAGATGACATTCAACAGTCAGTATAATTAGCATTCCATTATGAATGGTGATACCAATACTGGCACTGTTAAATATCTTCATCAGCAACCCGTATGGTGGGATGGAGTGCACCCTCAGCAAATGCACAGATCAAACCAATATAGTCAGCATGTGGAAAGAAACAGTTTTTCTCCTTGGTGTTAGTGAAGCCACTGTGTCCAGTTATACATCCCCCAGTACAGAAGTGAGATCAAAAAAATGGAGTGAGCTGAGCAGAGGGCCACCAAGATGGTTGGGGCTGGAGCACCTGCCCAGTGAGGCAAGGCTGAGGAAACTGGGTTTGTTCAGCCTGGAAAAGAGACGGCTTCAGGGGGACCTAACAGCAGCCTGTCAGGACCTTTGGGGGATTGCAGAGAAGACGGAGCCAGATTCTTTTTAGAGGTGCACAGTGAAGGGATGAGAGGCAACGGGCACAAATTTCATCAAGGGAAATTCCGGCCAGATGGAAGGAAAACAATTGCACTGTGAAGGTGGGTAAGCAATGGAAGAGGTTGTCTGGAAAAAACGTGTGGTCTCCATAGAGATACTCAAAATTAACTAGACAAAGCTCTGAGCAACCTGATGTAACTTTGAACCTGGCCCTGCTCTGAGCTGGGGCCAGGACGAGATGACTTCCAGAAGTCCCTTTCAACCTAAATTTTTTTTGTGATTCTGTGACTCTCTTAATTTATAAAATAAAATTAATTTCTACTTTAAAATGCTTTATATAAATTTGTAAAGAAAGGAAAGTGAATGCCTTAAAATGTAACCTTTTAATTCATACAATCAGGTAAAATGAAATTATTTATGATTTAGAAGTACTACACGAGCCTTTAATCATGCAAATGACAACTATTGCTTTCCTTCTCTACAGGTTCATAAGCTGCGCTCATCAACATAATATCTGATCAACTTCTAGCAGTGCTCCAAGCAACATGACTAACATCTGGCATGTAGTTTGTTTCATGGTTACTGGCATTCTCTTCTATCTGTTTAGATCTTGACTCCTTTTGTTAGGGACATTCACATAAACAGGATGTTTCTCTTTCTGCCTGTACTGATATCATATTGATGCGAGTTCTCCTGCAATAGCCATTTTTAGCAAGGTAACATTAAAGGCGGTGATTACCAGCAAACAAAATCAAACCTGCATTCAAAATGACAAAATAAAATGGAATCTTGTCCAGATCCTGCTAGAAAAACTGCTCTCTGTCTCCACTTTATCTGATAGCAGCAAATGTAATTTGCACAGCTGCTCTTCAGGGACTTACACAAAGGCTTCAGGCTCTGGGAAGACCTAACCTTTGTTTCTTTCTGGGCTGATTCTATCTCATTTTTATAAGGTCATAAATCAAGGCTAGAGAGAAAGAAAATATATTTGGGCTTTTGAATGCAAAATGAATGAGAAAAAAAGCTGTCATTTAAAGCAAAGTCCTCCCCCCAACCCTTTTTCTTCCCAAGTGCAAGCTCCCTGCTGTACAAATCAAAAGTATGCACTGAGACAGTGCCTAAATCTTTTATGAAATGGGCCCTTCACTTGCACTTCAATGGAGCTTGCTGTGCATTAAAATTTCTTTTAATGGCAGAAGGAAATAATTCTGCAGTTAGGGCAGAGTGCTCCCTGCTGCACCTGGTATTTGGGCTGGATATGGGGCGGATGAACTACAGAAGAGAAAGAGAATTGGTGTTAGTGCCTTTACGTAGCCTCCACATGGACCACAAGACCTGAAAGTCCCTACAGACCTGGAAGGGTATAAAACACGTAGCTCTTGAGACCCATAAGGCCCCTATACATAGTCCCTGCATAGTTCTTATGTCGACACTTTGTCACCTGACCTGCAATGTCACCCGTCCTGCAGCAGGGATGTGGTAGCACAGGGATAGTTAAGCAATCCAAATCTCAAGCCAAGGTGGGAAGCCAGCAAGGATGGCCAAGGTCAACATCGCTGGGTTGCCCAGGGACCCAGCTGCATGCCAGCACTCTCCAACAGGGCGCACATGGAAGTGCCCCTGGGAAGGTACGACTGTCTTCCTCAAATGAATGCCTCCTGGCCTTCCCTCAGCCCTCCGGTGTATTCATCTCACGGCTCGAGAACACATGGGGGGTTTGACATGAGATAGTTCATGGACATGCACCAATTTGCCCAGCCATGGAGAAGTGGATTCTCTGCTGTCCAGCATGCTCCTTTCTTACTCAGCTCTCTTCCTTCTCTCCAGCCACTTTGTTGCCTGCACAAGTCCCCGCCACTAACCACAAGGCAGAGGATATATGAGTACTACCTTGTTTCCCCAAATCTTCCCTCTTGCACAATATCCTCTGTACCATAGGAGGCATCTCTGCAGTTCCTCACCGTTTTGCAGACATCTGAGTGTTGAAAGAATTGCTTCGTTCTTTTCTTAAGTTGTTGACATTCATATAGCCCAGGCAAGACTAACTCAGATCAATGCAGCTCACAAGGGTGCGTGCTCACAGATGTATTAGCACCAGCCTTCAAAGCAACCCCCTCAAGCCCAAAAACAACAAAAAAGGAGGCTTCAAAGGATATCTCTACCCCCTCCACAACATAACGTCCCATGCTTGCTGCAAACAGTAGTAACAGAAAAATCTGCCCTAACAAGATTCAAGGAAGACATTGAAGTAAACTCAGCTGGATTCCCTAGGAAGAACAGACTCCTCCAACATGGAAGAGAGATTTTTTTTCTAAATGGTAGGTATGTTTAATAATACAAAAGCTGCAGTACCATCGTCCAAATATTTGTTTTTATCTCTGTGCAGGCAAGCCTGGCTCTGTTCAGTCAGGTCTTGCTTTACTATATACTTCCAGCGTGGAATCCTTCCCTACATGTATTTGAGTTTATAAGACCCATGCTACCTTTAATGCACCCTTCATTGTATTATTTGGGTATAAACTCCAATTACAGACTCATGGGTAGAGCAGGGAAAAGCCCTCATTTCCTGATACTTTAACCTAGCGTATTTTAGTGTCTCAGTTGTTGCTTTGTTTTTACCTGGCATCAGATATGAGATATAAATTGCGCTTCGAATAATTTTTCATCATTGCTTCTTGCAGCTGCCAGTGAGTTTATTAAAACTGAAAAGGTAATATCCCATATTCTTTTATGCATACTGTTTTTTCTCTCCCAGTTCCTTTTGTCTGAACCAGAAGTCATGGAATCTAATCAGTTTTTTAAATACAAATTGAAGGAAAAAATACACTAGAGGTGGGGTTTTTTTGAGACCTAGATGTACAGCTATGATAAAAATATTTTCGACATCATGTTGCAGTATGCTACATTTCTGCCCGTGCTCTCTTTGTACATTCTGTATCCTATTTTATTTCAGCTTGTTTCTCTGTGTTCAGAAGTAAACAGTAAAGTGTATCCATACTGGATGTTCTTGTGAAAGCTTGTACTGAAGTACATCTAAGTTCATTCATGCTTTCTAGGTGCTACTGATAATTGTAGAAGTCTGTGATGAGAGAAAAGATATTTTCCCTCTCTTTCTCCGTCTATGTTTATTTGGAATATTACAATAAGATACAAGAAAAGCCATTAGAAATGGCACTGAATATCTTGAATCGCCATTTGTTTTAATCGTGTCTGCATAGTTACTAGCTACTGCCCAATCACTGAAATCTCATTTCCTTCTCTGAAAATTAATAACAAAGAACCACCACATAATTTTGGGAAGCTACATGCCATAGCTGCTTCCCGCAGTCATCCTCCATTCTCATCTTCTCATGATAATTTACCACAAACTCCAACTGCACAGCTGAGTAATGACTACCGTACATATAGGCAGATAGATGGATAGCCTCCCCATATATCTTTTGATTTCCATATCTACCAGATTAAGGGCACACTATCTGGAATGTCCTTTCCTATAATCTTGTTCAGTAAAACATCTTTCTTTCTGTTCCAACTTCAAAAGACAACAAAAAGGTATCTTTTAATCTACAGTGACTGGCAGATGGTCATTACCTAGTATTTTACTTTCCTTGAGTATAGTTTATCAATGCTGCATCGATGCCGTTCTCTCTTTGATGTTAGAAGACTTGAGTTTGCACAGTGGGTTGGTTTTTTTTTTTTTCCAGAAATCACATTCCATTGTCTCTGCAATCATTGTCTATTCTCATTTTCACATAATTGCCACTTTATTAAGCAAAGTATTTAGAAAGTTCCTCCCAAAACCTTTACACTGAGTGCTTTTCAAAAATTAAATGCTAACAGAACAATTTCCTTCTTTTCGCTCCCTTCCATCACTAGAGGAATGTTAATTAGCAGGGCTGTTTTTCTCTTTTTTTTTTTTTCAGTCTTTCCCCCTCAAATTTGTATGTGATAGTTAGACACCATACTGATGTGGGTGGCATAAGAACCAGAATAGTATAAAGAAATATTAGAACAGCACAATATGGGAGAGTACATTGCCTGTTGTAGTGAAGGTACACACGAGAAGAAGCGGTAGTGGGAAAGGCATTTGAGAGAGGAAGCGAAGAAATGGGAGAGAATTTTTATGGTTTACTTTGGACCCAGTCTTGCAACTATCTGCTGCTGAGGCCATACTCTGCAGACCTGACTGCATCATTTCACATGGCACAGAGTCATGGTAGAAGGCGACAACAGCAGAACAGAGCCAATACTGATGCTATGTCAAGTAAACCACAGGAGAAGGTTCACATATTCAAAATTATTGCTTTATTTCATGCAGGCAACTGAATGTTGCAGCACTGGCATTCACAGAATTGTGCTGCTGCTCCAACTGGCTGCTCAGCTTTGATTATAGGCAGACATGGCAGGAACATGCATGAAAATGAAATCTTGGTTGCAGGGGTGCTTGGAGAGCAACTGTTCCAGCAGCAATCACTAGCAAGTGGCAGCCACCACTAGAAAGATGACACTTTTCCAAAGAAGCTGGAGCCAAGAAGCCAGTAGGATACCTTGCAATGGGAACATGGGCACAGAGAAACACAAGCTTTTCCTCCTCACTACTAATTCCTGGTGGACAGTCAAACATCACTGTGGGAGGAAGGCGTTTGAGAGGGAGATGAGGTAGCTCACATCTGAAGGTCCACTGAGCCAAACCCCTAACCTCAGCATTGACTCTTGGTACATATGCAGCTATGTACTGACTTGCACAACAGCCTTCTCATTTTGTGTGCATGGCTTTTAATATCTCCCTCTGCATACTACCTAGTAAATAGCCACCATGCCATTTAGTGTTTACTATAGCTTTTGACAAACTGAATCCTGGCAAATACAGACACAATTCTTCTGAAAAAGTAGAACTTTGCCCATTGAGAATATTTCCTGGCCATTTCTGTGGTGCCCTGCAGGCTCTGTTGGAGGGATGGGGAGAAGGAGATCCACAGCCTCACAGAGCTTATCACATGAATGTGAGTTCAGATAATGCCTAAAGGAACGTTACTCTACTAAGAACATGCTTTATGAGTATGTGTTGAAGAGGTGTACTGCAATGTACACATGCACTATGTAGTCACAGTAAACAGCATGGTGGGATTTGACAGATGTACAGCACTGCCATCAAAAACCAGCTCCTTTCAATATGGAGTGGAGGTTGCAAATAAATATCCCATCTCACCTCAAGCATTTGACATACTGCCAATCTTGAGCAGGAATTATTATCCCCAGTGTTGTATTTTAAAACAAGTTTTCAAAAACACATTGTCATTGCATTGCCAAGGTTCACAATTCATAGAATCACAGAACCACTGAGGCTGGAAGGGACCTTGGGAGGCACCTGACAGCCTCCTGTTGAGGTTTCTTATGGCTTTGCCCAGTCAGGTCTTGAAAACCTCCAGTGACAGAGATTCCATAGCTTCTCTGGGCAACCTCTTTAGTTATAACCGTTTTCAGTTTTCCACTTTTAAAAAAAAAAAAAAAAAAAAAAAAAAAAAAAAAAGAAGACTTAAAAGAGACACTTCCATTCTAGGCAACAGAAAACATTTTTTCTCCTGATTTGCTGAAATGGTTTCAATAGATCTGACAAGTGTCAACCAGTCAGGAGGAAATTCCAGCAGCAGTTACATAAATACCTGAGAACAGGCGTGTTTAGAGAGGGAATGCTGATGCTGATCCACGGCTGTGTCACTACAGGTATTGCTAGACTTAAAAGAGACAACACTACATTAGTAACCGTCATCTGAATGACCCCAGGTCAGTTCTAGTTGGATGAGATGTACATGTAAATATCTTCACATCAAAGAAAAGGGAGAAATAATTACACCTACATCCGCCACTTCCATTTTTAAACCAATTCATCCATTGTGGTTGTCTCTGATCAAAAAGCTACCTCCAAAAAACTTTGCACCAGATATATTTTTTATAGTAGGCAGAGCAGTCCCTTCCTCCTGTTGCGAAGGAACAGATCGTTCAAGACAGGAGCCTGGGCTGTGCTGAAGGCAGTTAAAATTACAGCCAGTTCCCAAAATAGATATCAAAAGCCCAGCAGGCTCCTCTTCCCTCCATGGCTGCCCACGTTGTGGGAACCATTCCACCATTGTTACGCTCGTTACCTCTTCTCCCACCTCCCCAGACCTGAGAAGGAGACCCTGCCTTCTGACCCCATGCTTAGTCCTGCCCACATATTCTCTGGTCCCCCAGACTGGCTGGGTTTAGCTCGAGAATTTAGCCCTGGAGAGTGTCCGCAAATTTGTATAGTTAATTTACATACAAGTAAAGAATAAAATTGGTATCTGGCTGCTTTTTTATTTCCAGACCATGCATGCTGAGGAGAAGCTCAGCCCTGCGCAGGGAAGCAGATTTTACGCCACTGGTGTGTGAGCAGAGAGCTGATGGAATAGATTCCCACGTTCAGCAGATGGCAGGTAAAATACCCCATGCACTCATCCAGGCTGACGGCAAACAGGGAAGCTCTCCTCATCCTTCAGTGGGCACAATTTGTGTTGGCACAGCCCTCAGGCCCCACGAAACCATTCCCTCTCCCTACCTGCAGTATTGCAGAGATTTTTTGCAGCACCCAAAGGCTCAGTAGCGCTAAACATCTCCAGGGTGAGGCACCGTGGAGGCGATTGCAACCTGAACCTTCCACTGAGGTCTCCTGAGTTATAAAGCCATGCTTACAGTCACCTGGCTGGCAAAAAATTGGTATGGATGCAGTTGGCCAGAGAGAGCAGAACTTGCAAGGGAGCTTTCTGCATTGCATCTCCTCCAAGACTTCAGGAGCATTGTACAGCTTGGTCTGAGGACAGAGCTGGGAGCAAGTTCTGGCTTCCCAGTCTCAAGGACACAGGCCCTTCAGATGCTGCAAACTCGCCTTCAACAGCAGTTTGTTGCCAGGGAACCCGCCCCATTCATATCACCCTTCAAGAAAATCCCTCTCTCTCCCCCCTATCTTTTTCAGCCTGTTTAGACAGTGTCAATCCTGAGGCTACCGGTACCCAGACTTCCTCTCCCAGCTCTCTCCAAAACACCAGTAACGAAGCAATCAGGACAGTTCAGCAATCACTGTCTTGATATAATCCTTCCTCTTTGACAGTCGTTAGGAAATAAATCACTCGCTGAAGCCTGCTACAAATACACAACCCAGGCACAGACAACATCCCTAAAAAAGGATGTGAAAGACAAAGACTAATCAAGGATTCTGCAGCTATCAGAGGAAGATACTTTCTATGGCAGAGAAAATATCTCATTTTCCTGAGTATTTCCCATGCAATTTTACCTTCATGCAAACTGTAAACATAGAGTCTGGAGCCCAAGAGATCTCTAGAGGTTCTGTGAATTTTCAACATCATTAAGCATAGGATTAAATGAAATTGGAAGCGAAATACAAGCTTTCTGGTGTCCAGTATAGCTATTCTTACATGAAGGTTAGGTGAGGTGAAGGAGAGATAGAAGTGGCCAGGAGAAAGGTCATATAAAATTTCATCT
Organism: Platalea leucorodia; assembly: GCF_965183815.1. Classification (NCBI taxonomy): domain Eukaryota; kingdom Metazoa; phylum Chordata; class Aves; order Pelecaniformes; family Threskiornithidae; genus Platalea; species Platalea leucorodia. Next base: position 133,293,791 of record NC_138823.1, on the reverse strand, counting down.
TTTGACATAATCTAAATGGAAAAGCTGGAATGGAAATCAAAATAGTGAAACAGCAACCTCAAAGCACTTATTGATAGCAATAGGTTTAGCTTAGAAAAGGATTTTTTTTTTGCTCCAAATATTTTTGTAGGTACTTTGCTGATGTACGAATGCATTACGATACTCTTAGGAGAGGATGAAGCCTCCCCTGATGATGGATCAAACCACGCAGAGAGTCCGGATCAGTGTTTGGGAAAATACAGATCGGGTTTTTTGTGATGTTTGAGGACGAGCATTACCAATTCCTTTCTAGCTATTAGAGACACCTATTAGAGCTTGACACGTGCATATTCACATTTAAATTCCACTTCAGTAGGTTTAGAAATCTATCAGCAGAGTGCTCTGTCCAAAGCCTGCTGCCTATTGCTGAACATTTCTGAAACATGCATTGATTTCAAAAAGGTAATAAATGTATTTTTACTCCAACTTTTAACTGCTTCACTGCAATTTATCTCATTACTCCTCTAAAAAAAGCTGATGAGATTGACAGCTCATTATTTTTTTTATCACCTTTTTAGTGATGATAGCATTAGAATTCGTCACCTCGAGAAGACACAAGGATATTCGAGTTGCAGGAACTTTACGTTTAAGGTTATAATTTTGCTTTGAAGCACCATGTCCTAAGACTTCAAAAAGAATTTTCCTCTGCAGTAAGGAAGGGATGGAGGAAGAGGAAAAAAAAAACAGCTGTAATATTGCAAGTTATGGTAGCTGATCTCACAGTATAAAAAAACCTTGGAAGCTGTACCTGAATTTATCCTGGTATTTACTGAAGCCAAACCCTCTACTACCAAAGATTTAGTAACTGCAATTTGCAAATGACTGCTGAGTCTTACATCACTGACCATACTTCTTCATCATACTTTTGCTGTCGTACCTTTCGCACAACGTGTGTTAAAGACAAGCCAATTGAGATATTATAAAAGAATTTGATAAGTCTTTCTGCTCCCTGGGCTCTCTGTTCTTATACCTCAGATGACTAATGCACAAGCAGGACAAACCGAAACCAGTCTCTAATTAGCTAATCTAATTAGTTCCAGTAAAATAAGACCCAAAGCTTTTCACTATTGTAAGGAAAAAAAAAAAAAAAAGTAATTTTGCTTCCCACTCCTAGTTTCCCCAGTTAAAACTGATCTCACCTCCTGGTATTTACACATCTGATAGCCTGCCAACATTCACACACCCTGGGAGGTTAACAGAATCAAGGAAACAGGGAAATCCATGGGCATAAAATAGGCAGCAGATATCCGAAGGGATGCTCTCCTTCACGACTACAGTATATACATGTGTCTGTAGCTCACCTATTAGTTGTTTCTAATTCTTTTGGATGTAGAATGCATTATTCTGATATTTTTGCCAAAACCAAGCCTTCACATTTTTTTTTGCCTACATCAAAGGAGACTGGAAATTTTTAAAAATTGAATATTGTAAGCCTAGTTTTCATTCATTACTTAGTAGTCAATTAAAAAAAAAGGCACAGAACATCTGGATTCTTTGGGAGTTGTCTTATCTCCAGTAATGTATGTGTGATACAGACTGTGTTATACCAGCCCTTCCCCAAGATAGCTTCCACCTTCCAATGAAAAACAGGTGGACGGACTCACAACTAGCCCAAGACTCAGTCATATCCAAGACTGCGACCCAAGGAGAGACCCTGAACCGTACCTGGGCAGAACACCAGCAGGCGCAGCAAAGGCTGGCGTGCGTAGGGGAAGGCAGCAAAGCCAGACGGTGCCAGGACATGGAAGAGGAGCGGTGGGGAGGGAGCCTGGGAGGTACCTTGCATGGGTCCGGGTGCCCAAGGGAAGGCTGTGCCAGGAGAGTGGGGACTGGGCCAGACTGGGCGGCTGAGTGGACACAGACAAGAGGTATCAGACAGAAGATTGCTTGGTTGGTTGGAGATACCGATGATGCCTTCAGAAAGGCCGGGGAAGGGAAGTTCCCAGAGCAGCTGAGCTTGTCCCCAACGGTTTCGTCCCCTTTGTGCTCTCTGCTGCAGCTGGGTGAGGTCATTCCCCCTTCCTCTTCCTCTCCGCTTTTGTGGTGAAGTGACATCTTTGGCTCCAAACCGGACAAGGGCAGAGCAGACTGTGATTATTTCCTTCCCAGGGCAGGTCAGGTCTCCGTCACAGAGTGTAAGACTGGGGCTGTCTTCAGACTTTTCAAGGCCACTAACACAGAGATGATGAAGGACCTGCAGCCACCGGCGGCAGAGGAGCTGCTGCATTTCTGCTAAGCAGCTTAGGCAATTTTTGTGCCCAACATACCATCCTGCAAAAGAGGAAAGGGGAAAGGTGTGTTCACAAGGGAAACGCTGCCCTGCGGTCAGGGGCTGTCCCCATGGTTTGAAGAAGCAGGAGGCACAGCTCTCCAGTACATGCAAGAAGCCAGCTCAGTGTTTCCTCTAGTTGCCCTGGTTTCTCTTTAAATATTCATTTGGAAATCCCATGTTCCTAACACATGCGCTTCACGCTCAGTGAAGAAGCCTTTACAAGAAGGGAAATGGCAACCTGGCTAGCTAGGAGAAGTAGAGGTTAGTCCAACAGAAATGGGTTGGTGATTTCTGGCCAGCTTTATCCTCAGACAAAATCTGCTGCTTGTGTTTAGCGTATACCCAATATCTTTTAGGCTCCGTTGGCTGGATCTGCGTGTCTGTGTTTCAGGCTGTGCTCACAGCACAAAGCAGCCACACAGCCCCACATTCACCCTTGAGCATCTTTTGGTGGTGTTTGGGGGGGGGGGGGGGGGCGGGGTTGGTGGGCATGGCCTGGGTTGTTTTCAGAGGAAACTTAACCAGGTGCTGTGATCCAGGTGTGCAGAAAGGAAAATGTACTTTAAGCCTTGCTGGGAATGCAAAAGCCCAAATGAATGACTGGGGGCATTCATCCAAAGAACCAGACTAACCCTGCTTTGGAGTAACGGGGCAAATTGCATACAGTGGAGGTGCAGGGGCCCCAGCACTGACATCTTCAATCCATGGGTCCACTCCTCTCACACACAACCTCCAAATTCAGAGAAGAGGAAAATGGACAGAAATGCATTTCTCTCCTTGTCTCTGCTTTCAGTTACAGCTTTAAGGACATAAAAAGGGCACTTTGGGGAACCTGACAGTGGTGCAGTTCAGGGGCAGTAAGATACAGGTAAACTGAAATTTCTGGTATATGTGGCCGTTAACCAGCCACCTTTAGCCAGTACAAATTCAGCGTAAAGCAAGGAAAGAGGAGAAGGGATTAGGGAGAGAAAGTAAGACCGGTTGCATCCCGTAAACAGTGGTGCTAAGGCACTTGGGACAAATACTAAAACCATCACATGAAACTATAACTGCTCAAGCCAAAACAAGACCTGACAATATATTTGATATACCAGAAAGAAGCCTGCTAGAGAATTCATGATATGAGAGGCTAGGGGAAATAAGGATAAACTATAATTAGCTAATATACAATCAGAGTATGTGATGCCTCTTGCATCCAGAAACATATTTTTAATCAGTCTTCCCCATATTACATATTTATAAAGCTTCTAAAAAGCTTAGCAGTTCAGTGGTCTTTTGTAACTATAAATCACGGGGCGTGTCAGTGGCACTGCAACCCCATACACTAAACCTCGGCTGTCAAATGAGCAGAATCCCAACCAGTCTGACGCACAATTTAACTTGTCTGGTGAAAGCCTCCAATCTGTGTTGTTCCCAAGTTATTTGGAGGCGACGGCTGATAACCGCAACTCTGCGTGCACAGATAAAAATGTGACTCCGACCCATCCGTAAAAACGGATGCCTACCGAGCCGCCTTTCCTGCTGCGTGCAGCGCGTCCGCCCTCGCCCGGCTGTGAAACCGGCGCCCGGAGCAGGATGTGAAGCTGGCCCTGAGGTCGGAGAGACGCCAGCAGGCAGCCCACCGTGGGCCGCGGCTGTTTCCCCTCCCAGACCGCTGCATCGTTCTCGCCAGGGCCAAGGATTGTTCCGACAGCAGCAGTCGGCGGGGCGATAAGGCTGCTGAGCCCCAAAGTGCTGCAGGCAGCCACGGGCGGTTATTCACAGCGTCAAGCAAGGGCTGTGTGCCGGGAAGAGGAACAAACCTCGCAGGCCCAGACAGCACCCAAAAAGGACAAAAGATTCAGCCTGGAGCCAAAGCATTCGAGCCACCGTGCTAAAATACCCAACATGCTGCAGCAAACTGAGCCAAACCGAGACAGGAGACAGGATACCTTTTCCTAAGACTGACGGTTTTCTTAGTTACCTCTTTCTTTTTTCCATTTCTGTGAGAATTCATGGAGTTTTAAATACCGTTTAAATGCAAACGTCAAGTACCAGTAAACTGCGGTCATGGCACCTAACACAATGCAAGGTAAAGCTGGTTCTCCAGCATGTTGCTACGCGAAAACCCTACGGCACTGTAGTAGAAAAGCAGTAATCAATAAAATACTATTGCATGTGGTGCTTAAAACAAAAGGCAGTGTTCTTCAGAGAGCAGAGCTTAGAGAATAGACTTCTTCCGTGAGCATGCTGGTACTCAGATCTCATTAAATAAAAGCACTATCGGATTAATTAGTTAATGTCTGGTAAGCTCTTTGAAGAAATATGGTATTGTGTATATCAGTGCCAGCTGTTATTTATTTCAGGGGCAGTGGGGCATATTCTGTATTTGATTGTGCCAGTACAATCCCCTTTGGCTTCAACTGTGAGATCTGAATAAAGACAGGGTATAAGATCAGGACAGGATTTGGCATTTAAACTTTAAAAATGCTGCTTTAACTGTCTGCCATCTCCTCCTGACTTTAAATTCTACCCCAAAGCACATAAAACAAACTTTTCTTATACAAACGAGAGACATATTACACCCACAGAAAGCAGTTCTCCCTGGCCTACAATTTCCACGCAAGCCATAAAACAGTACGAGATACTCTGAAAGGGAAGCAAGCTCAGGCAGCTCAGAGACACACAAAACATGAAAGTGGCAGAAGTACTATGGAATAGAAGTACGGACAACAGGGGAGTTATTACGCTATGAAAGACGCATACCCAGACTATGCTGGCTCCTAAGGGTTCTGCACAAAAATCAGAGTTAGACACATCTGTGCCAATGTCAAAAGATAAGACCGATAAACACCCTAAAATGCAACCCATGCAGTCCCATAAGTGTGCCTGAGAGGATTGTGTTGATGCAGGAAAATACTGGCTAGAAAGCTATCAATAAATATAAATTCTCCTAGAAAGATAATGTTGGATATCACCTCTAGTCCTCCTTAGTATTTAGACCCTCCTTTAACCTGGTCTTCATGTGTTTCTTAGCCAAAAAGTTGAGTGTCCAAAACAAGTGAGGCATCCCTAGGAAGGATGATGGGCTTTGGGTTTGGTTTTGTCCTCCAGAGAGGTGTTGTAAGGGTGGGAAAAGACAGACAGACACCTCCTGCCAGCAAACATCTGTCACCAATAATGGTCCCTGGCCACACAGTTATGCCTCTACGCTGTAGAGAAACCAGCTGTGCAATTCATCTAAGGAGGACACTACCTAAGCCATCCATTTAACACCTGCACACAGCATTCGGAAAGCTCAGCCCCCCCGGCATTTCTCTTCAGCCAACACGTGGCAAGCATCTTTCTGTGTGTGAAGCCAGTACAGATCTCACTTCTTTGGAGATGACACAGATAATTACATGTATATAATTATATGTATTATCTCATCATAATTATAGATGATACCTTTATATACTGCAGGTTATGTCAACTGTTTACTGCTTAGAGCTTACCTGTATTTGCAAGACAAGAGCATAAACTAAGAAAATTAAATCAGTTAGTACATGGTGCTAATTTTAAATTCTATTCTTTAATAACCCCAAGAAAGGACAATCTGATATCTGAGAAAGAGGAACTTCTTTCACGATAAGGCAGTATAAAAGATTGGCCCTGTATGGAGTTAAATTCAAGTATCCTGGGATTAATAATCCTGAAGGCTCCACCTGCCTGTAAATACATCTGTCTGTCCATCCAACTGCATAATCACTCTGCAAAACCTCAAAGGAAGCAAAATCTTTTTTTTTTTTTTTTCTCCTGAACAAATGCAAAGAGTAAAACCAAACAGATAACTCAAAAAGGCCAAACTATGAAAAATAGATTTCATTACTCAACCAAAAGGCCGGATCATTTGAGAATCTATGCTTCCAATTTATTACCTCAGAAGACTCAAAAAGTCTTTCTTTTACTAACTTAACACTCTCCATCCATTATTCACCACAGATGCCAAATTAGATGGTTTTCATGTCAGATGGCTCCTAGGCAAGCCACAGCGGCCCGCTGTGCCAGCGAGGGGGCAGGGGACAGCGGGGCTGGTGTGGCAGAGGTGTGTGCTGAGGACAAGGGGCCGCACCAACCCCCATCCACCTTTCTCAAGCAGGAACAGTTATCCCAGGTGAGCGGGCTCTGGGGCGCAGCACATCAGGTCTCCTGCCTGCGGGAGCAGGGAACGAGTTTTGCTTCTCCCTGAAAGACGAGCTGCACCATTTGAGGCCCCAATACTTGCCTACCATTACAAAAAGCAACTCCTTGTAGGATTTTATCCTAGGCTTCTTCATATTCTTGCACCACTAAGATGTTTGGAGGAAACTCAGAGGGACAGGAGCAAATAAAGGAAGACGACAGATTAAAAGGCTCCGAGGATACTTTACTATGCTGTCAGATAAAGGCACATCCTGACACTGTGCCTTCTACATGCCCCATCATATTTATTCTGCCCCTACGGCCTTGGGTGTTGCTTGCCCCATGTTTCTGCTGGTGTCCACACCCACCGCTCCCTTCCTCTCCAGCAGCTATCATTCTCTTTCTTCCCTGCAAAGGACTTGCAATTTCCCCCCTTCATTATCATTCTCTTTCTTTTCTTCCTCTTCCAGAGTATCATTTTTTAAAGGGTGTCCTGGGAGGCTGGGAAAAACTAAGACTTTTTTTGTGTGTCTGTGTGTGTGTGTACACATATTTGTTTGTGTGTGTACACATGCGTGTAACACTCTCAGGAGCAGCAGAAGCACATCGTCCTTCACTGCAGTCCGAGAGGGTAAGGAGTGGAAGAATGCACACCCTTGGGGACGTGCAAGGTCCCACAACTGAGGCAGGGGAGCAGCAGCAGTCGGGGACTGAAGCCCCCAGTGAATCCACCCCAGCATCCCAACAAATCCCATGTCATACAGTGTCAGTTCACAACCCAGTGCCCTGGATGGTGCCAGCCTGGTAAATAAGCTGGTTGGGACACATGTAGGCTGGCCCATTTCTTTGCCACTGGTATTTCAGAACCAGCATTTCCCAGATAATTTTCGTTTGCTTCACCAGTTGATCCCAAGAACAGGGGGAAATTCTGTTTTTTCTCTTAACAGTGTTACACAATGTTGCGTTGAACTGCATACATACAGCTGGAGGAAAAACTAGGCTGAGCAAGTACTTCTTCTTGGCAATCAGTTTTTAAACAGATGTCCAGCTGTCGTAAGATGCATTGTGGTAGTGGGCTGGGCCCTAGTACAATGCGCAGCCAAGGATGTAGCGACAATTGTACAGGATTAATTAAACTTCCTGAATGACCTCACTTAAAGGCTCTGCAGAGACCAGATAAGAATCACGCAGCTTGGCCAAGAGCCTTAAAAGGGAAAGGAAAGGGAGGGAAAAGGACTTTCCGTAAATGTGCACTTCTTTCTCTGGTTCAGGTTGTGGAGCAGCACCTGCGGGGCCTGGCAGAGAAGGGGGCACTGCTGCTGCTCTCGCTCAGTTTAAACAAAGAGAGCCGAACGGGTCAGATGTGCAAGCAGATGGCCACGGGCAGCCCTGGGACCTTACAGCAGCGCGCAGAGCGAGCTCCCTCTCCCCGCTTCCCCAGCAGTGCTGCTGCTCTCGCCCCTTGTTGCTTTGCATTTACACAGCACTTTATGTCCGTTCCAGGATCCCAGGGCATGGAAAGACCCACCAACACAAAGCTAGAGGCATCTATGCTGCAAATGTAATTTCCTAGCTCACTCCTTTCATCCCCTGATCACCCACACCTCAAATGCATCAAAAGCTGGCTCAGTCCAGCTGACAATAATCATCCCACAGTCCAAAAGCATGAAAAAAACCATTACAAATTTGGCTCCTATATCAATCTTCCAACACTACCCTAGCTGGCTTTGCAACCTGAAAACACCTCACGGGTGCCCACTTTCCACTTCACAGGATACACAAGCCATACAACCTGGTGTCATGCTACTAGAACAGCATCTGGCAGGCTGCGATGCAGCACTCAGGCACTCTGAACTGCAAAGGTACTGCAGAATAATGACTTCTCGGGTCACGACGGAAACACAGATACTAGGGAGCTAAACAGGGCCAAGACATGAGCTTCAGCACTGCCCATACTGTTGAATTTTCAACAGGCTCCCTGGCCTGGTTGAGTATCCCAGGCAATGCCCAGGCTCACTTCAGGGGACACCACGATGTAGTGACTATTCTGAAGAGAGAAGATGGCAAAGGCTACCTTGTTCTCAAGAGAAAGAGCTCATCCATCAGCTGTGCAGCATCCCCTTGGGATGGCCAGGACATGGCTCATTTTACTTGCTCACCAGAGTGATCATGTCAGATGTCCCCTGGTGCTGTTCTCTGGACATGAGCCACCTTACACGCCTTCACCTGGGAACGAGGGATTGGTCCTGGGGGCAGATTCCTCTAGCAGTGTAGATGTAGTCAAAGGTATTTAAGTGCTCAGCTTCCTTTGATTTCAGGAACACAAATACCTCAAAAAATAGAGGCTGAATTTTACTGTAATGCTGGGAGCAGGATTTCATGTCACAGTTAATGTCATGCTCCACTGGGATGGTCCTGCTCTCCACCACCCTCACATCAGTTTTGGTGGCTCCATTTTCCATCACGCCAAACAACTTACCAAGCAAGGGCATGATCACTAGGTGCCTGGCTAGGGAAGCAGTGTGGCATGCAGCCAAAGATGGTGTGAAGGAGAAAGGAGGTGCTCCTTCCCACAGCAGGCAGCAAATGGATTGTCTTAGATGTAAGAAGTGCAACTGGGAAAATAAGTGAGTTTTGCAGTTCCTAGGAAATAACACGGCTGCTGTTCTCTGCAGCAGCATTGCTTGCTGTGTTCTACAACGCCTGAAGAAAACATGCTGCTATAGAGCTTGGTCTGCACACCTTTCCCATCAGCATCCTGCTATGTGCACCAAGTGGCAAATGAAGTCCTCAGGCTCTACTCACACAGCCCTGCTGCTGACCTCAAAAGGGGTTTTGCCCACAGAACCTATTGAAAGAAGAGTTCAGAAAATTACTCACAGAATGGAAAATATCCTCCTACACAAATCATGTTTCTCAATGTAGGAAATACCTTTGGCCTTTCCTACCCACAATCCTGAACAGGAAATCAGTGTGTCAGGAGAGTGATTGCAGAGGAATGCTTGGTCATCTTAATGTTTTTAATACTACACATATATCTAGTGTATTTACATGTTGTTCTTACTGTGTTGTATATAATACAAAGGGTCATGAAATACTGCTAGAGAAGGTAAAAGACTAGAAGACTTAAATAACTTGAAGTCCCACAGCAAGTCGCTGATAAGAATCAAGAAGAGAATCCATGTGAAACAGCAAAACAGAGCAGAATCCAAAGTGACTGGCAAGATGCCTATCATCGATTTCAAAGGGACCACAATTTAATCCCTGGAGTCCTGACTTCTAACCTGACCTTCTTGTGGCACAGCAGATTATCAGCTGAGAAACTGCTCCATTTCAGGCTGATCAGCATGATGATGCACGTGACATGCGTCTTGATAAGCAAGTTTTGATAAATGTATTTTTAAACACAGTTTAACAAAATAGGTCTAGGAGATATTAGAACCATCAAAAATGTGGTGAAAATGTTTTGCTAGACTTACTTGCTTTATGTGATCCAAGTCTCTGCCTTTCTTACACAGCCCATAAGTCCAGAAAAATGTATCATTTGCTTCAGCAAAATGCAGTAAGTTTCCTTCCCAAATAAGGAGTTCGTCCCATGAAATTTAGAATAGCACATTCAGATAGGGTTAAACACTTTCATTTAATCTTTAACATGGGTTTAACTATTGTAAGTCTTGATCTCCTGGAGTTTTCTCTTCACAATTAGACACTACAAGGAGATAATCAAGGACAAGAAGAAAGGAAGAGCTGTAGATGTCACTATGCTCATTATGGGGCATCTCTCCTCAGTAAAATAATAAACAGCCAAAAAGTTGTGCTGCTTCTGTGGCAAAATGAGATGAAGAGGAGAGCCATCCATATTAGACAAGACACATCTGGCAGGGAGGCAGTGGCTGGCCTGGGTACCAAAACACCCCAGCCCTTGAGCACCTCCAAATCACGGATAAGAAAGCCAGACTTTCTCTCCCAGACCGACCCTTCCTGCACCAAGAAGCAAATGCAGAACTGCCCCGGCAACCCCAGAGAGCTGCTTGCTTTCTTCATGCCCTGGGCCAGCTCTGGCCCCACACTAGGAATGCACGAGCCAAACTTCCAGCAGGAGACAAGGACAGCTTGGTCATAACCGTGTTTGTGCCCTTTGTTGTTTGCCGTTAAAAAGATACTGTTCTTGGAAAAGAACACAGCAGAATACACATTTTCTCCTTTGTTTTCCACATACGGGGCTCAATTTAGCTTTAATTCCTTTAAAAGCACGCATGCAAACACACTTAGTGACCTTATGTAGATTCCCAGCTGAATGCTTTCTTCCCAGGCTTTACCTGTCATAACATCTCTTAACTGGAAAAATAACAATAGGAAATGAAAATTATTAATAATTAAACTATAAATCAGTTGTTAAAACAAGTACATTAACCTGCTTACAGTGGAGGAACAGAGGACGCTCTTTCCCATGGACAGAGGACCTGAAACCTGAGCAAACATGTCTCCAGCAACGCCAATGCCACTATAAATTAATCCCACGTAAACTCCAGGTTAAAAGGCTGATCTATGTCCTGCAGTAGAGCAATGGTCACACACGCCTTTCTCAGCCTAGCAATTTCAGTGGAAACAGCCCCAAAGTTCAGAGATCCTTAAATCCAGCTCAGGCCTGTGATTAAAAATAAAAAGCAGAAACCTTTATCTTACAAAAAAAGCGTCCACAGTTTAAAAAATTGTTGTTTGATCCATAGGACTTACAGTGTACTAACCCGATCCTTCAGGACTTATTCAGACAAAATTCTCGCAACCTGAACAGAGGTTTTCACCAAGTGATCAAAGCAATTATTTTCCTTCAGTATGGTTTTAAAAATTATACTGATAACAAAAAAAGCAACAATAAAATACACTGAAACCTCATAAAGAATTTAGATAAAAATGAACTTCATCACCTGTGCTCAAATTGCCTTGGATGAGATGAGACTTAGAAACCCTAGAAATGGCACAGAACTCAGCTCTCTCAGATTTAGGAGAAAAAGGGAAAGAAAAGTTAGGTGAGTCTCTTCCACTATTGTTTGGGTCTTTTTTTTTTTTTTTTCTTTTTTCCCTTTCCTGAGCTTTCTCACATCAAAAAGGAAAAAAAAACCTAATTTCCTTAGGAAAAAAAAAAAAAAAAAAAAAACCAAAACAAAACAGTTTTGCTAAGAGAATTCCATCCCAGATTTGACAAAGCAATTTTGATGCTATTTTGGACAAGTCCCCATGCAAAATGAGTGCTTTTCTGACCTCCGCCTTTAGGCTTTTCCATCAGCCTTCTGTTGCAGGCTTCTGATGTCTCTGCCACTGCACAAGGATGCACCTTCATCTGGCTCAAGCCTTCCCTGTGCTGCAGAGCCCCAGTGCCATCCTCATGCACTCCGATTTCCAGGCACCACCGGCAATCCTTGGCCATCGCCTTTCCACATACTGTGATGCTCCTCTTGGCTGGAGGATGCTCCTCCAGCGATCAGAGATTTTTATTTTTTTTTTTAGTGTTGTGTTCACACAGGAAGGCAGCTAAATTCCCCTGCAATCAACACTGGCACCTGCTGAGCATCAGCCTCTCTGGGGCATCCCATGGATTTAGTCTATCATGAGATAAGACCAGGCTCATTCCAGTCAAGAAGAAAGTATTACATTCACAGCGCCAGTGTGAAACAAATGAAATATTGTTCTGTTGCAAGACAACAGAAATATTTCCAGGTTTTCTCGTGGCTAAAGTAGTTAGCTATTATGCCAATGCTTGATTTTTGTAACCTAGAAAGCAATTATTTTAGTATCCAATCCCAACATCATATGTATAATCTTTAATGTAGAAAGCAATTTACTACAACGAAGTAATATACTCTCTGCAGGCAAAAGAGTATGTTGCTCAGAGTAGCTCTATCCTTACCTCCCCCCAGTAAGCTATATTAACTGCTCTGACACCTCTTCATGACAGATAATAACCCCACTAACAAGCACCTGACTCTGCCTAAGTACCTGTTAAAAGTGTCACTGTCACTCCAGTGGGAGCCCTGCTTAATGCTCCTCTCCGGGTGAGGGGGAGCAGCTCTGCACAAGCAGACGGTTTGCTCCTCTGCTGCAACCTTCTTGTAAAAAGCCGCATGCTCCTGCTTTTCCCTGTCCTACAGCGTGCTTGGTTTTTCTGCCGCAATCCCTAGAGATGCTGGCAGGATACAGTCCCAAGCCTGAGGAGCTGGGAAACCCTCTCACATTTGCCAACAGAAATTGTGGAATAAGGTATCAAAGCTTTTAAATTGACGTTGCATAAGAATTCCCAAATGCTTTCAATATTTCAGTTAAAGACAGGAGGGGGATAGCAATATACTCCAGCTACACTTCTCAAGAAGAGGCAGAAAGAGCATTCGGCTGCAGCTTTTCCAGGGTCTTCCTTCCCTTCAGCAGGGCATCCTGCCCTCCGCGGCCTTGGTTAGCAGCAGTGCCCAGCTCAGGAAACGTGGGTGCAGCGCAACGGACCTGTGAAAAGCTGTGATAAACACACTACAGGGCAGGGGAGAAGCACAAGAAGGTAGGAACCAACTGGATTTTTATTCTATAGATATTAGTTCTGCTAGCTAGCATAAATTTAAAGAAGAAACAAAACAGCAGTCAGAGGGAAACACCTGCGGATCTTTGAGAGTCCCTCAGCTTTGCCTTTGAACTTCTTTGTTGCACCAGCTTAAATTAAGCAATTAGTCAGTAACATGCTGCCAATTTTTTTTTACCACACCTCCCAAAGAAATGTTACCCATGAGCCTTTGATAAGACCATGACACAAAAAGGGCACACAGAGGGCTCCAAAAGTTGTTGTTCTCACATTTAAGGGATAAAAAGCCTTTTCTCTGCCACAGGGCTGGGGAAAAGCAGAGTACTTGAATCAAATTAGCCTGCTGGGTACCTAAGATAGGTAAGTGCATGCAGAGTGTATTGACCTCATACTGTTCATGCAGGGGGTTGATAGGGAACATATGTGAAGACTTGATGGTCCTGGAAGGATCTGAAGACTCCCTCTTTCCCACCAGGGAGCTTTCTTTTGGCTGCACAGTTTGAACCTGGTTCAGCCCCTCTGCTCCTGTGATCTCCACCACCATGCCTGTGCAAGCAGTGCTACATTTCCCTCATGAAAGCAAAAAGTTTTACATAATCTGTCTCCTGGAAACATTCATCTCAGCAGTCCTCCTCCCGTGGGTGTCTTCTCTAAATCCTGCTGCTCTCTCTGTATTTGCTAATCCCCCAGATAATTCTGCATGGGCTTAAGTGATGCCTGGGAATAGGAAACTTTCACCAGTGGGGAAAGGGAGAGAAAAACAGAAGAAGTTAAAGCTCATTTTAGAATGATTTTTTTTTTTTTAATGTCTGGGTGATAAGAATCCACTGAGACAGCATCGAACTGTGTATTTCTTAGGCAGTAGCTAGCACCAAAGCCTCAGCTCTGTTCCCCTTAGACTAGCGAGCTTTGTGGAGCAGAAAACTTTTCCCATGAGACTCCACTTCCCAGGAAGGTTTATTTCCCCACAGCCTGAGATCTGAGACCACATGCCTGGAAGCAGAGAAGGGAGCCTTCCCCTTCATCCTAACCCTTTGTACCACACAAACCTACAAACTTCCCTGACCTGCCGTGTTTGCCCCAGCTGCACATCGCATTTTCCAGGACACTAGAAAGGCCATGGGAATGTTTCATGAACATGAATTTTGAGGGCATGTGCTGTTGTGTTTATGGATTTGAACATCCTCAATTTCTTACATCAAGGAGAAGCTAAAACAGGCCTCAGTCACAGCATGTGCTGTATCTTGCTGTATCACGAACCCTGCAGGGCCCACGCAAGCCAAATCAGGCCCATTCAGTGACACCTACTTCTCTTTGATATCTATGCATCAACAAGTCACTCGATCTTCTGCCTGCATTTAATCCACTGGGTTCATTTTAAAGCTATCTTTGAATTAACATGACACAGCTGCAAATGCTAAACCTTAAGCTTCTCTGCTGAGGTTTTAAAGAAGGCAAATACAGCATAAATATAATGGGAATGACAATTCCTAGGAGAAAGGACTTTTCAAAACCACAGGTAGGTGTACTTTTTGTAACTTAAATTTTTTAAAAGCACATAAAGAACAACGATCAAGCTGGCATCACATGCAATCACAAACTAAAACTGGCCCAAAACCACAAAAAATGAGGCAGAGGACTACAAAGTTATATCTCCGCATGTCTGTTTTGCCTCCACCACCTCCTTTCACCACCGCTGCCTGCTGGCAGGAGACAGCGAGTGCGAGCAGCTTTGCCAGGCTGGGTCCGGAGCAGCTCCAAGTAGCCTTGTGTAGAAGTGGCAGACACTTTCCTCTGCCCCCTCCCCTCCTCCATTTGCTAGCCACTGTGTTTTGTGGTCCTGCATTTGGGTTTACGCCTGTAGACCTGGCAGATTAGCCCCAATGTCCCAGGAAGCTTGTGTTGCTCACGCCTGCAGGCCCTGGGCCAGGGAGGATTAGCAGGGGGAAACAGAAGATTTTCCAGAGGAAAGCCCCTACAAACAGCCTTTTGGGAAGAAAGTCAAGCTCAGATTTATGTCTGTGGTCTTAAGTTGAGAATAAAGGGAAACTCCAAGCACTGCAAGAGCAATATTTGCAAGGTGAGCACGCTGCACCCCTGCTATGCTGCAGGATAGCTGTCACATCCATGGTGACACCCCCTGCCCTCTGCAGCTCTCAGTCCACTGCTGAGGGGCTTCAGTTCTCCTCTATCTCCTTCTACCAGCGTCTAGCCAAGGTGATACCAGCCCTGAAAGTGTTAAGGCACCATGTCTCCCCCGGGACTCTCTCGCTCCCTGTGCGCCGATGCTGAAACCCCTGTCCAGCTCACATGCCCCAGGAGCGGGGTGCTTCCCTTTGAGGCCTGCACCAAATCCCATCCGCTTTTGACAGCCATCTATGGGATTAACATTGCCTAGTTTATCTGGGGGACAAGGTTTCTGCACAAAAAGCACAATCATTTGTAACTGAGCTGATTAGTTTGTACTTGTCAACATGCTAATGGTTCAGAATAGCTACACGGGTCTTCCTCAACACTGCATGTGGCAAACAGCTTAACTGCTTGAAAGTTTGTCTTTTTTTTTTTCCCTCCGCTAAACTCTGGATATTGCCCACTATTAGAAAAATGGGTTCTCCTACAGCTCTGGACCATATGGCTATGTTACTATTATTACTGGGATTAAGGACTTCCAGCCATCTGCCAAACCGTCAGCACCTGCTCCCTGCCTGTCCCCTGCCCCGGCTCCACCACTGCAGGCCACTCCAGGAGCAGAGCATGGCCCCAGGAGAGACAGGATTTCTATACCCAGCCTCGGAGCTGTGACCAAGGTGGGCTGGCTATGCTGCTGATTATTTATTCAAGATGGGCCAAGCTTCTCAGGAAGCTGAGAAACCTCCTTTCTCTGCGTATGAGATGAGGCTGACACCAAAGGCGGATAAAAAATTTGGCCTTGTTGGCAGAGATGCTATTCCTCTCTTGTTCCATTAGTGCCACTATTCCTGAATTTCAGGCTAACCACAAAAATCTTAATTTCTGCAAAGCCTCTTTTCTTGTATTGGAATGAACAATGTTACCAACGCACCCTGAAATCTCCTGGAAATCTAAGCTTCTAGCAAGGAGAAAAATCAAGCCACATGAAGATTTTATTGGTTTGTTTTTTTTTTTTTTTTTTCAAATTCTAGACTGCTATATTTTTCAGGCAAAGAATACTCCAGTTTGCAGATGCAAATGAAGCTATTGATAGGAGGCGTTATTAAATAGACTGTACACAACACAGCCTGAATACAGTCCAGTCAGCATTAAAGAAAAAATTGCTAATGAGGTGAAACAGAAGTACCTCAGCCTGGCAACATGGAGAGCCACAACTAATGAAGCACCAACGTTGCATCTCAGGTGATCAAGCTCTGTAACTTTTCAAATTCTTTGTCCTACATTTAAATATTTTAATATTAATTTATTCTAATGTCATCTCAAGTGAATAATGAATGATATCAGAATTGTGGTTTAAAAACCCTCCAACAACAAAAAAATACCAGACTCATAGATCAGCCTGCCCTGGTTATTAAATCACAGAACACCAGTTTTAAGCAGAAAGCCTCTCTGTAATGGACTCCCCAAAGGCTATTCAGCCAACTACAAAAATTTTATGCTTACCTTGAAAGCAGTCATTAGTATAGGCTAATGATGTCTAAAAACATCCCTGAAACCTGTGGTTATGAGCTAAATAACTTCTATAGTCTAGAAAGAATTTAGTAGAAAATGCTGCAATAAGAACAAGAGCATAATAAGTAACACTTAACATACAGGCAAAATGCACAAAAAGTACAGACAGTGTAGGAAATTCCTGAAGGCCCCTGTATCATCTTTTCTGACTGCAGCGATTCTTCCTACCCCTCCAAAATAGCATAATGGACATTTCTCAGCATTTCTACGTAACTCACTTCCAAAGCAAAATCAACCAACAAATCCTGAAGTGCTATTTTGGATTTTCTGAGGCAGCCAGAAAATGTCAGCCAGTTCTTATGTTTGACTTCCAAATGGTGTTTCCACTTAAATTACTTCATCAAAACATAGGGAGAAAATTAATATTTTCTTTTTTCAACCCTTCTCAGACACCTTTACTCCTGTAAAAAACAATACCAGATTAAAGTAATATCTCCCTCTGCATAGAGGTCAAAAAGAAATTTAGAAAATAAAGCTAAACAATTCTTTTCATGGCCTATTTCAATTACTGCCTTGCTGAAGTTATAATTATACTGTTATAATTGGGTAGAGGGCTGGTCATCACATACTTTTAGATACTAAAATGACTTGGCATAGTTTATGCAACGTTTTTAATACAGGGTTAGCTCGCCCATGACCACCAGAAATGTGACATCATAGGCTCACAAGCTCCTTAAGCTGACGTAAGCTGTCGTGGCCACAAAAGGAGAGTCAGGATCTCCTGCTCCTGGATGCCACTGTCACCTCTCTGCTGCCAGTGCTACCGTTTGCAGTGGACTAGGCCAAAAAACTGATCCAGCTGAATATTAACTAAAACAATCAGTCCCATAACCAGTACATTCCCCTGTCCGGCACAACGGCATTTGAATCTGATTTTTTTTGCTTTTGGAGCACCTCATCCCTTTTCATTCATCGAAGAGGTCAGTGTCTGTTCCCATCGTAGGCTCCAATTCTGCATTGTTCTCTGTGCCACTCTCATCTCTCCTTCCTCTCAAGGATGCTGTCGAGATTAAGAACCATTTGTATATCTATCGGCCCTAAACCTTCTCTCAATTCTCTCAACTCCATCCACCAGTCTAAGAAAAATATTAACTCTCCCTCCAAAGTCTGCATCTTTTTTTCTCCATGGTCAATATTAGAAGAAAGTGGTTTTAGACAATGTATACATACCGTAGAGGAGATTTTAGCCCACAGTGTATTACCCCCACAGACAACACTTAAGGTACCATCATTCCATAAAGGCCTGATGAAATCCCATTACTGTTGCTGAAGAACTCCAGCAGGGTGGCCTGCTTGCTTTTGGCATCATGAAGGAGTGACTGACACATGAAAGTTTGCAGGATCTATGAACAGGCCATGAGCTACTTTTCAAAAAGAGTAGCTTAGTAAGGACATTTCAGCTCTAGAGAATCTGGGCGTATTCAAAACTCCACAACCCAGCACATGTAGGTTCAGTTCAGACAATGGTCCTGTTGTATGTTATTAATGTTACATTCAGCCATCTTGATTGCTTCCCTGAAATTGGGTGATCTTATTTTAAAAAGAAAATGAAAATAAACAATGATGTCAGCAATGTCTCCAATCTTCAAAGCAGTATTTCCTTGATCTTAATTCAGCATTTTGTGGGTTACAATTATTTTTTTTCTGTCTTCCCAACAGCAAATGATGAGAAAAAATTTTAGGGAGGTGGAGGGAGTGAGAGAAGGTAAGATACTGTCTTTAGGAGTAAAAAGACATATTCAGAGAATGGGAAATCAGTCTGAATTTGGTTGTCCTGCCAGGTAGCAAGCTCCATGGCCTGGCTCCTTGTGTGAGAAGTCAGGGAACCTGCGATTCAGTGTTCCCTTAAGTCTCAGTTCAGTGCATGACGTTCCCATGATTTTTTTTTTTTAATTTATTTATGAGTTCCCATCATCCTGGCATCAATATTTTTAGTCCTGTGCCCATACTATTGTCACTAAGTCTACTAATCTCATCCATGAATCTCCTTCCAATAAGCATTGCATTTGGTGGAAAGCAGGCAACGTGGTCCAGGAAATAAACTTCATTTATGAACTGCTGCCTCACTAAGAGAGGACTTGGTTCTGTTTTTCACTCCATTGTGGCTGTGGTCGAAGACTGTACATAGTCCTTCTATACGGGCCTGCTTGCATGACTACAGCATTAAACAAATCACACATTTTGGATGAGGCTATAGAACTGCTGGGTTGCGTTGTGGCTATTGCTGCTGACTAATGCAAGATTCACAGGTTTTGACACAGCAACTGCTCAGGTTCTTTAACAACAAAATAATAAAGACAGGTTTCAAATACAAGTCATTCAGCCAAAGCATCATCGATGCATTGCTATTCTGAAAGGTAAAGAGAGGTAATCAAGGAAATTGAAACAAGAGACAAAGGGCTGCAGTCCGGCTCTCTTTTTTTCTGGATGCAGCTGAAGCAGCAACACCCCTAAGAAATCAGTATTCAGTAGTGCAACCAGAACTACCCAACACAACAGAATATCATAAATATCCAATGCATAGATGGCTGAGGCCTTACTACTGCAACTCTGCTTCTGCAAGGATCAAAGCACTCTGAAATGGATCAAATGAATAATTAATAACCATTGCCTATACCCCACCAGCATGAAATTGCTCATTTAATTCTAATCAAAGTTAAGTCTTGGTTTTCCAAGACCAGACTTTCTAAACTTTACTGCAAAATGCCAATATTCTAAAGATGTTTTTCCAATGCTGTTTACATTTTGGTTTTCATGACATCCTGCAGGAGTTTGTTCTCTTCTTTGCTTGCCTCACACAGCTGAATTACACAGCAGTAGCTGTCTGCAGGATGCACAACCATGAACACAGCAGTCAGAAATGCAATAGCTGCCGAGCAACCTGACCTAGCAGTATCTACATCTTAAGACTGGAAGTATAGTATGTCAGTAGAAGCTATAGGAGGACATACATGAGACTAGAAAGCAAGACAGTGACATATAGTTCCGACATGGATTCCCTTCACAAATTGTGTTAGTTTTCATGTCTTCAGACAATCTTTCCTCTTCTTTTATGTACACTCCCTCTGTAGAAGCAAAGTTAACAAGGATCGTTCACAGTTTGACCCTTTTCACCTCCCTGGCACTTCCCCAGGGTTCCTGGCTTTAGCACTCTCCACCACCAGCCAAACAAGGCTAGATGCAACTCTCCTGAACCTGTCAAAGCAACATCAAAACTCAACCAGGAGAAATCAAACAAGCCAGAAGGTTATTCGGGAGGAAGTCTCTATGGGGGTGCCAGGATTATCTTAATAGCCTTGTTGGCTTAAACACAGTTCACAGAGTTTGGCAGTTCCGAGTTCTGCCTCCCCAGAGGAAGCCCATAGGGACCTTGTTCTCATATTTTCATTGCTTTTTTACTTTGATCCAAGGGCAGAGGCATCTAGCCAATAGGAAATACTAGGTTCACAGAGCTAGTAGAGTTTAATTTTTCTGAACATGGTCCTTGGAGTTTCTGTCCTGAGAATATGGCAACTTCCTATCGTATCACAGTGACCATCAGTAAAATAGCTGACCTAAATCTTAATCTATTTTCAATATTATCATCTCAACATCAGAATGAGTACTAGCACTAATCACACATTCTTGGAGCTTCTGACCTTTAAGAATTAAATTATTTAATAGAACATCAAAAACATGGAGAAAGCAGAAATATCTGCTTTCCCAATTGAAACAATCTCCAAGTAATTTATTGGGGGGGAGGGGGCAGTTCAAAATTAAGAAAAATATAAAAAAAAATTGAATACTTTCCTGAAATAGCCCAACATATAACCTTAAGAACATTTACGTTAAGCAAATTATGTTGATGACGAAGACTGGGAGCGAACATGCTAGCAGGATCTGACCAAGGACCTCACCCCTACCATGAAGCACTGAAGAAGCATTTCTGAGGGCTGCAGTCTTCCACCTGCATTTTCTCCAGAAATTTGAGAGCCCAGCAGTGGACTGCAGGTGGGAAACTGCACCGAGTGGGAGCAGAGAACTTAGAACAACAATAACAGTGACGTTTTAATGACTTGGTCAATGCTACTGAAAATGAGAACTGCCTGTATTTGTTTGTATTCCACTGAAGGCACACAGCACATTATGTGGCACATTAGACTTAAAAGCTCCCAGTGTACGCAATGAATTATGCAGCAGTGTTTATTGAACAATTTTACTAATAAGCCATCTTAGATTTAAATAATAATTTTACATGTAAGGCATCCTGTAAAAATGATTCATGCATTATAAGTGCCTGGAGCAAAGCATACCTTCCTTCGCAGGAGAGTTACTGGGAGCCGACAGCGGAGGGTTTACCAGCTGTGCAGAAGAATGCGGAGAGAGGAACAACATGCCTCCAGTTCCTCCTGCCGTTTCAGCCATTCTAGAGCCAGCCTTCTGGTGGAACCCCAGGACTGTAAATATTACAAGTGTCAGGCTTTACCACTGAGAGTAACTAGTGGCCTTAGCTGGCAGCTGCAGATCATTCTTTTAGGTACATCTAGTGCTAAGTGCAGCCAGACATAAGCAGCAGCTGATGAAAAACAAGTGAGAACTGCGAGATGGTGAAGTGACAATATATTGATTTGGAGATTTTGGTCCCATTATGTGGGGATCACTCAAATATTCCAAGAAGCCCATCAGGAAGGAAAACCAGACTTTTGCAGCGCTGCTCCATGTGCTTTGGGGCCTTAATGACTTATGTATTAGTATAATATGTAACGTTATAATTTGCTGCAATTATATAATTACAGCAATATTACAAAATATTATAATGCATAAAATTGGTATCATAATGTTGCATAATTATGACCTGCAATATAATGCATGAACTGATTTGTATACTATGTAACATTTTAATGTAATGTTACATTCTGGCATTTCCCATGCTCCAGTTGCAAACTGCCAGTTAAAGCATTCCCTTAAATCCCTATCCACAGCTCACTTCAGCTTTCCAGCCTGCCTTAATTTCTTTTCTACCTTCATCACATAGCTTCTGCCTAATCTGGCTTGCTCACTGGCTTCTGTTCCACCACAGTGTTTTTGCCTTGGCACATGTGGTATTCAAATCTGGTCTTGGTGGATTATAAACCATTTTGAATTAATGCAGAATTGTTAAGGAACTTAATCACAAAACTACATAAAAATAAAGCCTATCTACCACTTAGAGTCTGGCTTTGTCTTTTCTGCTAACTAGAAAATAATAATCTTTTGGAACTATTAGCGGAGCGTAGAAACATCCTTTAGTTTGAGTAATATACTGTAAATGAGCTATCTACATACTGATTGTTGAGCATATCTGGAACCAATGGATCAGCTACAGTCTGTAACAGCTGCCTTATAGCTCTATTAGTCATGACAGCGATGGAGCCTTGCCCTGGATCACCCAAGGACCTGCAGCCTCCTTTCCAGCTTCGCCGTCCGCTTCGCACACTCGTAGCCAGACTCCCAGCGGCAACAATCACTTCTTTTTTTCTATATTAATTTAGCAATAATGTCTAATAATTAGGTAGTTGTTTGTACTCTGCCAATTTAAATTCAAACACATCACCTGTATTACTGGCACCTATGGACTGTCTTTCGGTTTTAGGTAACTTCAAAAATATGGTCATTTCACGTTTCCCCTTGAGTTTGGATAGAATTATCTACATAAATAAGGGAGCAAATCCCAGAGCTAGCCAGAAATTCTGTTAATTTTTTTCAGGGAAAGTTGAAAGGTTTTTAACTTTTTACTAGAAATTTCTACCATTTCTAGGAAATTTTTTTTTCCTCAAAAAAAAAAATCAGGTAATATTCCAAAGCACAATTTTAAAAACCCAGCTTTTTAATAAAAAAACCCACAAAGTTGTGACTACAGGAAATGAGAAATTGGGATTTCCTGCAATACCAAGTTGGATTTGCTGCTTGGGTGGCTGAATCTCCCCTCTGAATTAGAAGTTGCCACCAGACTACGCTTGTCATCAAGCACTGCTGACACCAGGCTCCCGTGGTGACTGAGCCAACCAACCAGACAGGAGTGATGCCATCCAGCCACAAAAAGAACAAGCCAGATGCATTTTCAATAGCATCTTCAATGTTCCTGAAGTTTTCCATTTTAATTTTAACACAGATGTAGCATTTTATATAGAATTTTTCAGTACTTTACTATATGAATGTCTTGTCTTTCCCCCTCACGAGCTCCAGTGACTTCTCCTAGCTGAAGATAAAGCAGGGAGCTCAGCACCTCAGAGTGCTCAGCAGAATAAAGCACCAACTCTGACCATGAACGATTCCACATTTGACCAAAGGGCATAGCTGAAAAGACTGGAACTTTGAACTTATCGCTGCTTAATTTCATTAGCATTCAGTGCCTTTCTCTTGGTCGCTGTTAATACAGTCTGCTTGGCATTTTTGTCAAGTAAATCTTCCTAGGTTTTTTTCCCCTCCTCCATCACTTATATCCCATTCATTGGAAGAGAAATGGACAAAAACACTTTTGAATTAATCCAGAAGGTTTCTTTCAACCCCCTTTAACTCCTTGTCCCTCTATCTATTAGACTAACATTTTATAAATTTTGGCCTAGATTCTGTGACCAGATCACATCTTTCAAGGGAAAGATTTCCGAAGCCCATGTGTGTATCAGTATGGGACCGGAGAGCTGCCTTGCTCACTCTTCACTCTGGGAAGCCGTGCTCACGCCGTACTAATCACCTTGGATAAACCTGTTCTGATGAGATGGGTGATTCTGGTTTCTGACCTTAAATACTTTAAAGAGGCCAAATTATTATACACCCCTGAACAGTCATCCTGTGAAAAATCAAACCCCGAGGATATGTTTGGCTGAGTAACTCAATTCATCAGACACTCGTGAAAATTTTGGTCACTGTGGGCTGGTGTTTTAAATAGTGATTAGTACTTAAATAATACTGTTTAAAGTATTATTTATAACTATTTAATATTTAGATTCCTATCTCCTTACCATAACCTCACTATCTGCTTTCTTGAAACCTAAATGTTTATTATCCTTGTTTACCTTTAGCAATAGGTAGCACGCTCTGGTTTTAATTAAACTAAACTTCAGCTTCTCTTTGAACCCCTTCGGCTGCCGGAGAAATAAAGCACTGGCTCACAAGGCGCTAGCGACCCTGGGAGGCCGGGGAGGCTTTTCCCACGGCGAGCCCTGTACGTTGCCATAGGGAGGGCTGGTTGCGCAGGGCGGCCGGCTGGCTCCATCTAGTGCCCGCGGCTCGCCGGCTTCACCCGGCCCCGGGAGCCCGGGGAGCCCCGGGCCGGGCCGGGCCGAGCGGGGCCGGGGCCGGGGGGAAGGCGGCAGGGCGCGGGGGGAGCCCGGTGGAAGCGGCGGGTGGGTGGGTGAGTGGGTGGAAAACCTTTGGGCCGGCCGCAGCTTGCCCTCGCCCTGGTTTCAGGGTGAGGAGTACAGGGGAGCACAAAGATGCAGCTTTGCAAACGCGGGGAAATTCTCTATAATTTTTTAAAAAAATTTGAAACTAAAAATGAGACCTAAACTGAATTCAAGATTTTTAAAATGAAAAAAAAAAAATACTATTTCTAGATCGAGGCATAAGAAAAGCACTTCAAAAAAACAAGTTCCCAAACAAACAATTGAAAGACCACTCCTCCAACAAATGCTGGGGTGCCTTAACTATGGTACCACCGAGCTTCAGGGCTGGGAAAAGACAGAAAAAACCTGGAATTTCAGGTATGGCGGGGCTGGAAAGCAGCTGCCATGGAGAGGAGATGCTGACAGCAAGGGGACATGCTGGCTGCGTTAGCCATCTGCGCTGGGGCTGATAGCCGGACCCTCTTACCTGGATGGCTGGGGTTAAAAGAGAGCCTATGGTCCCGTGGGGAGTGGGGCTGGAAGGGTCCTGTCAGAAGGCATGTGAAGGATGCAACGTAAAACCTGCTCTCCTCCATCTCCCTCAGGATGCCTTACTGACTATCATCTTGGGGAAGCTCTGCAGTTCAGCTTTGGGAATTTTTTCCTGCAATAATTACATGTGGCTATATATTTAGCCCCTCCATTAAGTACATATTAGCTCTTTAAAAAAAAAAGCTCTCAGGGGATTAATAGATTATTAGAAGGTTTGGGTTTTTTTTCCATCCTTTATTTTTTCTTTAATTAGCTGTTATTCACACAAATTGGGCTAATATCAAATGAAAAAATATTTTCATGGAATTCACCACAGGCAAAACTAAAACATCTTTTTGACATTATTTCTGTGAAGTTAGGCTATTTTGTCCTTATTCCCAGTTGCTTTATCACCTGTACACAAATTTGGCCTGATACAACTCCTTAATATTCCCAGTTCTACCTCACCAACACCTGAGACATTGTCCAGCAAACCCCAATAACATCATTGTGTGGACATGAGAGTCACCAGTCTGCACTATGCCCGTAAGCTGGGATAAAGCAAATGTGTGAAATCAGCCATTTCCCGGGTCCCCTCCTCTGAAAGCAGCTGAGCAAATCATGTGCTGCTGTCACTCCCATACCACGAAAGGGATTGTGTTTTCTGCAACCAGTAGTTTTCTCTGATGTCAAAATACTTCTTGTTGAAAAGATGTGGTGGTATGTTTATTGCTGTACAACACAGGGTTTTCTTCCCCTAAAACAAAGGCTGGGTCAGGCTCAGTGTGTTCAGAACCAGGGGGTCTCCACTGCAACAGGAGATGAGCAGGAAATCAATGTCACCTCATATCTTTCTACCAATTAAGGCTCACAAAGGTTCATATAAAATCTTGATTATGGGTTAGGATTTGTATAAAGCTACTAAGGATCAGCAAGCCAACTGCTTCATCAGTTAGCAGAATTTAACAAGCTTTTGACAAAGCTCTTGTTAAAGGTACGCTGCCACAGTTCACAGGCAGGGCCAGCAAAGAGCAAGCAGCTGCTGCTATAATACCCGAGGATGAGCTACAGCAGCTGTACCAGGTCCGTACCTGGGAGAAGAGGGTTTGACGCCCTTGCTCTGCAGCAAGCACCGTACAGCCCCAGCAGGGACTTGGCATGCAGAGGAGCCACTGCCCAGCTGCATCCCGAGCATCCCAGCTGCCTGCCACCACCACTGCATGCAGAGGCAGGCGGCATGGAGCCGTGCAACTCTTCTCAAGCTCCTGCCACCCTCAGCTGTCCTCCGGAGAGCTATCCTGGCCTGCAACAGCATAACAGGAACTAGCACTATGACTAGCAGCCACTTGGTTTTGTGTTAGAGGATGAGTGGACTGAAACTACTGAAAACCTACAATATTCCCTGCATATAAGAACATACATTGCAGCTCTGCTTGCAGATCAGAAGAGACAGCACTGGGCAAGGCTAGCATTTTAACCATAGGATTCACACTGAAAGTACGCACTATGATTTTGCATTCATATTTCTGTCCACCACTAGTCCCTTTACCACCTCGCAGTATCTTTTACAGTGAACTGATGTCTCAGATGTTCCAGTTTCTGCTTAGCAAGGGTCATTTACTTTATAGGAAAGTCTGGAAAGAAATTTGGCTTGCACTGAAATGACTCAAAAGCTCCCAATTAGCCTTGATGGTAGCTTAGGAGAGTTCTGAACTAAGTAAAGCCCATTCTGATATGCAGGAACCAAACATGAGAGAAGGGGCCCATGAAAGAGTCAGACAGCTCCTGGCTGAGCTCAAATGCAAAATGAAAGTACACAGAAGGTAGAAGCAGTGACAGGCTACCTAGGTGGAATATAGAAACTTTGCTTGAATTTGCAGGAGTAAAGCTAGGAAGGCCAAAACTCAGCTAGGTTGGAACATGTGGAGGTCATGTTGGTCAGCAAGAATGACTTCTATAAGCACACTGGCAGCAAAATGAAATCTAAGGAAGATGCAGCCCTGCTATGAAGTTGGGCAGGGAACCTAGTGATAAAAGACATGGAGCAGGCTGAAGTACTTAACGCTTTTCTTTCTGGCCTCAGGTTTCAACAGTAAGGTCTGCCATCTGGTCTCCCATTTCCCTGATCCTACTAGCTTAGTCTGTGGGAGCATGTCAGGAGGCAACAAGGGGAGGGCTGCTCCACCAGGGAGGGTGAGCCAAGGGTAAGGACAGCACAGGCAGGGATCTTACCATCGAGGCATGGTTCCACAGCCCCTGAGCAGGAGCAGTGACAGCAACAGGTCCCATCAACCATCCAGTGATCATCGGGCAAAAGCAAGATAACAAGTCAGATCCAAGGTCAACCCAGGAAATCCAAATAATGACTCACGACCACCAGGAAACAGTGCTGGAAACAGGTCCTATAGCTGCAACATAGCTTAGGAAGGGCCTCATAGCCTGAGCATGAGCTTAAGAGAGCTCCTGGTCCCATGGTCAGTGGGTGTGTGGGTGGAGGTCCCAGGTGAGAATGGTCATGGCAATTACAGCTTATTAGTGCACTCAGGGCCCCAGCAGAGTGAAGTGTTGCTCACAGTTGAGGAAGATACAGTTAAGGAGTACTGGAGCCAATTGGATGGATACAAGTCCACAGGACCAGATAGGATGCACCTGAAAGTCCTGAGATAGTTATTGTGTGGCCCCTCTCTATCATCTTTGAGAGGTCATCGTGATTGGGGGAGATGCCTGATGTTTAGGAAAAACATATCAAAGCTATCTTCAAGAAGGATAACCCAGGGAAATGCAGGCTGATGAGCTTTGTCTTATGTCCAGGGAAGGTTATGGAGCAAATCCTCCTGGAAATCATTTCCAGCCACAGGAAGATCACGAAGATGACTGGGAGAAGTCAGCATAGATTGTTCAAAGGCAAATCATGGCTGATGAACTTCTGATGAGATGCCTGGTTCTGAGGATAAGGGAAGGGCAAGATCTCAAGCTCTGGGTCTCAAGAACCTTTTCAAGGCACAGTGTTTCCTTTGCACAACATAAACGTGTTGAAAGACTTCATCTATGTTTTGTCTAGGCCAGCTTCCATAGACCATCACAGACAATTTTATTAGATATATGCACTCATAAACTGGATTAGACGAGGCATCCTGGTCCTGTAGCATAGCTGTTTCTGTGTTTCCCCTTGAAGGTCTTGTGAGGTTTTATATCTTGTTTAAATTGGTAAACTACTACTGCCAGTTTTCTTTTTATTGCCTTAATCTGAGCAGCAGAGCAGAGAGGGAGGCATTGTTGGCCTGGGCCAGGAGGAAAGCTTGTGGGAAGTGTCAGTGCTGAGACCTGGGGTTTCACACAGCGTGTGTGGCATCAGGATGGTCTTCTTTCAATCCGATACAGCTAGGCTTGAGGAAGGCGTAGTCTCTCTTTCAGTGAAATATATGAATCAACCTTAAATATTTTGTCACCTGAAGACAATAAGTTGTTACAGGAGTGCAGTTCAGTGGGAATATCTTTGGAGTAACAGAAGGGATAGTTCCTTTGGGGTCCACTGCTGAGCAAAGGAGCCACTCACGGCCATGACCCCAACTGGGACCCCCTCAGCGCAGAATTCCTCTTTGTTGCGCACAGCTTTGCCCTAAGTCCTGATGCTTTTCCCAGGTCTATTTCTAACTCTCACCAATGCACCCCAGACCCAAAACAGAGGGAGACAAACAATGCATTAAATCAGTTAACTTGTTCTTCTAGTGCCAATGCAGATCCACATTAGACTTGCAGCAGCTGTAGTAGAGCCACTTGTTAAAAGAGGAGGCAAGAAGTGCCTTTGTAAAGTGCATATCTCGGCATGGAAATTGGACAGCATCTTTGCTAAAGGAATGGGATCTTCATTCATTAAATAAAACACAATAAATTATGTTAATGGTTAACTGCACTGAGAAAAAAGCCCAAGTAACGTCTAGACACTATTTTTCTTATTCCTGTACTAATATTTCTCAACTCCTTAAGTGTGATGAAATATTTTCCTTCACAAGCCACAATGCTTTTCAAAATGTAAAGAGTAGAGCTTCTTATGTCATGGCTTCAATGTCCTCTAAAACACAGAAAATATAGATTTCTCTGCATAATACTTCTCTTACATTCAGGTGATATTTCTTTTACATTCAGGTCATAAAGGTGAAAGGCAAAATATAGCAAAGTGGCAAATGATTTAAATAACAAAAGGGGGAAATTACAATGGATTCAAAATACAGTCATACTTAGCTTTGTAAATGAGGAACTTATCAAAGAAAAGTGTTTCCTGCATATAGTACTTTGCAGAACAAAAATAATCAGGCTATATCTAAAATTGAATACACGCACATCATTTCCTGCAAAGCTCAAACATGACTCAAAAGAGGCTCAGTGCTATGATGAACCTCTGATTCCTAGACAGGCTCCTGTGACTACTCATCTGGGCAATTTTAGCATCAAAATGTTCTTCCTTACGAAGACTGTGGCCTTGGATCCTTCTGAGAACTACGCATGTTCTTAGTATTATGGGACCATGGCAACCGGGCACTCCCTTCGGTTTCCGCTGTGATCTGGGGACAGGCTTTGTGCTGGCACAACTCCAACAAGAACTGGAGGTCTCTGTAGCCTGATTGACTCTGGCCGGATACCACTACTCCTGGGGACATCTGCTAGCCAGGAAGGGTTGATGTGCTGTGTGATCCATCCGTGTCCCTCACCAATGCTACAACACACCTTACACGCAGGCCTTTCTCTTGCCACTGTCTGGAGCGATCAGCTGCTTCAACTCCATGAATGTTTAAAAGTAGTATGGTAAACCCCTTTGGGTTTTTTTAATGAGTCGTGGAAAAAACGAAATTGTGATGATGGAAGTGCCACTGGAGTCATACTTGTTGCACTGTACTATTCCTTCCTCTACAACTGTATGCAAATTCTTCAATGGGTTTTACTGAGATCTGATGTCGGCTGTTGTTGTTCTCTGATATTTAGGGAAATCCCCAAATTAAAATTGTTCCAGTACCAATTTCATAATTCCATGAAAAGTTTCATAAAATTGCCATTCGTGTCACTCCCTGAAATCATCCTTGCAATTACAGGATAAGTGGTTACAGTAGGAAGGGGAAATGGTTTGTTAAAATACATATATTTTTATATGCATATAAATTATTACAACATATAATTTATAACAATATAATAATATACAATGTACTACTGTTGTTATGTTATATGCTTTATATGTAAAATATGTAAAAATACACATTTTAGAGTATATATATGTATATAGTAATACATAGGTATATATACCACAGTTCATAACTGCTCCCTCAAGGCCACAGTACTTGGAGCTATGTTAGGCTAAGGCCTAGCACTCACATTTCAGGGAAACTGGCAGAAAAAAACCAGTTGAATAAATGGTTGAAAACAGATGCATTTGACGTACCAAAAAAGACTCAACAAAGATTTTCCAAAGGGAAAGTTATGTTTCACAAATCTATTGGAGTTCTTTGAAGAAGTCTACAAGCACGTAGACTAACTAGGTGGATCCAGTTGATACAGTCCACTCAGATCTCCAAAGAGCATTTGACATTGGCTTTTAAGGGAACAAAGCTTCCATAGGATAAGAGTGAAGGACTTGGCATGGCTAAGCAACGATTAAAAGATAAAAAAACAAAGATAAGAATAAATAGCCTTTTTCACAGTGGAGGAAAATCACTAACTGAATCTCACAGACTTGTGTTAGAGCCTGTACTGTCTAATATATTCCCGTATTGTGCAAAAAAGGCTGACTGCTGAAGTAGTGATGTTTGCTGATGACACTATTCTACTTCTTTATGCTGGAAGTAGTGACACTCTGGAAACTGTTGCCATAAGAAATTGCTGAAGCAGATATTATCAGCAGGTTCAGAAAAGGATTCAGCAAATTCAGGGCCAATATGTCCATAAATCAGGAACTGACAGGACAATGAAGAGACATCACCTATTTTCCCTGTTGGAGACAGAACACCAAACTAGGCAGACTATTGCTCTAAGTAGAGAATTTCTTACATTTTACGTACACTAACTTTTTCAGGGTAGTAAAGATGCAGGCTAAATATGAAGAACTGCAGAAACAGTCCTGAGTCGCTGGGAGGTAAAATGGCCTGTGGATAAATGTGACTGTGGTGCACATGAAAATAAAAACCCTAACTTCGCAAACAGGGTGATGACCTCTGAACTAAATATTATTGCTCAGGAATGAGATCTTGGGGTTATAACAGAAAGCGCTATGGAAACATCCATTGAATGTCCAGTAGCACAGCATAAACAAAGTAATTGTTGGGAAGAGGATGACAGAAACCATCACTTTGCCATCAATTACATTTAGAGTGTGTCTGCATTTTGAATACTTTCATAGACCTCCATCTTGAAAAGGAGATGAAATAAATGAAAAGGAAAACAGCATGGACTAACAGGGACAATTAAATGTGTGGAATAGCTACTAAATAAAAAATTATTAAAAAGGCTAGGACTCTTCAGCCTGGGAAAGAGATGGCTGAGAGGGGACTTTTCAAAGGTGTATAAAGCCACACACGGTGCGAAAAGGGCAAAACATTGTCTCTTCTAGTACAAGCTCAGAAGGGAGGGGGGGTCTAAAAGGTGAATAACAAGCAGAAAGTTCAAAATAAGCAATGCACAGTAAAGCTGTGATGCTCCTTTCCACAGGATATTGTGGCTGCTAAAAGCTTAGATGGACTTAGAAAGGGATCGGAATTTTTTTTCATGAGTTTGCTTATCAAAGACCATCAGTTACAATGATAAAACAGCTGGTTCCTGAAGTCACCAAGCCAAAAATCATTGGAGCCTGAGAGAATGTATCAGGCAAGCGTGGCTATATGGTTGGGCTCTTGTTACATGACCCCTAATCATCTTTCCTTCTGGTTCCTGCCAGAAGGGTTTTGTGCAAAGCCAAGGATAGCTCAGCCTTGGTAAAGAGGTGCAGACCACACTAGTGCTCGTCACAGTCTTCCCTTGACACACTCTGTGCCGTGATGGCCCCATGCATGATATTCTCCATAAAACCTTCAGCACCCAATGAGCCTCGTGATGTGTGAGGTGCACTGTACACTGCCACAGGTGGATCAAGCAGCAGAAAATGGGCTTGGTGATGCCCTAGATGTTGTCAAAAAGGATCTCAATACCTCTGCTCCTCAGCCCTTCACCTCATCCTCCACAGCCAGACACAGCACAGGCACAGCCAGGCATCTCCAGATCCTGAGCTAGACAAACTTCTGTTCTTGTTCCCTCTATCTCAGCATCTCCTTCCCACTTCAAAGTTACCCACGGTTTATGTTGCACAAGCTCTATTGTCTACCAAGTTTTCCACCCCTGTCCACTACAGACAAGTAAGAACTAGGACATACCTGATTAAATGCATGTATGTGACTAATTCCCATTCAAAGCATGGCCATGTTCACTAACCATCTACAGACTGGAAAATGATATGGTATTTAACATTACATTACATTACATTTAACACTACAAGACATCCCAGAGCTCCAATAGACATTTAGTGCAGAAGAATTAAATTTAAGATTATATTCCACAGTCCTGGATGCAAAAGTCACTGGCTAACATAGTCTAGCTTTATGTCTCTACCAACAGTGAACAGTTTTCCTTCTTGTAGATATCCATCTACCATAAATAGATACTTTGAATAGCCGTTATTAGCTCTGTGTTTTTAAACAATGTTCAGTTTCCTTCTAATTGGTATGTAAACATTTTTTTCTATTGTAGACTTGGTCACTGTATGAGTGTTGGTGAAACTTTAAGAGTATGACCAGCAAGCTAGACCAGCAGAGACCACTGTTA
The DNA here is from genome assembly GCF_965183815.1 of Platalea leucorodia. Taxonomy (NCBI): domain Eukaryota; kingdom Metazoa; phylum Chordata; class Aves; order Pelecaniformes; family Threskiornithidae; genus Platalea; species Platalea leucorodia. Next base: position 133,261,360 of record NC_138823.1, on the reverse strand, counting down.
CCATGAAATTCTAAATCAGATCAGAAAAGACCTGGAAAACAGAGTGTTTGCGGTGGTGGTGGCCATTCTGCATCTCTGCTGATGTTGTGGTCCTGTAGCAGCAGAGCTCAACCAAGGCAAGGGCACCAGAAAGAGATCCTGAAAAAGCTCTGTGCAGACAACATAGACATAGCACACACATGATGCAGGTCAGGCATCAGAAACAGCCTAGTGCAGGGAAACAGCATCCCAGCATACTGAATTTGTGGCAGAGAAGTGTCTTCAGTACCAGCACACACTGTCTCCAGTATCTGCAGACACTTCCACATACACACACTGGGTACTATTTTTGAACGGATGCAGGCAGACTGTTCCTCTAACAAAAGCTGATCCATGAAAATCATCTCTCAGAAGAGCAACTGAAAAAAAATCATATTTTCACCACACTAGAAAACTTATTCCAATGGATCATGTCATTGCAGAATAGAGGAAAAAGCACTTTAAAACAAAGTTTTGTGGTCAAAAGTTTCAGACAATAAAAAAGGCATAAAGTTTAGGACAGCAAAAGTTCTTGGAAAGAAATCCAATTTTGAGTAGGAGAGTCTTAGAAACAGCTAGAGTAGTCTGCCAAATCAGTATAACTGATCAGCAATAAGGTATGCGACAGGATACTGTACCTTTTTTAAAATCCTTTTAGAATAAGACATCTTAACAAAACCAAAACACCAGGCAGAGACTTTTTTTTTTTTTTGCTAACTTGTGGTTTTAATTCACTATTGCTTTCTTGAACTGGTTGCAGAATCCATTACCACATAACCTGCTTTCATTTTCTTATATGAGCATGTATTTCCTTGCCCCAAGTGAAACAGGATATCTGTCTTTCAGAATTTCTGTCCTACCTTTTGCAATACCATTTATTTGTATGTGGCAAGAGCACAAGCATTTAGCAAATCACATTGTGGTTAAAGGAAGTTTGCAGCTTTCCTCTTGCAATAGGATAAAGCTTTTGTTGAGCTACAAGATTGACTAATGTGGGACACTTCCTACTTCCCCTTACTTTGATGTCATATGTTTAAGAGAAGAACAGCAGAAATAACAACTGTATTTTACTGTTTATTTTTCTCATTTTGCCATGACACTAACTTTTAAGGAGAGCAGATTTAAAGAGCATGTAAACCAGCTGGAGGTGCCCCTTCAAATCCCATGCCACCAGGCAGACTAGCGCAGTGACATCCATGCAAAAAGTATGGGATCTGCCTTCACCCCAGTAACGATGTAGAGTGATTTTCTTTTTTAAAGAAAATGCAACAGTTAAATGCCTATGCTGGATTGTTATTGGTAACAAAACTAGCTAAAAATCATGAAGAGAGCTTGAAAAAGAAACTGATTTTGCTAATAAGATTTTTTCAATTACATGTAACTTACTATGATAAAAACAGTATACATACTAATTTCTTAATAATTTGCTCTCCAAAATTTCAGTTTTATTTTGGAAGGAAAGGAGTCACCGAAGTAAAATTTTAGGGCCTGTTTGCTCTAGGAAAATCCACGATGATGAGAAGACAACTAGAGAACTAAATACTGGCACTGCAAAGTGAAACTTGAGCAATTAAGACTTCTTTAACTAGATTGTTTCTCCTTTTACAATTTTCAGTTTACCAGCTTTGCAGCTTCACTAGCCAGTTAACTTTTGGGCTGGAAGAAGAGCAGAAAGTTATTGGCCAATGAATCAGCATCTCTGCCCCTTCAGCATGAGAGCTTGCAAAGCCTGATCTCAGAGACATCCAAGAGGTCCTCCACCAAATGGGGAAAACTTTGGCCAATCTACTCCACAGAGTTAAGGTAAGAAGTGAGAAAAAAGAGGAAGTATTTGAACAGAAATATCCATTTTTCCATATTCATTAAAAAGGACATGAAAACCAATATCACTGCTTTAAAAACCAGCTTTCAGCTATTTTGAAAGCACTTTCTTTACTTGTAAAGGGACTTTGATTCTTCAAGTGAAATTACATGCCTATGTGCCCTTTAAAAAGTGCTTTGTAGAGGTGCTATAAAGGTCCATCCACTTCAAGTCCATGGCTATTCTCTGTGATGAATATTACATACCACTTAGAGATAAGTAGGTTAGAGGGAGATTGCTTACTTAGAAGCACATTAGTAGGCCTGGGTCACGATGGTTCCTCTTGGGTTTATACATTTTGAGATTGTCTTCACTCCCAGGAATCTGAACTATTTTCTTTGGGGGATTCTCACCTCATATGGGGTCCAGTATGAGTGCTGCTCAGGGGAGGAGACAGCTGCTCAGCACTTTCACTCTTTGTTCAACAGATGATCCCTCTCTCACCTACTGCCATCTGTCTTTCCTGAAGTTTTCTACTCCAGGAATGGTGGAGAGGTGCTAACCTCAACAGGATTTCTACCACAGCCTTCTAAAACCTCAAAAATATGAACCCATCTGAGGGAAAAGATGGCATTAATATTATTCCCATGGGAAACTGAAGACAAAGAGCTTTTCCTGAGGCTACCCACAGACTGGACAAAAAAATAGCAACACTTTTCTTAAAATGTTTCATTCACAAAAGTTGTCTCATTTGTGAAATAAAATGATTTCAAGATGGCTTCAGCTACCCAAATGAATTAATGGCAGAGGAATCAGGTCTTCCTGCCTTCTGATACTGTCTCCATTCCTTCAGCTATCACAGTTTCTTTGCTAAGATGCTGAACACTGCAATGACTTCAGCTTTAGGTATCTGGAAAATTAAAAACACCGCTGTTGTTTTAGCTTTTAAAGCCTGGTGATTATCAGCGTCCTACATGGGCTTCTTATGGCAAACAAGAAATTTGCCACCATGAAATGGTTCACCTTCTGTGGTACAGAAGGTAACAAAAGGACCATGCCTGAATCCTTCCCTACTGGTGGTAACTTCCAGTGCAAAGAAAAAAAAGTCTTTGAGCAATTATAGGAATTAATGTGTCTCTACAAGTTCTTCAAACTCAGGTCTTTCATTTATTTTTTGGGTTTATGAAAGGCAGGTCCTGCTTGACTAACCTGATCTCCTTCTATGACAAGGTGACTTGCTTAGTGGATGAGGGAAAGGCTGTGGATTTTGTTTACCTGGACTTTAGTAAAGCCTTTGACACCATTTTTCACAGCATTCTCCTGGAGAAACTGGCTGATCATGGCTTGGACAGGCGTACTTTTTGCTGGGTAAAAAAAACAGCTGGATGGCTGGGCCCAAAGAGTTGTGGCGAATGGAGTTAAATCCGGTTGGTAGCCGGTCACAAGTGGTGTTCCCCAGGGCTCAGTGTTGGGGTCAGTTCTGTTTAATATCTTTGTCAATGATCTGGACGAGGAGATCAAGTGCACCCTCAGTAAGTTTGCAGATGACGCCAAGGTGGCTGGGAGCGTTGATCTGCTGGAGGGCAGAAAGGCTCTACAGAGGGACCTGGACAGGCTGGATCGTTGGACTGAGGCCAACTGTATGAGGTTCAACAAGGCTCAGTGCCGTGTCCTGCACTTGGGTCACAACAACCCCATGCAACGCTACAGGCTGGGGGAGGAGTGGCTGGAGAGCTGCCTGGCGGAAAAGGACCTGGGGGTGTTGGCTGGCAGCCGCCTGAACATGAGCCAGCAGTGTGCTCAGGTGGCCAAGAGGGCCAATGGCATCCTGGCTTGTGTCAGAAATAGTGTGGCCAGCAGGACCAGGGAGGTGATAGTGCTCCTGTACTCGGCATTGGTGAGGCCACACCTCGAGTACTGTGTTCAGTTTTGGGCCCCGCACTACAAGGAGGACATTGAGGTGCTGGAGCGTGTCCAAAGAAGGGCAATGAAGCTGGGGAAGGGCCTGGAGCACAAGTCTTATGAGGAGCAGCTGAGAGAACTGGGGCTGTTTAGCCTGGAGAAAAGGAGACTGAGAGGAGACTTTATCGCTCTCTACAACTACCTGAAAGGAGGTTGTAGCAAGGTTGGGGTCCGTCTCTTTTCCCAAGAAACAAGGGATAGGACAAGAGGAAACAGACTCAGGTTGCACCAGGGGAGGTTTAGATTGGATATTAGGAAAAACTTCTTCACCGAAAGGGTGGTCAAGCATTGGAACAGGCTGCCCAGGGAAGTGGTTGAGTCCCCATCCCTGGAGGTATTTAAGAGATGTGTAGATGTGGTGCTTAGGGACATGGTTTAGTGGTGGACTTGGCAGTGCTAGGTTAACGGTTGGACTTGATGATCTTAAAGGTCTTTTCCAACCCAAACAATTCTATGATTCTACCATTTTTCATTTTGAACTAAGCATGTCTATCAATATTAGGTTTAGGGTCCAACTGGGAGGATGTCACTTTGAATGGAGGGCATCACTTTGAATACCTTCATTTTGCATCCTAAACTTTGGAGGGCAGCTGCTGTATCCTTAATATGCAGTGTATAGTTAGTACCTGAATGATTATAAAATACTTCAGGGAAGGTGACATTTTAAAATACTCTGAGGACTAACCCAAAACAAGAATATACAAAAAAATTTAAAAAAAGTTTTCAACATTGTTTCATTGTTTTTAAAAGGGTTGAGACCACTTTGCAGAAACAAATCAGCCCTTGGGGACCTCTCTTCCAGTGAACGTGGTTACAGTAGGAGCAGACTTTCTAACAATGTCACCTCAGATCTCATTCCTAATCTGCTTCTTCCGTTTTACATATAATTTCCAGCAGTGAATAAAGCTCTGAGGAGAAATAAACCTAATTATTTGTACATGGCCCCCCACGGTCTCCTACTTGATTGTGTCAAGTGAGAGTCATTCTGCTGACGCACCTCCCGCCAGCCAGCTGTACAGTATAGTGGTGGCTCTCCTTCCCTCATTTTGCTTTCCCTCTGCACTTGGCAGAGGTACGCGTGTGGGATTTCACAGGGTCGTCTGCCAACTTTGAAATGAGAGATGTGTCCAGCTACTATTGGTTGCTCTCAATTTGTAAGGGCTAAAACAACATTATTTGAAGCTTCAGACAAATACCAGGAAGGAAAAAAAATCTCTGCTGTTGATTTACTGGAACATACTATCGTCGAGACTTGAAAGGAGGGAATTTAAAAGAAACAAATTGCACGGATTGCGCAAGTTATTAATTTTACAATTTGATGAACAAGCCCAATAACGCATGCCCTAGTGTGAGAACGTAGGTAACAAACACCACAATTCACAGCCATCATGTCTATCTTAAACCAATGTCTGCGTAACTTCCCAGACTAATCAGCTACTACACTTTCTCAAATAACAGCTGAATTCGCCCCTTCTCTTCTGCCTGTTGCGTCCAAAATCATTTCCTTAATACAGTCAGAGCACAGCTAGTAAGACCTTTAGGGATTAAACTCAAGATCATTACACTATACCTAAACTGGCTATTAAGAGAATATTATACAAACCCTAACAAGCACACAAAACCTTTTTTGAAACATAAACTGGAGGTTGCTTTCCTATATGCAGTATCTCACCTCCTTAACGTGGTCTATCAGCAAGGGCATCTTATTCAAGAGTCGTCATAGGATTTTTGTGGGTATTGGAGCAGAAGGAAGAACAAGAGTTCTATTAAACGCTGAACCTAATGCTGGACCGCAAAGCAGGACTTTGCACAAGACTCAGTGCCAGATGTATGCATCTTGCTCATCAAAATTAGCAGCCAGAGAATTCACAAGATATTTAATGCACATTTATAGAAAGAAGATTCTTTCTAAAAAATTGCTAGGCAGGTTTTGTAGCAGTATTGTACAAGGTAAAAGAGTAAAAATAACTCATAAATATCTTAAGGTAAGAAAAATGTTTCAACCACTTTGGTCAACAATGAGTTCTGCTATTTAAATAAGACTCGGGAAATTTTCTTTTTTCTTAGGACTTCCTAGGCTGTTATCACTGAGCAGCCAGAGAGGATCTCATATAAGTTTGATAAAAAGAATTCATCCTGGCATCAAACTACTGATTAGGGGTTAGAAAGGCAGTAGGAGGCCATGTTGCTATTTTTAAAATCCCTAGTCTGTTGATCCAAAAAACCCACACCATTCCTAAGAAATGCAAAATATTCTGAAAGCCTGATAAACTGTTTTTTTTTAAATTTTTCCTCCAAGCAGATTTTCACTGCCAAAAAAGACGTAATTTTTCGAACCAAGTAACTCATTTGGGGATAGTTGTTTTCGCATTATATCAGAGATCATTTTACGTTCCTTGTACTCCAGATGCTCCTAAAAAGCTACCTAGTACAACTCTGGTATAGCTAAGAAACTCACCGCCTTGCAGGTGTTCTACCATTTTCCCCAAACTGGGGCTCTAGCCCCATGCCCTTCGTCTACTGCTGCCTTCTTCAGCCTTCCCCCCTCTCCCCAGCCCCAGCCCCATTGCCGCCCTCTCCCCGGCTCCCTGCTCCCTTCTCTCAGGGCAGAGGGATTGCAGAGCCCGCGGAGAGCAGGCATGGAAATATCTTGTGGCTGTCCTCCAGAGAGCTCCCCTGCCTTCCCCAGAGACGTAGGATGAGCCATACATTCGGGAGAAAATACACACATTTAGTGGGGAAGCTGAAACCGAACTGCTTGTGAGGACCATTTGTCCAGCTCTGTAGCAGAGGAATAAATTAGACCTGTGGAGGCTATACAAGAAGATGGCTGCTGGTCTCAGTAGCCTTTCTGCATGGCAGTCTTCCACAGGCAGTTTAGTGCTAGGTGTATTTCATATCCCTTTATTTTGTCCATGAATGTCAATACAAAACACTGTTAGTACCAAAGATCGATTGTAAATTCTCATGAAGGGGATGTTGTCATGTGCTTCTCCATTCCCCGCCCAATGGAAAGACTACATACAGTATTGCCATTCTGTTCTAGCAGCTTTTTTTTAACATAGGATGTAGGGCAAGAGTCAGACCTTAAATCCAACAAGGTAAGGTCGATATTTTAGATAGCTATATCCTGCTATGCCTAAGCTTTTAAACTAATCATGGCAACACTGAGTTTAGGATAAGTACTCCATTAACTCCCCAGCTTTCGAGGAAAGTTTTGTACTTTCTACCGGACCTTGTGCTACCATGAATATACTGCCAGAAGACGCTCAAGAGAGCTACTTCAAAATACAATGACCTCCGTCACTACATTTACTGGAAAAATCACCAGTATGGGGTCCTGGTGGAATCCTTTTGTTACTACCTTCAGTTTCCAGTAACCTCCATCCCCAGGGCCTTGAAGGCAAAGAACAGGGAGCTTTTAACCCATGCTAAGTAGAGGTTGAAGAGGGTCAGTCTTGCACTCTCCTGGCCTGCCCACAGATTAGAGCATGAACACATAGCGTTCTCAGCCCTCTCACTTCCCTGCAAAAAGTGCTGAACTCCCCTTCCAGAACAGGCACGCACGCAGCATACTTGTAGATGATTAACACTCTATTCCATGTTGCAAATGTGCTTTATTCTATTGTCATTATTTTTTCCACAGTCAGCCCAAGAGTGATCCTTGTACTATTTTATCTCATAGTAATGGGATAGTTTGGCAACAATCTCACTCACCAACTGTCGATGGGTTTTGCTTTTTCTCCTTCTAAAAAGAGAAGACATTTTTCAAGTGTCTGTTTTCCAAAAGCCATGGAATTGAGTTTTTTTGCCAAAGAAATGGGTGAGTCAGGCTGCTAAGAGATAGTACATGCAGATCTTTTAGAAGCGCGTTAAGCCGTTCCTGGGAAATAGCTCACGTCTGACTTCACAGCCTGACACAGCCAGCACGGTCCGAGCAGAACACCCGTTAGCACATGAATCATGGCAGAACAGGTAGCTCAACACCACACAACGTTATATCACAGTTACATCAATGTTCAGGGTAATGAAAGAGAAAATAAAAATAAAGAGCCAGAATACAACTGTATTATTCAGCCTGATTACAAGCCAATATTGTGATAAGCCAGCCAAAAAGGCCAAACGCATTCACACACACGCGTTTCCCTGCTGCCAGTACTGCCCAGTGGGGCAAAGCCCAGGGAAGGGCAGTAAGTCAGAGAGAACGATCACAGCATTCGCTGCCCCTGTAAGCCTTTGGCAAACAGAGAGAGACTATTATTTGCTGCAATTTGATTCTGCTACACAAGAAAAAGAAGGTTGGGAAAAAGACAGTGCACACGGGAAGGGACTAAGGTAACCACTGAACATTATTAGGGAGCATTTTGCTGTCTCTGTAACTGAGACTTACATGGGATGAGGACACTAGGAATGCTTGGGAGCCTTTCCAGGCCCCATGCTGCCTTGGCGCACGATTTGCTCCACTACAACTCTGATGGAGCAACTTACTCACTTACTACCTGCTCACAGAAATACCCACCTGCTTTCTGTGTGCCAAAACTAGCCACCTATCTTAAAGTCCGCTACATTGAGTAGAAATACCTGAGTATAATTTATTCTAGAAAAACACCATAACGTATTCAGAAGTGGAAAGGCTTGCTTGTTGGGAGGCAGTCCAGTGACCCAGTAATGTAACGCTTCTGCTAGATCACCATTTCCAGAAGAGTATTCAAAGGTGCCATTTCCAGAAGAGTGGAGTGAGAAAGTCTTTCCTAAGAGGGTGACTCCAAAATAATTTAGGGGGCTACTGAAAACATGATTTCTGAGGGATAGGAGTCACTGGAAGAGACACCATGAGATTCTCAAAACTGAAGTCCAGATTGCCAGAGTTGCATTCTTTGACATAATTAATCTATTACAAAACCTAGATCCCTATGGGACAGTTACCATCTCCTGTGCATTGAATTCTGCACAATTTTATTTCAGAGTCAGAACAGGTAAAAAGCAAGAGCTGTACTCCAGCTCTGTGTACAGAATACTCTTAAGGACACTGAGACACAGTCCCCATCACTACTGAAAAACAAACATAGTGGTCAAAGAGGGTGATGTGACAAGAGTATACAGCTTTCAGACCATTGCAGGAAAAGGTCATCCTATTTCAGAAGGGATGTTGGTGTATGTAATTTGTTTTCATTTCAACTGATATTAAGCCAAACATTATAAAAGACTTAGTGACCGGGTCCTTTCCTCCAGCATACTGCTGGGAAGCTGCAGTGTTTAGAGGCTGTGATCTCACTAACTCCAAGGAAACCCAGGAACAGCATCAACAGCCAAAGAGATGGCAGCGAGCCAGGCCAGTTTCACTCAGAAATTTCTGCAGCTGATGTATGCAGAGCTGTCAAAACCCTGGTGAGTGTCACCAAGACGACACGAGAACTGGGGGAGTTTCACACCGCTGCCCAGTGCTGGGGAACCAGCATCTGCCCAGCCATCTTACCCCAGAATATGCTTCACCAAATTTATTTTTCAATTAACCCTTGTTGTTGGTCAAGAAGAAGAAGAAGCCAGATTTTCTCAGTGAGAATTACCCATAAGGACAGAAATGTTAACATTTCAGCAGCAAAGACCAGCAGTCCAACGCAAGGCCAGCCAGTGCTAATGCGAGGCACTCCTGGATGTACAAGGAAATTAGGAAAGATAACGTCTTCAGGGAAAAGATGAAGAACTAGAACAACTTTCCTTGCTGAAAGGCCCAAAGCCCCAAAACCAGTCTGAAAAGCTGTGGTTATATAGCATGGTATGTGGTAAGGGGATATGAAGGACGCTGGAAGAAATGATATTGGGATGAAGGAATCAGCCACACTCATAGGAAACGACCATGTTCCATATTCTTCTAAACAAACCCAAAACACTTGTAGTGTCTTGTCCAGTTTTGGCTGGTGTCTATGACCCTGTTACACTGCTGCAAAATAATAATTAAAAAAGAAAAAAAGAAGGACTTGCACTGACAGACTTCTGAATACACAACTGTAGAGAGGAACGTGATGGTCCTTGCAAGGTGCAACATAGGCTAAATATCTTCCAACTGTAACTCCTATAACTTCTTTCGGAAAGTGCCATCTCCACTTCTGTTCTAGCTTGCAAGACCTGGAAACTTATTAAAACCCCACTTGTTTGTTTGAGATACAGCCTATGTTAATAGAGAAAATTCACAAAGCTCAGTATCTTTTAAAATCTGTAGGGAGCAAGTGTAGCTCATAGCAAACCCTGAAGCTGGAAGAATGGACCATAACATTTAGTGCTATGACAAAATGCCTATCACAATCCTAATGAATATATGTTTAAACTCCAAACAGCTGTCAGTCAATTATAGTAGAGTGCTGTGAATATTAAGAAGAGCGTTTTTGTAAAGAGTCCAATTGTAATGAGTCCTGCTCTGGGTGATGCTGAGAAAAACTTGCTATGTAATTGCAATGTGCTCTGCTGCTTTTCTGATTAGAGCTGGCTGGGATCTCTCTTAGCCTATGCTAACAGGGCAAAATCTGCACATTCGCATTCAGCAGATGAAGCATCAAGAGTATGGTTATTTCTTTAAGAAACCCTGGTCATTGAAACACCATCTCTAGACAACAGGCAGTGAATTACCCTTGGGTTCAGGTTCATTGCATTTTGTGATTAGCCTCCAGGCCTGAGGTTTTCTTACCTTTAATTCTAACGTTAGACATATAAATTTAAATTGTCACATGGCTTGAATTATCAGTAAAGACATGTGCATGCAAAACATCAGTTAAACACTTTTGAAGTTGTATATAACTGGTAATGTGGACATTTGAAATTAGCATTTGGCCTCAAGGATTTTCCTGTGGGCTTTGACAGTAATTCATTAGGTGTCTTCAGGCAAGACGCCTTGCATTTTTAATTCCTTGCCTGTACAATGAAGGGAATGATTGTAGTTAATTTACTAGGGACTGCTGGTTTGATTAATTATTGTAATATCACTACAGCTAGCAGCCACAGAGTCAGCCGAGCATCGCTGTTTCTTCACACACAGCAGGCTTCATCACAGTCTCATCAGTTCATCAGTTCACACAGTCTCAACAGTTCATCACAGTCTCCGTCACAGAGAAAGGAAATGGGAGAGGACCCTGCACAATCCTGGAAAGCTTTGAACAACAGCTCTTGCCCTTGCTCTGGGAGAAGTCACTGCCATGTTCACTCGCATTTTCCCTTTAGCAGGCTTGCTGTTACACTGACTGGCCGTGGCTCTCAAGAGACACTGAACACTTTTGGGTCAGTTATTCAGTGAGGCATCTTCAGACTGTGAAAATTCAGATCATAGAGGTTAGGAAACTGGGAAGGGAGATAAGGGGATAACATTCCCTTTGTTCTCTTCACTGGCTTCCCTGGAAATACAGTTAAGTGCCTCCAGCATTTCAGCCAGCTGCAAGGCTTGTGGCTTCTCTGTTTCGTTCTCAGCAGGTACATCTGGTTTCTGATCAAGAGATGGCCCTTCACCTTCCCTTTTTCCACTGAAACGAAACAAAACATGGACATCTGCAAAGTAATGAGAATGAAACCACTTCATTCACTTTCAGAGAGACTGAGCAAGGTTTCCTGAAACTTAACAGGATGTGAAAGCAGCAGCAGCGCTTTGAGCAGAGCTCCGCGAGCCTCTGCAGCGGCAGCACATCTTGCTGCAACATCAGGCTGCCCGGGCCACTTCTATTCATTCAACACACCTCTTCCAATGACATCTTACACTCGTTCATTGCTTTGAAGTTATTGCCTCTGACGTCCAATGTTTGGCAAGGGCAGTCTAATCTGGAAAAAAAAAAAAAAAAGTTCAAAAAATCAAATCTGTTTCTGCTTCTGTCCATGTTTAGGATATTTGGAAATTTCACAACAACAGTTGCCAAATAACTTTACTCCAGCCCTCAGATACAGTAGATTCAGCTCAGATCCAGACACACATTCATCCTAACCTTCTGTTTGCAGCAGTGTTGTGACAGCTGTCCATTGTGTCAGGACCGGCTGCCTGGGGAGAGCGGGGGGATGAGATAGATATGAGAAAAGGGCTGTTGTGACACCAGCTTTGTACAAAGGAAATTAGGGATTGTGTTTCAAGTACGGCTAAATTGTGAGGTCTCTCCAACATGTATACAAACGCTTGTTTTTCAATAACTATGATTTTCTACTTGTACTGCTCTGCATTTTTTTAACTTTTAATCAAGTCCTGGCCACAAGTCTCTAACTGAAAGTAACTTTGGTTTTCCCCTCCAGTGTCAGAAGCGACAACACCTTCCACAAGCAGGCCTCCGGAGTGCAACGTTTGGCCAAGCTTTGGTGCCTTTGGGTGCCTGACGCATGCTGACGTCCTGCGGCATTAGCTATGTTACTTTATTATGGGTGAGCTCACAGACTTCACTGGATCGGCTTTCCGCAGAGTCTTAGCCAAAAAAAATAAAACCCCAACACTTTTCTCTCTGAAACATGTGATAAATAGAAAAATAAATCACTGCCCCATATTGGTACCTGGTTTATTAAAAGTGGGATTCAAGCCTCATGGTTTGCTTTTGAATCCGACCTGCTTCAGCACATACTGTTTGCTGTTGCTGAAAATAGGTGCCTCTAGCTCTGTGCCTGTGGAGGCTGGTGCACTCCTCACTGGCCTTCCTCTGCAGATGAAGTGAGGTCAGCCCAGCAATGCTACAAGTCCAAAGTGTTTCATAACACTCAAGTGAGAAAACTCGGCTCAGGACCCGGATTCCTGTCCCGGCTCGGTCAGGGCTGGGCTGCAGGCTCTGGAAAGCTTATCTGCCGATGTCAAGAGTGATTTAACATGTGACAGTGCATAGAAACTGGCTGTGCAAGCTGTTGCAACATACAGTAAGAGCAGCAAAGAGCAGGAGTACTACAATCTCTTTGCTACCACAGCAGTTCACGCCAAAGAAAATCCCCATAAAAAGCACTTACAGCCATATTCTGGCAGAGGCTGGTTAATAAGATGGATAGTAAGTGGGATAACTGGAGGTTCCCTAAGGCAGCCGTGGCGGTTCCCATACGCCAGAGGTAAGGCTGGGTGCGAGCAGGAGCCAGGAAAAAGGGGTAGGTGATACAAAATGGAGGAGAATCCACTTTTTCCATGACTCAGGCATTTTCCCCAGGGCAGGAGAGAGCAGAAATCAGATGCAGGTCTGCTGTTTCTTCTCTGGGTTACAGAAGGGATTAATCACAAGGGGAAAATGCTTTGTAATACAGTGACTCAGCAGAAAACATTACTTGCTTGGAAGCAGCTGGAGGACATGGCCAGGACACAGCAGTGAGTCAGGGAAACCTGGGATTTGGGCTGCTGCCTTTACCCTTCCCTCCAGCCTTCATTTAACAATCTGAGCATCTGGGAATAAGGTGATCGCTTATAAAGAGATACCTCATGTTGTCTTGTGTAGCCGGTATGGATTTAGACTGCACAGCACAAGTAGATGTACAGACGACATTATTCCCCTTTTTGTGAAGTGCTTTTTGGCACTGATCTTTCTACGGCAGCTCCTGTGGCGTGGTCCTAGCAAAACAGGATGGTGAACCACAGATGAGCCCTCCAGCATGTTCAGTAGTCTAAACTCATAGTAACACAGACCTGAATCACCAGCTTTTCCACAAGAAAAAAAATGTGAGGAAGAAAACCTCATACCACTGCAGCCCTATACTCTGTGGTGGTTTTGGGGGAAGATCCCTCAGAAAAGAGGATATACCTTCTAATAAATCATATGTTAGCTTTTCTGACAACCGCCGCAAGGGCGCTGGAGCAATGAAGTGTGTTTCCAAGATGGTCACCTAACTTGCCCTTTCATCTCATGGAGTCAAAAGAAGACAGGAATAAGTCTCATGCCTGAGAAAGACACTGCGAGGGTAGGATGCTATCCAATTGCTCTCTTCTGTCTGATTTACTTAAGTGGTGCTTCAAAGCAATGAATGGTACCTGAATACCTGAGTACTCAGAACATGAGTTAAAGGAGCTTTTCAGACTTTTAGGCTGTCCTGATCACCTTTTAGGAAAAGTTAATTTTCCCTAAACCCTTCAGATGGACCTATATAGTGTTTTTCTTTTCACCGTTTGATGTTACACGACAGTCTGGAGACCCCAGCCAGAAGTAAATCTCACGGTCAGCGGCAGTCTATAACTCACTGGGAAGCTGACTTCGCCCCCCCAGATTTTATAACCCAAGATACAGACAATAGGCAGCAGGTAAATAAGAAAGGGAACCTAAGTAAAATAAATAGCCTAAATAAAACCTAAATAAAATTAAATAGCAGACAAGGGAAAGGTGATAAACGGTGACAGTGAAAGCAGGTGTGATTACATGACCTAGTCACCACAGAGACCTGGGTAATCACAAGCTGTTTCTGGATTGTTTGTGTGGCAGTCAGCATGAAAAGGTAGGATTTGGTGAAGACAAAATGATGTTCTCATGAATTTGAAATAGTGCAATATGCAAAACTGTGAGGTTTTTTATTTACTGGATGGATTCATGGATTTACTATAAGTCCATGAAACTTAAGCTGGGATCTGCAATGTTATTTTCATCAGTCATGGTGAACAATCACTCTTTCCTTGTTTATGTTCTTCTCTTTTAGGCCTTGTTGGTCAGCACTCTGACATCTTCTGAAAGATTAACATGAGCAATGCTAGTGGGTTTTTCTCCCTAAATTTCTGCTGACAAACCCTAGTGATGTGTTAGAATCCACTGTTGGTGTTGGGCCACTGCCAGAGGATGAGCCAAGAAAACGGCTGCAGGAAGCGGCACCAGTCCTTACAGCTGAAATTATAGGAGTGAGTTAAATTCTGCTTTCCAATCATTAGGCATGACTGCATACTCGCGGATGTAGCCAGGCCAAGCTCCTGGCTCAGGCCCTGGTTTCTGTCCTGCCTGAGCAGCAGAGTTTCCAACCCAGGCTGCCAGAGGTCATCCAAGGACCACCATGACTTCACTGGTGTCTCTCCTGGGGACAACTGTGCACGTGAGCTCGTAGCTGCCTGTATCTTCTCCTCTTAGGAGAAGATTTTTCTTTTCTCTGAAAAAGTACCCAGAAAACTTCTCTGAAAAGTAGCCTTCTTCAGCGCTAACTAAAACAGAGGCTACACCTTACCACATGTTAAGGAAGGGTCTATGCCAAAACAAAAAGATATCAATAACATCCCTCCAGTCCCATATTGCTTATTCCCATCCCTGTTCATCTTCTTCCCCCTCTCTTTTGCCCCCTCTCCATCAGCAGCACAGGCACGAACCAGATATGGAAACTGTTTCAGCTGAAATCCCTATCTCCCCATGTGTTTCTGTTTGTTGGGGGCTTTCTGTTAGGTTGAATGCAGATCAAAATTCAGTCCAAGAAAAAACTTACAAGACTATTCACCGGTCTACTCACTCACTTGCTTTGCCATTCCTTTGCTTTAGTCCAAAGGTACAACACTGCTCCCCAAAACCTCAAAACGAACTGCAAGAAAATACCAAGGAGACATAAAAAACCCTTGAACATCTCTACACAGAGTTTTGTTTGCTAGGTAGTTTGAAATTCATGTCCCTGTGTAGTTCCTCTCTGTCACCCAAGGCTGGTGTATATAATATATATAGTAGTGGCCATTCATAAACTCTGAAAAATGTGCCAGGCTGGAAGAAAAGACTGACAAACCATCTCAGAGGCTTCTGGGCTGTAACAAGGTGACAAGGAGCTGATGTTATACCAGATGTCCCAACAGCTCTAGTTTTTTATTTCACAATTTGATGTGAGGGTCAGTCCTTTGAGGTCTTTCCTAAGCATGGTGGCAGCATCCAGAGAATGAGTTTGTGGTCCAGTGGGGGAAGGACACAGTCAGAAGGGCACAACAGCAAAGCAGCAAGCCATAATGCTCAGGTGTAAAAAAGACAAATCCTGGTGAGTTTAGGCTCCCAGTCAGCTCCTAGGCTCCTCCTGAGGGCACCCTGGCTTCAGAAATTCAAACAAGAACAGTTGTAACACCCATGGGAGATGGCCCCATCGCTGTTATTTATGCTTTTGAAAAATCTCTCCACGCTCGTTTACTAATTCCCAAACACACTAGTAACATTACCGAATGCAGAATCCCAGACTCCCTCACACAACAGAAGACCCTGAATGCAACCAAGAAGCAGAATTGTACTTTTCTTGAGGAATTTTCAATTCTTGAAAGTTATAGAAATTTCATTAATCCTTACCGTGCATTAGTACCAAGAATGGCAGAAAGAGAAAAGAAACATTTGAGATTTTACGGAGCAAAACCCAACCATACTAGACTGACACCAGCAAAGATGTTTCCTCAGTTGAAGGGTGGCCTGAAGTCCTTATGCTTGCTTGACAGGGTGTTTAAAACTTTGCTGTGCCAGTAACGTTCCCTGAATATTTTATGTTGAAATAAAATAGCAAATCCAGTTGCCTTGTATTTTCCTCCTTAGGCAATTTATCTTCAGGGAGAATGACTACAAGCATGCTGAGAGCAAGCATTTATTTACAGTCTCATTCACTTTAAAGCCTCATGAGCTCCCAGTAGTTTATTAAGAGTTCCAGTACAGGTGGTACCATTGTTAGAACCATAATAGCCTCAGAGTCCTTAAGATGGACTGGACTTTTACTACTACTACTACTAATAATAATAATAATAAAGCAGATGTCAAGACTTGTGTTGATAGACAGGAGTTTGACAAACAGCTAAATACACCCCAGAGGCTCAAGCCCAGTAAAGCAAATGTAGGAAGAAACAAATATTTATTATACGTTTAGCCTCTTGTTCTCTAGAATGCTTGTTTAAGGCACGGCGTGTGAGCGTGGCAATGCTGCTGTTGTATCCTCCTGATAGGATTCATGCTGTGAAACCACCTTGGGTACAGAACAAAAGTGGACAAATGGGATTAGCTAATTGAGTTCCCTTCTTTAGGAGGCTGGGAAAGAGAGCAGAAAGGTGGCAAGTTTGTCTGAGGTGGCAAGTTTGCCTGAGGAGGTTCGAGTGGAGGGGGGAGAAAAAAGGTGAGGATCCTCTTGCTCTCCCCACCTCTAGGCAGAACCCTCCCCTGGCAGCCCCTTCTGCAGCACCGTGCGCCCTGGCACCTGGGCTGGTGCAGCAGCCGGCACTTCCACTGCCATTTTGTCCTAAGGGATGGGGAGGGTATTTTTCTTTCCATTTTGGAGCAGTAGTAAAGAGTGCATTTCCTTAGCTGACTTGCACCGCAGCTCCTGTATGTTATTTGCATCGTGGAGTCCAAATGCAGACAGGAGAAGGCAATGAAAATGTTTGTCAAGGTAAGAGCCACTCAACACAGGGTGTGAAGTGGGTCTTTTTTGCGGAGTGAGGAGTGGAGGGACATGTTTAGCAACCCTAATAAAGCCCAGGAAATAGTTCTTGTAAACTTGCCTGAAATGATAGCAAAAATGGAAGAAAGCTAAAGTGTTTTAAAATGGGAAAACTTTAGCTTCTTCACTTGCCAAGTTCTTCTTTTCTCAAGGTACGTAAGTAGCCAGGCCAAAATGAGAATAGGGCTTGACTGAATTGTTTGGAGGGGTTTTGTCTTTTCTCTTTTTCATTTTGTTTTTAAAAGTCTGCATTAATTTATATTTCTAGATGAAGTGGAAGGAATAATAAGCAAAACTTGTTCTCTAAAAACATGCATGTAAAATGCAAGTGAGTTTTTGTTTTGCTTTTTGCTTTTCTAGGACTGGGGCCTGGAAATTGCATTTCCTTTTCTCAGAAGACTTAGAAAGCAATTCACATTCCAAAAGCAGTTACCAGTTACAGTTTATCCTGTTTGTTTTTCAAGAGAATATGAAAAATAAGTTTTTAAATGGCAGAAATAATTTACCAGCACTAACCATTTAATTGCCAGACAAGAGCCATAGGCAAGTAACACTACTGTGAAGTCTGTAAAAAGGACAACATGAAAAATTAAGTATTAGGTGGTTCATTTAGCTTACAGCTGTTCTGCATTCTTATTGAGTGGTATTCTATGTCAAAGAATGACAGTTTTAATTTCCTTTGCTGATTGCTCTGTTTAGATCACTTTGACGCAAATTATTGCTTTTACAAGAACATAGTCCATCTGGAGGGCAAACATCTCTCCTAATAATCTTTCTTTCCTTCTTTTTTTTTTTTTCTGTTGCTCCTTCACTGTGTGTAGTGGAGGTGCAAAGTCAAGTTATATAACTTGGGTTTACAACAGCTATTTTGATATTTTTAGGCATTCAGGTGTAAAGTCTGGTCCCTAAATTACAGGGCTGTAATTCTAGCTTAGTCTGGGGAGAATGATTTCATGAGGTAATAAATGAAACGGTGACTGGACTAAGCAGGATCAAGAAAACATTCAAAGCATGGATTCAATTTCAGTGGATTTTAGGCATACATTTTAACTTCTGTGTGCATTTAATTCATGTCTTGAATAGAGGCTAATAGAAGCGCAAGCTTCCCTGACATTGAGGCTATGGAGACCGTGCTTACTGGAGCCTATGCTCACAACCCAGATAGATAATTACACTGAAGCGACTGGTGCTTCTGTTATAATACCTGTCATCCAGAAAACAGTGCAACAAAATCTGACCCAGAAGCTGAAACACCCATTCAGACTTCCACACCTGGTAGCACATCCTCGACTGGCCCCCTTTTACAAGGGGATTTTGGTAAAGACCTTGTTCACTTTGTGCCATCTCAGACCAGGCTCTCCTGAAAAGACCCTGTGCAGCCAGCTGCTCCCAGCATTTCAAGCTCCACGCCATCCCCTAACTTCTTGTGCAGAGAGACTGTCCTGTGTTCATCATCACCAACCATCAGTCCTTCCCCTGAGAGCTGGTCAAGGGAGAAGAAGGAGCCAACCTACCATGGACTGCTGGTGTTTCTCCAACAATGCTAATGAAGACTTTGACTCCTCCAATGCAAGCGTGGGACAACACAGTGGAGAATGCATCCAGAGCATTAGGTGATGCAACCACGTCTCTGCTGGGTTGCATGAGAAAGGCAGGTCCCAGCGCTGGGTTGCAAACATGGACTGTGCCTTCCGGTGGTGTGCCTAGGCTATGGGCCCTTGCTACACTGCACCCTTTGGCTGCTGTGCAGTGTCACAGCTGTATTTGGCACAACTGGTCAGAAAAACAACGAAAGGCCGTGGCAGAGCATTGCAAAGGTGGTAAATACAGGTCTGGTTTGGGGTGATTACAAGGTAGGAGCCACACAAGTCAAGTCATCACTCAGTGTAGTAGATGATTGGCTCAATAACTTCATGCCCAAGCTTTCCCATTTCTTAGGCAGTTTTGCCAGGATTTGCTCGCTCTAATTTAGGTGCCAGAAACTTTACCAAACATCTAATGCTACAACCATGCTAGTGAATTAAATGTAACTAAAACCATTCTCAGGCACCAAAGCCCATATTCACATTATTAAACCATCTCACCTTCCAAAACAGGATGGGTGCTCACAAACTGCCTATTAGGAGTGGTCATTGATTGGTCCTAACCCTCAAACCATGCCCAAAAACTGTGTTGGAGAGTGATATTTGCCTTAGCCTGAAGAGGGACCAGGTATATTCTGATAACTGATTGACATAAAGGCCTGAGTCTCCTTGCCCAGGGACTCTTCTGGCATCTTCACTAGTAGAGACACAGTCTCCATTGATTCATTTCATTCCTTATTCTCTTTCCCTCAGGATTCAAATCTCTCCTTCTGAAGCAATGTTGGCATCTCCCAACAGTGAATGCACATCAGGAACACAGCTGCCATCTGTAGTAATTATCCCTGCTTGTTAGATGTGTCTGAGGTCCCTGAGATCCATCCACCGGGCAGCCCACATGAGGCTGGTGATGCTGCCAATGGCTGACTCTTCATATAGTGCTTGGACGAAAACTCCCCCTGTCCCTGCGGGCTCACTTCCAACCTGATCCCCAGGCACTCCCTCCCCTTTTGCCTCCACACATGCTGAGTTCAGACCAAACACCTTCCTCTCTCTTCCTCTCCATAGAGGACCATCCACCAGCCGTGACCCTTACATCCTGAGGTGGCACTGGTCTTTGCAAGGCAGTGGTAGTCAGGTCCAGCACTGGATTCAAGCCCCTGCAGAGGAGTCCTTGGCATCCCGGAGCTAGTACAGCTTTCTTTTCACTGGTTTTCAGGTGTGCTGAAGCAGCAGCACTGTCTTCAAGCTACACTGCATCCTCCACTAAGACAGACAAGCCACAGCCAGAAGGCGCAGGAGTGTAGGACAGCCAGTCCACCTGGGAAAGGTGGATCAAATAGGAGAAGGTCTTTGGGATCCAAAGCAGGAGATAAACGCAGAGACCACACTGCAGGAGATGATAGGTCCAGAGACCACCTGTGACTGAGCGCTCCTAAAGCTGAAAGGAGGTATTGGAAGGGGTAGTAGCAAGGATATATTCAAGTGGTGACCCTCAGAGAACGGGAGGTTCGGAAGAGGATGCAAAGCAAAGTTTTAGCCACTCAGAGTATCAATTCCACTAACTATAACTGTGGTGAGAAATACAACATACCCCACCAGGAAATGTGTGCAACATAAAGACATTATCAGAGGTGAACATCTGCAGCTGACTGAGGTTATTGCTTATGAGACTGCCACTCTGTGTTGACCACAGTGGAAAAAAGAAACAAGTGTGAGAGAGAAGTGGAAGAAAGCATTTGAGAATTCCTCTTCTGTACAAGCATGGACACATTTCGGTTTTCGCTTGGCTCCTTTTGCAGTGTCCAACTGCCAAGCTAGCATACTTCTCTATTGCCGTGTCCTCGGGTGTCAGGCAATCCAACCGAAAGTGCCTGACGCCTTCCCCAGAATCACGTGTCTTCCTTCAGCATATGCGTAACTGCCCCGGGTCTTTGAGCCACTGGAGACATGCCAGCCCATATGCCATTGTCTGCCTCTGGGCTGTGAACACAGGGCATTTCCAAATGCTTCAAAGATGTTTTCCTGGGGAGTTTTTTGTTTCAATGATGTTCAGACCTGTGTCCCTGCCCATGGCTGTGCTGGGGGAGCAGGGCATCTGCCACCTCAGCAAGGAGCCACCCTGTACATGGCCACACACGCACATTACGCATGCAGAGCTCACAACGCAGGCTGAGAGCAGCGATACTGGTGTGCATGCTGCAAGCGACCCGGGTCATGCTGAGCCACCCATGCAATGGAGACGGTCACCTGAGAGGCAGCGGATTGCAGGGTACTAGGAGACAGAAAGCCATGCCCTGGCTCTTGGTGCGAGGCTGAAGCAGGGCACCTGTGTGCAAAATCAAAAAAAGCTGCAGGGAGAGGATGCAGAATTATACACGTCTTGCACATGTAGCTGTCTTGCACCTTGCAGGTATATAGACACCAAGGCTTGCAGCTTTTTAGGGTGCATCCCATTGGCCATACCAGGAGAATTGTGTCATGACTCAGTGAAGGTTTATACTTATATTTTGGATACATAGGGCAAGCTGAGCCTTAGTCACTGGAAATCACACAACTCATTGTGTACCTCTTTAGCATCAGAAACGACAGTTGTAGTGCAATCTACAGATTACCAAAAGCATATGAAATTTTTCCTTTCAGGTACAAACAAGAGCAGTGAATAAGATATCCTTTCACATGAAAATATCTTTTAAATTACTCAGTTTTTCCCTTGTATGTTTATTTTTTGACAACTACTTCAATGTAAAAAAAATTACTCTTTTAAAAAATATGTTTTCCTGGGCACCCAATTATAATATTTCTATTGAGCTCAGTAAAGTATCATCTTGGTCCTTGCACATGTGTTTCTGTGTTAATAGTAGGTCTACTGGACTAAGAGCCAAATGACCTGCATTTATTTCAGTGGAATGACATTGGCAGAAAACTGAGTCACAAACAAGAAAGGGATCTTTTGTGCTAGCCTCAGGAACGGATGAGCCTGATGAATCAATTGCTTCTTTCCCTTAGAGATGGTCCTACCAACTCATGTAGGCTCACTGGGGAAGACGAAGAGTTAGGGAGAGAGGGCTGAGTCAAATTGTTGTTGCTGATTCTGCCCAGGCTAGTGCCCCGTCTTCTGCAAGCTCTGTAATTCCATGATTCAAAAATAAAAGCCAGGTCAGTTTTGCTTCTCCACTTCATTTCACTTTCTAAATGATTTATCAGAGGCTATGCCATTGGACTTGCCAAAGAAATTCAGTTTTGCGAATCTCTTCAGCAAATCTGGACTTCTCTTGGTCTCCTCTTTCTCCTTCTTCCCTTTAATTCTATTTTGATTCTTTCCTTCTCCCTACCCCATCCTTTGCTATATGCTCATTCTGCCTCAGCTGTACTCTTTTTCATTGAAAAATAAGATTTTCCCCAACCCTCAGCACCTCTTGTTCATTGCTCATCCATTCTCAGCTCTCCTGCAAAATACCCTGAATCTTGTGAAAACTATATGGAGGAAATGAGTGATAAAGACAACTAATAAATAATTTGCCAAGTTCCTCCGTGTCAAAAAATGCTAAGAGGGCATCATTGCCGCTGCTAACCTGTGAGATCAAAATACTAAAAGAGATGGCAAGACATGTTCCGTCTTGTCCCTGCGTGTCTTCCCTCTAAGGCTCACAGCCTGGAAAGAACACCCTGGTCCTCAGGTCTCTTTCCTGCCTACCACCTACATGCACAAAATAATCCTGTTGTAAAGGTCTGCCTTAACAGTATTTTGGCTTTTGAGGTCTTTTCCTGTCTTTCCTTTTGCTTCTCACTAATGTGCTGTGAAAGGTGTCTGGGAGCTTCTTTGTTCTAATGGAGCATGGGATCATTCAGGTGGAAGGCACCTCTGGAGGTCATCTAGGCCACCCCCTTACTTCAACATCCAGTTCAAAGTGGGATCAAGTTGCCCAGTGTCTCATCCAGTCAAACTTTGCACATCTCCAAGGATGGAGCTTCAACAGCCTCTGGGAACCTGTGCCAGTGCTTGACAAATCCCACCACGATACTTTTTTCTGATTAGGAAATTTGTTCCATGGTTAGGAAGCACTTTCTCATTTGAAACACACGTTTCTATTCACAGCTAGGTTAGTCCCATGTGTTCATTTGTGTCCTCTCTGGTATTTACACTGCTAATAGGAAGCACTCTTGGTCCCCTCTGAGGCTTTGTTTTGCTAGACTAAACCCAGCATCCACTTCCCAGCTCCTTTCCAGCCCAAAGCTCTCCATCCTTCTGACCACTCTGGGCACTCTTCAGTCCCAGTCCATCTTTGTTTAAAACAGGCAACCAGAAGCATGAGCAAAATTTAAATGAAATCTCACAAACCTCTTTGAGTCAGGGCAGTAAGCTTTCCTCTTTTCTGTTGGATGTACCTCACCAAACCACTCTAAGACCACATTAGCAGCACATCTTCTATATACACCAGGGTCCTTCCCTTTCACAGTTATTTCCATCCAGCATATTCGCTGCCATCGCAGCACCCAGCTCATTAATTCCTTCCTCACCATGGACTTATTAACACTAAGCAGTGCTCTCTCCCTTTTAGCCAGCTCTGTGCACACCTGATCTCTGTTTTCTCACAGCTCCCTCATCACCACATCTGACAAGAATCCACGTAAAGGCTTAACTGAAGTTCCCAGGAAGGAAACATATGTTTCCTTTGTGTAGGAAATAGCTTCTCAAAGAGTCTATTGGGCTGACACAATCCAATATTGTGAAGTCATGTTTAATTCTATCCTGTTGACCTCCTACCCTCTATCTGTCCTTTCATTCAAAATTTTCTTGAGAGCTTTGCATACGATTGCAGCCAACCACATAAGACTGCCTGGGTCACCTCCTCTCCCCACCTTCTTAACTAAAGGGCGCAGGTTTGCTTTTCTTCAGACATGTGTTATTGTCCTCATCTGAGAGGTTTAAAACTTGAATACTTGCTACCAGGGCTGTGCTTCCATGTACCAGTCCCTCTAAAATTCATAGGCACACTTTGCCCCACAATAATCCAGGAGTTTTCTGGAAAAATGCCAGACTCACTATCTCGAACAGCAGAAGGGGCAGAAAAATTATGACATACGTGAGATCCAAAATGACTTATGATCATCCCAAAAGTGTGCAAAAAGAGACAAACTGAGCAATAGCTGGCAGTAGGTTCATAGCTGAGGAGGCAGTAATTTCTTCAAGTATATCTCTATTGTGAGAGCTTGTCTGTTAGGTCATGGGGATCCAAAATGCTGCCATAGCTCTGCAGTTTCATTTCTGGAGTTACTAGCTGGGAAAAAAGTGAGGAGAAAAGGTGAAATCATGCATGAGGAGTTAGGTACCAATAGGCGAGATTTCAATTTCCTTCTAATCTCTTTCTTTGTTGAGACATATCTGTTTATCCCAGTTGTGTTATCGTTTCCAATCAGCATTCCCAGCAAAAGTTACCAGCACTGCTATTATAGCACCCATAGCTAAAATAGTTTTGCAATATGGGAAATATCAACAAGATGGATTTTGCTGGCTTCCTCCCAATTTTCTCGAACTCTTCTTGAACACTTCTTGAAGTGGCAAAAATCCCTTGGTACAAGAGGTGCCTATACAAGAAAATCTTTTCTCCTGTAATCTTTAAGAAATCTACATGTAGAAATAGATTTGTAAACAATTTTTAATGTGATACTCCACATTTAAACAGTTTTACTTTCTAAGCTCAAATACAGTTAAGAATAAAATCCCTGATCCTCTGCTCACAACATACTCTAAACGTCCTACTGCATGTCAAGTGGAAATTCTGAAATTTCATCCTAGCAATTTAAACCAGACCTAACTCTTTCATCGGCTCAGTCCCTTACAAAACAATCATTAAAAAAACCCCAAAACATCACACAAGAAAAAACTGCCAACAACAATAACCCCAACCTTCTGTTGCAGCTCAATGGTAAGAACACTAAGCTTAAAAGCTAAATTTTGTGGGCACTGCTATTTAGTTAGGAAAAACGGTACCTACATGGTATGAATTGTCAAAAATTAGATTTATCAGTACTGTAAACTAACTGTAATGAATAAAATGCAGAAGACTGGAAAGTTAGAAGTCAGCAGAGAGAAATGACGCAAACCATGCGAATGTGAATGGTTATTTGTAATAGGATAAGACTACATTATTTACATAAACCCAACTGTTTACTATGCCTAAGCATGGTGGTTTATGCCAGGATATCACATTTCTTTTTCTCCTGGTACTCTCTTGCTCAGTCTGTAAAGCTTTCATTTATTTTCAGGAAACATTTTACATATTCCTGCCATGTTGCATAAAATTCTGTCTGAGAGAAAGGCAACTATATCTGCCATCTCTGTGTGGCTGAGAAACGTGCAGACAACATACCTTAAAAAAAGCGTTGTTGTAGCAGAGCCCTGGTCCGGCTGACATCCTCATCTCTTTCACTGCTGTGTGGGCCTAGCGTCAGCATCAGTGTCAACAGGAGTACTCAGAAACATGGGGCTAAGCACCAATTTGCAGATCTTTCACATCTAAGACAACATTGTGAAAGCAGCTGGAGAAATGGAAATGCGAATGGAGACACTTAAATATCTCAAGCTAGCATTCACAATGTGACCCTTTGGTGAACATTCAAGAACAATTCCAGGCCACGTGAAGTGCCCAAGGCCATCGCGTGGCTCCTTTCAGAGGCAAGGCTAAAATTTACATTAGAGACCATCCCTCTACCAGAGTTTCTCCACTACAAAGTGGAGCATGATCATAGTTGCTGTCTGCCCCATAGCAGGGAGAGGAGCTGATAAAACACAGTAAAACACCGTGTTGAGTTTTCCGCAGCTTTGCTATGAATCAGCTCGAGGGAGCTTGAACCCAAGGGGTGGGAATGCCCCCGGATGGCTAGCCAGCTCCGGCTCCCCCTCGCTCCTGTCACTGTCAGTATAGCTGACACACATTACAGCTGACTATACTACAGTATACTATAAATACTGTCTATAGTATAAGTATGGGGTATAGCTGAAGAAATTATGCTCCTTTTCTGCATCAGGAAGAGGACAGCTGTGTCACTGAGGATGATATTCATGATGACGGGAGCTGTGGTTCAGAAAGTCTGTCACTGTGGCTTCTTAATTATCTGCTTTGTGACAGCGGTCGGTGCTGACCAGGCCCTGCGGCATTACACAGGCAGTCCCTGGCCCCGGGGCGTTTACGTTTGAGGAGTAACATCATCCACACAGCGTTGCTACCAAGCTCCAGAGCAAGGGATGTCATGAGCTGACAGTCCTCTGTAAGGATGTCACCTAACATACAGTAAGTTGGTAAATAGCCACCTCTTCAAATGTGCCCAATTTTAGCACAAAAACACCCCATTCTAGACTCTCATTTCTAATTCACTTTCTGATCAAGACAAGAAAGCTGAGCAGCTATCACAGCTGTCCTGCAATTTGGAGACTCCAGGAGCCACTCCTGATTTTTCAGAGCATTCCCAGCTAAAAAGGAATACTTTCTATTTCATGTAAATAACTTTTGATTTACTAAAACCATTCCAGATTACTGAAGGGAAGAAAATCAAGGTGATGCAAAACTGTCACTGCTATTTCTTTTGCAAGGCTGCAGATCAGCCATGGCTTGCAGTAGTGCAACGTAAGGATGCTTTTCATGTGACCTTTTTCTTTCTGATAAACTCTTGCTTGAGAATGGCAGGTTGGAAGTGCTAAAGCAAGAGGTAATAGAGAAAAATAAAATAGGAAAGAGCAGAAGTAGAATAAATACCTGCACAAGCTCCTCCAAAGGACTTTGCCAGTGCTTTACCAGGAAAAAAAAGTGTTCTCTAATGCTAACCGAGGAAACAGCATCCCATGGCTTTTTCAGTCCAGGTCAAAGTCAGGGCTACATGAAATTGTCTATACTTTATAGTGTGGTGCTGTATTAACACCAAAAGGAAGCCTACCACATGTGCACAAAGGAACATCCTAGGCAAAGGCTGATTTTGGGGAAAAGACATTTTGGTGAAAGAGAACCCGAGTGCAGGGTGGGGGTTGAGGATACAAAAAGTATACGTATCAATAGGGAATTAATAGCAAACTTCATGAGTATTAAGAAACATTGCACTGTGGGATTACAGATTCCTACAGATGTCAGGAGGAACTATTCAGGAAAAGGCCCTTATTGAACCAATTAAAAGTGTTTCATCCTTTTTTTTCAAATAAAAAAAAAATCACCTATTTCAAAATCTTTAAAAAAAGGCATCACTTCTGGCATGTGGCCACAGAAAATTTATTTCAAAACAAAAAGCTTGTCACTGCAGAAAACCTGGGACTTCATTTTGGAATTATGAAATGTCATGGCCCCATCATGTACTTTGTGACATTTAATCGTTACGCTCTTCTTGTTACTCTAGGCTATGTCAAGATTACTAGTGCTTAAGGGGCTAACTCAAAGGAAGAAGTGGCAGAACAGGCAGAGTG
The DNA here is from genome assembly GCF_965183815.1 of Platalea leucorodia. Taxonomy (NCBI): domain Eukaryota; kingdom Metazoa; phylum Chordata; class Aves; order Pelecaniformes; family Threskiornithidae; genus Platalea; species Platalea leucorodia. The sequence continues at coordinate 133,234,212 of NC_138823.1, read as the reverse complement.
ACTTTGTCCCCTGGCAAAGAAGTGTCCCACGTCAATGGCAAGCAAAGGATTTCAAGCAGATGTCATCTAATGTTTGGGACCAGTAGTTCTTCCTTTTCTGATACGATCTGACTCGTTTTCTTCCTTGTGGTAGCTCAAAAAAATAGATATATTTCTTACTGTTCTAGCCTTTGCTCTGATGGTACTACTTTTAGAAAAGTTTTCTCAAAGCTTGATGAGAAGGAGCTGAGGCTCAGAAGAGAGTGAACAAATTATACAGAAAGTAGAAGGGATGGTAGAAGCGATTTTCCACTTTATCCATTTGTCTGTCTTTCCTTTCACATATAAGACAGTGCCAGGCTCATAATGAATTCAGTAGAAATGTTGCCATTGAGTTCACCGTCTTACAGGAATTTTACCATACCATCGAGAAAGTGTTAAAACAGCTTTCCCTCTGTGTGATGGTGACCTTTCTCTTTTGAGAAGCACTTCTTTTCATTACCCCTGTGACCAGTTCTCTGAAAGAATATACAAAAATTTGCTTAATGTGGACACAATAAGGAAGCTATGAAACATGAAACAGAAAGTAATGGAATTCTAGAGATGTTAAAGGAGCCTCCCATGCATTTATTATCATCGTTAGAAGCCAGAAAACATCAGCTTTGTTTTGCTGACTGTTTGCAGACTTTTGATTCTGCAGAAGTTCTTGGTAGACCCAAGAGCACTGGAAGTTCTGGCTACACCATCTGTCAACACACCACCGCTCTTTTCAAAAGCTCTGCTTTCCAGAAGTTAGGAGCTCATGACATTTGCAGTCTAAAGGGTCCTGCAACCCCATCACATCGCTTAGTAGAAAAAAATTGTCAGCTGTGGACTTACCTATTTGGATGGCAAAGCATGCACTGACAGTGGTCTGTGGCTTCAAAACTCTTCAGCTTGACTTTCTTTGCTCTTTCAACAGGCAAGAGGAGTCCTGTCAAAATCAGTGGAGCTACAACAGCATAAAACACGTGCAATGGCTTTCCATGGGCAAGCAGGTAGGGCTGGCCAAAAAGACCATTCAGGGAATAGCAAATATGTCCAAAACATAATCTGGAGCTGAAAGCAGGTGGGGAGACAAAAGTCCTCATGAATTCAAATTGAATTTAGCTACTAGCTTTGTCTGTTAACAAAAAGTGATGCACATGTCAATGTCTTAAAACTTTCTCTTTTTTTATCTGTTTTCAATGTGCTGCTTTGGAGATGTGAGAGGTGAATGTTATTTTGACATGAGGTAAAACATTTTTCATGTTCAACAAAAAGCCACAGTGATTTTTATAATTTGTTATTGGTACAGTCCTAGGAGTCAGGCATTGCAGCTGGCTCCATCATACTGACACAAGCATTTGGGCAGACATGCAGTGATTCAGATCACAGAACAGATCCCAATGAAAACTGTTTTTTATTAAATCTCTTTGGTGGCTTAGTTGCCAACTAGATCCTCTCCCCAGTCTGACACAGCTGCTCAAATGCCAGCGCTGACACATACAGGAGGTGGTGAGAAAAAGTGACTTGTGGCAGAAGTCAGACTACGGACACAAGTGACGCTCTTTTTGGTAGCATCTTTCCCACATTGATATCAGCTCGTAACAGTTGTGGAACCACATGCTGGATGTCAAGCAGAAAGCAGCAGATTTCACTAAACAGGCATGTGACACCCCAGCTAAATGGGAGACATAGCATGTAGCTGATAACTGCATAGCAGTGTCCAAGGAATATCTTCCATATGACTTTTGAAAAGTCTTTAAAAAAAAATAGTAGAAAATAAAATTTTAGAAAGTAGCAGTTTTACAAAATGTATAAAATATGCAACTTCACACCAGAAATTTTGCATAGACTATTACAAACACCTAATGAAAATACTGTGAGATGAAACACAAAAGTTTAATTTATCCTTTCTTAAAAGTGCCTGTAATTCTGACCAAAGTTTTTGCTCTCTGTTCATGTTTGCCAATGGTTACTGTATTCACAGGGACTAATGAGAACACACGTTGCTGCATTCACGTAGACATGTTTTGAAAGTCTAAGGACTTCATCCTGACAAGTCCGGACAAACACTATCAGAGAAAAGTAGACCACAGAAATCCCAAGATTTGAGCATTTATAAATAACAATGAAGAAGATCAAGCTAAGAGCAGCAGGGAGTGAGGCTTGATGCTGCAGAGCTAAACTACAAAGGGAGATACCCAACGTCTTCCCTCTCCACACCAGAATTACCATTGTCGCATGTAGCTTCAGGCGTAGGGAAGAGCTGGGGGGTTTTCGGATTAGAGCGGTTCAACTAGTCTGCTTCTCTTTTTTAACTTTTGGTTTCACATGTATTTTTAACATCAGTGGGGGAAACAGTGTACATTCGGCGTTTGGGCTGAGCGATACCAGGGGACTTTACAGCGAGCAGCACCTGACTGGGGCAGCAGAGCCACGGTGTTCCCCTGCCAGGCATGGGCAGAGCCTCCACCAAGGAAGGGGTAAGTGAGAGCTGGTTTGTTGCATGAGGAGCTCTTGCATCAGCCTGTAAGAAACTCCAGGGAGAGGAGCTTTTCCCTGTCAGAAAGCAGGCATCTATCCTGGGCAGCCAGGACCCTTTGCCGGGGAGGATCTGACACCCAGTGCTCCTGGGTTTCACCATACAGACCAGCTCCTCCTCCCAAAAGGCAGCCCATGGAGGAAGCAAGGTCCTCACCCCTGCCCACGCTTACCCAACAGCTCTGAGGTCAGAGACCTCCCTGGGAATCACTTTCTATTTCTGCCCAAGGGCTGAATTTCTTGTACTGCATATTTGGGCAAACATTGCCTGGAACCCAGGTCAGCCCACCAAGGTGGCATGCGGACTCCTGACCTTCTCTTTCCAACAAGAAATGGTTCACTTTAAGAGGAGGGATTGGAAAACATCTTGGCCAAGATTATTCTTAGGAGTTGGGGGACTTTCCTGTAAAGTAGTAAATCTGGGTTCATAATCCCTTTAGATGAGGAAGGGATATGATTCAACACCTCCCACATCCTGGTTGAGCAATCCAAACAAAAAGCACCAGACCATCTAATTGGCCATCTGAAGGAAAAATCTAGACCAGTTGAATATTCTAGTGATGGGATCAAAGTCCTCATAGCCAGCCTGGCCCCCAGGATACTTCTACTTCAATAACAGCAGTGTGGGAAGAGTGAAGACGACAGACCCAGCACAACCTATTAATCCTATTATAGTGTGCTGATATGTAATTAGAAAGAGCTCCCGCTATAGTACGTAGGTTCCCTTTCACAAATTCAGTTTAGAACGATAAAGGAATTTGCTAGAACTCAGAAAGGAAGAAAGATCCAAAAACCCCAATGTGTAAGGCACTTTCTGAGTAGTGATATTCAGGTTCCTCAACAAGATTGTAAGGCCAGATGTATGACCAAAGTGGCAAACTCCACAGCAGCTCCACTGTGTCACTACAGGATTGTTGAGCTAGAAAACCTTCATGAAACCCCACAACAGTTATCGCAGGTGCATAGTGCATTTTTGTTTTCTAGTTACCCATCTCGTAAGAAAAATTTCCAACACATACAAACTGCTAATGAAATGTTACCTCCCGAAAGAAACATACTGAAGCCTTGCATCTGATTCTGGCAATGGAGTTACAATACTTTTATCAGTGGCCCTGTTAAGCAGTACTACCACATTATAGCATAAGTAAGAGATAGCCCTCCAGCTGGACAGTCTACATGTCTCATTATACTCAGATGGGGTATAAATTGCATCTACCCACATTCAGTTATATTTCCCTATTCTAAGCTCCGATGTAGAAATAAAGCCCTCTGAAGCACAAGAAGTACTATCATCTCTTGCATCATTTTGCATACAGTGGCAAAAATAACCACTGATACCACCCAACTTCTGTTCTCAGTGCAGAAAGAAACCGCTGCTATCCAGGAAAAAACACAGAAACATTGTTAAGTGACTTGGGTTATGCGTAGATAATTTACAACGTCACAGAAAGGCAATCACCAGGAAAAGCAGAACAAAGATGCATGGCTAAATGTCAGGCTAAGCGAGATAATAGTCTGATAAAGAGATTATGGGCACCAAAAAATTAGGTATGAATGAGCATAAACACATTTAGATCTACAGGTGCCTCATTGAGCAACACATCAAACTTTTATGTAAGAGTGAAATAGATCCCATGGTTACTGAACTGAACTAGACTTGGTATGCAGTCACAAGTGTGATTACTTTATGGATAAACATTGACACCCCTTTGGTTTCCTTTGGCACTGACCAAGCTCCTCAGAGAGAGAACTTGCCTCTTGAACGCTTTGTAAAACACAATTTACATCTAATGTACTATGTTAAAAAGAGCAAACAGTAAAGATAAACATTTATACCATTCCGTACCTCCTATATACTCAGGCTCCTCACTGTGCCCTCTTTTCTGTTTCATCATCTTCCTGGTGACTGAAAAACCACCTTCTTCTCCTTTGTCATAGAAGTTCTTTGAATTTTCATCTGTTGTGCTTAGACGAGAGCTCAAAGGGAACCAAGAAGTTCCCTAAACACCAGTGGAATTTACAGTCAATTTATTTTTAAAAGGGGACAGATTTTTTCTATAGAAGCACAGCCCAACAACAATTTAAAACACAAAACTCATAAAATGGGATCCTTGTCAAAACAGGATGTTGACATAGTGGGTGATGATCACAAACAAGCCAAATATAGTTAGCGTGCAAGTATCGTGCTTGTGAAAGACAAAAGGCCCCTGGAGTATTTCTAACCCAGCCAGTTCTCTGCTCTGGTGCCTCATGCAGCCCTACGAGGAGGCATCAACCACCACACCAGGCACACTGCGCCGTGATGGAGACAAAGCAAGAGCTACCCTCCTTCCATGAGAAAGGTTTGTGGAATCGCTTCCTGACGCTGTTTATCAGTGCAGCCACAGCAGCAAAGCGCTCCTAGTGCAAATCTAGGTTCACTGGCAAGTGTTACAATATTCCCATTCTGGAGTTAAAATGCCTGCAACCATTTTGGTTCGAAGGAGATGTGTCCATTTAAAGTGACCTGTAGCATCCAGATACTCCCCAAGAACAGCTATCTCCAGGACCTCTTTCACCTAGGACTGCATACCTGGCAGCCTGGAAGTTGACTAGAGAAGACGATGGCATGATTTATCTTCTCAAGATTAAGCAGATAAAGCTGAAAATCAGAACATAATTTAAAGCTAACTAAGAATTTTTCCTCTAAACCTCTGATTTAGCTTAAGGCATGGAAATTCACATTTGCGTATGATGATACACTCAAGAAAAAAAAATTAAGCCTATTACTACACATCCTAGTCTTGTTTAAAAATGATGCAAGTCTGCCTGTAGGGAAGAAAAATGAGCAATCTCCAGAGCTTTCCAGCAAAAAATCCCCAACCAACTCTGCAGTTCCCCGGCAAACAACTAACAGAGAACCAAAGACCTTGCAAAGCTGCAAAAGTAAAGGGCTGTTAGCCAAGTGCACCAGCGCTCTTTGGTGATGTGCAGCTTCTCAAAGCAATGTTTGCTTATGAGAAATATGAGCACACGATACTAACAACCTGTTCAACCTGTCCCCTTCAAATACAGCACAGGGCAGCTTGGTTTAACACTCACACCTTCAAGCTCTTAGCGGAGCCAGTGGTGATCATTTATTTGAAAATGGGAAAAAAAAATTCCAGTTTTTGAAGCTTGGGATTTTTGATGGAGACTGTTGAAGATGATACTACTAATGCTTTGTACCACGAAAACTCCAGAAAATGTAAAGGAGAGGCACATAAACCATTACAAACCCTGTGGTGTCAGTGAATGCTCAATATAAAGATCCTTAAAAGAAACGAGCTCTAGAATGGGTGAAGTGTTCACATCTTGATGGACTACAAAGAACTCATCTCCACTTTTTACAAGATCTGTAGGAACTCAAGGTCCTTCATTCCAAGCCTTGAGGGATTCAACTAAAAATATGTCAGGGGAACTGGACATCAGCTTTCCACCTCAGCTTTCCACCTCACTCAAGACATTTGGAAGTTATTTGTTTAGTCATTGTCATGATGCCACTTGAATGGTCTACCAACAATTGGCATTTTCTTCCACACACAAACTAACACTTTTACAGAAGAACACCACATTTTTAGTTGTATTCCTTCTCTTATTATCAACAGTACGATCTGAAGTCATAATCTCCGAATAAACATTAGTGGTTTGTATTACTACTGTAGAATAGTGGAGATTATTAGAAAGAAAAAACAGTCAAACCAAACACACAAATAAATCAGAGTGGAACATACTGCAGCCCTAGTAATTCTCTTATTTCATTAAAAACCTTATTTTTCCATCTAGGACTGCCATTTAAATAGCCGTTTAGTTGACTCACAGCATTCAGCAAGCAAAGTCTCCTGCTGCTGGCAGTAGCACTGGATTTCACCTCGGCCCATGGTGGGGCTCCGTGCAGACGTGTGCCTGATGGCTGACAGAAGAGAGGTGACAAGCTTTGACCATGATGGCTCTGCAGTCTTGAATTCTTCAGTGGCAGTAGCATCTCCATGCTGCTGTCACCCATCTCTCCTGAAAACAGCCTCCTGTCTGCAAATCTCCCAGGTTATCAGGAGCAAAAGTGGTGTGGGCTTGCTTGCTGGCAGAGCAATCCTAGAAGAAATGTTCTGGAACGGGTCTGTGAGTTGCTATACTGATCCTAGAAAGCAGCGTTTGACACATGGGATGATCCTGGATTGGCTCCCTGGCTATAAACTCACCCTTGACTGTAACCAGGAGTAATTTTCATGCATGGACAGTCTGAGAGGATTTTTTTACAACATTTAGAACTGGCCCCTCTGCTCTCACAGAAATGTAGAGTAGTAATGTCCATTGCCCAGACAGGAGAAAAAGTTGGATAAACACTGCGAATTTTGGAAATCCCACCTTAGGAAGGTTTTGTACGTCAAGATGCAGTCATCTGGTTTATAGTATAAATCACAAGAAAAAAAGAATTAACCTGTACAGTGAAATGAAGAATAGCAATAAAAGGATTCAAGAACAGTAAACTGCAGTATTACAAAGATGTTATGCAGGAAATCAATTCATCTGTACCTAGAAATTCTACCTTAGAGTCTCAGTAATACTGCTTCTACATTTTGAAGTACCAACAGGCAAATCTCCTGACCTGTAGCTAACTCATGAGCAAGTGCTGTTTGTTCAGAGCTTACTACATTTTGAACAATGTGACCACTGACGAATCAGTGTAGTACAGTGTGGATTAACTCCCTTTAAGCCTTCCCCAAACTTTAAACATTATTATAGATACATCAGGGCAAAGTATTTATGTGCAGTCCCAATTAAAAAAGTGGTTTTCCATATGAAACTGTCTAGAGTAATAGCAGAAGTATTTTAATGCTATTGTATAAATCAGAGTTCCTCCTTCCCTTGAATGCTACGCTTTGCACTAGATTATCAAACTGAGTTTCTAAGGCATTCATGAGCAACTTCCACTGGAGCATGTAAGTATACTTTGTACTTCTGAAAAGTCACGTGGACAATCATATAAAAGAGCAAACAAAACCACAAAATGCAAAAGGAGACAATAATAACGGAAGGCTTAGAAGCTTTTAGATGAGGAACGACAGCTGAAAATTGCTTTTATTTCACTCTGAAGATACAGCTATGCACATCAGCAAGACTGACCCCTGTATAACAGTGATAAGCAAAGAAAGGTTCTCTGGACATTGCTAAGGAACAGACATTTTTGTGACACAAGGAGAAAAGGACAACTCATAAAATGAGGTTACAAAATTAAAAGTTACAGAGCTACAAACAAGACTAACTTACAGAATGACAGAATGCCTGCTGAAAATACATTAATAAGGAAATGTAGTCTTCTACCAAGCTTTGGCGATTTTAGGAATAGTCAGCATTTTCACTTGGGTGAGGTAAAGGACAAGTTTGGCTGTCTGCAGTGAACAGCCTATGAGCCGCCTGGCAGTGGAAGGAAATCCTTCTCCTGGACACATACATGTGCTGTCACGAATGGAGAGAGAGGGAGGCAGGAGTTCCTGTCCTTGCTGCATCTGCCCCTGATGGTTATCAGAAGGCAAATACCAGGCTTGTCTGGAGCACTGAGTTCATCTGGTCTTGCTGTTTTAATCCTTTGGCACTTTGCAATTGGATCATTTAATTTGATACTAGTCAAACATACTGTTAATGGTATGCTTTATTCTTATGCTTAATACCACAGATCTGGTAAGGGAGAGCTAACATTACAGAAGATTATTGCTACGGCTCCCCTCCGCCGCGCTCAGGGAACTGGGCAGAGAAGGATTGCTGCTGTTGAAAATCGCTCTCTCACACTTGCGTTTCAGCGCTAATATCTCTCCACTGGGCAAAATTACTACAGCTGCCTTTCTGCTGCTGGCAGAATGGCACATAAAATAAAACAGCAGTGGTACTCTGCTTCTTCCCTGAGGCTTTCCATCCAGGCTCTTCTTAGAAAATGAATTAGCAGTACCTGGTTTTTTTTTTAAAAGGGAGAGTCCAAATGAGGACACCCAAGTTCAGTCACTGTATCATCTCTCTCTCATCCCTCTTACGCCCTGTGCTCTGTTCTCCCCACTCTGCGCTCTCCCATCAGCGCCTCTCGAAACAGAATCAGGTCTTTCTCTGGTCTTTCTTACATGAGAAAACGGCACTGATTTCACTAAAGGAAAAAAAAAGTCAGTTTGGCCCAAATCGGTTCAAGACATTCCAGAAGTTCAGTGTCAGCATGCCTTGCACAGTTTGACTCAGTCCACACTCTACATGCTTGAGCCAAATGGGCACACTTGCCCTGGGTGAAGAATCCCTCTGGGAAAGGTTAAAATTCCCGCCACACCTCCCAGGTAGGCAGAAAGAGATAAGGCGGCAGGTAACAGGGAACTGCGTGGCATTTCCTGCAGCCGCCCTCCCGCTGGAGCTGTAGGAGCCGGCTCTGGGCCCTTCCCTCGGCATTTAAAGCTGATGAACATGATGTATTTCATCCTAACCGTATCTAGTTTGCAGGGAGAGAGGCAACTTGCAACTTATGCATACGCAGCACCTAAACGGGCGCATTTTGTTTCACGTATATAAATAATAAAAATAGCTAAAATATAGAGATAAATATACATAATAGAAAATGTATAGAACATTAAAACACATTAAAATATATGAAAATATAGAAAATAGGAAAAGTACGCCTGTACATAGGTAGGTATGTATGTATGATTTCGGAGACTTTCTGTGGAGGCGGCAGGCTGAGAGGCTGCTGGCAGCGGGACCGGGCGGCTCCGGCTCCAGCTCCGGCCCCGACCCCGACCCCGGCCCCGGCCCCGGCCCCGGCCCCGGCGGCGGCCCGGGGGCCAGGTGAGCCGCCGGCGGCGGGGGTAGCCCGGCCCTCAAGGAGTTACGGGGCAGGAGCAGGATGACTTCATGCTCCCGCTGGCCGCTCTCGGCCGGCCCCCCCGGCCCCGTTTCACAATCCCGCCGGGCTCGGACGCGGCGAGCGCTGTGTCAAGCCCGGCGTGCTCCGTCGCGCACACACCCCCGTGTTCTCACCCTGGATTTTCCCGGGCCATGAATAATCTCGAAGCCCCCTCGATAAATACACGTTCAGGGATGCCCGGAGCTCATTCAACCCGCCAGCCGCGCCGACGAGAAGGGGCCGGGGCCGCAGCCGAGGAGCCGCACCATGAAGTTTCCCCAAGGCTGCGACCGCGACCGCGCCGCCCGCCGCCGCCGCCCGCCCGCCCTCCGCGCCGCCGCCTTCGCCCTGCCGCCGCCGCTGCTGCTGCTGCTGCTGCTGCCGCGGGCCGCCGCCCTGCCGCTGCCCGCCGCCGACTCCTCGGGGGAGGCCGAGCTGGAGGAGGCGGCGGCGCGGCGGGCGGCGCTGCCCGACTCCGTGCGGCTGGCCCGGCTGCTGCACGCCCGGGCGGCCCAGCTGCAGGAGGAGGTGGGTACGGAGCCCGGGGGCTCACGCACACACGCACACAAGCACACCCGGCCCGGCGGCGGCCGCCTCCGGACAAGGTGCGACCAAAACTCTTGGTGTCTCTCCCCAGATGTGCGAGAAGTTTACCGTCTGCGAGAACAGCATGGAAATGCTCCTCCAGAACAACCTCAACCTCCCCAAGGTGACCGAGGAAGACGGGTGTCTGCTCGCCGGCTTCGATGAGGCAAGGAACCGCTCTCCTTTCTGGTCTAATCCTATATACCTGGGGCAATCTTCGCCTGCGCCAAAAATCCTGCAGAAGTTGACCTAAAGATCTGTGCCGGCTCCAGCTGGCTTCCGTGTGGCACAGACCTCCACTCTCTGTACAAGCATCGTCCCCTTACCTGCGCAGCATTGCCATCCAGGCGTTTCTGAGCTGTAAGTGACTTTCTCACCTTTCTCTCATTGCAGGATAAATGCTTGAGGAAAATCTCCAGCGGGCTTTATACATTTCAGACATACCTTGAGTACGTACAAGAGACTTTTACTAGCGAAAAGCAAAACATCGAATCGCTGTGCTATAGCACAGAGCACCTGGCACGTACCCTAAGACAGATGGTGAGTTGGTCTTACCTTCACTCCGATAATTGTTACGGCTTAGCACCGATGTGTAGTCAGAGAAATAGGATGCTCTGTGAAGTTGAACATTTCCCGCTTTCACGTCTCTCGGTGGAAACAGGTTCCTTATGCTCAGATACTTACCCTTATGACTGACTTACAGGTTTTACACGGCTTTGTTTTCTTTTCTTAAAGAAACAACTCTCCTTCCTACTTTCTATTGTTATTTCTAATTTCCAAACCGACAATTAAATGCGTCGTATTGATTTAAGAACAAATACACTAACCCTGCCTGGCTGATAGAAATAACATTTCTCAGGGAGTTTGTTCCTAATTGTGGAACTGCAGTTCAGTCCAAGCCTCCTAATGTTGCAACCACCTGAGAAGTAGAAATAAGTTAACTTTTTTTAAAAATCCACATAAATGAAAGCAAATACATTTTTACAATATTATTAATCTTTAAAACTCTCCAAAACAAACTTTTAAGCTAAGGTGTATGGTATATTGAGATATCAGTAGCTCAAAAATCAAGGAAGACAGTTAAATTCAGAACATAAGTTAGTAACTTGACTAAATAAAAGGTGCTGCCTACTGAAAAGCACACATTTTGCTTGTAATCATCATGAAAAAAAAAATATTCCTCTTTTACAAATACCCAATTCTCTTTTGATTCGGTAAACTAAATGCTATTTATTTCTGACAGTCGTTTTCTATGTTTTGGAGAGCTTTGAAAGATCACACTTCAAAAATTCACATCATTCCTGCAGTTCTTACTCATGTTAATAACCCTTAACATGAATACTGCCTTTGTCATCAGGGAAACTATTTGCCTGAGTAAGAACCACCCAGGTGAGCAAGGACTGCGGAAATCTCCAGGCATTCCTTCTTTCAAGGTGTTTCTCGGTGTCTGAAAAGCCCGTTGTGTGTTTGCCATACCTTTCCTAACATATTTATTTATGTCCACCATTCTTTAAGTGAAAGGGAGCTGAACCGCTTTTTTCACACTGTGGTAGCTGAGAAGAATAGTCCCGTCATAAGACGGCAACTGACTGCTGGCTTCCAACCTGATGCATTAGTTTGCAGAAAGTTCATTTCGTAACTGGGGGACACTAGCTCTTTTGGAAAATTAGTAGGATCGAGGTAATTGGAACAGGCAGAATTAAACACAGTGATCAATAGCAAAACCTGTACTTGCAGAAACTAGAGAGTTTTTGAGAGAGAGAGGGGTCTTGATCTCCAGCTTAGAAGTGGTTCTTTACAAGAGAAGTCTATCTGCTATTTAAGGCAAGGAGAGGAAGGACAGAATCTGTCACTTGTGGTCAGGTACATCCATCGGCACGATACCTGTCCGGATATCCAGATACAAACTTTCACAGCGTGCAACAAGGAGCTGGATACACCAGTAACCGGGTGTGTGATCAGAATCCACTGCCAAGTACTCTGGACAGAAAGAACATTCATATCTTACTGAATTTCACAAAAAAGATGTTCCAGAAGGAGGTGCACGTGCTTTTGTCACTTGTTAAAGGGCAGGAGAGATCCTAAACTCAGAATGAAGCAGATACTTTACTGTTAGGCTTCTAGACCCCAAATCATCTAAAGCAGCTCCATGATTTGGGTAAGCAACTCCCATTTTCAGAAGTCACCCACTTCACAGGACAAGTTCTTAAAAGGCACTTGGGTACAGGCTGCCCAGCGCTGTCAGTCAGCATTAGGTACATAGCATAGCTCCTTTTACTCATCTTGCTGTTAGGATCCCACGCATCAGTGAAAGCTGGTGACAGTCTCCCACGTGCCTAAATGCCTGGAAAGTAAGAATTAAGCAGCTAAACAAGTTTGACATCTTTGGAAACAGTTAATGTACTACAAAATGTGAGAGTACTCCGATGTCATCTAATTAACTTGTGACTCATGATGTAGCAGCCAGTACAGGTTAGGATGAATCACGTTCAGCACCTTCCCAAACTAACCGCGCGGTCTGGAGTTAGCGGGAGAGGTGCATCCATCTGCTCAGCGCAGCGTGTTGCACCGCGACGCCAGATGCTGCATTCAAACCAGAAAAGATGGTATAGATCAGACGAGACCCTTTGGTTCTTCTGCAGTAATCGTAGCAGGTATCAAGGTACCTCAAACCCCACTGCAGAAGCGGGGCTGTAGGGAAGCACCGGTCCCAGGGAGGTCTGTCAGCAGCAGTACAGAAGCGGTGGATACACAGCTGGTCAGGAATGTATTTACATATGAACTGATGCTCTCCAACAAGCTCAATTACAATGTTTTAACCAGGGCACCTCAATATTGTCTTTTTCACAGGTGATAAACCCCAGTGAAGTGATCATCCCAGACTCAGCTACCCAGGAATCCCTCCGTGCAAAGCTGAAGTCCGATAAGACCTGGATAGAGAAAATCACCACCCACCTCATCCTCCGAGACTTTACTTCATTTATGGAGAAAACCGTGAGGGCCGTTCGTTATTTGAAAAACACCAGGAGTTTCAGTGTCTGAATGTTTTAATTCAGGCACAATCCTTTGTTACAAATCTGTCATGTGGCAGATGACAGTGTTGTTCTGTTTTAAGAACCAGAAATAGTAACAATGGTTTGCATTTATATATATTCTCATTTCCTTCTAGGAACCTATTTATTGTATTTAAAATATTTATTTGTTTCTAAATGTTTCCTATTTATATTTTCAATATTTAGAAATAATTTAAACAAAGGACCTATTTTATTTCATTTCTAATGGTACTATTCAGAATATCAACTTATTTAATATGTATTCAACAAAAAAAGTGTTTTCAGAAGCCAGAAAAACTGTTGTATAACTTACACTTTTAAAATATTTAAGAGATGGTATTTATGACTTATTTATATTTTCAGAATAAATAAAAGCTGATTTTTAAAAAAAAAACCTGTTTAACCTGTTTGAACTTTAAATAAGACTAAGGAACTCTAATGTATCCATTTTTTAATACTGGCAATTATCAAAATAACCACTTTCAAGAATTTAAATTTTATCTGTATAATTACACGAGTTATCTACATAGCACATACATACACACCTACACAGACAGCTTGATCAACACAGAATTCTTAAAATGGGATATCAAGGAACCAGATGCACTGCACGTGGCACTTCAGAATGAACACTATCATTGCTCTTGAGAAACAAATGAACAATGAGTCCCCTATATTTAATAAACAACACTCCATAAAACGGTAATTGTTTTTAAGCAGATGCTGACAAGTCAAGCAATCTCTTTTAAACAAATAAAATGGTAAGATACCAAATTAACAGGTTTGACATGAATACTGTCATCTGATTAGACTTATTGCTGTCATCCAAGGGAATTTTCCGAGTTTGATTAAACATCTCTCCCCACTCCCCCAAGAAGCAGAAAAAAAAAAAACCAAAAACTTGGGTTCTTTCCTTAGGTGATACAATATTGCTGCTAAGATGTCAATGAAAGGCATTTGCCTTCTGTCATTTATATACCACTAGCATGGGCAAGCCACGTAACATGAGTGCAAATTCTTGACTACTGTACAGAAAAAAAAAAAAAGAACACGTCCTTAGCCTGAGTACCAAACTGCTGAAACATCCCTTAGCTGTATCACCTGCTTCATTGCGGCTGTGCAGGTACCTCGTATACCCAAACTCAGAGGAATTCACAGCGCACACACAAGGGATGCAAGCAGGAGGAGCCCCTCGAGCTTTGTCCCTAGAAGCGGTGTGACATGAATTACCCTCTCTTTCGCATGGCACGGTGGTGGAGATGAAAGGCAAGCCCTGGAATGTGGATGGCAGTAAATTCTCCTCTTCCTCTGAGTGATCTGATCGTCCACACACACATTCCACTGCTGGGGATGCCAAAAGAGTGACCAGTCCACCCAGGGCCCGCATCTGAGAGGCTCAAAACAAACCAAACCACGGCTTTGCCCAATATGGTAAAACCAATGTCTTGACTTGTGCAACATCCCAAGAAGGAATGAGGAGACTTCAAGGTGGTCACCTTCAAGATGTCTGTGGTGAATGGGGTTTTCTTGCAACGTGCAAGATCCTGCTTTCGCTGTCCTGGCATGTGCTCTAGGAGACATAGGAAAGCCTGGTCTGGCTTTTTCACAGCTTACGTTCACAGAGATTTTCTTAGTGACCATTTGGTTAGAGACCATTCTGGCCCTTATTATGTCCATAACAGCTATGAGACCAAATGTGGATCCCACATGGAAGCTTTTAAGAACTTACTTTATTATTACTATGTGAGAACAGAGGGGGGAAAAAAAGAAGGAAAGACCAGAAAGAAAGGCATCTCCTGGTCTCACCTCTCCCAGTAGTGGGCGGTTGCCTGAGATCACCATTAGTTACTATGTACACTGCAGCTAAACAAACTCACGCTGATTTCCTCCTTGAATTCCAGGAGGCATCTAAGATACGGGGTACTGAAATCTTGGACAATTGATAGACAAGCATCCACACTTCCCACCAGCACCCTTCAGCTGGTGGCCACCCCAGGCCACCCGCCATTCTAGTAAAGATATAAGTGCTACCACATTTTAGGATGCAGAAGATGAGCAAAGATCACCGCTTGCTGGGCAGGGAGGTCAACTTCAAGTCCTTCCTGGGGTGACAGGTATCACCGCTGCTGCTGAGCTGCCATTATTTTACCTGTGGTTCCTCCACAGCCATCCACAATTCTCAGGGTCCTTCGGTGCAGCAGCTGCCTTCCTGGCCATCGTTCTGCTGTCACTGTGCCAGCTTCAGGGACTGTCCCCAGGATAAGCACCACTTGCTGAAACCTACCCTCGCTGGTGTCTGTGGCACACGAAGACTCACAGCAGGGAACTCATACGGAAGTCAGAGGAGAACTAAACACTGTTGAGCGTGTTGTGGAGCCCCTCAAACTAACCAACTGACCGTCCTTTTTCCAGTTTGCTGTGTACAAAGTATTTTACAACAATCAATAAACACACATGGACATTTATTTTAGTCAGCAGACCAGCGCAAACACATAAAAAACCGGAACAATAGTAAAAATGAGCATTCCTAGCTCTTATAAATCAATCCTCAAAAACAACTGTGCTACTTTTAGCAGCAATGAAATACCTCAACGCTTCAGTTTAAGAGAGCTCCTCCTAACTGACAGCTAACTCACTGAGCAAGGAAAAAAAAAAACCAAAACCAAAAAGACCTGCTAATAATTGCCTATAAAAACTAGGAAACTAGCCAGCAAAGAAGCATTTTGGCTGTTGCTGTACAGGACCAGCCTCTCCCCGCAGATCCCAGCTATCCCCTTCCCATGTTCGCATTGCATCCCTACTCGTTAACCTCACACAGAGATTTCAGAATGCTCAACAGATTACTAATTCCCTTTATGCTGAATTTGCTTTCCCAATGCAGGAAGAGGGTAAAGCTACATTAAAAAGGATGCATACACTCTACAGTATGCAAGAATAAGCCCACGGTATTAAGAGACAGTGTTAAAGATGCGTAACAAAATATTCCTCGGTGCTGTGGACATGACACTAAAATGCCAGACAAGAGAGAAAAAAAATTAAAGACAGAATGCAACCTAATACTAAAGTAATATGTAATGCAGAATTACTTTTTTTTTTTTTTTTGCAATAACAGTCTCTGAAGTATCGTTTCTCTAGTTTTTAACCATACTTTTTTGTCTGATGTGTAAGAAACTTTAAAAAAAAGAAAAATTTCAGCCTGATCCAACTCCCAGGTTGCAGTACCATCCCCTGCCCAGTAAGCCTATGCACTGATGTAAACATTAAACTTTGGCAGAAAGAACAACAGCTACTTGAAGAGACTGTCTCTATCTCTAGTACCTTCACAGATTTTATTACTGGCTGATGGCAAGTGAGGTTAGCAAGACAGAGCTGATGCTACAAGAGATGGAAGAGTTATGTCACCAGTGAAGCAAGGCGAGCAGGATCACTTTTCAGCAGTAACGAGCCATCAGGTTGGCTTAGCTCAATGGGAAACTTCCCCCTAAGTTTGCCAATGTTATTTGTGACTCTTTTCCACATTCAATTTAAAAGATAAAATGGCAGAAAGATAAGTATACAACAGTATACATCAAAGTCAGATCCTAATGGTCAAGAAGTGCTGCCAAATACATACATACTACTACAAACCTCGTGATATTGGGCAGGAAGCTTTCTGTAAACCCTTGCTTCGAACTGAATGATTAGATAACAATTTCTGATCTTTCTCAGTGAATTTCCTTCTTGTTCCTGATAAGAGGAAAACCAAAACCCACCCCCTCACCTCCAGAAAACACAGCCTCTGCAGGCTCCAACACTGAAATACCACTTCCTCCCTGAACTCTTAACAAAATCAACCCATTTCTGTAATCTAAACATATTTAACCAAATCTCTGTATACTTTCAAGACTGACTTTGGCAGTCTCATCAGATAACACACCACAGAAGTTTTGCAATCTGAATTTCTATTTGGTGACCAGAATCTGAGAAGATTCAAACCTTCATGAGAAAAATCTATTTTAAAAAAATTAAACATTAATCTTCAAATTCAGAAAACTGAGATTTGATTTGCCCTGCCATATTTATTTCTACCAGACAGTGCTTACCTAACACAGTATTTTCAGGATTTTATTCTGTTTCAACTGTACCGAGTGCAAAATCCTGACTGGTTTCAGTAACAGCAAACGTATTTATGATTAGCTGTTTCTTTATCCCTTTGAACTTACATATTAATAGATACAGTTCTACATTCTGTACCATATAAATAGGGACAATATGATGCACAAGCAAATTATATTAACAGTTTTATTACCAAAGAGAATCATTTAGAGCTGTTACACACACATACACAAAAGTAAAATCACCTAGGGAAAGCTCAAAGTCCCGTCCTCAGCTCAAAAGAGATAAACTACCTACCACACTGTCACTACTGCACAGCAATAGTCTTTGTCTCCTCTTCCACTTCTACTAACAATTTGGGAAGAGATGTAAAGGGAAGAGGGATTATATATTGACTACGCCTGTGGATCCCACATTAGCACATATTAACAAATACAATAAAGATGTGCCTCAAATCATGAGACTTATACCCCTCCTAATCATACAGCACAGTGACCTGGGACAGGACTATAAAAGAAATGGAGTTTGTTAGAAGAGAGACCATTTGGGATGAAGGCAGATGTACAGGCAATCTTCTAGCCTGGCTGGCAAGGGACTGCTTTCTGGTTGCACTGTCACGAATTGCACCATTTGGGGGGGGTCTCTGAGAATAAAGTGGATCCTGAGAAACAGAACTGGAACATAACTGGAAATCTGAGTTTATCTCAATTCCCAAGCTAATAACTGCTCCCTGCTTTGCAGTTGCTCAAACTTCTTATTTTTGATAGAAACTTGGAATCAAATTCTTAATGAGAAGAAAGTATGAGGGCAAATACCCTTTTCCACTTGGCAGATAAGCATCCCCTCTGCCTTACCCATCCCCTAATCCTGAATTAACACAAGCATAACCAAGAAACAGAGCATGTAACCCATAAGCTTAACCAAGAAATAGCTATTGCATTGCACACCATCATGGAAAATTATTTAGAAATTGCAATTAAGTAGTCACTCATAAAAATTAAATTAGTCATATGGCATTTTGTCAGGATGTGGTCTCTGCTCCTGTGGTGAGAAAAGATGTAATGAGCTTTTATTTCCAGATATACCATCAGTATCATCATAGCTTAAATTCCAAGGCTGTAACAAGATATTTCCAAAAATATCCAGAGTATATAGTTTGTTTTAGCAATTTTTCCTTATAACGACCAATGTGTTAGATCCCTGCTTCACTTACAACACAATGCAATAAAAATACATCTTAAGAAGAACTCTGTGATCTACTGCCATTTTGTAACACAGCTGTACAAAGAAGCTAAGGACAGTTTTTATATGTTGCCAACATAGGGGCCTGCTGTGCCAAAATTATGAACGCCGCTTTGGTTTGCAGTTTTCATGTTTGAAAGCTATAGGTTTAAGTTCATGCAAGTTTTGCTGATGAATTAATTCAAGAAAAAAAGCACATGTCCCCTGTTCTATAACTGTGATGAGATACAGTACAGTGACTTTACACCAGCCGTGTCTACACCAGGAATTTGTAGCAGAATTAAATACTTGTTCCAAACTTCCTATCAGCTTCATTTTTACCTCACAATCGGCCAGTCCTTGAAGAGCTTTTGGAGCAAAAAGGTAGGTTCCTTTGTAGATTAACTTATTAAGAACAATTTTACCCTGAAAGCCAGATATCTTTTTTTTATTCTCATGTTTAGTGACTACACTAAACAGCACAATTTTCCACATCCTACTTCCAGGAGATCCCCAGTCCACACACCAAGACCAAGCAACCCACCAAACTCACCTGACTCCCTCAGCATCACACACCAAGTATCACAGGGCTCTGCGGCTCCTTCTCTCATGTCCACGCCTGTATTTTTCTCACTTCTTACTTGATTGTCACCTTTAAAACCCTTGTCTGCCTTTCTTACTCCTTATTCTTCTTCTGACCGACCTCCTTGTCTTTATTCTCTTTTCAGGACCCTAGCTTTCTCCCTTCCTTCCTCCCTCTCTTCAGGTCAATGTCTTTGTCCCCCTTTGCGCTGTTTGCTATGCTCACACCTGAGGGCAGCTCCTCAGAGCCCAGCTTGCAGGAGATGCTTTGCTAAAGGGGCTGTCACAACCGAGGGCCAGAGCTGCTGCCCGCCACGATTACCCAAGGGTACCAGGTCATAACTGATCTTCTGACTCCAGCTGGATACAACGATGGGCAAAGCAGTTGTAAGAAAATATAGAAATTATTCCTGCATGCTAAAACCATCACCAGCTGTTGTGGTCAGTGTGCCAGTGAACAAGACATTCAGAAGACAGGATACCACAGGGAGGTGATGGTGCCCCTGTACTTGGCACTGGTGAGGCCACACCTCGAGTACTGTGTTCAGTTTTGGGCCCCTCACTACAAGAAGGACATCGAGGTGCTGGAGCGTGTCCAGAGGAGGGCAATGAAGCTGGGGAAGGGCCTGGAGCACAAGTCTTATGAGGATCGGCTGAGGGAGCTGGGGTTGTTTAGTCTGGAGAAGAGGAGGCTGAGGGGAGACCTCATTGCTCTCTACAACTACCTGAAAGGAGGCTGTAGCGAGGTGGGGGTCGGTCTCTTCTCCCTAGTAACAAGTGATAGGATGAGAGGAAATGGCCTCAAGCTGTGCCAGGGGAAGTTTAGGTTGGATATTAGAAAAAACTTCTTCACCGAAAGGGTAGTCAGGCATTGGAACAGGCTGCCCAGGGAAGTGGTTGAGTCTCCATCCCTGGAGGTATTTAAAAGAAGGGTAGACGTGGTGCTTGAGGACATGGTTTAGTGGTGGACTTGGCAGTGCTAGGTTAATGGTTGGACTCGATGATCTTAAGGGTCTTTTCCAACCTTAACGATTCTATGATTCTATATTGCTCCCTGCCCATCATGACCTCCTGACACTTTGCTAGCGTTTCACACACTCTGGCTGGAGGAGGAGAAACAGCCCATTTCTTCAGTCCCGGGTTAAGGACAATCCCTTGTTCACAGACACCCTCCTTGGAGACCAAACAAAAGCTGTTGCTGCCATTGCCGCTCTCGCAGGAGGAGGCCGAGAGGCCAACCAGCACCTTCTGACAAGAAGAAATGTTGTCTTCCTGATGTGAAAGGACCATGGGCATGGGACTGCAGGTCACTCAAGATGGAGAACAGAACGTTCTTCTTGCATTAAAATCCTCAAGATGCCTTCATTTTTGGCAAGCAGCAGTGTGCTAAGACCCATGGCAACTTTTGATCTTCCTAAGACTGGTCCAGGTGGAAACATTCCCCTCGGCCCCTTGCGCAATTGCTTGTCACCAGGAACAACAGGCTCCAGCGACAGCCTCCCACCTGGGGTACTTCCCTGATGCTAAGGCAACCGCAAGCACATTCCACCTCCACCTTGCAGGCAGAAGGCACGCAGCCAAACAATTCCTATCTCCAGGTAAGATCAGCTGGATACCTCAAAGTTAGTACAATCTCCACAGCACACAGGAAGGCATCCATGATTTTACTTCGCACATCTCAGACTGCAGCCTTGAGCTCAGCTGTGGAAGTCACTGCTCGATTTTCAGTAAAGTGCACTCGTCGACTTTATTCCAACACCAGGAGTTCACATGTGGTCTCGCAGGACTGCATCGCAAACCCTGCTACAGGAAAGAATCCATCCGTGGCTGCAGAAGCCACCGATTCACTTGACAGAGATCAACACAGTCAAGCAGGGGAGGTCATGTTTGGTCTTTTTTTAAGTGTCTCCCATCCAACAGTAAAATAGAAGTCAGGTGTTACTGGGAGAAAGATGGAAAAGCAAAAATTTGAGATTAAAACACTTGGAACAAGTAACACCTAACTTCAAGTCCCTAGCCCACAGCCTTGACAAGCACGAGAGTCCCTCCACTTTACTCAAGACCTGCCCTCTTCTCCCTAGAACCACCAAAAAAAAAAAAAGAAAAAAAGTCTTGCTAAAAGTAGCATATTTGCTGAAGAGAATTAAGATTCTTCATAAGAATCTGTTCAATGTATAATTTCACAGAACACTGATCTGTTCTTATAAGCACATCTGAATTTTGTGAAAATGACAATAACTGCAAAGTAATTTCAAGACATTTCTACCAAAGATTCCTTCATTTTTCAACTTGAAAAAAAAATTTCTCCAATTCTGCTTTTTTGCTACCTTACAATTAATTACCAAGACTTATGATTAATGCTTATTCTGTTTTTTTTTCAGGGGGAAAAAAGGAATGTTTATTTAAGGAGTTTCACCTTTTAGTTACAGAGAGAGAGCTGCACTGAATGAAACCCTGTCTGGTTGTACACATGAAAAATGTTACATTATATATTGGCATTCAATTTAACTTGGCTTGAATGTAGTATGAAAGACATTTTTTTCCTCAATTTGAAAACCCTAAGGTTCTGTGCTAATGACTTCCCTGAACCATACTTCGATTTTTTAAGAGAACAATAACTTCACTCATTTCCACAATAGCAGTGAATTACCAAAAATTTGCTATCCGATGTGCTTAAAGTGAAATTTAAAAAGTAAGAATTGCATAAGCAATATTTATCCAATAATTCCAAGTCTCAAAAAACTGAACTACAACTACTTTTAAGGGAAAGTTTCAGCATGGTGAGGTCACAGAATCTGGCCTGTGCTTGATACATCCACGCTTATGTAAAACTTTTAACGACAGAGACAAGAACACTTCCCCATTTCTCCACCTCTTGCCAAATATTGTTATTCTTGGAAAGCAGCCGGAGCAACCATGTGGCGGTTAAGACCCACAAACCACATCCCCAAATGTCTAACACACAATAGAGCACATGAAATACACTTTTGCAGGTGTTTGGGCCCATCCACCCACTGCTGCGTTTTGGGTATTGTACACCCTTGTGGAAGGCAAAGTCTGATTTTGAGAAAACTGAGTTACTTTACACTGAATACCGTATCGCTTAGTATTGAATATTTCCAGTTATTCCACTAGATTCAACAGAAGAAAAATGTTCCTGATCATGACAAGCCACTATCAAGTACCAACAGATTATTTCATTACTGTTGTAATTAGGATCAGTCAAGAAAAAGGATCAGAATTTGAACTCCTTTCAGAATTTAAGACATATGAGCGGTTACATTAATCTCAAGTTACCCTGAGAAAAAAGGCACTAGAAAAGCTGCACTAGCAATAGGATATAGGGTCACAAGAAAAGCGTTCTGCGTTCAGTCCTTGCTCTGTTCCCCTGTCAGCGGTCTACTATCATTAGCTATTCCACTATTTCGTGACATTTGATTTAATTACCACGATAAATGGAATTTTAAGGAACATGCTGGTTTGCATTAGCTCTCATAAATGCTTCCCACTTTTTTTTGTCTTCCCAATTCTTGTCTTTCAATTTAATTTTTTCCTCTTGGTTCATTTCTCATTTTCTTTCCAATCGCACCTGCCCTTCAACACAGTAACATTTTGCTATGAATTTTCATAGTAGATGAGAAACTGAGGAATCTCCTATTCCTTAAACATTTAATTAACATAAAAACTGGCTGAAAATCTATGGGGTTAAAAAAAAAGTCAATCTGAAATCTAAATACTTCTGTTGCAACGATAATTTGGAGCCAATAAACTTTTTTTTTTTTTTAAAATCACTGCATAGATACAAACTAGCCTCTACACTTCTAGAGGCGAGAGAGCAATCTACCCAATGCAGCTTCTATTGAACAGAAATCAAGCAGTTGCCATTTCAGTGCTTGAATTTCAGTGTTAAAAGGGAGAAAACCAACCGAAACCGAACTGACAATGTTCCAAAGAGCAAGGCTCTGGAGTAAAACCAAAGCATATACCTTGTTTAGTGTACTTGTATTCTTCCTTCAGTTATACATTAATAACTTCCTCTTACAATAAGAGCACTATATACGTGTACACATGCAGACAGCACTTTTGTCCTGTCTTCCCACCCCATCCCAAATTATGGAAAATGTACATAGTGTTTAAAGGTAAATTTGGCAGAAAAGTATACTTTTTACTACCTGACTGTGCTAGGAAAAAAACGTGTACAACTCTCAATCCTTAATGTATCCAGAGATGAACAAATCCAAGAGGAAGGGGAAAAAAAAAAAAAAAACACCACCACAAAAACAGGTCAGCATAGTGACCAGCTGCAGAGGCTTACCGACATTCAAGCAAGAAATCTTTGAAGAATATTAAGTATTTAAAACATTTGCTCAGTTTTCTGTTTACTGTGAAGATAAAGAGGAATTTTTACCCAAAAAGACCATCATAACAGGGATAAATATGGGGGCTGAATGTCATCATATTTTGGAAAAAAAAACAAAAAACCACACAACAGGTTATCCTTTCTGTAATAAAGAAATTACTACATTATACTTATGTAAAGACTTAAAAACAACACGTATCCATTCAAATTGTATTTATTTAATTACACTGTAGTGCAAATAAGTTAGGTCCATATAAACTCCATTTTGTTGTATGTACAACCTATGTCATTAGCAAGCTGATTGAGCCAGCTGGTGTAAGTGTCCGTCTCATCCTCTGGAATGTACGTATCTTCAGACACTTTCTCTGTCCATCAGCTGGTTCTAGAACAGGACCGCCACATCCTTCATCCCCAAAGTAGACTGAAAGGGGAGGGGGGAGGAAATGAAAGTCAGATTTGCAGCATGTACTTGTTTTTAAATGGGTATTTTTAAAACGCAAGTCTGGAGGAACAGCCTTGTAAATGTACAGAATAAATGATAGCCCTCAAAACACTGAAATAATGCCACCTTTAAAATAAAATCTAAGCCTACAGAGCATGAACATGTGCCCAGAAAAATGAGCATCCATAAGCTTCGGATTAGACCAAACACATGCTTCTGGTATCTATGTACATACACTCTGGTATGAAATACATACTTTACGCTGTGCAGAGACACACTCCATGGACCAAGGAAAAAAGCCTCAAACTGCTAGTGAAGCTTAACATAGAAACACTGTCAGCAAACAAACAACTCCAGCAAGTTAGTTCTTAAGACAACAGAAGATTTTACTGAAATTGTAACATGATCTTGACACCTTTTTTTTTTTCTCCATATTTTCTACTGCTAAAAGTAGATCCCTTGAATTGTTGAATCCTAAAAATGGGATTTCTATACATTGTAACTATATGAAGCTAGAAGAGTTAATATATGACTTTGCAAACAATACAGTCCATCAATTATTCGTCTTAGGAATACCTGGTTCTGCACAGTAACCAAAGTTATTTCAAGAAAAGTAGAGAGAGTCACACTTTCTTCAAAACTTTATTAGTTTGACCCATGGAAGCCTTCCAATAAAACTCAAATACCACAAGAATTCAAGTGTTACTAATGCCATGACATTGCAGCACTAACAAACGGTCCCACAAGAAAGAGGCAACATGAGCAAATGCACTTTGCTTCATGACAATGACTAATATCGAAGGATATAGCCCTTCATTTCATGCAGCTTTTATGCAGTGTTACTACCATATTTGCAAAGGCAGAAGGAGCCTGGGTTTTGTTTTAAATTTGTGCTAGAAAGCTAAGAAGTTATTCCTCAGTGCAGAAACTTGCATGAACTAGCTCTACAACAGATTAGAAGGGCAGCTTCCACTCAAAAGGTACAGGAAGCCCCATATATTAAAAGCCATGCAAGATTAAGAGAAAGGCCCTCCCAAGAACTTGTCTTTTGCTGTCTTCTCATTTGGATTTCTAAAGAAACAAGAACCACAACCAGCTATGCTTTCACCCTAAACAATTAAAAACAATGGATGAAAACAACCTTCGCAACTGTTGCTGTCCAGAGATAACACCCAAAATGGTAACTATCTGCATTGGGTTTGCATGTGTTTGGAACCAATACATACCTCCAGATAGTTGGCTCGGGCATTCCAGGATCTGCACCTCTCTTAAAACCTGAAGTGAAACATACATTATGTACATATATATCAATACATATGTGCAGACTCCTACATAGTTAGATCACTATCAAATTATTCCAGCCCATTAAATTGCAATAAAAAAGAAAACCTACTGAGCAGAGAACCGTGATTCATAAAGTTGTGTACTAACCTGAATAAAAATTGCACATTCTTATCAGAGTTAGAAAGCAGAAAAAATAAATACAAGTGTACTGTTTTATGGATACATTTTAAAATTCTTATCTGCATCTTTATCTGACTTAAAATTCAGGGACAACTAGCTATGTGTGATGGAGGAAGTTACCTACCCTGAAGATCAAGACATACATACCTATATGCACGCAAACACGCAGATATTACGTGCTGTTCAGAAAGCAACCTAGTGAGGTGGTACCAACAGCGACATCTGTAACTGGTATAAGCGAGCACCTTGAGCCCTAACAGGCAACGTTCTGCTATGATATCTGATGCAGAACTTAGACGTAATATTTCAATAACAGTTCACTCAATTGAGGATGACAGAATTCTAAATGTTAAAGCAATTAAACCTAAAATCTTCTACTTTTACTGGCACTTTTTGAAAAGCTACCTAGTACTAAAGCTTGCACAGAAACAAGATGTTTGTCAATCTACTAACACCCAGGAAAATTAAAAGAAAGTTAATTACAAAGAGTTAATCCGCAGCTAATGACTCAAATACAAATTCACTAAAGCAAATGTAGGCTAGAGAAGCAATTGAAGATTCAGTGTATGAAATATCTTTGCCCGCTGGACTGTAAATTAAAAGTCTTGAAGCACAATCATGCAATTCACGCACTGTTCAACACACTCTCTCCTACACTTGCTATGTAGAAATGGATGTTATATGAAAAATATATTATTTCCCTCGTTTACAGAAAATAAATAATTAATGTCAGCTTGCCTGAAACATAGACCATGAAGGTTAATGGAAAAACTTCCATTAACTTCATAGGCACTGGGTTAGCTCTTTAATGATAACCTTGTGTGATTTCAGACTATTAAACATCCCGACCCACTTTCTTTGGTTGCTGTACTGTCCAGCAAAATTGCTTTAAAATTCACGAAGCTGTATTAGGAGTCACACTCGTGTGTGTGAATGTTTCTGGCTTTCCCCCTAGTACTTTTTTCCCCTCCTAGTACTTTTAAATAAGCAAGCCAGGTTTAACAAAACTGCACTGGTCTAATTACCTGCTTAAAACAGGGGCAGCCACTTCAAAGCAAGTTTAAAAAATACAACAAAAAAGCCCCTGACCAATGACCTATAATTGCACGTTCACATACCAGGCTCCTTTGTACATCCCCTGAGCATCCCATCCTGACCTAGAAAGCCTTTCAGAGAAGGTTAAAATCTCAAAATTTCTGGAAGTTTCCTCGCCTGCATTTAGTTTAATGTGTATTTCATTTACACAGGAGTAAATACAAAAATTTACCTTGAACCAGTGACACCAAGGACTGTGTAGCCTCTTGCCCTTCCACTGCATCACACCTTCCCTCCCAGATTCAAAGGTAATCCCAGTACAAAAGAGGTTCTTCCAATTCTACAGACTTTGAGTGCACGCCACCTCCAAACGCCTTTGGCAAGCAAAGGTGGCACCTGCACGTCTGCTTACAGTTAATGTTCTTTCGTTACAGCAGACAAATTTGTAAGAAGGCAATGTAGATGTGGAACAGCACACTTATTTTCTGGAGGTATGAAGTTAAACTACTACAACTTAGTTTCTCACCGCTACATAACAGAAATATACTAGGCACCCTGATACTAGTGCAACTGTAAACACAGTAAGATGGCTTTATATGACTTGAAGTAACTTATTTAAATTTCCTCTGGTGTCCCTCAGAACAGAGAGCATCTTTCCCACGTTCATAAATACCATCACAAAAGTAAAATCAAAACAAAACTTCAGCAAGAGCAAAATTAGGTCACAAAACACTGCTGAAATTCCCACCCAAAAATTATAAATTTAAAATAATTGACAAACTGAAAATGGAAATGTAATTAAACTTTAAACCCAATACTGCCAATTAGTTTTTTTCCATAGTGTTTGAAGTGACCTCTTGTACTTGTAGTTGTTAAAGCATATATGTAACTGTTGAAGAGACCAACTTTTTTCCGATTGTTATCTATTATGTGAACAATCAAAGCTCTTCAAATTGGACGCTGCATTCCCCTCAACTAATTAAAACAACCTATCAGCTTTGACTGTAAACACATCAAGCTCCCAACCCTCCTTCACGTTTGCATTCAAGGCAGAGATGCCTGCCTGTTTTAGATGCTTTCCCCAAAAGGCCCAACAGAGCTGGGGCAGCGAGTGAGCCAGAGGAACCGCGGGGATCAGCCTTCCTGGGACCCCTCGTCATAAAAGAAATGAACAGAAGTGTCAGGCCTATTGCACACACGCGTACCCTAAGTAGGTCGGGCTCTTTAGCAAGGACAGCTGATGGCATGCAGCCCAAACTCAGCGGGAGAACCACCGTGTGGTAGGGATGCCCAGCCAGCCCCGTGACAGGAGCAAGCCAAATCCATCCTGGGCGCCAGGCATGCCACCAAGGCACCCCCTGAACGCTCCACAGCAGCTGGGAAGCAGGAGCCACGCCATTTTGGCAGGGACCGTAACCTGTACCTAGCTGGAAATGCCACCTCAGCCGGGGGCTGTCGACCCCCTCGGCGCCACGAAGCAGAGCTCCCGGCGGCGGACAGCTTCCTCCTCACGCACTGACTGCAGCAAACGCACCGGCCAGCTGCTCCGGCCGTCAGCCGCTGCGGCACGATTAAATCGCAGCTCCGTCTGCGGTTAAACGGCTCCGGTGCGCGCCGAGCCCGGCGCCCGCGGCGCTCCCCTCAGCGGGCGGGCAGGGGCAAGGCGCGCTCCCAGCGCGGGAACAGCCTCCGGGAAGGGAAAGGGGCAGAAAAACCGTTCTGAAGAAGAACAAGCACACAAACACGCACACAAAGCCACCTCGCAGCTCCGCCACCCCTGCCCCGGGGGCCCACGCCGGAGCCGGGCCCTCAGCGCTCCCCCGCCTCCCCCCGCCGCGCATGCGCGGTGAGGGCCGCACAGCCCGGCTCGCCGCGGGCAGCGCGCGGCGGGGCGCCCCTCCCCCACGCACGTGCCCTTCCATCTCCCCCCCTCCCCCGCAGAGACAGCGCGCGCCGCCAGGCGGGCAGCAACGGCCCGGGCGGGATGGGGGGCGGCGCGCGCCCCCGGCCACCCCGTCCTCAGGGTCCCCAGCGGCCGCCGAGCGCCACCCCCGCCCCGTCCCCCGCCCGCCACTGACCCAGGTAGAGCACGACGGGGATGAAGCCCCAGCGGATGGCGAACTGGCCGCCCTTGAAGAGCTGCTGTAGCCGCTGCTTGGCCTCCTTGCTAAGCTTCGGCATTCCGGCGGCGGGGGAGAGAGGAGGAGGAGGAGGAGGAGGAGGAGCCCAGCCGCCCTCGTAACGCTGCGGCGGCGGGCGGGGCTCCATCGCGCCGCCGCCGGGCTGCGGGGCGGAGACACCCCCTCGGCGGAGGCGGGGGGCGGCCCTGCCCTGGGAAGGGCGAGGAAATGGCGGCCGCGGGGCTCCTTCCGCTCGTCGCCGCCCGCCGGGCATCGGCGGCCCGGAAGGGCTTGTGGCGCGGCGTCGCGGCAGCCCCGCAAGCCAAGGGTGAGGGGCCGGGGCAGCCCGCTGCCATCGGGGCGTTTGTTCGAGGGTGAGGGGCTCACAGAAGCTGTGGGCCGCCTTCCCCTGCCTGTACGCCCTGTATGTATTTATTTATGTGTTTGTTTGTTTCCCGGAGCTGTCAAGGTATGCGTACGCTCTGCAGGCCGCCTCTGGAGGCTAGGAAGTGCCTTTTGGTAAGTGAAAGGTAGAGATGGAGCGATAAGAAAAACATTTCTGGGTGAAATTGGAAATGCCTCTCTGATACCAGATCCTGTGATGTGTTCGGTCTGTGGAAACACAGGGTTCCTGGAGTGAAAGCTTGACTAGCAACGTGGGGAGAGGTATTCTGGTTTTAGACCTAAGATCTAAAACATGCTAGTATAGCGCTTAGGCGTTGTTGTCCTTACAAAGTCAGAGCCCGGATGAGTACTGAGGCACTTTCCTTTCTGACTAATAAATGAGTGGCCTCTGCAAAAACCCCTTGCAGTGCCCTAACCACCAAGCTGTTGTCTGTTTGACACCACTGCTTGGGACATCTTGATGTGTGATGTCTGTACCATTGACTCAGCCGGTTATGTCATGTTTGTGCTACGTTTTCATTCTTTCTCAGGTAGTCTGCTGCCTTTTGCTGTAATGCTAGATCCAGGTCTTCAGGTTCCTAGTACTGCTGATGTGGCGCAGTATTATTTAACATTGGCAGTCTATATCACATCTGCTAACTATATCAAACTCTTGTCGTAGTTTGGAGAGAATTTAATTGCATATGGAAACTCTGAAAAAAGTCCTTAGAAATCACTCCTTGTGACAGTGCAGAAATCTACTGAGTTTTGTTCGTAATCATAATTTACTGACCGGACATGGTTAAACCTCGGCATGTTACGTATTGGTTTGCCTAAGGCAATTACTTGAACTTCTGTAGCCGTTTTGTCGCATTAAAAATAACAAAAGGTCAGTGCTTTTAGATCCAAAAAGAATCCAAGGCTATAATAAATACCACTTATACAAATACCTCATTTCGTCTTCCAGTGTGTGGATGCCTGCTCTGCCATTCCAAGGTGGTCAAAATATGAGCTTATAGCTCGCTCCTTGCTTTCCAGGTATGGACAGGTAGCAAACTGGAAGCCACATGAGGGATTCTGGCAGCCCACAGCTTGTTTTTGCCGGAGTCTACCAATAATCAAAATGTGGGGGATGAAAGAGTATTTTGGTGATGGGGTGGCACAAACGTGCTGTCATGTTACAGAACGCCCAAACAGCCTTTACCACTCCATATGCACTGTGCTGTCATAGGCGTTAAATGTGTTGATGGGATACATCAGTATTTCTAGTGATGTGACTGGCACATATCTAGTGATAAGTAAAGCTGAGGCTTAGAGTTCACGAGTGGCTTCTTTATAAACTGAATAGCTTATCCCTAAAGAAAGGTAAGGCACCAGTCCTGTAGTTCATCAGCAGATGAACATTGGTATGAAGCTTGGACTGTGAGCCTACGCCTTCCCCAAAAGGATATGTCTTCATGGCAAATGGCATATGACTCAATCATATGTTATATTTTATTTATACATTCTCAGCCATTACAGGCAACAAAATGTGCTCCAAATAATGCCACGTAATAATGGAAGCACATGTTGTGTCAGTTGACTTTGTAAGAGTTAGTTTTTGCTCGGTCAAGTTTTCGAACAATCTGTTTCAGCTTATCACACTCTTTCTGAAGCAGGTAAGCTGCTGGGATAGGTAGAAAAATACTAGCTAGATATCTTCATTTCACTTTGAAAAATAAAGTATTCCCAGCATCATCTTGCAGGTAGGGCTTTTTTTCAGTTCATTGTTTAGCAATGAAGATGATGTTACTTCAAAATAGTACCTCCAGATTAGTGAAACACTTTCAATAACAAATCCAGAATTTATGGAATGTACTAATGAAGACTTTTCTGTGGCAGTCTTAGGCAACTAATAATACAAATAATTCATCCATGAAAGACAGAGCTGCCTCTCAAGTGCTGTTTGTCTGTTGCTTTTTTTCTGGTTGGTATTAAAGCTGAGTTTGTACTTACCAATGTGGTCACGTATTCCTACTTTGTCATATCTGGCCTGGTACTTGTACATCAGTGGATTGCTGTATTTCTGCTCCTGAAATTGAGTACTATATAACTATTGTTAAATTATTTTAGGGCTAGTCTTCGCTTTGAGCTGAGAATTCTAACTTGAAATTGAGGTAACAAGTCTTTCTATCCATAGGTTTGCATTAGCTTTCAATTTTTTCGGTATATCACAGTTGTCAAACTTTTCAAACTAGTACTCATGAATAGAATTGTACAAACATTCAAAATGACAAATTTACTATTTGCACTATTGAACAAGCGTAGTGCAGGAGGCATGTTCATTTGTCAGTAGTGGCTTGTCATACTCAAAAGAGAAAACACCCAAACCAATGAACCTTCTTTTCTGACCCTTGCAAAGGAAGAGAAGTGGTTGCTGCAGGAACCTGTTTTTCAGCAGTTTGTATTAAATTGATTTTCCTTTGTAGATGAGACCAAACCAGATCTGTTTCCACAATGTAGTTACTGTTACAGCTTGTTCTTTCTAAACATATAAAACCAACTGTTCATTACAGCACACAGCTTGTTAATAATTTCTTACAAAATACTACAATGAAATGTGACCCACTGTATTGGAATTAAATTCAAAAGGCATTTTCCTTAAACTTCTTGTAATTTTAGCGTAAGAGGGATTCAGAAGGTCAAATGTACTAAACAACTGATTGAAATGGTTAAACAGCTCTGTCTCCTTTGAGTATAAATTGGTTTAACAGTATCGCTTGTGATACAGTATGCTCTTACTGTGGATGTTCTTGAGAAAGCGTGTTCACAAAAGTGTGCCACGTGTACCAGCTGCTTATCTTCTTCACACATCAAGTCAAGGAATAATTTTCAGAGCACGGAAACTTTCCTTGATGACTCTCATTTCTCATATCTGCTAATGCTAATATTTGACTAAAAGCTTGTAGGTTATTTCCTTTGTTTAACCATAGAAGCCAGGAAATGAATAGCAGGAAGATTAGTATTTCTATGCCCCAGTTCTCTTGCAAACAAAATCAGTGCTGTGGCCTAGAAGAGCATAAGTGCATGTGTGTTGTATGCAGATAAAACAAAGTTGATTCTGTATAGATAATGGCCTAAATTTATATAGTGTTACAGACTGAAGCTGAGAAAGGATATCTGTAAGCCAAGAAGAGTGACTGGAGAACAGCACTTCTTCCATCAGAACACACATCCATAGTCTGATACTGTCCAAAGTATCATATTTGCAGTGATAAAAAAATGAACACCACAACCAACAAACCCCCCCACAACTAAACAAACAAACCAACCCCAAACAACACAAAAAAAACAGTGCATGCCAACAGTACAGGTTTGTACCGACTGACCTGTACTGACAGTACAGGTTTGTACTGACTTTCCTGTGCCTTTATTTGGCTCCTGTTGCACCTAGGATGTTAGATGGTCTAAGAGCTCAGCAGTCCTTTGGTAAGCTGGTGACTCAGCCAAAGGGTAAAAGAGAGCATCAGTCATCTTCCCTGCAAGTTCAAGCTGGTGGGACAGCACTGTTCAAATAAATGGAATATTGAAAATTGGCCCCTGAAAACAAAGATGCCTATGATTGGGCATGAAACAATGAGCTGTTTTGAAGGGAGAGGAAGTAATACCCAAAGAAACGGGTACCGTAAGAAATTGAGGGAGGCAGCTTTGCCTGGAGAAGACAGAAGTAGGATGTTGTGGGTACTAGTTCATGTTTAAAATTTATTGTGGTAACACTTCCATGAAGGGTATTGGTTTTACTTGAACTATTTTTTTTTCCTTATGGCTGATAAGACAAAAACACTTGGAATGGTGTATCCATTAAATAAGAAAAACAAGAGCCCCAATTGCTGGGGTGACAAAAGAAAATCCGTAATACTGTATTTGTTGAAATTTTTTTGCTGCAAAAAGCCTCTCTGAACTTGTTTTGCCTTGTAGTTCATGTGATAAGCAACAACAATATAATCGGAAATAAAATTGCAGATGTTTTATCTGGGACAACAAGAATGTGAATCCCTGCTGTTTTGTTAACTTGATTAGCAGTAATTCTGCAAGTGCTGTGTTTTCATAGCAAATAAATACCACTAACACTCATTGTAAACCAGCCAAATGTTTCAATTTTTATGGGTGAGGGAGAGACTTGAGATTCTTATAGACATGACTGAATCACTTAAGGGTCAGTGTCCGGTTCAGGGAAATAACGTCGCTTGGTCTGATGGCTTTAGCTTGTCTTCGCTGTTTGGTGCAAAGGGTACATTTCAGGTCAAAGAATTCCGAACCTCTAAAGCGCTATCTCAACACACCACAAAGTAACGCCACGTAACAGTGCACGCAACTCAGAAGGCTGAAGAAGGAGACAAAGTGAAGTGACATATTAAAGTCTTGTGAAAAATCACTGTAAACTCTACATAGGAAATCCCTGCAGACCTCCATTATGCATTTACCACTCTCACTTTTGAGATTTCTCCTTCAGTTTACTGTCAAGAAACTGCATTAAGTTCATCTCCTTGGGAACAAAGTTTGAGTTTGACTCTGTTTAGAAGGAACTTATATTTTGAAGGTACTACGGTAGATATTTCATACTTGAAGATACACTGTAAACCAGTATAAACAATACAAGAACATAAGCAAGAGGTACGTAACAGATTTCCCTTACAGGCTGAATCTTTATGATGTCAGTAAAAAAAACCCAGTAATATATTATAACTAGACATCCTATTTCACTTTATGATGATGATTACATTTTTTATTTTAATCGTGCCCTGGTAATGATGGTCCTTTTCTTCCATTCCATTTTAGTATTCCCATTCTTTTAGTCTAATAAATCCCAGCTACTCTGCGGTACTACTGGCATGGGAAATGTTCCTTGTCAGTTTGTAGAGACCACATTTCACAGAGAGACAAATAGAAATGGAAAGCACTGCAGTCAAAATAAAAAATACTAAGGCTGTCCGATTATGCCATTTGGGAAATGTCAGAATTCTAAAATGTCTCTTTCCTGACTGTTGTTAAGACCTAGATTACTTGGGGGTGAATGTGTTTGAGTTTTTGCATTTAGTATATTTTCAGAACAAACTTGGAATACAGAGCAGTAATGCATATAAAATTTTCTGTCCACATTAGAATCTCTTTTGTATGAATTTCTGAGTGATGCTTGTTGGCTGTACTCTGGTGACTGTCTGATACGGGATATTTCCAAGAAAAGTGGTATTGTCAGATGCCTATCTAGAAAATTAGTAAAATGATCAGAGTGGTGAGGAAAAAAAAGCAAAGTGTAGTAGTTTTGTATACTCAATACAATAACTATACAATTTATTTAAAAATAAAACAAAACTGAGTGGTAATATGGAGTTGAGTGCAAACACAGTAATAATGTCATTATTTTTCATTACAGCTCCTGAGGCCAGTGAAGGAGAAACAGCAGTCTGAGGTGAGACAACATTCAACAAAACCTCAGCAAATGCTTTGAGACGTCTTTGGGAAGAACTGCTGTTGTGCTTGAAAATTGAATATTACCTGCTGCACAATTTTACTCGTTTGAAACTTGACTTTCCCATTCTCCCCATCTTCTTTTAATAGTGAAATCGAAGTGTTATATTTAAAGATACTGCTACTTTTTACCATAGGTAGTTGCTCTAAAAACACAACAGTTCTTAAATGAATGTTTTTGTGATTACAGTACTTGGCCGAGGATGAAAACAATAATCTGATTCCTTGAATACTTTCAGTGATACGCAAACATCTGATGGATTAAAGGATTTTCTGAGGCCAAAACTAATATCCATACTTACGCATTCTTTGTTTTTAAATTAAGCTTTTTTTTTTTTTAGCATCTGAGTAGTGCAGGTTTTGGTAGCTCTAGGAGGATTTTCCTCTAAAGATATTTGACTGTAAACCCTTTATTTGTCAGCGGATCTCAACTAGATTTTTGTTGCTGAAGGATATGTTGTTATAACAGCACACAGCTACAAAGATTTTAAAGGACTTAAAAGATGCTTGTTTTAGGCAAATTTTTACTATGATTGAAACAAGATGAGGAAAACAGTGAGTACATTCTGATCGCTGAAACAATCGTTGCTCTCAGTACACTTGTTTTTATACCAATTCTGACCTTAGTACATTGTATTAAGGTGAGGCAGCCATGGAACCGAGAATGTAAGTCTTTCTTTGCAATCAGGTGACAGCATTGCACATGAAAATGAAATATTTCTCTTTGATACAGAACACAGAATTGGAGCATTTGAAAAATAAGAATTGTAATTATAGCCATATTCTGCTTCCTCTTCAGCGAGCATTTGTTGTAATAGTCTTTCTTAGCATCCATCTACAAAAAATACACATGCTGCTGAAACAACTTTTTCTGACAATGAAATATTTGAAAATCGTAACCGACTGATGCACAGCATTCGCTTCACTGATTTACAATAATGATTTTGGATGTACTCTTTCAGATTTTACAAGATAAATGTATACAACAGCAACAAGCTACTAATTATCTCCTGGTTATAAGCAAAGAAAAAACAAGTAGTAAAGCAAAAAGAAAGACCTCTGAGTTGAAATGTGCCAGGTGGATGTGGAACAGGTCCGTGTGGATTTTCTGCTAGAATGTGAGTTTGTTCTGGTTTTTATCTTGAGTCACTGATTAAAAAACAAAATACAGTTTCAGTTACTGTGTATATCCCAAAATATCCTTTTCCTTTGGTGCCTCCAAAACAGGAAGGATGTTTGTTAAAATTAAGAATTTTTTTTTAAGTTTAAATTAAATTAAATTTGAATTTAGTATAGCTTTAATTTAGATAGACTTTAAAGCATAACTTGAATTCTTACATCACAGATAGTCTAGGTTTTAGTTTTGTCATTATAATAGTTTTTAATGACTCGTAATGCAAATTACAGAGTTCAGAGCATAATAGGAAAGGTAAAAATATGTATATTTTCAGATCTTGAATAAGCTTACCCAGTCAACGAAGTAAATTTGTCAAGTATATGTATAAACTGAATCTCTCTCAGTATATCTAAATGTTGAAAAAATTAGTTAGATAAACTGACTGTAGGCGTTAATTTACCTTGATTGTTCACTGTGGGTGAATTCACTTCAGAAACTTAAGGACAAACCTTTTGTCATACTCCTAGTTCAGCGTGGCCTAACCATGACCAGCAAGGTGAGGAGGAGTTCACACCTCCTCTTGCCAAGCTGCATCAGAATGCGTTGCACGAGCTTCCCACTAAAGGTGACATCCCAGAAAGAACTCTCTTTCAGAACCTGAAGTTGAACCAGTATTAACAAAAGTATCAGCATTTATGTCTGTCTGTATTTTTCTCGTTTCAGTAGTTCAGATTTCACTGAAAATTCTTTTGAGACCTTCAGCACAGGGAAGATTGGAATCAGTAATTTAGTATTATAATAAGGAGTAATTAAGGCCTCTCATAGATACCAGAAGGTGATCAAGGAAAACTCTTTTCTTCCTTTGCAAGTCTTGTGTGGTGCTATCAGGATTAAATGAAGTGCAACTCATCGTTTATGAAGTTTTTACTGTTCTATTAAAATAGAACTTAATCTCTTAAAATGCTGTCCCTTTTGCCTTTCATACATAATTTCTGTCCAGACTTTGTCTATTTTAGCATAATCATATGCCATATTTAGCCCAGACAAACATTTTTAGATTTTATGAATTTTAAACTATTGTCAAGTAGACAGGCAAGTGTGTCTTCTCTGTATATTGACAGCCTAAGTCACATATCTGTAAGTTCATCTTAGACTCTTTCCACTAACGCATCGAACACAATGACCTTTCAGGAAAATATCTATCCGTGTTTCAGTGTGGCAATGCTGCTGCTTTTTGGTTAGGATTATTACAGAGCTCAAACAGTAATCTCCTAGAAGTGCAGCATGGCAGTCATTTTAGATACTGGTTTTTTGGACTCCAGTGTAAGAGGGTGATTTGTAACAGTACGTACTGGAGTGATTAATGAGATTTCTGTAGGTTTTTGCATAGCTTCCTACCTAAAGTAAAAAAAAAAATCCAAGCAGTAAGGACAGATTAGTAGTGTGCCTTTCACTGCTTCCTGTAAAATGTTGTATGGACTCCTGAAGTTTTTATTTTGAGTGATAGCCATTTCAGCAAGAATTTTAGCAGATGCAGAGGCCGTTCAAGGAACTTCTGAAAGTTCCTTATGTTCTGCTTTATAAAGTCTGTTAGGCGCACTTGGCACAGGCTATGAATCTGACCCTGATTTTCAAGCATTTGAAAGGTCCAAGTAAAATGACATTTCTGTAATACTTTTATTTTTTCCCTTTTTTTCAAGTTTCTATTAAGTACACATCTGAAGAAACCACATTTTACTCCTTTGTTTTAGGTTTAGGTAGCAGTCACAAGAGAATAGATGCTGTTAAGTGTAACGAAGCATGAAGAAGACAAGATAAACGAACCAGAGGCTTTTCAGCTTGATCATATCCTCCAATGCATAATGGTACAGATACTGAGTTCCAGACACAAATGTCACCTTGGGGTTGAAATCATGCTAGATGAATCTGTGTGAGTAAGTATAACTTAAGATAGCTCCCCCCCCCCAACTACCTTCCTACTTTAACTATAGAAAGGAAGATACGTCCTCCTTAGTTAAGAGATGAGTTAATTGTGCGTGGGATTTGTGATGGGAAGTTCTCTCTAAAATAAAAACAGTAATAAAAGTTGTTCTTCTTTCCTTTCACACATTAGGGGGAAAGACTGCTTCTAGTGACAGAGTACTAGACTAGACTGATACTGATCTCTTTGAGGACTCTAGTACTTGACTGGTACATATAGCACTATATATTAGAATCGTTAATTGTATCATAGCAAAATATTTTTCTGTAGTTTTTCTATTAAATGTCTTTAAAACCATGTGCAGAATGTTACTTCCCATGCTGTACATTAGTACCAGCAATTCTGAAATGAATGATATGCTGGTGGGCTTTTGAAAACATGAAGAACAAGAATCTGCCAGGGAGCCTAGATGGGACTTCAAAAAAGAAATTTACAAATTATTTAACTACTATTAAAAAGTTTGAAAAAAATGCTGACTAAAGGTCTCAATAAATTGTATCAGCTTCTATTAATTTAGTTCCTCCACTTCATTACAAAAAGACACTATTGATCCAAAATTTATTAGCAGTGTTTCGTTAAAGCCAGTGGAGGGCAGACTTGAATTGGAAACTATTATTGCTACTTCAGTTACTTGAACTGAAAATACCAGATAGTCCCTCGAGCTCAAAGCTGATGACAATCTCATCACTTCTCTACTATTCTAATTACACTTGTGCTGGATAAAAGCTTCTTTACAATTGCTGTTTGACAAAATGAGTGTTTTGCTATGTCACAGTAAGAATAGCGAATGTTTAAATAAAGATGCTAATATGAAAGTGGATAAGTCAGTGTATTAGCAGCTGTGTGTGATTCACAGGGGAGAATCCACACTACTTAATAATTAACCATGTATATCTTAAAATGGTTTCTAAAAGCTAGTGAATATCATTATCCGCATTTTATGGATGAAGAAGCTGAGTAATAGAGTGGTAGCCTTGCAAGTTACCCATCTAGGTGACCTATCAACATCCAGATTTCTGACATCTAGTCCAGTGCTCAAGCATATCTTTTGCACAAATAAACTCTGACATGTCTAAGTCTTGCAGACATTGTGGAAATGATGGCTAGCAGCCCAAACTGCTGAAGCTGAGGAGCTTACACTAATGTAATAGGCAGGTAACCTGACAGGCAGGTTGTAGCTCTTGAGAAGAATATTCTCCTCGAGACGACGGGTGGCAATCAGATCAGATCAGATGGCCAAAGATCTGCATTAAAAATACTATTTTGTTATTAAAGTTAGGTTGTACTCTTTCCAAGGCATGAAAAGTGTGTGTAGACCTTTAAAGCCATTCCAATCTCAGTGCTAAGAAATGTATGGTTAAAACGTCAATTTGCATACAGGTGAAGGATTAAGATGCTAATAGACTCTTCCTCCCTTCCCTTCATCTTTAATTATGAGGGTTTCAAATTATGAGAGATAAAACAGGTTTCCTATTAACTCAGCAAGCCCACCCTATTTACTGTACCTGTGGTCAGTTAACATTCGTGGGATTACTGTGACTTACCATTAAATGCCCTCCTTCATTGACACTAAGTTGAATAGGTAAACATAATCACTAATTTTCTTTGATTAAATAAATCTATTTCATTTTCTTTATGTGCTTAGGAGGTCATTACCCATTGTAACAGCTTTTTAAATTATAAAAATACACTGAATTTTTTATCTATAAACCTTAGTGTAAACTGTTTTTTCTGTTTCTAGAGAAGACTGGAGGCATGCTGTTACAAAGCTCGCCATTCCTGAGACTTGTATAAGATACACCACAGAACATTTGGTGCTGCATATTGCAAACTCCATTTGTAGAATGAATGAGCACATTGCACAATGCATTTTTTCCTTTTTTTCTTACTGCTAATTTGCAGTGGACATTTGTTGATGGTGGGAATTAATCATTGGTTTATATGACTCCAATGAAAAGGACCGCATTGAAAATTATAAATTAGAATGTGAATGAGTGGGCACTTATAGTTTGGACTCAAATACTGTATAACCTATTACTGTGTTACTCATTTTTGGTGTATTTCCAGACAAATCATGTTGAAATAGGAGCCAGAAATATCTGGCAGTGATTTAAAGTAAATTAAAACAACGTGGCAATTATTCCAAAACTTGTTACTGTACATTTAAGCAATGAATTTCAGGTTAACCTTCAAAGAAGTCCAGAGAGAGATGTGCAGGGAGGGCTTTCAGACAGCCTTTACAACAGCCTGTTACTGACTTTTCAACTCTATATTCAAGATTTTCTAAGTACTGTGAGAAGATTTGTAAGAACAGATTACAAAAGAGTCCACTTTGAGTTCCTTTAAGATTCTTGATGATACTTTATAATTTTACACCTCACAAAGAGCTGACATCTCCAAATAGCCACCACTTTCCATAACTCACAGAGGCCTGAAAATGCAATTATCAAAGGGAAAAGATTAATTTTCTCTTCTGCAGAAGGTAAGCTCTCCTCTTCTCAAAATAACCACTAATTGAAGGCATTTATTTACAGACTAATTTTATAGTAAACCACTGTATCCCTTAGCTCAAGAAGAAGCAAGAAAGATAACGATTCAATTAACTAAAACTGCTGCTTTGAGAAATGTGGTTCCCAGTCTCAAACTTCTTTAATTCATGCCTAATTATACATTGCTACCTATAGATTAAAAAAAAAAAAATATCATAC
This sequence comes from Platalea leucorodia, assembly GCF_965183815.1. Lineage (NCBI taxonomy): Eukaryota > Metazoa > Chordata > Aves > Pelecaniformes > Threskiornithidae > Platalea > Platalea leucorodia. The sequence continues at coordinate 133,194,121 of NC_138823.1, read as the reverse complement.
TCCCAGGGCAAATGCTGTGATTTTGGGAAGGATACATACAATATACCATATTTTGAGTCTAAAATTGAACCTTAATTCCAGTGTAGCACCAGTGCCTTCCAGAATTTTTTAGACTTGCTGTATTTCAGTGTGAGGAGGCTTTAGCTCTCTTGTTTAATCCCCTCTCTCAGTCTCTCGCAACAGTGCTAACCTGTTCTTCATTCTCAGTGCACAGGTACAACATACTGGAAGAGCTAGCACATTCTCCAGCAAGAGAGCAAAGGTGGGGGTTCATGGGAAGGGCAACATCCATCTGCCCCCCAGGTAAATCTAAGCCTATCTTCCCAGCTTTCAGGTGTTGTTTTTTACCTTTTGCTCCATGGTAGGAAACAAAACTTTCCATGGTAAAAATCCCTTTATATTAAAACCATAGATAAATCCACTCTGCACTCTTGAAGTTTTTTGACAGATAACTTGTAAGCTGTAAACATAAAAATCATGTACAAATAGAAAAAGTGTTGGTAAAGCAATTATATAAAAGAAGGTGTATGTGAAAATTAATGTTCAAAATGTCCTGAATATGGTGAAAAATGAGAGTTCCACTGCACCAGTTACATCTGTTCAATACATGGAGTTAAAGGAGAGATTTACTTTGTTATTGTTACCTGTGTAACTGATTACGACTTTCAGTTAAAACCACTATTAAGGGGAAATAAGCCTGAGCTTTTGGGGGCATGGCAAGTTTTTCCTGCTGGAAGCTTCACAGGTTTACAGCTCTACCTCCATCATGATCTTTTCTTCCACTCATCCTAGATGGTGTATATTCTCTTTTGTTTGTACCCAACTTTCCCTTTTATTTGTAATATATATGTGAAATGTTAAAAAAAAAATTATTTAAGAGCAGTTGAGATACTGCTACCTCAGAAGCACATCACTGTTACGTACAGTTGTGTTTGTTCTGCTGGGCAGGCCCAGCTCAGTTACAGAGGGAGTTGCAGATAATGCAGAATGTCTTAGAGCAGTAGCTGTTGCCATAGGCAGATTGGCCAAAAGCCTGTTGCTATATTTCTTTACATGGAAGCAAATGGATAGATAAATCCTGTCTGAATAAAGAACATGACATTGTTGTGTGCTTGTGATGAAAAATAAAATAGTATTTTATTGGCAAAGTATACTTAGTTTTGGATAAAAAAAAAAGAAAGAAATCTGAATATGGCATGTATAAAGCTTGTACAATTGTATATGATCAAAATCAGTTACTCTGGTAATGTACTTTCAGAGATGGGAGTTTTAATGGCAGTGAAAATATACTTCTCCGGAAATGAAAGCCTGCTGCTGTCAAGTTGCCAGGACCCTTAAATGTGTGCTCAAGGGTCCTTCTCCCTTTTAGTAAATTACACGTGTTTATACTTCCCGTCACAAGTAGCAGAAAAACACCAACGATTGCTTCCATGTTTAGAATTTTGTGGAGTCTATGACCTGAGAGCAGACTCCACTTAAATTACCTGAAACTACTGATCGCTAATCTCATTCTTGACATACTTCAGCCTCCAACAGCCTGCTGCAACTTCTGTTACACCGCCTGGGAATCTATGTCTAGTACTTTCTTTTTCTCCCCAGTTGGCTCCAAGCCGGAAATACATGCATTTGCACAAATGCTCCTTAACCTTGTGCACACCGATTTTGTTTTTTTTCATTTTTCTTCTTTCTGCCTCTCTGGTTGTTGTACGCTTTTATAGTAAATTTAGTACTTGCGGAGTTTTCTGCATCATAAACCAGTGGTTACGATGCATTTTCTAAACTACTGTTTGTTTCATTTTAAGTGCACTGAATAAAATTATTTCTCTGTTGTCATTTTATGGGCATCTTACTGTAACATAGGAGTCCTCAACATTAATGCATCTAACCAGCTTTCTGATAAGGTCATATTCTTCCTACTCAACAGGGCATAAGGCCCAGCTGGCAGAGGAAGGCTTTGGCATTTGTAGAGTAACCAGTGCTTTTGAAGGCTGAAAAAACATTGAGGCACGAGCATTTCTCACCAGCTACCTGGCAAGTTGCAGCGTCCCTGACATCAAGAAACGGCTTTATAACTCATTGGGAAGGTTGTGCTTGCCGCAGGAATGATATTGATATCCAAATTAGCTTGTCTTAAGTTAATTCTGAAGAACCTGCAGCTCTCACACGTGCTTGGGTATACGTGTGTATAAACACTTATGCATGTGTTGTATGTATGTAAATGTACATATACAGTACAGAACTGTAGGTTTGTCAGGATTAGTTTTAAATGAGCCAGCTGGGATATCAATACCAACACCATTACTGAGCATAGATGCTTATACATGTGTGTATCTATGTATATACACATACAGCAAACCTCAGCTGCAGCTTGGAGGTACTCAACGTTTCAGCTACCTAGAACCACGTATGCAAATATTTGGCATTAGAAAATGAAGAACATTTTGATTGGAGTGATTAGGTTGATACATAGGAGTTCTGTAGTAGAGGCAGGAACAGATAGTCCTGAATTTTCCGATTCCACTTTCCACAACGAATTAAAAAAAAAGTCTTTCACGCACTTACTTACCTTACAGTTGCAGTGAATGCTATACCAGAGTCCAGTCCAAACTTTGAAAAAGCCAGAAAGTGTGTGGTGACAAAAATAGTCGAGAATCATGGCTCCATGATGGCGTGCTTGGTCGGGAGCAAGGATTCTACGTTAAGGTTGCCCATAGGACAGTCTGTGGCATCTCTTACTGCATTCTTCTGTGGGATCTTAACCACATTTAACTTCCATTTTTAATTAGATCTCAACATTAGAAAAAACCCGCAAATTCTAGCTTGTGCTAAATTTGGGTTATCTCCAACTCGGATAAATCCATCCTTGCAGCTTCCAGTCCTCCGGGGTGTCCAAATACCTGTCCCAAGAAGACATTACTCTGCATTAGAACCCGTGGAGTAAACTGTTAGGTCAGTGAAGTTTTGTTCTCTTTAAGGTATTGCATCACGCATTTGCAATTTTTTTTCTCCCCTTAAGGCAGCTGGAGTTTCCCGGCCATCCTGCTTAACTGCACCTGTGTCGCAACTCACTGGCACAGCAAACACATCTTGGCCCTGGTGTCGCAAGCGAATCCAGTTACAGAAAGAAGAGCAAGGTTACTAAGAGAACGGGTTTTAAGATTCTACTTCCAAGTAACAGCGAGTAGCTAAAATGGGGCTAAAAGCCAGGAGCGGGCAGGCTCCTACTGGTCAGTTTTCAGTTGATCAACATTGGTTTTTAATAACTAGCCGCAAAAGACTAATTAGTGACTTCACTGTGCTATTTCAAAGCATCTAATGCTATCATGTAGTAGCAAGCTCTAACGCTGGCTGCTAAACGCAGACTCGCCCCTCTTGACTCCATACCCAGCACTGCTCAGGACTAGCAAACCTCCTCCGCTCCGGGATTGAAGGTCAAGTCAGGAGCTCGCCTCCTGTCAGCAATAACACATAACTCCCATATTGCTGGGCACAGGCAAGAAGATCTTAAACCACGAATGGTTTGCTTTTCTCCCACTAGCAGTGAATTTAGAGCAGTAACTTCACGACACCGGGGGGAGCGGTGTGTTCAAACCCCCCAGTACGTGTCACGGGAAATACACGCTATCAGTTTCCCATTTACTATTTTGGCAGGCACAATTCTGTTGTTTTTCAAGCTGTTTATATTGGCCACCTCAGTGTTTTAATTATTTCACACGTGCTTCAGCATTTTAATAAGTCTGTGCTTCAGCAGAGATAGGGGACAGACACCACCACCACCCCCCCCCGATTTTTCAGTTTTCTCTCACTGAATATGATACCTTAACATTTACAAGCTTCATTTACATTTCAACAGAGTATTCATCTGCGTGCTGTCAAAGACTGTGCATGGCATTAAATGATACATTTTAGAGAGATTATAAATCCCAATAAAAGGGGATCAGGAATATCTACAGCAGGTGTAGAGATTTGGAACAGAAAAATGAAGGCTGGTATGAATGAAGCATGAATGGAAATGCGTGCAAGCACCGGCAGGAACAGCAGGATAGAGGGTTAAAAGAATGGACTGTTTTGTTAACACAGAAAACCATTCCCAGCAGAAAAATTAAGGAATTGCTCTGTTTATGTCAAGGCCAAAGACCTGCACTTCGAAAAACAGCCACAACACAGAGGACCCGTCAGCGAAAGACTCGGCATCCTGACCCCAGGAGGGTGGTAACAGGGCTGCGGCATCAGATAGGCGTTGCCTCTCCTGTTAGCCCCTCAGCAGCACACACGTGTTGAAAACAGGGAAAAACAGGCAATGGGCAGCAACCTGGCCTGTCATTTATGGAGAACACCGTAAGCAGGATTCTGAGGTAAAAGACGACCACATACCAGCTGATGCCTCCCAAGGGATACAAAAGATCTGTCCAGAAACGACTTTGCTGTCCCCCGCCAAGGGGAACCTTGGGGATGTAGCGAGGGCTTGGCAGCTGGCACCCCTGCCTCTCTGGGTCGAACAGAAGTGATCCTGGCCACGCCACCCGGACTCGCGTGTCCTGGTGCTCATGAATCTATGAGTGTCAGAGTGTGAATGAAATCTATAGCAGAATGAGGGGATAAAATCAACTTGCTTAGAGATTTTGTGAATAAATACCGCCTTCCCCTTTTGTAAGATCTCACACCGAACTTTCTTACGCTAATTCCTCTGTTACAGCAATTTCCCAGTTGTACGAATGAACAGTCATTTGTGTTGAGGACCGTATCAAAACTCCCCCACAGACAGAGGGGTGGAGATATTCGTCACTTGATCTAACTCTTGTGTTCATTCCTAGATGTGGCATAATAACAAACTCTATGTCAGTTTATCGACAAGTATATAGATGATAATTTCCTCCCATTTCTTTTCTAAATGCCTGGTTTGCTCAGCAAAGAGGGACTTTGTACAGCATTTCATGCCGTGGAGTTTAAGTTTTTCTGAGGACACACATGCACTACTGGAGTGAAATAATCATAAATCATAGTTGAGTAGTTATTGATAAAAAACAGTTATTCCATGGAAAGCCACATGAAAAACAAAAGGTTGGAGAGAAACTGAAGGAGGAAGGATGAAAAAGTCTGCTTTACATCCCTAAACATTAATGAAAATTAGGAAATAACATGTTGGCCTGAGACAAGGATGATATGGACTTGGCCGAAGTCACAGTATGACTCGAAGTTGGTAGGGTGCTTGAATAATGCCTTCCAACACCCCACACTACCCTGGATCCGTAGTGCCAGAGAAAGAGACTGCTAGAAGGGCTCAGTTACAACGAGGCTGGGCAGTAGCATGCAGAAATGGAGACTGGGATGTGTTGTTTCCTTCAGGAGCTTTGACAGGCTTCACATATCAAGTCCTCTAAATGACAAGGTTAGGGCAACAAACTACACTGCCTTTTGCACTCCCCGGTAAAAATCTGGGGGAGAAATAAACATCCTTGTCCTTCTCTCTCACCATAGTAGCATTAGAAGAAGCTACAGTATGTACATCCATTTAGCTGTAGTATATATAGCTTGTGCTCTTGAACTGGTCACCCAGATGTCAGCGAGGCTCAACATCCTTGTGTTAAGTACTGCAAAAGCCATCCTCCCAGAGGACTGAGCATTGGATGTTACCTGGGAGCCAGCTGTATTTGATCTTGGACACGTATCACAAAAAGAGCTTAGATGTTTGCTCTGACACAATTATGTATTTATTCTTCCAAATTCAGTTCGGGCTTTTGCAGAAAGCAGGCAGACTACTGGTAGCTCACCAGCCAGTTGGCTTCTGCTGTCCCAGAGGTGACCACGAGCTGGTCTTTCTGAATGTTTATTGACAGTATTACACTTGCTAGTTTAGCCAAGACTGACTCCCTCACAGCAAGTGAAGGAAAAGAGGGCAGGCGCTATAAGGAATTGATGCTACTTAGACATCAATGCCTGGCAAAATTAACCAAAGGCCTGATAAATGTGAAAGCTTTCAGAGACTAAGTTTGTTTCCAAACAAACATTTTACAATTGACATCACAAACTGGATTTTCTACCCAAGTAAAATGTCTTAAATCCAGAGCAATCTCAAAATTGTGTTCTCCGGAGTGCCTCTAGATTTACAGAGCTCAAGAACAGAATTTCACTCCATATTTGCTCTCTTACAACTGATGTGAGAAGGCTTGTGAAGCTTCTGCCTTGATATATATTTGGCACATACTTTATCTCAAATCAAAAGATGAGCCCTGGGGAGGGGGAAAGCCTGGTTTGCTAAGAACCATATCTGCCAGATGATAAACAGTATGTATTTTGGGGGGAAAAGTTGTGCAAAAACAGGTTTAAACCTCATTTGCCCTCTCACACAGCAAGACCATTTGTCACCAGGGTAGGTGACCTGAGGGATAGTCTCAGTCATGCTGGCTACCAAGAGCTGCTAGACGCAGGAGATGACCTGACTGCAAGGGACCGCAAGAAGTCCAGCCTAGCCTGGGGTGACTACCAAAGCTGCTCCTCTGACAGTGCTCAGGACCTCCCATGCTGCGTCTGATCCCTCACAGCCAACCACAACAACTTTTGACTTGCCAGGCAAGACAGGTCATAGCAGCCCAGCACAAAGAATAATCCACTTTCTACATTGTCTCCAAGGATAAAGAGTCTTAATTCAAGCATTACTAAATTACAGAGCCCCAAAATTACACTGTTGAAGTTTAATTAAGCTGTGAAAGTAGCCGAAAACCAGGTACTGACAGTAATTCAGCCACACAGCGTATGCACAGTCTCAGTTCTGTGCAAGACTGCAGCATCCATACTAGGCAGCGAGGCAATAGCCAGGAGCTGGAAGGAGGAGGTGTATGAGCCACTGCCGAAATATAAAGAAGCTCTCATCCAGCTGTGTAACAGTGCTATTTTGAAGCCATCACAGAAGTGTTTTCATTAGAAAATCAATAAGCTCATCAGACAAACCCTATCACCGTCCTGAAAAGCCCCATGAACCTGCCTGCATAGAAGTATGGTGCAAAGAGGCCGGCCCAGGCATCACTTGCAAATGAAGTTCAAACTATCAAATCTCCAAGAATATGAGGCACATGCTGAGGAAAAGGTTTGGGCTGTTATTCTAGCTACAGAGGGAAGGGGTACTCTATCATCTGCTGACAGGTACATGTTAAATATAGTTTTGATTAACTAATTGCAAGCACTAAACCTGAGGGAAGCTAACGGAAAGATGTGGACCTCTAACAATTGTCTTGCGAAGTTTATGCGAAGCGGTGATACAAAAAAAGTCATTGACCATGAAGGGCAGAATTCAGCTCTGTGCACAGACATCTTTGGGAGCTGGCAAGAGTGGCGAGGAGATGGAGTAGGGAATTCCATCTAAATCCGTCTAAATCGGAGAGATATGGATTTGATGGATGGACCGCTCAGTGGATAAGGAATTGGCTGGATGGTCGCACTCAAAAGAGTTGCGGTCAACAGCTCAATGTCCAAGTGGGGACCAGTGATGAGTAGCGTTCCTCAGGGGTCAGTATTGGGACCGGAGCTGTTTAACATCTTTGTCAGCGACATGGACAGTGGGATTAAGTGTACCCTCAGCAAGTTTGATGATGACACCAAGCTGTGTGGTGCAGTCGACACACTGGAGGGAAGGGATGCCATCCAAAGGGACCTTGACAGGCTGGAGAAGTGGGCCCGTGTGAACCTCATGAAGTTCAACAAGGCCAAGTGCAAGGTCCTGCACATGGGTCAGGGCAATCCCAGGCACAAATACAGGCTGGGCAGAGAATGGATTGAGAGCAGCCCTGAAGAGAAGGACTTCGGGGTGTTTGTGGATGAGAAGCTCAGCATGACCCAGCACTGTGCGCCTGCAGCCCAGCAAGCCAACCATATCCTGGGCTGCATCCAAAGAAGCGTGACCAGCAGGTCAAGGGAGGTGATTCTCCCTCTCTACTCCACTCTCCTGAGACCCCACCTGGAGTGCTGCGTTCAGCTCTGGGGCCCCCAACATAAGAAGGACATGGACCTGCTGGAGTGAGTCCAGAGGAGGGCCAGGAACATGATCAGAGAGCTGGAGCACCTCTCCTGTGAAGACAGGCTGAGAGAGTTGGGGTTGTTCAGCCTGGAGAAGAGAAGGCTCCAGGAAGACCTTAGAGCAGCCTGCCAGTACCTGAAGGGGGCCTACAAGAAAGGCGGAGAGGGACTTTTTACAAGGGCATGTAGTGTTAAGACAAGGAGTAATGGCTTTAAACTGAAAGAGGGCAGATTTAGATTAGATATAAGAAAAAATTCTTCACTATGAGGGTGGTGAGGCACTGGAACAGGTTGCCCAGAGAGGTTGTGGATGCCCCATCCCTGGAAGTGTTCAAGGCCAGGTTGGATGGGGCTTTGAGCAACCTGGTCTAGTGGAAGGTGTCCCTGCCCCTGGCAGGGGGTTTGGAACCAGATGATCTTTAAGGTCCCTTCCAACCCAAACCATTCCATGATTCTATGATTTTTTCATTTTATATGTTTTACATAGAACACATAGAGGGACAATGGAAAAGACACATAGGGTTTCTGACACATTTTTCCTTGTAAAAGTCCCATTTAGGAACAAAGCATTTCAAAATGTTGGCATTTTTGTGTAAGAGAAATTCATGCTCCCACCCAGCCCTGTATAGATGGCGAGTGTTTCTCAGATTGTAAGGTCATGATTAGGTCTGGCAAGTGAAATACAAAACATTAGAAAAACACAGTGCTGCTGAGCAGCAACTCCCTTTTTCCTGGCCCGGCCAGTGAGAAGAAACTGCAATTATGGAATCAAAGTCTTGACACTGTAACTATAAAATACCTTTAATTAGTGGGATCAGTTCCCTTCCTCCAGAGCCAGGTTTGCACTACAGTCAGAAACCGCGGTTCGTTCTTGCTCGCCTCAGGGCAACTGAGTTTCTGTTAACAGAGAGGGAAAGCGAAAAGTTTGATAAACACCACCAGAACTCTATATTATCTGAAAGCATGCAGTCCATCATGCGACAAGAAGAAATAAATTCCTTTTACCTCAAGCCATAACACTGTGACATCTGTGTAGGCTCTCAGTGACATTAGTGCTAGCGTGTCTTGCTTTTGTTTTTAACCTCTTCACCTAGGACATTCCATTTGCCTCTTTCACAGGAATTGTAAATGGTAGTTTTTCCTTATGCAGAAGGACTCTTTATTTCTTCGTTCTCTGTCACTGCAGTTTCCAAGTAAGCCTACAAACAACTAGATGGAGGCAGCCACCACTAACCCAAGAACTGCTACCAGGAAGAGCTTATCCCCGTATAATCCTGTGAAAGACACGTACGTTGCAAAATAACATCTGAGTAAAATGGAAAAAGCAGAATGGTATTTTTGTTTCTGCCTGACAAAGCAGACCCGTACCATAACTACACAAAGAAAAACGCAGGAAGTGGGATGTATGAACACTTACGTTTTCAACTCAAATACCAGCATTTCTGGGCATGCTGCCCTGAACAGCCTGGTGTTTGAGTAGATACCAGCTCTTGGATAGATTTCTGTACTTTCAGAAATGAAAATACTTCTCAGAAATGCCATTCATCTTTTGGAGCAGAGAGCCCCAGAACGATACCCATCAGGCCCCTGCTTTTCTGCTCGTGGCTTCCTATGAGGGCCAAGGCAAGAGGGAGCAACCCAAGGCCAACAACAGCCAAATTAGAGAGGGCTTTTATGCTGTAGAGGGTGTACGTGACTGATATACCTTTTCAGCAGCCACCATACTACTGAAAGGCGAGCCCCAGAGGTGCTCCAAAATCGCAGCCACAGCACCCAAAACATAGGACCAAGCAGAGCAAGCCACTGCAGAAAGCTCAGAGCTCGCGTGTTGAAAGCTCTGGTTCCATGAGGTAACTCAGTGCTGGCCTGAAAAAAAAATTTGAAAGCCATTGATTTTCAAGCAATAATCTGCATGCAAGGGATGCTTATTTATGAAACTATGTACGCAAAGAAGGAAGGTAAGATAAGTGCAATAAAAACACGCAATCTAAGACGAAGGATGACATTCTGCTTCCACGGGCGTCAACACCGCCACTCTTACTGAATTCAGAAGTCAAGATGTTTGCTGATAGAAAACAGAACATCCGCCTTCATTTCAGGTAAGTGGAAATATTGTGAAAGGACACCAGAGCTGCCCGTTAAGTGGTGTAAACAGTAGCAGAAGCAAGCAATACCATATCTGAACTATGCTGATTCGGCTAAGTTAATGAAATGTGTAAGGCAGGAGCCTTACATGGCCCATGCTGCGATGTCTTCAGTGAGATTCTGATCTATCGACATCGGATCAATGCTGTGCCGTCCTTTTGGAGGAAACCTTTCTGGCTGCAGCTATCATGAGGAGAATGTGGCATCAAGGGCTCTGGTCTAAATGGGCAAAGCATCAATTTAATTCAATCAATCAATCAACCAACCAACCAATCGGTCCTTTAATTTTCCATCCATGCTTTTGAGTCCTCAGTGTAAGTTAGTGCAAACATTTACACAAGTACCTAACTCCCTGTTTTCCAGACACAGGTGGATAAATGAATGTTTAAGTGGTGTGCTTTCTCCTCTAGTTCAAGGTAGCCGGGCGTTTTCTCACCTTCAAATAACCAAATGTTGTAAAGACTCTACTCCCCTTTTCAACAAAATACTTCATGGCGCTCACCAGTTTCTATTCTACTTAATAGGGAATAAAAATGATTAAACACACTGGCGACAGTATGCACAGTCTAATAAACTGGAATAATAACGGTTTTCCTGGCACCACAAAAAGTCACATTTTTGCTTGATGCCCACTATTGAGCTATCTGAAGCAGAACGGAAGACACGATTGATCTGTGTTGGAAAGTGCCTCCCTTTCGCAATTAGCCTTCATTAAGCCTACTTCTCTACCACGCCGTATTGTCCTTCATGCCAAATACATACTATTACATTCTGGTTTATCCTCACAGACGAAAAGTGCTCACACTGGGGAAAGTTAGAGGAATGTCTGGCAATATATTCTAGTGTATATTCCTTATTGACCTTTTAAAATATTCTGGTAACTACACCATTATCTCCAGTTCCCAGTGGCTACAGGTTGCAGCTCCGGGCTCTTATTGCCCCAAACAACCGGCGTCTCAGGTTTAAGGCTTTGTCTTCATTCCCACACTCGTTTGCCATGTCTGCACCTATCCAGACCAGGCCTCTGGCCTGAAAATCCATCAGGAGAGGTGATGTAGAGGAACGATTTCTATGGGACACTAATTTGAAAACCATACCTAATTTCTAAGGAGTATTTTAAATCAAGCACAAGTATATTAACGAATAGAAAACAAACATTTGAGAAAAGCAGCCCTTTAGACAAGTCTGCATTTTTTTAGAGGGCAACCAAAGCTGCTATAGATTAAAAGTGGCCAATTTCCAGATACCTGGGGACATTAAATCAGTTTGGGACAGCTCTGCTTAGCTTCAAGAAGTCTACAGAAAAATTGCACTTGGCAACAGTTCTTTTCTCAGTAATTCTGTTCCTGCTCCTGGGGGATATTTCTGCCACTTCATCTATTTTCTTTTATATATAAGTCTATTTACAGTAAATAGCAATAGTAAAAAAAAAAAAAAATTCACACACTAATACAACATACTAAATGTATGTTAGATTCTGGTAGGATATTTGGCCCAATTTTAATTCCTTCACTTTGAATGAAGATTAGTTTCATGCAACACTGAAACCAATCAGACTTCTGTAAGGCATTTAGCGCCCGGCTACGGCAGCTTTCAGCTCCACCAGCGCGGTGATCAATAACGTGACACATTACTGCTATGCCAGAGCAAGTGACATATGGCCGTGTAGCTGCACGTTATAATTAATCACTGATTTACAACAGAAAGAGGATAGACTGTTACATTCAATTAACTCGCCTTCCTTTCAGCTGACAGGCAGCTGAGTGCTGAACACTTAATATACTTTTTGCAAATCTCCTTCTCCGCAAGCATTATAATTGCTGTAATTAGCACAGATCAACTATGACAGCAAAACTCACATTTCATCTATGCAATGCAGGAGCTTATAAAAAGTTAAGATTTATCAGTTTTATTAAGTAGCTAACCAGCATGTCTGTTTTATCATACATTCTTATATAGTTCCATGTACTTTTTTCAGATAATTCAGTAACCTTCTATACAGAAAAAGAAAATTTTACCAAGAAATATGAACTGGGATGAGTTCAGTTGATGACAGTCACGTGCACACCTAAGAGGTACAGTGATATGTGAAAAGTGATACATGTTTGTTGTTGAATGAGCGTCGGTATTTTCTGTCATGCTGTTTCTAAGAGCATTTACTGTGTATTAGTCCGTAGCAAAAAGGCTGTTTGAGGACCCTAAACCTCCTTTTTGACTTTCTTCTGTTTTCCATGTGACAACCTGCTGTCATAGGTGCTCGGTGTTTTATTTGACTTGGTGTTTTGATTTGCCTGCCAGAATAGCGTAGAGGTTAGAAGAGGTGACTGGCAAGGCTAGGGGAGTTTACGCTAGATAATAACTTGCCCACTCAGTAGATATTGAGAGATTTGAGCAAATGTGGTCAAGTCAGATCACTATGGGACATCTTCCTTCGGATTGCTAGAAGGACCCACAGAGTGACTTCAGGATTGTAACCCTGCTGTGCTTCGCATCAACTGTCCAGGTAATGAAAGCAGCAAAGAAGTTGTTTAATGCAAGTATTTCTGCAGAGCACAGCACAACAAATCACACAGAGGCTTCTATTACATTTGCTTGAAGCCTCAAGGAAACGTAATCTGCTGCGATACCGAAAAGTTCAAAGGAGATCAGCCACTGACCTGGTGAGTCGCTGGGTTGTTCTTCTTGGCATAAGGAGTCCACTCTACTCAGACCCCGTGGTGTGGCACGTGAACGAGCCCGTGGGGGTTACCCTGGCGTCGGCGGTGGGAAGGATGAGCAGCTCAGGCTGTGCGCTACCCGGGATGCCTGACCTTTCGTTGCCAATTCAGAGAAGCAGTCGTGACGCTGACTGTAGGACCGTAACCTGGCCGTACGTTCTGCTTTAGCCTTTGGATGTGCACCGCTACGTCCTTGTACTGACTGGCTGTGGGGTGGCAATGTCAATCTTCTTGAAAACATTTTCTTACACTTGCTGGTCGCAGCCCCTGTTCCTGCTCCTCCCCCTTTGTGCTTGTTCCCTTGTTCTCTTTTTACAGTTAAGGAATCTGTACATGTATTTTAATTTCCTTTGCAAAAGTTAAACTCAGTTTTGTCTTCTGGTAATTCAGTCCATCACAAAGACTTTCTGATCCCGCTAGAGTGTACGCTTTCTTCTGCTCCCCCTTCATTCAGTTCTTTACAGGTGCTGAAGTACACTTTTAAAGGGAATTATATTTCAATGCCAGCTTTCCACACAAGATTTCTCCCCTTCTTAAGGTGCAAATGCTAGAGACTCTGTCCTTCGACTAAAGTTTCTTTGAGCTTTTGGGTTTTTTTTTTGCTTTCTCTCAGCCCAATAAACTTCACTGTCCAGCTATCTTCATTTCTCAAAGTTCACTCTTCTGAAATAAAAAGTGCTTTCATTCAAGTTCTATTTTTTATTGTTTGTCTAAAACAACAACAAAGTTATTTTACATAACTCTCTCTTACTTCACTGTAAGTCTTGCACAGTGGTCCAATGAAGTCTTGTGTAGAAGTACCAGAGCCCCGGCAGAACAAGGTGGTTTACGCACCAGAAGGGCGCTCTCATCACCCAAGTTCCCACCTAAGGCTCATTTGCTTCTTTTCCCTGTTTCAGGAATCCACTGCCCAGCAGTATGCAACAAAAAGATGCTCAAAGCCTGAAGCAGCATGCCCTATTCTTGCTTCAGGAACATTTTGTTGAACAAGCACGTCAGTTATGACTTCCAGAAGCAATAAGGACCTGCAGTTATCAATAGAACTTGTCCTCCAATCTATAGCAAGAAAATTTAAGTCTCTTCTAATGACAGTTTCTATTAACATTCCTCTGCAAAGATTACAAATATCTCCTCAAAGGATTATAGCAGACCTGTAACACTATCCCACTAAAATGGTTTTACTACTCTTTTCGCAACAGATTTTAGCTCAAAGACGATATAGTCATTTCCTATTTTTTTAAATCTGCCGCATTGTTCATGTGCTGCACTGGTCCGCCAACCTTTACCTGTGCCTTTTCCCAGTCCCGTGGATCTCTCCATGCTCATGCTCCACTTACAAAAGCTATTCCAGCGTATTATTTCTATAGCAAACATTTTCACATACTGCTGCATGAGTGGTCTCAGTCAGTCCTGTTATGCAAACTCTTTGCATTATTAAAAAAAAAAAAAAAAAAACCTTCTAAGTTGCATCACACTGGTCAAATCAGTGAGACAATCGACAATTTTTTTTTTATTGGGATCTCCTGTAGAGTCAGCTCTGCACCTTGTTCTTGCTCTGGGTGGACAGCTTTGCTCCTCCATCACACCAGACTTGCTGTTTACACGTACCTTGTGAACTGCAGGCTCCTCGCTCTCCTCTTTGGTTGATATCTGCAAACCTTGAGATGTCCAGCTTCCAACCCTCCATCCTTATTGATGCCTCCTTCACACCTTGTAAGGTCAGATCTGACCAAAGGCTGTAGCCTTTGCACTGTCTCTTCCATAAACTCCCTCGGATATCCAGCTGATGGCTGCTACATTCACCAAGTCCTCTTAATTCCATTGTCTCCTCCAGTTTAAGGGCCACCTCCTTTAAGAAAGAAAAAAAATTCTTCACACCCACTCATCGTCTCTCCTCCTTTTCTTTAGCCCTCTGCCAGAAACAGTCCAGAAGTTCCCAGCATTTTGACTTCAGGTACCAGTCACACATTTCTTAACACCAAAGCATGACGAGAAAATCATCAACGCTTAGACCTACGTAGCAGAGCGCGGCCACCCGTGCTGCCCACAAATGCTCTTCTAGTCCCATGTTAGGTTGTTTCAGCATTAGTTTCCCGTATTTGTTACTGTGGTAGTACCAGCGCTCAGGTTCCTCTCCAAGGAGACAGAGGCACAAGTTTTAGACAGGAGAAACGGGGCAGAACACCATAGCACAAGCCCTGCCCGTCAGGAAGATGCCTACCCTTGCAGTCAGGTGGGAGCCATGGGAGAAGAGGTTTCCTCCAAAAGCTCTCAGCTTTATGCCTCTCTCATTTTGTGCAGCTTCTTCATTCATTCAAAAGCGCCTACAGAGGCAGGCAGAGAGGAAGCGTACTAGACATTTTGAACTGCTTTTAAAGCTTCTGGTTAAGCCTCCCATTCACCTCTTTTCCCACAGCTCAGAACAAAGTGTGCTTTATACGACGTGTTCCTCCTTTCAAGCACGAAACAAAACTAGCCCTCAGTACTTCTGCTGTACAGTGCCTGCTCTTATTAGAGTAGGAAGGAATAATTAGAGGGATTATGAATGTCGTAATGAATGTTGAGGCGTGTTAAAGCTGTTCAATATCTCAAGATCGAATAAAGATTCTTCCAAGGCGATGCTTTTCTGCCTGAAATTAAATTATGGCATTAAATACCTTATAAGTGGATCTACCTAGTAACTAATTTTGTTGGCGTATTTAAGAAGTTACTCATCTCACCATTACCAGAATGCGTCAAAACTCTTCATGCTCACAAGCAGCAGAAAGTTTTTTATCCAATACTGCTCCTAAGGTACAAAACCACTCTGTCATTCATCGAGAACTAGCACACATATCATGCAGCAGTATGTATCGTGCACGTCAGGCTTTACAAAAAGCCTGTATGGATCATAGAGTGTGGGACCTTGGAGAAATCCATCGCTCAGTAATTTCTTCTTCAAGTTATTTGTCCATAAGCACATTTTGTTTTGGGTAATGATGCCAAAGCAGTGTACTAATCCGTGTAGAAGCTGGATCACAGTGTTTCAGGAGATTGGCAGCTGAAGCGCTGCTTGGGCTCAACGCAGCCTCCAGGCCGAGACTTCTGAACTCGTCTCTCCAGCTGGCCGTTCGGGAGGTGCACCCAGCCTCCCGCGCTTCCACGCCAGAGGCCTGCCCACGCAAAGGCTGAGCACTGGAAGAGCCCTCCAGCTGGCGATCGCGCTGGCCCCTCTTCTCACTCCTGTGGCCGCACGTAGAACTGGCTGCCGTACAACCGCCTCAGTACAAGGCTGGCAGCATTATAACACATCTGATGTTGGCTGGGAAGCCTGTCTTGGGCAAAGACTGAAGAAGCAATGAAAATCTTTCCTCGGCCCTTCACTGAGCTGGAAGGGAAGTTCAGGGAAGACCTGAACACCTGAAACACCTTCAGGGTCATGCTAGATTCAAGGGCAATGCTTTTGTAGCATGGCTTCCTATGCTGGTAGCAGGCAAAAGTAAGTTCTCATGGATGACCAAAGAAGCTTAAAGTTATGAATTTGATGCAGCATGTGAGGCCGTCGAGAAGCTCCTTCCCAGGCTGAGTAGTTCAGAACCAAGCCTCAGATCTGTCAGAGGATTCAGCTAGAGCTGAACAGGTATCATTCAGTTGCCAGGAAGCTTTAACAGCCTTGCTGCTATTCTACATTTAAATTCAAAAGCTGATGAAGCTGTTGTTACATACTTTTAAGTGGGATCCCAAAGCAAGAACGGCAGAACCAGGAGTGCTATAGAAAGGTTTGTGCTCCAGTTCTTTCCATCTTCCCTGCTCTAGACATTTAGAAAGGCAACTACTTCATGGTTACTCAACTAATCCGAACAGATGCAGTCTGAATCTTAACTCCCAGCACCTGTCCACATTCTTTCAAGCTGATCTTTACATCCTGGCCAGCAGAACTACTAAACCAGATCTATTCTTCCTAGACATCTGCCTGCTTGTAAGGCCTTTAGTAAAAATAGGACAGCTGCTGACAGTCGGAGCTAATCTGAAGCGACTGATGCTATGCTAAAGCTTACTTTGGCTTTATGCAGCAAGGAGGGGCACACAGGGATGCAGTTCAGCAGGAAGCAGTAGCGAGGCAGCAATGCTGAGCCGGTTGTTCAGGATGAGAAGGAAGCGAGCGACGAGATGAACACATTTCGGGTGTCAGAGAGGATCGCCCTGTCTCAGGATGTGCTGAATCAGTTTGTGCCTGTATCTTTCTCCAGTCAATACAGGGAGAGCTGAAATTAGTACCTTACCTAAATAGCAGTTGGATTATTTCTCTTTAATGACTGAAATGAGGAGTATAAATCCCAATGAACTAACAAGTAAACAATCTTCTGGGGAATATCAATGTTGTTGCCTTGCGAAAGTCTTTCCATTTTGTGATTTATTATAGCGGATTTCTCAAACACCAACATTTTAGGGGCAGGGGAGTCTGCTGAAAGCTGACATTTGGTATGACAGTTGGCTCGCACTTGATTCCAAAATTTTATCATATATAATGTTATCCCAATTCAATTATTCAATCCAAATTATTAGCAAAGTCTGAACTGCAGGTTATTAACAATAATGAAACCACAATACATTTTAACAACAACAAAAAAAAGAAAAAATATTAGTGTTATGATTTTTTTAAAAACATATTTAAGGAATAAGTGCAAGATCCTTTACCATTTATAGTCAAATCAATTTACTCTTGGCAGATAATACCACCAGGAAAATACACCAGTGACGGTACAACTTTTTAGTGCCTAGATGCGTTTATTTTTAGATGGTGTCATAAGTCATTGACATCAGTGCCGGTCCAAGTCTTTGCCAGCTCCAATACTCTCCCCAACAGTTCTACAATCTCCACACCTTGACTAGCTGAAGAGAAAACCATATATATGTGTATATATATATAAATGTATATACATACACGTATATAACATGTTTTTATATGTACGTTTTAAATGAGCCACTGTTCTGTTCCTACTTTGATGGGAATCGAAGATGATATTCAAGTTTCATGCACAAGAAAAGTATCTTTTCAGAGAAAGCACCGAATGTTTGTTCATTATTTTGGTTCACTATCTGTATTGCAGAAACATCGGAAAATCATATCCACACTGAGGACTTCTTGTGCCAATACCCGACACTCCTTCGTTTACTTGGTTGTGTATTGTGGAGGTAAAAGCTGATATTTCTTCTCACCTCCTCTGAAATCTATCCTCTCACACTAGAAAAATCTACCATCATAGTCCAGACCAAGAAACTCTACATAGAGGACTGCCAGTATTAGTCAGCATTAACGATGAGAACAACAACTAGTTAGCTTGTCAGAAGTAGAGCGTGACTCATTAACTTCCACAGGTCTTTCCACACCATTAAATTTCAGTATTGTCCCAGCACATTTAGGGTAACAGATGATTAAACACAACCTCATTTCAGGAATCAAGTTAACGAAGCGAGCGCCGTGCAATGTAAAGGCTTGTTTCACAAAGGTTTCTGGAGTCACAGTGACATTTTTCCCGCTA
Source organism: Platalea leucorodia (assembly GCF_965183815.1). Classification (NCBI taxonomy): domain Eukaryota; kingdom Metazoa; phylum Chordata; class Aves; order Pelecaniformes; family Threskiornithidae; genus Platalea; species Platalea leucorodia. The sequence goes on along the minus strand of NC_138823.1, from coordinate 133,175,727 downwards.
TCGTGAATTAGCAGGTGTATTTATTACCTGGCAGCTGTGGGTTGGGAGAAAACCCCCATACTGAAGTCATCTTTCATACGGAGCTAGCTTAACATAAACCAGGAAAAATAATTGCTACAAGCTCAATGCAGGCAACTAGCTGTAAAGTCTGTGGAAACAAATGTAACTTCTGTAACTGGTTACTAACTGCTGGTGTTACCTTCAAACACCCCTCTCGCTGTGAATTGTCCAGCAGGCTCTCAGCTACTCTCACCCTCCATTAAGGGCTGTATTTTGGGGTACCATTACTTTTGTACTCCCTACCATGTTTTAGGAAGAGAGGAGATATTGATTGTCTTTCACTAATCAATAACAATTCCAACCTGAAACCACGTAAGAGGCTGTTCTAAGCACTGCCTTTCACTCACTGTAACTGAAATAGCAAATCTTACACACTTGCAGGACAATCACAGCATCAAGTCTAATTTGTACCTTTTGGAAAAGAAAACTTTTAGCTTGTTCAAGTGAAATGTTCGGAATCTGAGATTTCCTTTCTCACCCATTTGTGTGAAGGGAAATTGAGTTTTGCCCATTTAAAAGAACAGGTTAAAGACTGATATTTGGGGAAAAAAAAAAAAAAAAAAAGAAAGATCTCTCACTGCTGCCATCTACTACAGCTTTTCCATTCATCCAGGTTTCTCTACAGCAGTGCACCAGAGACTACATTTGTAAGGGGAAAGAAACCTTGAACAAAATGCAGGATCACAACTCTGGACCTACAGAACAGAACTTGCCTTGCGCAGGGAATCTGCTCAGTAGATGCCCATGGGAGACCATCCTAGAGAGAAGGGCCCTGAAGAGCTGGTTGATGTTCAAGAACCATCTCCTCCAGGCTCAGAAATGGTCCATCCCAACACACAGAAAATCAAGCAGAGGCAGAAGGAGGCCTGGATGCACGAACAAGGAGCTCTCAACTAAACTTAGACGTGCAAAAGGAGCATACAAGAGGTGGAAGCAAGAGCAGGGGACCTAGGGGGATTATAGATGCACTGTCCAAGCACGCACAGATGGGGTTAGGAAAGCCAAAGCCCAAATGAAGTGGAATCTGGCAAGGGAAGTGAAGGGCAACAAGAAAAGCTTTAGTGGAGGTATCATCAGCAACAGGAAGACTAGGGCTCCATGACTGAATGGGGCAGAGGACCTGCCCACAGGAGATATGGAAAAGGCCAAGGTACTCACTGCCACCTTTGCTTCGGCTGTTACAGGCAAGAGCAGCCCCCAGGAATCCCGGGTCTCCGAGCGCAGAAAATTCCCTCAATCGCCAGGCTCACAGGGCTGTGACCAGTGCCACAAAGCCCAGCTGGAGACCTGCCCGTACTGGTACACACCTACTGGTACACACCGGGTGCCAATACCCAGGCCAGGACGGTTTAACAGCCTCGTTAACGAAGGTGGGTGATGGGACAGAGCTCCCCCTCAGCATCTTTGCAGGTAACACAAAACCAGGAGAAGTCGATACCCCAGAGGGGTGCGCTGCCATTCACAGGGACATCAACAGGCAGGAGACGTCAGCCAACACATGAATCTCGGGAAGTTTAAAGGGCAACGCCAAGTGCTGCCGCGGGGACAAACCACCCCAGGCACCAGCAGCCGGGGGGCAGACAGCTGGAAAGCAGCTTTGCAGAAAAAGCCCTGGGGATCTTCATGAACAAGGGCAACAGGAGCCAGCCACACGCGCCCTTGCAGCAGAGACGGCCAACAGCCCCCAGATCGCCAGCAGGTCACAGAAACACAGTGAAGATTGCTGGATAGAAGATCTAATAATAAAGACACATTGCAGATAATGGCTGCGTATCAAACGACTGTTATATTAAGACCATCAAAACTACCAAGTTGCCCAAGTGGCACTGCATCACTGACAGGACAGTCATCTGCTGCCATCAACCAGTTTACAACTCATCTGCTCAAACTTACCTTTTAGCTGCGTCATGGTTTCAGCTGGGATAGAGTTAATTTTCCTCCTAGCAGCTGGTATAGTGCTGTGTTTTGGATTTAGTATGAGAATAATGTTGATAACACACTGATGTTTTAGTTGTTGCTAAGTAGTGTTTGTACTAAATCAAGGGCTTTTCAGCTTCCCCTGCTCTGCCAGGTGCACAAGAAGCTGGGAGGGGGCACAGCCAGGGGGGCTGACCCTGACTGACCAAAGGGCTATTCCACACCATATGATGTCATGCCCAGTATATAAACTGGGGGAAGAAGGAAGGGGGGGGACGTTCAGAGTGACGGCATTTGTCTTCCCAAGTAACCGTCACGCGTGATGGAGCCCTGCTTTCCTGGAGATGGCTGCACACCTGAGATCCCATGGGAAGCAGTGAAGGAATTCCTGGTTTTGCTTTGCTTGCGTGCGCGGCTTTTGCTTTGCCTATTCAACTGTCTTTATCTCAACCCATGAGTTTTCTCACTTTTACTCTTCTGCTTCTCTCCCCCATCCCACCAGGGGGGAGTGGGCAAGCGGCTGGGTGGTGCTTAGTTGCCAGCTGGGGTTAAACCATGACCACCTGTCAGTAGTGTTTCTCAGCCAAGCGGTTCAGGCATGGTGCCTTACCTGACAAGGCTGCATTTGCAGAGCCTACACTCTGTAAAATAGGTATTCAGCATTTCAACTACTGTGGTCAACCTTAGTGTGACTTCTAGATGTGTATAATGAAAACTGAACAAATATATTGCTATCTAATGTGTATTTCAACAAAGCCTGTAAAGAAGAGGCAAAATTTTCTGCTGTACAAAGTATTTACAAAAGAATACAATTTCAAAAAAACCAGTTTATTTTACTGCCCAAATTATTAAACACTAAACAAGACAACCTTGCAGTTTACACATTAGGAATGTAAGTTTTCATGTACAATTAAGAGAACGCCTCACTGTAAAAAAGGTGAAATACTGCGTTACTACCACACAGAACAGTGTCACACAACGAACTGAAGAATATGAGAAAGTGTGGCACGTTCATTTAAACTCGGGTTCTCAGGTGAAGACAGACGTCTATAAACTGATGCAGCTATTTCACAGACTTTGGTGAATATTAAGAAACGTACACATCTAGGCTTAGAAGTAGAATTGTACAAATACAAAAGGCAATATATTACACACCTATATACAGCACTGTAAGCCTCAAACACTGACAAAAGATATCAGACATAATAATTAAGTTAGAAATTTCTAGAATCCTCATAGAAATCAGAAAAGACCTCCTTAGAGAGAAGTGTGGTTAAAATAGCTATATATTTCTCTACCTGTCAAATCTGTCAGGTATTCAAGGCAATTCAAGGACATTTCACTCCCTTCAGAAAAGTCGCTGCAGCTCTACAGCAAGTGGTTAGAGGCCATACGCTTTTTGCGCCACCGTTACAGATTCTCACAACAAAACTAATTATTCTCAGCTTCAACAAAGTTTCGAAAGTGTTGCTGTTCAAAGCCGTCATTGGAAACACTGATTTAAAACAGTAAGGTCAGTTATAGACATCAGCATTAAAACAACTTATAATTTGAGATGATTCACTTCTACATAGCATTTTTCCTGCAGAATGTTGCAGCCGGGTACGGCGTTTGGAGTGTATATATCAGAAGTACCCACTCCCAGGCAGACTACAATATGGGATGTCGTAATAGGTTTTCCTTACACTGTTAGAAGACCTTTACTTCTTGAATATACATTTTCCATTCATCAGTCTAAAGTGATCAGATAATGCTCAAAACCCAAGAGCTTGATAATTTTAGAAATATCATGAAAGAATTAATATATCTGCTTCCTGCCCTACTCCCCCCCTTCCCTCTCCTCGCCACCCCTCCTCAATCCTCCAAAATCCATGGATATTGGACAACAAATAATTCTACCCTCCCTCTCCCCTATCCTGTTTGTTTTTGGTTTTTTGTTTTTTTGTTGTTTTTTTTTTTTTTTCCATTTTTGAGAAAAGAAAGCAGCACAGTTGACAGTTTTATTATTCATATCAGGAAAGAAATTATTTAGACTTGATCAGTATCAAGGTGTGATGTCAGTTCACAAAAACATGCTCATTGTGTAAGTTGCTCCAGAGACCAATACATACATATTTATGTGAAGCCACTTATGTATAGAAACAGCAGCCTTTAGTACCAAGAACCTTTCCTTTTATCATTTTCTCAAAAAAGTATGAAGCTTTATGTAATTTCAGTTGTACCAATATGAGCCTATGTCTTGGGTTTAAGCCAGACCACAGTTAGAATAATTAGCTGGATAAAATAAAAGGATAAACTAACTTTACCACTGTTTGACTTGTAGCCAACAGTATTGTAAACATTATGTTACATATCTACATTTTATGGCATTTTAGATCCTTCAAAATTCTAATTATTTATAGCTAAAGTGACTAAATCTTCTCAGTATAATAAACATCTTTTATACCAACACCCAGCTTGAAAGAGTCTCTACTGTGGAGATAACAATCATGAACTAAATGAAACAAAACAAAACCAGTAGAACAACTTAAAAATTCTAGTCCCTTAACGCTAACTCACAACTAATACCATCACAACAAACATTTGTCAATTGCAATTGTATTTATCTATTCTAGTTTATGTTTTAATTTAAATTACTGTAAAGTGTTTCCAAAGTACCCTTAAATGCTACACTGCAAGAGCAGATCAGGAGGCAGCTCTAAGTTCTGCAGGTTATTTCTTTGTAACATCTAGAACAAATTTCAAGGAGGGGAAGAGCTCTGCATTCGGTACGTGTAGTGCTAGCCAACGTCTGCTGTCAGCAGCCCAAAACCCTGCTATTGCTTGTGGTTATGCATGCTCCAGCAGCCACATGCATTACTCGGTCTGAAAAAAATGTGCTGTCTAATGTGTATTTCAGAAAAACCTGTAAAAAAAGAGGCAAAATTTTCTGCTGTACGAAGTATTTACAAAAACATACAACTTCAAGGAACCAGTTTATTTCACTGGCCAAAGTATTAAACACTAAACAGGACAAACTCGTAGTTTATACATTAGGAATGTAAGTTTTCATGTACAATTAAGAAAACACTTCATTGTAAAAAAGGTGAAACACTGCATTACTAGAATAGAACAGTGTCACACAACAAACTGAAGAATGAGAAGGTGTGGCACATTCAGTTAAACTCAGGCTCTCGGGTGAAGACAACCATCTATAGACAGATGCAGCTATTCCACAGACTTTGGTGAAGATTAAGAAACGTACACATCTCGTCTGCAGTCTTAGAATTCTACAACTTGCTTGTCCCTATCAACTACATCTCCTCATCTCTTGTCATTAATTAACCGGCTTATTAATTGCTACAAACCTGAATAACATTAGCTGCTTAAAAGTTACTTGTGCTTCAGTTTCAGTCAAAAAGGGATATCTAAACTTATCTCCAGGCAAATAAGAAAGTCTACCAGAATTTTAGTGTTTGCTTTGTTACAAGGTTCTTGACAATAAGGGATCGCTAGCTGCAGAAATGTGGACAGTTGGGAATGACTATGCCTTAGATCTTCATCCTGTTTCTCCACTCATAATAATATATTATCTGTTTATCAGCTAATCACTGCTACTGGAGTGGTTTTGTCAGCTATTGCTTCTCCAAATTTCTGCATAAGAAGTTATAATGTCCATTTTTAATTAAAATCTAAACGTTATAAAAGTTGGTAACTAACAAGGTCACCAAACTAACTGGAGGTTAAAGGTTAGGTAACCTTGAACAGGCTGCTGTTTTAGAATTTCAAACTAGAAAAATAATAGATATAAAAGACTAGGAATTACAGTGCTAGTTATATTTACATTATAATTTCCCTTTGTGCTTGCAAGTTACTGAAAGTACACATCCTTTGGTAGTATTCTCAGTCTCAAGTAAGAAGTTCACGTTAAACACATTCACACTCCTGATTTGCTTGAGTCAGTGCAAAGGGCTCATACCTTATTTCCTACCTAACATTGTTACATCAGCACATCTCTTCCCCATAAATAATAAAAATAGTGATGACGGCGACTTTTCAATGAGTAGGTTTGTGCCTGATATTTAAGAATCTGAAAGACAGTCTGTCACACAATTTGCAAGTCGAAAGAGTGACTACTATGGCAACTGAGAAGAACGCCCATCCACAAGTACTGCTGCCGTATGACTTGTGGCCTAGTTTCAAAGACGTACAGAAAAACCAAAATGCATCTATAATTCAGACTCATATAGCATAAAGAAGTATGAACATTGCAACATGTACTAACTACCATTACAAAAACCGCCATAACATCAAACACTGAACTGATGCTTCTAGGTTTAACCTTACATGTAAGCACAGCTTTCTCATGTCTAACATAAGAGAATGTTTGTTCTTACAATGCTGTTCCAATGTTTCATGCCCATACTGCAAGACTCCTCTTAAATAAAATAAGTACTGGCAGTTTTGCCCACGCCAAGTGGTAGTGAAAAAGTAGAATCTGGGAAAGAGGCTCCATTTGTTCCCCTACTGTGCATTTGTAAAAAGCCACACATCTTGGTCAGTAGCTACACAACCAATCAATGCTTATTAAATTGGTGAAGTTATAAACTTCACATGGAGCCATAAGCAACCAGGTGTATAAATACAGTAAGTCAAAGAGGAACTTCCCAAGCTATTAGAAGTTGACACAAAATAATTACAACTGTTGTCTATTCACTAGTGCTGTCAAATGTGAGCCAAATAAGAATTTATGGGCTTGAGGTTTAAGAATGTATAGCATATTAAGGAGCTGTACCAATAATAGCATAAACCCTCAATATTTTATTTTTCATACTTGCCAATTTAATATCAATCAGTTGACAAAGTTATGCTAATACTAGGAGGTCGCTGCTGATTAGGTTGTTTGCTTAAAATCAGAAGATCTGTTCTTTCTGTTCCATATATCAGTTTTTCTTCCTGAAGACTGCAAGCTGAAAACCTGTTTGCCTCTGTGCCAGATACACCACCACGATTATTTGGAACTGTGACACCACTGACCTGTTCAAAGGATTTACTAAACACAGTAGTGGTCGTTCTGGCCAGACTATGGCTGCCAGGCTTAGGCAGGGACTGACTAGTTGTCAGTGTCAGTCTCTTCAGAGACACAAGCTCTAGATTCTCACTCATGGCTCTCTGAGTTTGTTTTCGTGACAAGTGTTCTCTGCAGGTTTCTCCTTCTTTTTCTTTTCCTCCAGCTTTGCTTCCTCCAGACCTTCGTTGGCTCTTCCCTAAAACGTTCTTACTGCTCGTGTTGCTGCTGTTAGATAGGGCAGACTGACTTGTACTAGAAGCAGCCCTAGAGTAAAATCCTTCATCAGTTTCAGATACTTCTATCAGTTCTTCTTGAATTGCTAAATCAGCATTACCTGCATGGTAGAAAAAGAAATAAAGAATTAGCAATTGACTTTCACACATTTATTGATTTTATGTATTGCTAGATTTTGATATTTACGAGCATGAAGCCATACAACAGAACAGAGAACAGAAGACAAAACACTTACCTATTCCATTACATTTTGGAATTAAGGTTCATTAGGATATAAAGTTACAGCAAATAATGCTGCATTAACTAGATCAAAAAGCATGCCCACAATCTCATTTTGTAGTGATTTTGGAAAAAAAAAAATGCAGTCTTGTTAATTCATGCAGGAGATTAGAAACTTATAGATTAGAAGATACCACACAGAACAAAAAAGTGTAAATCTTATTTTGAGCAAGCTCTCCAATACATGATTTTGCAAAGCTCATTAATTATAAAGGTATGTGATCAATGCCCCAGGACACCCAATATGGCACCTGCATGTTTAGCAACCCAAGAATGCTTTAGGACTGAAAGGTCACCTTCTGCATCAAAGGTCTGGTGGTATGAGTTGGAAACTCAAGCACAACATGAGATCTCCAGTATACCGTGAAAGGTGGAACTTGGGAAATCTGAGGTACACAGCGAGATACTTTTTACATCCATTTTGATGGATTCTTTATATCATTGATCACTGGATTTTGTAAACCCAATAAATATGCTCAATAAACTCAAAGGTACGTTGAGTCTCACAGTGTATTTTCTCCAGATTAAATAAATCTACTTGTAAGTATGTCGTCATTGTCTGTGGCACAGACGAGGCTGTGTGCAATACATGCATTTGTGTTATTACACATGCAAATATATTAACTGCATACTTTAATTCTCCAAACATGCAGCAGTGACCCTTTCAATCAACAGTGGTACCTTAGAGTGCAGCTACCAGTGCTCTGCTAAAACTGCACTCTGCCAGATGAGTTTATTCCATCCTCCATCATTTTTCTTACAGATTTTTGCCTCCTGATTTCTGGCATGCCTTTGCTGTCAGTTCTAGGATCTGTAGCTGTTTCCTGTACTCCCTGTAAATGCTGAACATCATTCTCTGCTAGTGCTCTGCTCTTTTCCCCATTCCCGGTCCTCTCTCCAGCCACACTTGTGACACTAATCTCAGGTATGATAAAGTTGCCCAATTCAGTAGCATCATTACCATTCTCTGGTTGTTCTAGAATTGAAGATGGATAAGAAAAAAACAAAACAAAACAAACAAAAGATGTCTGAAACAAAACATGAAACAAAAGCCAATAGATACAGATGTCAAGCATTATGAATTAAAGCAGGTGTTCACATATTAACCTCTTGTTAATTAGCAACATTAGCGAGTATGGAGTTTTGCTTTATTTCTAAATTGCAGGCTTCAATCTTCCAATTATTGGCCTGCACCCACATACTGGAAAGCCCAATGCTTGATCTTTCAAAATTGAAACTTCTGAGGATCATGAAACAAACATTCAGAGATTTTCAGGAATCAAAGAACTCTCCATAATTCACTTTTATGACTATATTCTCTGTATCACCATGCTAATGTGAAACTTACTTTTACGATGAAATGGCATATCAACGTCACGTGTTATCATGTAAGACTAGAAATTCTACACATACAATGTCATGGTGCTGCACAGTGGTCAGCCTGAAAACTAACAGTGAAACAACTAAGCCAACTCAAGCACACTCTGACTTCCATTTTCTTCATTTCAAGAAGCTATTTTCAACCAGGAAGATATTTACAAGTAGGAAAATTCTCCAGTTACTAAAATCAACTTATTCAGATAAAACCTATGGAGTTTTACTGCAGTTTTTGCCACCTACTAATAATATAACATAAACGTTGATCTCTTCAGCCTTCTTAAGCTTCTTATGTGAGCTTACAACTAAATTAGTTTGCAGTAAACTTATTTGTGTCACACAAGTCAGTTACTAAGTACAGTTGAGAAAACAGGGATGATTAAGCTGGGGGGAGGGAAAGCACCAAAACTTTCTGCAGAACTGGAAACAAAAAAAGAAATTATGGCAAAAACCAATGCAGCTTGGTTCTAAGATTACCTCTTTTCATGTAGGTAAGTCATCAACACAGATACACAAGTGCTCAGCCTGGCCAAAAAATTATTTCAAGACAGTCAAAGATTCCTGCAGACATAGCCAAAAATCCCCAAGCAAACAGAAAACTCCACTGCTACTCAAAGTGTGAGAATGATGGTTGTGTGAAGGCACATGAGATTTAATGATATTTAGTGATAAGGATGCAATAGTTCCTACAAAGTCCTGGTAAAACAAATCCCAACTCAAAAGACGCCTGTCTGCATTAGATGAAGACAGGTTTGAGAGGGATGAACTCTTGAGAAGGAAAAAAGTGAAAATAAAAATGGGAGTTGAAACTTTATGGAAATTCCAATTATATGCAAGTAACAAATTACAACCCTAGCAACCTGTCAGCTCCACAGTGTCTGAAGTATTCTCAGTATCTGAAGGTCTTTTTAAAAGTATTCAGAATTGCTTTATCAGCACTAGCTCTACAACCACAAAACTGCATTTAGCTCACCTGGAGAAGAAAAAAAAAAAAAAAAAAAAGAGAAGCCATGAGTTACAGATAGTCACAGCACATCCTCCATGAAGATGTATACCATGGAAATACAAGTGAAGAGCAGCAAAGAACTACACTAAATGCTATATAGTTATATATTCTCTATGTGCTATATATGTGTACTATGTGCAAACACTATGGCCACAAACTTGACAAGACTAAAAATGCACTAAAAGCATAGCTCAGAATAAAGCTCAACTGAATCCCTGTGTTTTATTCATAACGCAGCTCTTTCAGACCTGAGGATTAAGTAAGGACCACCCAGACTATGCTGCCAGTTTGCTACTGCACGTGACAGAAGTTGGCAGTACAGACGTTTAACTGACACTATGAAGTCCAAAACCAGAGGAATTTATGAGGTGATTTTTCATAGCAGCAGCTCTGATGCTTTTTAGCTGGAGGGGATCCTCTCTTCCCCCCGGTCCCCGCACTGAGGACTCTTGTGCAGGCACAGTGTACTTCTAGGTCAAGCAGGCTACAGCACTGGGCTTTTCGCTAGTATTTGTGCCGCCTGCACTTTTCACGGCAATGAAATAAGCCTCAGGGCTAGAAGGTTATTCTGGCAGGGATGGACATCATTGTCCCCTGGTGTAAGAGCTATCTCTGATTTTACCTGCAAATGCCAAGTATCATGATTCTTTCTAACTAGTCAACAAGCTGTACTATCCAAAGGAAATGGCATTAATGATTGCTGCTATTAGCCACTACCTTCCTGATATTTGGCAGGAAACAAGCTAGAACTGTTTCCAAGTGTTACCCCTGCTAACAGCATTTTCTGCAGAAGTCTTCTAATGTCAGTAACAAAGGTAACAACTGAGCACCATGAACTGCAATAGTAATAATAAATAAATAATAACAGTAATTATATAATAATAATAATAATAATAACACCACCATCAAATACAGCCTTTTTTCTAAAAACATAGGAGCAGAAAGGTTAGTGAGGAGAGATCAACGCTCTGATTGGCCTCATTGGTCTAATTTTACTCATGTGAGGTACCTGTGCCTCTCCTATGGCAATCTTCAAACTCCTTCCTGCTACCCTGGCAGTGCAGCTACAGGCACCTGATCTCCACAGAACTTCCCAGGATCCACTGACCTCCATATGCACAAGTCGGTTCTGCTAGAAACTTCATTTAGAGCCAGGACACCAGAGAGAGGAAAGGGCGGGATAGAGCTCACTCTCAGTCCCTTCCCCACCAAGGGCAGAGAAGCACTAATTAACAGCATCCAGTTTCAAAGAAAGGAGACTCAGAGTGCACGGCAGAAATCAGAGGAACAGAGGAAGATTTTTTTTGTTACAGATTTTGTATAATAGCGATACTTATTGTTGTTTGGTGGTGTGCATTTCTGAATGTAATATCGTACTGTGATATCAGCACTTTATCCATCATTGCTGAATTCCCACAGCTGTGTAACCATTACCCACAATGAACTGGGGAAAAAAACCAAAAAACTTAAAGAGTTTTACTGGGCATTTACTGGGCAATTATGTATAATCTTTTAGTTAAGTGCTATTAACTACTTCTAATGAAAGGCGATATACCTTTCTCCGAGTTTGACATTGAAGTACAGGAGGAAATTAATGAAAAAATGGGATACCAGGTATCTCGACTCCTGTTAACACTGTCTACCACAGCATCTACAGTCTCATGGCACGGATAAGACTACACAATCCATGTCCTTCATAGTAGCATCCCCTCCTTATTTTAAAATTTTTAAGAACACCTAAAACAAACCTTCGGCTTCATAGTGCTTGGTTTTGAAGATAATACTGCTTCAAGCTGGACAACTCTGGGGGTCTATCATTTCAGAAAGAGATATTAATACCCAGTGCACAAGGCAATGTAGCAAAAGAGAAAACAAAGGACACTCCTAAATAGTGTAGAGACAAAACTGAATAATTGTGTCAGTTTGAAAGTTAATATAAATATGCCCATAGCAGTTGAAGGAAAATGCATTTGGAGTCACATTTCTGAATGCTTTGAGTAGTACAACCAACCTTGATAAATGCATTTCATGATTACTAGCTGCTAAGAATTAATTCAAAAGATATTTCAATCATAGTCTACCTTAATATTATGGTTGCCTACATCATTTACTCAGATTGCGCAGGCAAACTGCCCATTTGGATTGTAAATCAATTTTAACCACCACAAGCTCAAGCTGCATTTCCTGCCCAGCAATGTTAGCATTTTGAGTTATTCACAAAAGCATCAAGCTTATATCCCAAAATTAACATTCATTCCAGACTTCTAAAAAAAAAAAAAAAAAAAAGAGTTATGTCAGGAATTAATACTGTTTCATAAAAAGTAAGAAAATTCTCTCCACAGAGATTCAAAGACTAATGCTTCTACACCTTGTGTACTACATCAAAGTCAATTTCTGCAATTGGGAAAAAAACCCCATCTTGTCCTTCTCTAGCTGATGTCTTTGGTTTTGTGTTATGTATCTTACCAACATCTGCTTAGCTCTTCTTACTCAGTCTGTTACATCAGGGTATTTCTCTTATATGCATTACTTCTACGCACAGGAATTTTTCCCCGAGCAACCCTTTTATGGGGCAGTTTGGCAGATTTTACATTAGTAAGGAAAACATTGCTAGGGCTTGCTTTGGTTTTTTCCTAGCTTCCATAAATAACCATTCATTTAGGTATTTGTGTCCCTTACACACTGCGTGATTTTTCTGGTTTTCCTCTATTTGTGAATGGAAATGGAGATGCCACTCAACGCTCGTTTTTAAAACATGAACACTGCAAAAAACTATTGCTAGGAAAGAGGAGCTAATGCTCCTCTTTTTTAAGCTTTATGATTTATAGGCAATCCAATTCAATAGCACTACATAATTTGTTGATAAGTGGTGGCTAGTATCAACTGACTCTATAAACACTATCCACTTGTGATTAGATGGATACATTTTGCAAATGACCTTCACCTTTAGCACCTCTAGAGCACCTATCTTAGAAGTCCAAGTTCACAATACCAATTTGATTTTTAAAAAAGTGCTTCTAAGTAACAGCTCTAATGAACAAGTTACAGGGTTGAGTATTACAAGATTAAATGTTAAGTGTTTTTCAAAACTGACTTCAATCTAGAGTTCTAGCAAAGGCTGGCCAGATCTAATGTCTGAAAACTTTTATAGTAAACTGATTTTTAATGTGATTGGCTGCAATTCTTTTATTTTATTTATTTTACACAAATAGCTACTGATTGAAAATTGCTGCCCTTGCTTCCCCAAGGGATACTTTGCTTCATCATGTCTTCAGGTCCACATAATGTATAAGATCAAACTACCTCTCAGCTGTCTCCTCTAGCTTCCTAATTCATTTGTACAACTCATTTTTATTATACTGAAGCACAAAAATAAAATCCCCAAATAAACTTTTTTCCCCTTACACCATGGGAGAAGGAATAATCGTCAGGGGGTACAAGATTTGTCATCTGATTTCTACTAATTCCAGTATTTATTTTAATTCAAACAAGCATCTGTAAGCACAAGCTTTGTTATTCTTTCTGCATGCTGACCCTGAAGATCTATTCCATATCTTTCTTTATCAGAAATTTTGGGGCACCGACTTATGTTATTAGAAATTTTGAAATCAGAAGACCATCCACTCTGACTTCAAAAAGGCTTTTCAAGTCACAAACAACAATTTTGTTAGCATTTTATAATGAAAATTTTGAGGAGACTACCTGAAGTGGTATACACATGGAACGTTTACCATTTAAAACAAAACAATTGGATGGTCAGTTAGTCAAAGATACCACAAACTCAGTTTTGGCCTCTAAACTAGACTAATGTTTACATAGCCTTCAAATTTACAACTACTCCCACAACCTGCTATACAAGTTCCCCTGCATCCCTGCCCTACACCAAGTGATTTTCTTCCTCTTCATTAAATCCTGTACCATTGAGGCAAATCCAAAGTTTTCTCAATAACCCAAACAAAATGTTGAGAAGAACTTTTTTGTAAAAGTCCTTAATCTTTCAATCCTCATCCCTAAACACTGACTGCTCATCACTTGGGTCATACTAACTAGATTATCACTGTTTCTCTCTTCTCGTCCTGCTTTATGAGATTCCCATAAAACACAGCACTCCTCCCCATTTCTATGAGTCCTACTATTACTCTCATTTCCCTTTCACCTTACTGTTACCTGCTGCAGGGCACACTTGTCCCACCCATTTTTCCTTGAACTTCACCAAGCAGCACCCTCTGCAAGAAGGCAATAATTGTAAAAACGTCTAGATTTCTGTATTTGCTGAAAAATTTGCTGAAAAATTTTCATTCTTATAAGGATGGTTCCAATACTGACTCTGTAACATTTTTATTTCATTTTTTCTGTAAATGCAAAGACAAAAGGGATGTTTATTTTAATACACTTGCAATTCCTCTGAATGAACTAGCACGCAGTATCCCTGATCCGTGTTCCCCTCCACCACCTCATTTGAACAAGCATCAGAACCACTCAAAAATAATAGCTGACAAAATTGCCAAGCTTCAGAGGGCATTTATCCATTTAAAAGCTGAGCTATCATACAGGTTTCTTGCACTTGGTCAATAATCCCTGCTTAACAACTGTAAGCCTGAAGAAAGGAAAATAAATAATAAAGACTAAAATAGTCCTTAGCAGTCTTGAGAGTTCAGTAATAACTTGCCACTGGACCTCACTCAAGTTAAAGACACTAATGTTTTTCTCCTCAGCTTTGTCTGACAGTTTTAAGCAGTTTTTAATCAATTGAAGTTTGGTTATTTTACCGTTCTTTGCTCCTCACCCCCTCTGGCAGCTTACTATTGGTACTACTACCACCAATGTGTACCATTACTGCTCAGAAAGCTCTATCATTATTGGAAAGTCATCTTCTACCAGCACATTTACAAATAATTTTCTCAACACTTACCTGAATTACCTCTCGGTCCTTTACAAGTAACTTGTATTTTTCTATATATTTTTCTAACCGAACCTTCCATATACTACAAAAGCTCATACAGTACACATCATACATAAATGTTTATGATACTATTTCAAAATCTTTATTGAGCCTATTATAAGAGCATTCTTGTCTGCACTCACTCACTTAGCCTGTCATCAGAATTACAAGCCCAGCAGAACAAGCCATTGCCAATTTTGATCACCGGTCCAGCGGCTCTTTCCTCATCTGAAGATAGTAGAAGAAGTGGAATATAATGTTTCTCCTTTCGCAGTACATTCAACACTATTTTTTCTACTTCTCAGTCCAGACCTGTGTTCTACTTTGTGGACGCCCTTATATTAGTTTGCCCAAATGTGCTGGTTTTGGCTCGGGTAGAATTAATTTTCTTCATAGTAGCTAGCATGGGGCTATGTTTTGGATTTGTGCTGGAAACAGTGTTGATAACACAGGGATGTTTTCATTATTGCTGAGCAGTGCTTACACAGAGTCAAGGCCTTTTCTGCTTCTCACCCCACCCCACCAGCGAGGAGGCTGGGGGTGCACAAGAAGCTGGGAGGGGACACAGCTGGGACAGCTGACCCCAACTGACCAAAGGGGCTATCCCATACCATATGACGTCATGCTCAGCATATAAAGCTGGGGGAAGAAGAAGGAAGGGGGGGCCGTTTGGAGTGATGGCGTTTGTCTTCCCAAGTAACCATTAGGCGTGATGGAGCCCTGCTTTCCTGGAGATGGCTGCACACCTGCCTGCCGATGGGAAGCAGTGAATGAATTCCTTGTTTTGCCTTGCTTACATGCGCAGCTTTTGCTTTACCTATTAAACGGTCTCTATCTCAACCCACAAGTTTTCTCAATTTTACTCTTCTGATTCTCAACCCCATCCCACTGGGGGGAGTAAGCGGCTGTGTTGTGTTTAGTTACTGGCCAGGGTTAAACCACGACACCAAAACATAGTAATTTATCGCTCTACCCTTAAATACAATCTTTGTTTAAGTAGTTTCAAACAGATGAGATTCTGCGGCAAAGTTGTTAAATATTTGCTTTGCTTCAGGTACTATACATTACTTTCCAGAAGAAAACAGGAATGTTGGCCTCTTTAAAGAATCAATAACTTTGAACAGCTCCCTTTAACAAAAGGGTTTGGTTTTGTTTGGTTTTTTTTTGGTTTTGTTTTTTTTTTAAAAACATGATTAAGAAAATAAAGAATATGCTTCATCTGAAATGCTTTAAGATTCCCATTCACCAGTTAAGAAAATAAAAATCCGCACTTGCTGCTTGCTTACTAGAAATGAAGATGTGCAAAAACAAAGTTTTCAATATTATTTCAAACACTTGTAAAAAGCTGAGAATTCATTGCAAAATGTGTTTCTTACCATGCCTTTTCCATCTATGCCCTCGGATAGACATGCTAGTCACAGCATTTCTTGATATTCTGGATGAAGTAGGTGTAATTTCAACCTGAATGCATCTCGTACCTTCTTTACTAGATTTCATGGCACCCTGAGGCAGTGAAGCTTTTATTGCATTAGCAACCTAGAACAAATAAGATGCAGTTAAGTTCTTAACATGAAAATCCAAATTTTAGAAGAATTCTGTCATGGGATTCTTATTACTCCAAGAAGAATACTGTGTACAATTCCAGTTTAAGGTCAAAAAGCACACTAGCTTTTTGCACTGGTTATATAGGATGCTGGCTGCAATTATCTCTCAGAACTAAGTTACATTTAATACCTGCCACTTTTTGAAACAAAGTTTCCAGTTTAAAGATGTGGCTATTACTTAACATGAACTTCAGAGTGCTTCTACACTATCATCTAAGCTTTCAAGACTTAGAAGCATTCTACTGAAAACAGCTTGTTCACTAGGGAAGATGACAAAATAACTAAGTACATTGAAAATGCCTGTGCGTGTGTGTGTATACTTGCAGATCTAGCTATTCACACAAGCACAGCCACATAGACCTCATGGGATTTAGGTTCCTGGTGTGATGTCGCATCATGCACGTTCACAAGAAGGATTTCCTAAACTAAAAGTTCCACTCAAAAAAATGTTGAAATACAACACCTACCAGCAGAGGTTCTGGATACAGTTCCAGCTGTGCTCTATACAAAATGTCATCCATAGCTTTACGAGCCAGATCCCATTCTCCATTATAACTAAAAAGGTAAATATATACATAATAATAAGCATCTATATCAACAGATGAACCTTCTTGGTCACATAACCTTCACAGATTTAGTATTCCTTGAGAGCTCAATTTAGAGGAGTTGAACTACTTGTGTTCATTAGCAGTAAGCCTGCTATTTAGAGAACTTGTTCTGAAGTAGCATCTATGGAGACAGTTTTATTTTCATTGGCCACCCTGAACAGTTTAAAAATGACATAATTAGTTATTGATCAGCTAGTCATGAAATATTCTGAAATTCAAACAGGATTGTTTTACTATTACTCCACCTTTTGAGTATTCCTGTGTTACTGGTCTCTAATTATTTCAGTTAATAAAAGAGCTTTACACATTAACATGACTATCAAAGGGTAAATGGCATCAGCATTACACAGAAAGAATGATAAGGCCTTTTTTTACTTAACGAGATTGATGTCAAAACTAAGCATGCAAAAATGCGGACAGCAGACAATGGCTGGAAAAGTTGTTTTTTAAAAGATTTTTTTTTCACATCAGCAGTTACACCTATTAAGTGCTGTTCTAGCCCTCTTTCCCCAATATGACATAGATAACTTCACCTAAATAGTTGGATAACTATGTTCTCTTCCTAAGGACCTTATTGCTAAACACAGCATCTGTCCACTAGAAAATAAAACATTTCAAAGATAGCATGCCTAAATGAGTGTAGAAATTAAGCTGACATTTCTTTATTTTGTTTGCATATTAAAAAAAACAACTTACAAGGCATAATAAATCCCTGTTAGCATTTGCACCATGAATTCAGATGAAACTGGAATTCTACTGTTGACTCCCTTGTATTTTCTCACTTGTTGGCGAGGATATCCACAGACACAAATTCTAAAGAAATTATGCATTTGTCATTAGCAAATAACATAGAACCACCTTTGTATAGAACTCTACAAAACTAGGTGTTTAGTATACATTTTAACTACAATAGACCCACAGGAAGCTATCCATCAACAACCCTGAGCTGAAGCAGGCTATTTCTTATTATGGAAGAAGGGTATGCCCTCTACTGGCAGAGTGCAAATCCCTCGAAATAGAGACATCCTAGACACGCCTGTTACATTTACACTACAGCGGAACATGAAAGAAAACTGCCAGTAAAAGTCATTCTGAATCCACGCATTTGCCACAGAACAGACAAAAAAAATAAGTAAATGGTGCTTAAGGAAATAAATCAGTATAGCAACTATTGATATTCCAGGCAGAACCATAAGTGTCATTGCATATAATATGGAATTTGCATACAAGTTTTCAAGCAAAGAGACCAGAAGTGTCACATTCATAAAACTATTCTAAAATCCAGCAAAAGTCAGCTTTAGAATTTAGTTCTGAACTAAATTTCACATCAGGTTCTGTAGCCAAAACATTTTGGAAATAAAAAATATTGGGGAGTTAAATATTCAATTCATTGGCTATTACCGGACTTCTGGAATGACCTTTAATGACATTAATCAAAGTACTTCCTTCTCCAAAGCATAGACTAGAAGATTTAGTCTCAGAAAGCTTCAATTCTTCAGCTTCAATACCAGAGCGCTTGTAAAACTCCTCTTAAATCTGTTTTTTTTTCCAGAAAAACAATCGAGTTAAGATTGTATTGTAGTACCCTTCAGATTACATCCGTAACAGAGATTTCAGGATTAATTAATATTAACTTTGCCATTAACCTACTGCACTTTTTTTCCTCTCCTTCTCTAGCCCACAATTCATCTTCTGCTTTGGCTACTTAAAAAAAAAAAAAAAAAAAAACACCAAAAAAACAAACAACACCCACACCAACAAAAAAGTAGACAGTGCCCCCAAGATCTCTATGGCTCAGCAACTCTCCCAGCATGTACTTTGCACCTAGTATGATCTAAATTTGACTCTTTATGCTGATATCACCATATGTCCCAATAAAAACATCAACAAAAAAAGATTTTAAACACTTCATCAGGAAAGACGGGAAGCCACGCTAGTGACAACACGCAAGGAAACGAAAACATTATGAGATGTTCATAAAGGAAGAATCATAGAATGGTTTGGGTTGGAAGGGACATTTGAAGATCATCAATTTCCACCCTCCCATCACAGGCAGGGACACCTTCCACTAGACCAGGTTGCTCAAAGCCCTGTCCAACCTGACCTTGAACACTTCCAATGATGGGGCACCCACAGCTTCTCTGGGCAACCTGTTCCAGTGCCTCACCACCCTCATCGTAAAAATTCCTTCCTTATGTCCAATCTAAATCGACCCTCTTTCAGTTTAAAACTGTTGCCCCTTGTCCTGTCACTACAGGTCTTGGTAAAAAGCCTCTCTCATCTTTCTTATAAGCCTCCCTTACATATATTGAAGGGCTGCAATACGGTCTTCCTGGAGTCTCCTCTCCGCCAGGCTGATCGAGCCCAACTCTCTCAGCCTTTCTTAGGAGCGGCGTTCCAGCGCACTGATCATTTTTGTGGCCCTCCGCTGGACCCGGAGGTCCATGAAACAGATCCATATCTTTCTTTTACTGGGCACCCCAGAACTGGATGCAGTACTCCAGCTGGGATCTCACAAGAGCTGAACAGAGGGGGAGAATCACCTTCCTCAACCTGCTGGCCACACTTTTTACGCAGTCTAGGATACAATTGGCTTTCTGGGCTGTAAGCGCATATTGCGCTCTATCCCCAAGCCCTTCTCTGCAGGGCTGCTCTCACTCAATCCATTCAATCCCTCAGTCTGTACTGATATCAGGGATTGCCCCAACACAGGTGCAGGACCTTTGCACTTGGCCTTGTTGAACTTCATGAGGTTAAGATACCTATAGGTATAGGATACCTACCCTCTATGCACTCATCTGGTGTTGAAGGTAATTCCATAAACCCTAGGCTTGTGCTGCCACTTCATAGAGTTGGTCAACTGCTGCTCTGAGCATCAGTATTCAGTCATAATTCTCACTGAAATTTACAGCCATAAATACAAACTTCTCAGACTGGCCTAAACCAAGATTTAAGTGACTCAATTCAACAATTCAGAATCATATTTCTAAAAAAAAAAAATAATGTATTTTGCTCAGTTTTGAATTTTGATTTTCAAGAGTAGCCAAACACGTTAATTTGTAACTAACTGCAAGTTTTCCCCTAAATTCGATATTGTTGTTGGCCAGAAGCACAGACTATTTAAGTACTCCTTGCTTTTTCATTTAGATTTTAAACTCCGATTTTATTATTGTTAGGAATACATTAGTTCAGATGGCATTGTGATTTGTTTCTCACTATTGAAATGGCTTAAAACTCTAATTTTTAGGAGACCAGAATGCAAATAAATTTGTACCTTAAAATACAGTGTTCCCCTGCAAAGTATATGCACAGCTAGCTAAAACAAAAATCTTACTTCCAGTTAAGTGAATCAAATTCACTCTTCTCTTAAATAGGCTTAAGAGGTTGGAATCAAATGAATTCATCCTCTCATATTTCTTTTTGTCCATACATGGTAAAAGTTAAAGCATGAAAACTGTTTTTTCTGATTCTTACCTAGTCTTAAACCACATGAGCCAGCTACTGAAATTAACTAGGTTGAATAACTCCCCCACAAAAACCCCATCTCATTTTCCTCCTCTTTTTCTCCCCAAAGAGGCTATTATTATGCAACTTAGGCAGCACTTTAGTTGCAGATAGTCCATAATTTCTACCAATGGTTTGGCTCAAAGATGACACTTATAATCCACTAAAATAATGAGCATTTCAGTGTTGCGTAAAGCCTGAGGGGTGGAGGCAGCAGCAAGTGCCCAGTTTAAACAAAAATGCTAGTTTACATAAAAACATCTAACCAGGTCATTTTTATGCTGATGTATATTATTTGTGCACTTACTAGATGCTACCACATAGGGATACAGTAAGTATTTTTGGACGAAAATCGTGAACTCACAGTAGGAATGTGATCAGTTAACGCTGACAGTTATATAGAAAAGAGCTTAATACAGACACTCTATTAATGACAGTATTGATTAGTTTTTAAAAGCCCTACTCTAATCTGAGTTACTTCCTCTAAAAAGGCTCAAATGACATCAGCAGAACTGCTTTGCTTTATATCAGAGTAAGATAATATTCTTATGAAGAGACACTTAGTAACTGAAGATGCCCAAATGCAAAAAATCTGGATTTACAACACTTGAGATGCACACAAAATATTTTGTGCTGCAGTTATCACGTTTACAGTTCATGTTTGTAAATAAGAAGTACTAGAAGCTTTTGCTTCTTTAGAAAAGTCATAAAAATTGGATTAGACTTACTAGAAGAAAGCACATTCATTGTAGACTGCTTTCATACAGATTTTCCAAAAGAAACCTAAATTCAACACTACTCAAATCAATTAAAGGAGTTATTCTATGGATTCTTCTGAGAATTTTGTCAGTACCACATCCAATCAGGATACTGAATGATATTCTGGTCTTCTGACACATAGTCCCTTGAAGCCCTAAAATGCTGTCAGGGCAAGATTTTCAGTAAGCAGAGAAACATGGATGCCAAAACCAGTAGGGAATGAAGAACTAAGATAAAAGTCAAATTGCGTAGTATCAAATAATTCTGTATCCAAACATTCAACATTTTGAAGTAGAAAGACTTGCTTGCATCTACTGGTTATCTGCTTGGGTTTTTTTGGAAGCTTTTTAAAAATTATTTATCCCAAATACAATCAAAACCTAATCAAGCAGAATAAGCAACATCAGTCTCCTGTCCACAATCCTTAGCTTCTAAATGTTTTCTACCTTAAATTTTAGACCAGCATATCTAATAAAGATCTTTCTTGTAAAGACTCTTGTAAATATTGCCAAGTGCTCCAACGCTCTCCCACCTCCTCTGCAGAGGAGAGAATCTTACAGACATCCATTACTACGTTTTGCTTGCATGAGGAACCTGGGAACTATGACTAGTAAAACGTTGACTTCTAGGCCTCTCTTGGGTTTCCTGGGTTAACAAGAGCATTCTAATTTTTTCCTTAACCCAAAGTCCACTTTCAAAATCTAAAGATAGACATGTTTACCACCAGTTCTTCCTCTTTGAAAAAAAGACATGGATCAAAAATAAACACCGTAATTAAAGCTGAGGTGGGTTTTGGGGGGTGTTTTTGTTTTGGTTTGGTTTTTTTTTTGTTTGGTTGGTTGGTTTTTTTTTGAAGTAACAGCAGATTTTGGAAATAACCAAAAGTATCTGTAAGGATTGATGTATTTCTAGTTTCAAGATCTACTATAATTTCAAGAAAGTTTCAACTTGCACAGCATCCAAATATATTTAGTAAGCTTGCAATGCAAAATTTACAAGATTTTAAAGACATTTCTGATTTTATTTACTTAACGCACCTACAACTACTTTGATTAAAAGCGAACAGTTCCCGTGATTTGACTTCTCCACTTAACAGCACTGCATATAAGCCAGGTCATTGCTTCCACATTTTGAGATCACAACCCAAAGTTACATAAGAGATACTTTAAAAGCAAATAATGCAGCTGTAAACACTTATGAAAAAGTCAAGTTTACAAGCAGCTTTTGGGAACCTGAAGCTTTTTTTTTTTTTTTTTTTTTTAAATTTCAAACTGATTGCATTTCAAGTTGAAAATGCTATTTTAAGTGTAATCAACCTACAGAAGTTACCTTGAACAAATTTGACACAACGACTGAAGAGAAACTGCAGGCATGTAGCTTAAGGCAGCATTGTAACAGAGCAGAAGGAAAGTCAGCACTTCAAACCTGGGATTTACAAGAAACATTAGAATTACATTACCAATTTTATTTTTAAAAAGAAAACAAGTTTACACAGAAATTTGCAAGAGTTATTTGAACAGATTTGGTATTTCATTTCAATAAAATTGACAATTGAGTAGTTTGGTTCTGTAAGCTTTTCCTCTTCATGTAGTAATATGCACTGCTAGTTCTTCTGCATCTACATTTACACGTGTTTAAAAAAAAAATACACCACAGCATATACCTATCCACCTTCTGCCTATAACTATATTAAAAATTATAAGAAGTTAAGGTATATTAGTGATTCTCAAGCAAAATCCTATTATACAATTTCACCTGTTCTGTGCTGTTAACATCTCCCTCTGAGGATGAGGTCCACTGTATACAACCCTGGACAAACCATGCTGCGATAAAGCTCCTTCAGTGAGAGCCATGGAGCCAATGCTGGAAGGCTAAAGGAAAAACGGTCATTCAAAACATGTCTGCCTGAAGTCTTGCTACAAAGCAAGTGAAAATAGACAACAATCAGCATCACCATATTTGTACATAAATTTTCAACAGGCTTAAGGTTATCTGACTGCCTAGCTGTCTTAGATTTGAGAAGTTATTTTACACCAGATAGGGTATATGTCTTCAGAATAGAAAAAAAAAAAGACATGGTTGGTGCGTGGATATTATGGAGTTACGACTATTCTGTCTTGAAGAGGCCTCAGAGACCAGTTAGTAGCACTCAGAAGACTGAGAAATATGTTCCTATGTTATCATGCAGCACATTAAAGCTACTTTTCACTTTTATTCTTAACAAAGAGGCCCCCAAAGCATACTGCCTTTCTCGATCAGTAACAACTTCATGTTGTAGACGTCACTTACTTCATGATAGACTGAAGGTTTGGACAAAGACGGAATTGTGAAACTCAGCACTTTGCTATGTCCCTCTTTGTCAACTATCTCCTGAAAAAGACAGACGATACCAATGATTACACTGTACTAGAGAAACCAGACATTCAAAAATGTTAAATGCTAGGTAGGGGTGAACAGATAAAGCAAGCCAACAAATTATTATAGGGACAGATAGGGATACTATAACAAATTAGAGATATGAGCTAGAAATTATCTCTGTATTTGCTTTCTATCATAGTGCATTTGCTTTGTTTCTGAAAACTATTCAAATGACTTAGCAAAGGGCACATGCATTTGCATGCATAGTCCACCTTAAAAAACTAACTGGAAATCTCAATACATTTAAACAGTGTTATCTTTTTTTAATTATACAGTATTTGCTAATTGTGAAGGTTAATGCTCAATAATTCTGTTCTGAAAACTATTTACCCATCAAGTAATGACTCTACAAGTAATTTGTTTTGGAAATATTATAGCTCTGGAACAATTGCAGCCTCATATGGCTTGATAGTAGCAGACATAGTATTTGCAAAAGCCCAAGTTTGATAATTCCATACTTATAAAGGGAGTTAAAAGAAGCATGAATGCAAAGCTTTAGAGAAGCTACTTTTCTGCAAGTTACCACCATAGCAGTATGTTGGCAGACTTCTCACTCCTGTAAGTTAGCGGAAGACTAATGGGCAAGGCAAAAAAAGATGTGCCTACATATCACAGACGAGCACAGAATTACTTCGAATAAAAAACTTCAGCAGTTCCAAAAGCAGACCTGACCAATAACCAACACCACACATACAAGAACTTCCCCCCTCTTCCCCCCGCCCCAAATTTCAGCAGAAGATTTCATATATCCAAAGGTAGAGATTAGAGAGCAGCTTTAGTGTCTCCTAAAACCCATGCCTTGGAAGGCTGAAGGACTAACTTCACATAGTAATTATTAAAACTCATGGCTTGAAGTAGAATATGACGTAGCAATGGAAGACTGAGAAGCATCAAAAAGGCATACAGAGCTGTTCTGTCTGAAGAGTTATACAGGTCTTCCACTCTCCACATAAACCACTGATACTTTAATTTTCAATATCCATGTGGAAAACAGCTTCCTCAATATATGGGAGGAGAAGGGTAAAGAAACTGGCTGCATCCAAACTTTTAAAATCTAAAAATATCAATATTTTGACTCTTCATTCTAATCAGATTTGTAATTAAGTTTCAGGAGTGCATTTCAAGATCTGAAGCATATTAGAAAAAACTGATACCTACAACCAGGAAAGCCAAAAGTACCAACTGCATGCACTACCACTGTATGTCTCCAAGCTGAAGGCAGAACAAACCAGTTCATGATCTCAAGGTTCAGCCACAATAATTCCATATCCCTGACAACATAGTGAATTTAAAATTATTCTGAGCAATACTTAATTTTTCAATTTCCTTCAGTAAGAAGCTGCAGGACTCTGTTGACCATGTTAATTCCCTCAAGTTCCAAGAGATCACTATACATATTTACAGAAGGATTACTATTTGTATTAGGCTACATCTTTTGTCTTGCTTTTGAAAACAAAGTAGCTGGTTAAAGAGAAAATAAGTATCTAAGCAGGTCACCTATTACCTTTTCAACCTTGTATACTGTAGAACAGTACCATCTTGATCGTTTAAGTCACAAATTTTATATGACATCAACAGAGGGGAAGAAGTCAGCATCAGTAACATGGCATTACTTTAGCCTAAGCATTCAATACATCTTAAAGCAGAAGCGGGGGGGGGGGGGGGGAATGTTTCCAAAAATCAGGCTGATCTACAGCTTCCTACAGAAGCTTGCTGTAAAATTCTTATGACCCCAAGCAGCTAAAGATGGATGGCTATGTTACTAATCGAGGAAGAAACTGTTCATAGCTAAGAGAAGATGTTACTGGACTGGTTTCAAGCTTAACTGTAAATGTAATCTCTTCTAGGAGAAAGACAAGTGATTATAGTCACAGCCGTCAACCATTTTATATGACTTCATCATGGAAATAGAGGAGTGAGTTGACTTAAGGCATAAGATATACCAAACACTTTCCAGGAATGTTTTTCTTCTCAGATACAACTAAGCACACAGAAAACACATAAGCCTGTACTCTGCCTAAAGAGGAATTGAATGTAAGGGCTCAGGTCTTTTTAAGTAGACTCCTGAGTGAAAAAATATTTTCACTCACTTGCTAAAGACACTTGAGATTATTTTAGAAGGATGGGAGCTGCCTTCTCCAGATTTTCAGAATGGGAAGAGGGGACTTGAAGTTTGTCACTGTTTTACTTCCCAAAAAACCTTCCTAAAACATCCAGAACATACAAACTACACTGAAGAGAATCCCAATGGATCTAATAACACTAAGCTTTTTATAATAGCCATAAAAAGACTAAATGCATAACTAAGATATGGTGCTCTTAATGGTTCCTTCACAATTCTGTTCTTCGAAGCAGTAATTTAATAATAAACAGTATCTTTTCATACAAAATATAAAAAAAATGACAAGGCTATTACAAAATGAAAGGAGACTTTTCATTTCTCAAAGCTAAGCAATCTGTTCAGCAGTCAACTACTAAGAATTTGTTGAAAGTGATTTTTTGTGTTTTCCAGTCAAGATAGTCAAAATACCCCAGAAAATACAGGCAACCACTTCAAAAGTAGCACCTCTAAAAGCTCTCAAGCAGAATGTAAGTTTAATCACCATATCAAGAATTAAGTAACAAAAAAATTAAGTGGACTTTTTTGGCTCCTTCAGCCATTACTGCATTAACACTTTCCAGGAACCACAAAAAGAGCAGAGAAAATATTCACCAAAATAAAAGAATGAAAGTTCACGTTGCAGATTTCTGACACGGACACCAATTTGAAGAGTCAAAACTGAGATACTCAATCACTTCATTTCAATTCTGAAACTAAATTGTTAATTATTCCCCAGTAAAATACTCCACAGTATCCCCCAAAAGCACACTGGCATTTTTAGGCCTGAATAATTACATGCAAATACAAACCAAGTTATAAACTCCTAGGAGAAGAGCCTCTATGCATCCACTGCTCTGCAAATCTCTGCTGGCTGAGACAGCAAGATAGCACCACATCAACTCCGGTAGAAACTGCAGCGTAAATCGTAGCAATTGTTCCTCACCACTGCGATAGAACTCAAAGAGCTGATGGCAAACGGGCTCCAGAAGCTGAAATATAAATTACAATTGTGAATGAATAAAACATTACAAGAAACTGCAACTTTGTGTGGATCGATCCTTTGGACAAGACTGTAAACTGATACGTGTTACATTTTAGCTATTGAGGAGTGACCAATGCAATAACTGCCCAAGTCACCTTATACACTTTTCATCCTTTATAACATACTTTCAGACGATAAATGTAGAGCCTTCCATCCCATGTGAAGAAAGAATTCCAATGGCTCCTTTCTCTCATTTTTGGCTCACTTCGTCCAGCCTCAAAGGCATAAATAGAGGATACTTATCACCACACTTCATACCATGCCCTCAATATCTCTAATATACAGGAAAAGTACCTGAACAAAAGGTCTTACTATTCTAGAGCTCCAACAGTGTACACACAAATTGCTAGGAGCTTTTACCTAGCAAGTGAGAAGAGCTGCATAACACTCAAATTCAAAGTATTACAATAAGGTAGTATACAGTAGAATTAGTTCACTTTTCCACTCATTAAAATCTTCTAGAAACTTCAGTGTATTTATAGGTTTGAGACAGAAATGGGAAGCCTCAAGACCAATTTTACAATCAAATTTGTTAAGCTGATATAAATGGAAGTAATATATTGAACTGTAAGTAATCCATTGAGCTAGAACAAGTTTAAAAAAGACTTAAAAACAATTAAGCAGTCAGCTTGCACTGTGTTTCTGGATTTAATGCACATTCCTGTGCTACCACCTATCTCCACTAGAAGATGAAACATAGTGTGTCATCACATGTCCCTGTATGGAAGTTATGTTTTTATTTTGTCACCTAGTTAGGAGATTTCCTAACTCAAGTAGAAAATACTGTCAAAATCAGTAGGCACATTCAAAGCCAGCTGAACTGGACACTGAACTCTCAAGCAAAAACTCAAAAGCACATACACAAAAATACTTTTTGGCAGCAAACACAGCAAACCATCAATAAGCGTTTGGAACTGTAAAAGGATTTCTTCTAAAAAAAAAAAAGTGGGGTAGGGAAGGGAAAAAGGGGATTTTTCATTAAATCTTCTAAATGATTTATTTGCAAGTAATAACAAATAGGAGGACCCTATCATCTAAGAAACTACTCCCTGAAAAAGAATCTAGGCAGTTGATGCATTTACATTAGTGAACTTCACAAAATGAAATCTGAGATTCCAGCTATTTAGAATTCATTTCATCAGCTCCAGCTAGTATATAAAAAAGGCATTACATAAAATGTGACATTCTCCAATTGCAAATCTCTGAAAGACATGATTCAAATGTAACATACCTAAAGGACTAGTTTTGCTACCTTGTTTCTTACCTCCAAGATTTAATGTCTTAACAGTTCATCTACATGACTCACAGACAGAGACTCTAAATTCATTTCAAAGCCAGGAATGTTCAGGCTAGTAACAGACCTTCACTGAAATGTATTCCTGCACAAAATCCCCAAAAGTTTCCACCCGAAAACGATGGAATGCAAACCAGACATGCATTTTAGAGTATTTTAGAGATTGCACTGAGAAAAGATATCGTAATCATTAGAATTGCCATGGCACTTCAGTTCAGAAAGCAAAGTATTACTCAACACCTTTCTGAAAATCCTTAAAAACTGGAATATATATATGTACTTTACTGCTAGTAACACACAGATCACATTTTCCATTTTATTCTAACTACAACACTCAGTTCTTCTGCTATTTGTCTAGGTCACACCTTCAGTTTTTCAATAGAGCAAGCTTTCAAAAAAGTAAGAAACCCATTCTTCTATATTTTCCTCCTTTTATTGCAAAGGAGACACCACCACCAGAAGGGCGTGCTAGAAAAAAAATCTGCTTGCTTTCCTAAGTTTTTCCTCCTGAATAAAAAGAAAGTTGAGTCAACATTTCTTACCTCCCAAAATTACTTCTAAACCCAAAGGATCTTAGCAGGTTTTGTTTTTTGTCCCGAATTACTTCTTAAAAAAACAAAGAAACAAACAAACAAAACCACAAAAAAACCCACAAAAACACCAATCTGATCCATTAAAAAAGAGGAACTTTCAGCTTCTGACAGACACAGCTTCTCTTTGGAAATATCACCTGTGAAAAATCTACAGCAAAGGCAAAAAAATCATGCCAAGCTAAACCAGTCATCAGTTTTTAAGAGCAGAATATCAAAGATCCTTCTAGAAAACTTTACCAGCACAAGCACACCACCATCTTCAGCTTACACATTTCACACAATTTGCATGCTTCCTTTAATGAAGTTTCAGTTCAGAATGATGTGCTTGAACTTTAAAAGGCACATAAATAGCTATGACAGGTATCCATGTTCACATCGTTATCTCAGTTGAGACAGCTTTATATCAGCACATTTAAATACATAATCAGTACAAAAACAGATTTTCTTCCTCAAAATGCCACCACATGCTACAATCCAATATCAAAACACACTAATGATTGTTGCTGTTTCAAGATATTGTTTCACACTAAAAACAGTTCTAAAAGGTGTCTAGACTGAAACAATTTTTAATGCTGGAAAGAAGAATGTCCAAGCAATTTCATCCCTCTTCCTTTTAAGCTGCATCCAAATGTGTTAGGCACTCCAAACACTTCCTATTTCCTAATGCAAATACCTGCATGGCTACTATCTAAAAGGACAGCAATAGTGTTTTAGGTAGAAAGCAAAAAATCTTGAATTTGTGAAGAAACAAACCTCAGAATTTTTTTTTTTTTACTGTTGGACTCTTGAGTCAATTAAAAGTCCTTTAAATCTTCACATCTACTGAAGACTCTCCTTGTATTGAATTACATTTTTCACCTATCAGTGGCCCAGGAACCTCAAAAGTAACTAACAGTCTTTACTAACAACGCTACTATGGATTGGATATTTCTTTGCTATAGCAAAGAAGTAGTTCATTTATCTCACAAATTGATTATTATTTTTTTGGAAAAGCAAACTCAAAAAAAAAACATTTGAAAAGCAAACATGAACTAGCAGGAAAATGCAGTCACAGATGAAAATACACGATTACTTTTCAAATGCTTAAAAAAAAAAAGAACACATGCATTCCCCAAAATGAGATTAATCACAATTTTAAGGTACATATAATTATCACATTAGAAGTACACATATTCAAAGGTATGCAGATGGGGTTTTTAATCTCAGCAGTATTTGTAGTGTTCACGCATTAATCCTCCCCCTTTGCATTACACACATGAGATAAAGGACAGCACATATCCTACACTGTAAAGTAAGTTGTCATTACACAATGCAGCTAATAGATCTCAAATAACAATTGAAAGAAATTACTTGTCTTTTTAACTGCTAGTTTATAAGTTATTTTCACAATGTGGAAAGCTCCAAGTAGCCCTTTCCACAAAGTGACAGGTACTCAAAGAAGGGCCCAAATAAAGATTTTAGAAATGTGCTCCCAAGGCAGCACAACACCGAGTGCCAGCACTGGCTTTTCGTTTCAATTCGAAGTCTCACTAACAGGGAAATCTTCGATACCTTGCTCCCAGAATTATCCTAACAACCTTTTCGAGCAGAATTTGCAGGGCCTTGACCACCCTGCTACTAAGGTCCCTGAGAAACCTAGTAATAGCCAGAAGTAGTAAGAAATCAAACAGCATATGAAAGTATCAATTTGGCTATCAACAGGAAGACTCATCAGATTAATTTAGATGTTGATGCGCATTCTGAAGACCAGACAGGCTTGACTCAGTACTTGGAATGACTCAGAATGCCATTCTGAGCAGCAAAGTAAAATTACATTTCTTCTTTGCTGGATAACCTGGGAGTTTCTCTGTCAGTATTCTCTCTAAAAATGTATATACTGAAAGCATTTTATCCTCTGACCACTACTGGCATCATCTCAAACTTTGGAAAGGTTCCTTATGTCGGGTCTTTTCAGAAGAGGAATTAAGGACGTAGTGCAATTTTAAAATAATACACACCAGGTTTGCTAGACGGTAGAAAGTGAGACAATACAGTTAACAAGACACAACTAAAACCAGCTCAGCATGTTCTGAACTCACCTGGACACCTTACAAAAAGTGCAGTCATGGGGTATGGAACCATTCCTGGCACAGGTACAGAGCAAACTTGCCCCCTTCCCCCCAGTTTTTTTCTGTCATTTCAGTAAGGGTACATCCACTGTATAAACACGCATATTTATATTGTATGTATTTAAAACAACAATAAAAAACCCAAAACCTAAGCAATAACTTAAAAGGTTTGCAACTTATCTAGCGTTGTTCTCTTGGGTTGTAACAGACAAGCTTCTGATAGCTACAGATTCACATTCAAGTGATACTGAATTACAGAAACAATTCAGTCAGTCTCAAACATATTTCTCAATTGTATACCCAAGTCCTGAAGCCCCTGAGTACGATCTACAAGCTTAGCTATGATCAGTAGGTTACGAAACTTATGAATTGTTGCCACAGTAGTATGTCATTGCTAAGAACAAACATTTTGACGGAGACTCTTCATGTAGTTCTGTAGCTCACGTAGTTAGAACAAAATTAACAAGCACTCAAGGTCTTATTTTATTCTGCTGGTGTTATGTCAGACATTTTGTGTGAGAGACCCGATATACTCACTTCACTCTGTGGCTCCTGAATTACTTTGTAAAGAGATGAAATCAAAGCACTCTTGTCTTTCAAGTTCGTAGCATAGCTGGATATGGATGCTTCTGGCAGTGTCTGAAATAAAAATATTACAACTACTAGAAAAAGCAATATTTATCTTTAAAATACAATAGCTATTTCAACAACAATTTTCCATTACAAGTTCCTATTTATCAGAGTTTACTATAAACTTTTTTCCACAAAGAAATCCTTACTATGGAAATCACGATGTTTTCAGGACAGCAAAATTGCGAGAAGACACGCTGCATTTTATCCTTTTGTAGACAGTTTCATACATAATGTAATGACAGTGGATAGGAAATAGATAAAAACAAGAGTTTCACAGGTGCAGCCCCACTGTGAAATTTCAGTACTGTGAAACTCCGCAGTATGCAGATCCATACCTTAAGGAGTTTTCTCAAGACTGACTGTACACAGCTAGTGGATATTATTACAGGATATAGTATTACTCTGAAAGAACACAAAGCCCAGTTGACATGAACAGCTCTTCACTAACACTAAACGATTTTCTGCCAGTACTGAAGAGGGTAAAAATCCAACCTTTTTAACAACCCTTTAGAAGCTGTACATTTAAACTTACTATTCATGGCTCTTACAGTACTTCTTATCTTCAGTTCTTCAAAGGAGATCATACTCCACTATACAGATAGGAAAACACATTCCCAGTGTATCTAAGCAGACCAGGAGCAAAACCCATACTCAAGTCTAGTCCATACTCAAACCAAGACCATTCATCTGCGATATACATTTCCACTGCTCTGTATCAGGAAGTATGTAATCCCAAAGAGGAGAAGGGGAAAGAAAAAAAAAAAAATCCTTTCAAGCAGACATTTGTATATATCACATTATCTCAGCAAAATCCAAGGTTACTATTTTTCTTCATTTTCTACAGCAATCAAGCACTCTTGCATACTGCTCCAGCAGCGATTCAAACACTACTGGCTAAATATCTGAGAGTATATTACCTTGAACTCTGATAACCACTCCTCCACAACCCCAGTGTCCACAGCTAACATCTTCCAACATGTGTTCCAAAACCTTCAGCCTGAAAGAATAAGCAAACACAGTTTGTGAAAACTATGTAGTCACTGCATTAAGCAGATGATGAAAATTAAATCCCTGTGAATATTTAAAGAACCTTATCACGCTTTTACTTGTTAACATTTCACATGCTGACATCACTTTGAACTTTTATTCTACCTCACTTATGCAAGCTGCTGGAAGCATCAAGCATGGGATTCTTCATGTACAGCAGTTTAATAAATTCCAAGTATGTATTGCGTGGGAAGCTCAATAAGTCAAAGATTTGCAGAAATGGCATTTTGAAAACAGAAAATATTACCTTTTCAATTTCAATTTATTTTTCAGCTTACAGAACTCAGAGAGAAAACCGTATGGACTCACTGAAGAAAACGAGTGTTGAGGTTTTTCCTAGTCAACTGCTATTCCTAACTTGGTAAAGGTCACTGAAATAAAGGCTGATGGAAAACCTTTCAATCCTCCCCCACTGTGGCAACAAATCTGCTGCCTCAGCACGTAGCCTAAGATGGACTCCCCTGCCCAACATCCTGCACAATCTCAGACAGAGCAAGATCATCAGTACTAAGACTTGAGCACAAGAGATGCAGAATGGCTTTTGAAATTCATTTCTGATTTCTCTTAATTTTTGAGAAAACACTTTAAAACAACTGTCCTTTGGAAAGGCTTATTCTGAAACAAAGAGCAACATACCATTAAGACACAAAAACTATCAAAAGTTTAAAAGAGCATGCTGTGGAGGGTACTCAAGGCATTGGTAAACTACACACATTAGCTTATCCAAATTGTGACCATGGATTTCAAACAATAACAAAATTAAATACTCATCTGAGGAAAAAGTTAACACTTACTTGGCGAAATGTTCAGTCATGTGAGATATCCCAGCAAGTTTTGCTTTGCCAGTTTAAAATTAGTTATGAAGTACTGATATCCAAGGATGGGCTTGTTGATGAATGACAAGGAAGGAAAAGAGGGGAAGGGAAAAATTGCTTTGTATGACACAAATACAAATATTTTGTGCTGAAATCCAGACTGTAGTGGAATATATCCAGAGAATTTTAAGAAGCCTAAAGGGAGAAGAACCAAAAATGATAACAGTGAGAGCTCACTATAACCCTCCAAAGCAAAGGAAAAGAAAATACTTAAGTAAGGCTTTACTTAAAGAGAAAGCGACCAAAACCTTTCAATGCACAGGACATGGTTGTGAGGAAATGACTATTCAGACATGAATGGCAAAAGGAATAAAATTGAACAGGCTGTCCAGCAGCTTCTAGAATCATTTTAACACACAATAATAGCGTAAGGAGACAGAGATTTCTGCCCGCCCCCAGCTAGCACTATGATTAAATAAACGACCCTGTCAGATAAAACCATGGGGAACCAGCTAGGGCAATGACCTCTTACAACCCCAGAAAGATATGCAATTCTGCACAAAGCGTACAAGAACAGTGCTGTCTGAAGATGAGAGGGGAATAAGGAAGGGCTAAGGAATTATAAGCTGCACAGTGGTAATTTAATTTCTGGAGAAAACAGCAGTAGTAGCTGTAAATACCTAGGAGGTAAAACGCAGCAGCAGTTCCATGAAAAGGCTTCTCCTGACAGGTTGGGGCAGCTCCATGAGAAGGATACCAGCAACATCAGGGGAGGAAGATTACAACCCACAGCCAGGTGGGGAAGTGGCAGACCAGGTAGGCAAGCAAAGGCTACAGAGTGATGTAGGCAAGAGAGACCTTGTAAACAAAAAAACAGAACTAACCAGGGCCCCACCTCAAATGTAAGCACATATATAAAGTGCTGCCTGCAGGTCAGCATGATGGGGGAAGCTCTGATACCTTTTCTAGCAAATCAGCATGACCGGGTGCCTCTGTGAAGTGCCCATACACCAACACACACGCAGCATGGCCACCAAGCAGGAGGAATTAGTGGTCTGGGTGCAGTTGCAGGGCTATGATCTCAACAGGATCACTGAGACACAGCAGCATAGCTCACATGACCAACTACTGCCATGGCTGGATATGGGCTCTTTAAGGACAGTCTGGGATGGTGAGGAAGGAAACCTGCCCTTTATTTGGAAGAACAGCAGGGATGCATGGAGCTCTACCCTGCAACGGATGATGAAACAGCTGAGAGCTTATGGGTCACGGATGAGAGGGCAGACCAACACGGGTGACATTGTGGCAGGTGTCTGCTACTCATTACCTGATCAAGACAAAATATACGAGAACTTGTTCATACAACTGAAGAAGCCTCACATTTACAGGCACCTGGTCCTCACATAGAATATGAACTACCCTGTTATCTCCTGGAAGGGCAACACAATAGGGAACAAGAAATCCAGAAGGTTTTTGGAGTGCACTGATAACAGCTTCCTGAAAGAGGTTACTAAGGAGCCAACAAGAGCAGGCACTTTGCTGAACATCGCAAGTACAAACATGGAAAAACCGGGCAGTGATGTGAAGGTCGGGGTAGCCATAGCTGCAGTGACCATGACATACTAGAGCACAGGATCCCAAGAGGAAGAAGGATCAAAGCAAGAAGGAGAATCAAGAATGCTCCACAATGGTTCACAGGCTTTCTCAGAATATGATCAGCAACAGGAAGACTAGGGCTCCATGACTGAATGGGGCAGAGGACCCGCCCACAGGAGATACGGAAAAGGCCAAGGTACTCACTGCCACCTTTGCTTCGGCTGTTACAGGCAAGAGCAGCCCCCAGGAATCCCAGGTCTCCGAGCACAGAAAATTCCCTCAATCGCCAGGCTCACAGGGCTGTGACCAGTGCCACAAAGCCCAGCTGGAGACCTGCCCGTACTGGTATACACCGGGTGCCAATACCCAGGCCAGGACGGTTTAACGGCCTCGTTAACGAAGGTGGGTGATGGGACAGAGCTCCCCCTCAGCATCTTTGCAGGTAACACAAAACCAGGAGAAGTCGATACCCCAGAGGGGTGCGCTGCCATTCACAGGGACATCAACAGGCAGGAGACGTCTGCCAACACATGAATCTCGGGAAGTTTAAAGGGCAACGCCAAGTGCTGCCGCGGGGACAAACCACCCCAGACACCAGCAGCCGGGGGGCAGACAGCTGGAAAGCAGCTTTGCAGAAAAAGCCCTGGGGGTCTTCATGAACAAGGGCAACAGGAGCCAGCCACACGCGCCCTTGCAGCAGAGACGGCCAACAGCCCCCAGATCGCCAGCAGGTCAAGGGAGGTGATCCTTCCCTGCGCTCGGCCCTGGTGAGACACATTTGGAGTGCTGGGCTCCTCATCACAACAGACACATGGACATACTGGAGATAGTTTGGGAAGGGCCACAAAGCTGATGGACGAACTGGAGCATCTCTCACACGAGGAGAGGCTGAGAGAGCTGGGACTGTTAAGCCTAGAGAAGAGAAGGCTCATGACGATTTTATGAATGTAGATAATTACCTGAGGGGAGGAAGTAAAGAACACTGAGCCAAGCTCTTCTCATTGGTGTCCTGTGACAGGACAAGAGGCAATGGGCACAAATTGAAATATACTAAAAAAGGGTTTAAATGTAATTTCACATAAGGGTTATTGAACACTGCAACAGGTTGCCCAGGGTGGCTGAGGAATCTCCATCCTTGGAGATATTAAAAACCCAGTTGGACAAGATTCTGAACAACCTGTTCCAATTTTCACTACTTTGAGCCAAGGAGGTTGGACTCGATGATCTCCAGAGGTCCATTCAAACCTCATCCATTCTGTCATCCTGTATCAACAAAGCAATAGGAAGGATTGTCGTGAAGGAAATTCATCTAGCTAAACACCAACTCTTTGTGACCAGCACTGAATGGTCTCTAAAGGTATAATGATGGCAATATGGATTAGTGGCCTCTGAATGGTATAGGTTGTGTGTCAAACCCTGCTGCAAAGTGAGGCTTTTAAGGATAATACTGTGTGCTAACAAACACAAAGGCTAGCCCTACTACAATTATTGAAGCAACGACCTCATCAGTTCCTACAGAATCACACAATCTACTAGCCCTACTTTCATTCCTGTGAAGGCAGACAAAGGCTTTTGCAATGTCTCATGCTTCAGCAGGGTTGACAATAGTAATCATTCCCTACTGAGCCCCATTAATAGCGCAAATGCCTGTGCTAATATTGACTGTTCAAAGCAAGAAACCCATGATTTAAAAGTGTCCAGAGGAGTCCTGGATACTCCAAGTCCATAGTTGACACCACATTTATCTAAGAGATGCATTTTTTTTCACCTATTTCTACTGATCCATCATGCATTATTTTCAGATTAAAGGCTCCCAGAGAACACAGGATTCATTTGACCAGTAAAAGCAGTTAAGAGCATCCTTGGCTGGCATTATCCATTGGACTAAGGACAATACTTCAAGCTTTTATGACTGTGTATTTGAAGGCAAGTCTTTTTTTCCCAAAAGCATGAACTTTTGAAATGAAATCTATAAAAAGCTGAACTAAAAGAAACAGGACAAAGTTTTTGCTGATCAGGTCTTTGATTTTTAAAGTAGCAGAGGCATTCCGTTGAGAGTTAAGCCAGTTGAGATGCACAGAAGATAGACTGTCCTTGTTTTACCTTCACCCATTAGATACCCTTCTGAATGCACTGTTTAACCTCAAGCACATATGTATCCACAGCAATACACATTTGAGTGTCACAAACAAGAAATCTAATTTTAGAATTATTCTCCTTTAAGGAATTAAGATCATCTGTTAGACTGATCTCTTCCTAGAAGGAAAAAAAGCCTCAAGTCCACACACCAGGTGTATGAGATCTATTAAAACAGGCAGACAACCGACTGCTTTGCTGAGGATTGCCACATTTTGTGCTCGTTAAATAACAGATCACACTGGACCACAACAATGAATGGACAGAGTCGACAAACCCCAGACTGTTCTAAAGGAAGGATTAACAAATTTCAGTTAACAATACAATTTTTTCCTGAAGCCCATAGAAAGTTTACAAAAAGTAACTCTAAAATGGAATTTTTAACACAAAGTGGGCCAAAATAAGGCCTAATTTATAGCATCTGTTAACCTTTCATAGAAAAAATCCCAAAAGGATTAAAAAAAGCATGCCTTAATTACAGCTCCACTTGAGTGGATTCAACTACGGGACATAGGCCACTGTAAGCATTAAATACCCCAGTCACTA
The DNA here is from genome assembly GCF_965183815.1 of Platalea leucorodia. Classification (NCBI taxonomy): domain Eukaryota; kingdom Metazoa; phylum Chordata; class Aves; order Pelecaniformes; family Threskiornithidae; genus Platalea; species Platalea leucorodia. The sequence goes on along the minus strand of NC_138823.1, from coordinate 133,138,058 downwards.
TGGAATTAAAGCAACATAAAGTGAATAAATACATGCTACTTTGAAAAAAGCTGTAAAATTATATGGAGAATGTACTTTATAAATACCAAAACTGTAATGAAAATTCAAACAATACAGCAAGCGCTACACAGCATTTCACCCAGAAAAGTCTTGTTTTAAGGTACATCAGCATGTAATTCCCTTTGAATAGGCTTTTTTCCTTGGTCTCTTCCTTTTAAGTCCCTGCAAAGAGTTCAGATGAGTGGAGTTTGAGAATTTCTTTAAAAGCAAATTGCTTTTGTCCCCACACATCAAACAATACTTTGACTAAAACTGATGAGCAGCTTCAAATGTCCCCATGCTCCTCATTCCAAGAGATTAAGAGGCAGAGTCATTTGGACATCCTGATGGAAGACAGTTGCAGGAAAGAGGAAGAAGTCTCAAAGATTCAAATGATACCACAAAATTATTTGTGATGGGTCTCAGTAACAGTCAGGTTGTCACATCACTGTTGAACTTTCATTAGACACATATTCTTAGGTTATATCATACATGAAGTAAAGCAACTTTAGGCGACAGTCATTGCAGGTCTTATCATATTACTTCACATTTGCCAGATGATGAAAGCATGAATAGCTACTGCAGCCCAGCTAACACATGGCAAATTTATCTGTGTGTTTATGCCTTGTGAGTTAAAAGCACTTTGGAGTATTTTCCACAAGACTCTCAACTTAGATCAGCAGCAAGAAATAGGATTTATTATACCAAACAATAACTAACAAACTAGCTTTCCTAGTAGAACATCTATTCAAAGCAAGCATACATAAAGCCATACAGCCCTTACTAATCTCTAACATTGGAACCTTAGGACATATGCAACTTGAGCTCTAATATCAACAAGAGGAGAATAAGTTTAACCTACATTCCACTCAAAGTCTGCAATCCATTTTGATATAGCTTGAGGTAAGACTGTTCTCTGGATTTGTTCCCAAGTAATAAGCAGCCTCTGAAAGCTGTAAATTGATCTTGCTTTATTCTAATACTATGATAAAACTCCCCTTACATAGGAGATATCAATTTTTGCTTTGTTTCAAGATGAGTAGTACAACTGGAATAAGATATCGAGCAAGTTTATGTGACAAAAGCAAGTCTTGTTTGGAAGAGACTTCTACAAAGTCTCTACAAAGACCATTCTTTTTTCTAGTACAGCACAAATACAACAGCAACTTACTGAACTTACTGTTTTTAACAGAGGGGTGGAGAAAAAGTTGCTATGCACTGAGCTGGTGGAGGGCGAGCCAAGATGAATTAAGATTTATTCTCTGGCAAACTTACTAATGGATCCATCTACTTAAATGGCTTCAGTTTTTCATACCTGTCACTCAAGACTTTTTTCATACAATAATATCAAATCATGGCCTTGAAGGAAATCACAGGCAACACACACACAGGTTGTTCTTTAAAAAGAAATTCTCACAAATAGGTGGCTTTCCTATTCTTTAAAGCTACTCAGCCTTTGTAGAATTCATCCACAAAACGCATGTGTGTAAATAAAATCTGGATTAAGTACAAGGAGGCTGGACTTGGATGAAGAATGAACTCTTGAGTTCTGCAGAACTGACCTTCTGGAACCACAGTGTTAAGTATTTGCTAGTGGAAGTCACAGAGCTGGAAAAAACAAAACCGGGAGCCAAAAACTGCTCATGTCCTGTCCTCTGGGAATTGCTGGAAGAGGAGGGAAAGTATATACTGTGTCCTTACCTAATCTGAAAAGTATCTGCTTGGAAGTTTGTACTATTTGCTAAAAAAAATGTTTTTAGCCTAAGGGAAACATGGAGCAGAAAGTTAAGATTTTTATGAACCATCAGCCAAATTTGTCAACTCATCCCAGAAGGGGAATGAAGTAAACTTGTGAGCATTCTGTTAGGATGTACCAGACCCATAAGAGATCAAGTCCCTGCTACATGTTGATCTTGTATTCTGTAGTAGTTTGTATACAAAAGTAGGGAAGGGCCAATTAGCACTCAACTTTTCTTACCCTTTGAAGTGGTACAAGTAGAGTTAAAAACTTTTTAATCAGCTCTACATCATACATCAAGTTCACTTAAGGACTACAGTCTATACTTAAAATTCATGTTGCTGAACCATTTTCTCTCCTAAGACGTTTCAGAGACAAAGACACAATCCTTGGTAAGCCTCGGAACCAGAAACAGTACTCAGGCAAGTGCGTTCTTGAATAAATTGCCAAAGAAGAGAATGTATTTTCCTGACGTTAATGCACAACTCATTCTAGTGATACAGTGATCTGTTCATTTACTATACAATTTCGAATATGGTCAAGCTATCCTGTTCAAACAGATACTTGTAGGTGCAGTAATGGGTAGCAAATCATTCGAAGTCTCTTGAAAAAAGAAACCAACGCTACTGCAGACTCCAAAAACCACTCTGGCAAGTTTCAGAAACACAAAAGGCCAGGTCCGACTTCTTGACTTTTTTCAAACTTGCACAAAAACAAAAACCCCATTGTGCGAAGCCTGAAACAGTCACATGCTCTAGTCAAATACACAATGCAAGCAGTGCTCAAAGACTCAGTACCAAATATTCTCTGATAATTGCTATCTTCAGTGTAAAATCAGGCAGTGTCAACAAGATAGCTACAGTGCACCAAGCATCACTGACTCGGGCTCAAGCAAATTCCTAAGATGACAAGAGATGGCTATTCAGCGTCTTCTAACAGGAGAACCAACAAGCATTAGGTGAAACTATAGGCGACAGGCTCAAAACAAACAGAAGGGGTTACCAAAAACAATGCGAAGGAAGTATTGAGTCCCAAGTCCGAGTACATGAACTTTACATAAATGCACAAAAAAAAGAAGCCTGGACACATTCATGGAAGAATCCATCCACAGCCACTAAATATAAAAACACTTCTTCCAGTTCGGAAAGTTGCAGTCAGAAGTTGCTCCCCCAGAACGCTCTTCCAGCTTGCCCTGTCAGTTCCTTTCTAGGCCTCTATTAACAGCCACTGTTAGACAACGAGGTTTCAGAAATTTTGGTCTGGTTCAGTATGGTCATTACTGCAGTCGCCTTCACAATACAGCAGTGAACCTACACAATGATAACTGTTTTGAACATGTTTGTTCCCAGTGGTTTGTAAAGGTTACTGAACCTTAGGAACTGAAACCGCTGTCAATTTGAATTTCTTATTGCCAAGGGCATTTTCCCAGTTTTGCTGCTTCCCCCCCACACCCCGGTCAGTGCTAGAAGCAACCACCTTATTTGCAGCTTATATTTAGATGACAATGTGGAACATCAGCCTTGAAGAGTCAGGAGTCAATGGAATTTTTCCATTAGATGATAGATTTAAATAAGATTTCCTGATCTTGTGCACATATGCTTCTTGAACAGTTTACATTTGGGATATGACAAAGTGATAGATATTTGCCTATCAAATGGAAAAGTCCTCCTGAATGATATCCATTACAAATTTTTAAGATCATAGGGCTAATAATATTCAGCCACAGACAACAGACCTCAATTCAGTTTTGATGACAGCAAATAAGGAAAAAAAATAGTTACTCTAAAGAAAGCAAGCATACATTAACGAGACTGTATAGAAACTGTGAATGTCTTAAACGCATTTTTTCTTGCGTAAAGGATCCAGCACCATAGAATACTGATGCTTTGCAGCCCAGAAACCTACACACAAATACTTGGCATATCAAACTATAACTCACTGTTCTACAACCTTCCAATTCTGTCAATAGGGGAAAAACGAAACAAAACAAAACCTACAGTTGAGGTCACAACGTCATTTACAATACTGGCAAATAGTCATATGGGCACATATGACCCAAAACATTCATGATGAAAGCCTTCTAAAGTCTTGAGCAGAAGGTAGGATCCCTATAAGCATAGCCTTTTGAAGATTTTAATCCTGATCTTTGACTCCTGGCAATTATATTTGCTCAACTTCAGATTAGCAAACAACAATTACAAACCACCTTTGCACGCCACTAACCTTGTACTTGCCCTTTACCAGCAAGGAGATAACTCTTTCAAGACAACCAAATGACTCATGCCAGCTAAACAAGTCACCAAGATACAGATACGAGATTACATGTTGATATATTCACTTGAATTTACACAAGCCATAGTAAGTCAGATTTATATTGTTAAAGCAGCACAAAAGCAGCCCTAGCGGCACAGTGCCAAACTAAAGTAAGACGAAGTAACTTCCACAGCTTGAATTTTTTTTTTTTTTTTTTAGATCCTACTTCGCTATTTCTTCCTTGCTGCTTTTTGCACAAAAGCACTCTGTAATAAAACTGCCATACTGGTAACCACAGAGTCAGTCAGAACTGACCACCTGTAAGTCAACTTACTCCGGTTACATCCCATTCTCCAACTTGCAGAAGCCCTACTCTCTTTCAAGCTATTTCATTTGCAGTATATCCTCAAGTGTTAGATTTTTCTATCATCCGTAATATACCAACAGTTACATTCACTGTAGAAAAATACAAGCTATTACTTTCAAAAGTTTTTCTTAGCAGCTGAAATATACTTGCTTCCTCTTTTGTTTTCCTCCATGCGAACACTATTGTTTAAATCTTATTAAGTCTTCAAGAAAGAACAGATATAAACAGCCTAGTCTTAGATAAAATAAAATACATGTAGTTGAAAAATCTTGTCTTAAAGTATGTTCTTACTTATTCTGGATTAATACAGTTAACAGTTTAACATACACAAAGAAAAATCAAGGTAATAGCTATATGCATCATAAGGAAATAGAATTTAAATTAACATTAAAGTGAGTACAACCACAAGCTTAACCAAACATAACTGAAACAACAAAAAGAAACGTGTAAAAGGGAACGGTGTGCTAATACTACAGAAGTGACCTAATCCACACAGGTTTTGCAGTTTCTGCTTTAACTACAAAATTCCATAGGATTAAAATAAAGGTACCTTCTTTATGCTCTGATAAAAATGACCTAGAAAGCTTTAGAAATTTTGTCTGTTTTCTATGTATCAGCACTCCTGTAACCTGTGTCAAGAGCAGGCAATACCACAGTCCATGCCACAGTGCTCTTACCATTTCTGCAAGGGAAAGCAGTGCTGCAGAAGTTACCCACTTAGAAGAAACATGCTCTACGGAACCCCACGCAAAGTAAACCTGCTGTTCTCATGCACCCTAGTTCCCCTAAGCCCAAAGTACGCTACATCCCTATGAAGTCCGGAAGTTTCCCTGAAACCCAAAGACAAATTTAAAATAGTGAAATAAAACTATGCAGAGAGAATTATTATGTTGCAGCTCTTGTTTCAGTGTTGCATATGGGTCTTCAACCAATCAAAGGTCTTTTCAAGAGCACAGAGCACTAGTTCGGTAGCAATGCCCTGACATCTAGTTCCTTGCCTCCTCAAACTTCAGTGCTACTATAGTATACCGTTACTAGTAGTTATTCATTTAATCGAGCTGTTTGTGAAGTCTGTTTGCTGCAAGCTAATTTTAAAAACAAGTTTTCCTTTCTAACTGAAAACTGCAAGTCATCTCAAGTTACAGTTTGTTCAGAACTTTCAGCCACATATCAAAAAGAAAGGCTCAGGTAATTCAGCTGTTGGAAAGACTCTCAGTGTAAAGCGTGCATAAGCAGATGCTGCACAATAGCTTGAGTATGAGCTAAAAAGCACGTGGAGAATTGAGCAGAAGCTGTACTTCACCTCTGAGCATCAACTGTTAAAGGCACAATTCCAACACCTTCTACCATTACAGCATGTAGTTTCAGCTAGAGCAAGTGGAGAAGCATTCATCTGACAAGTAGTTTAGCAGTGACTTATCAGAAGGAAAGACTCAGCTCACAAAGTACTGACAGGAGTTTGAGCAGGCTCCTCACCTCTTTTAATACTCCTTTTTTTTTTTTAATACTTCCACTTTTAATACTCCTTACCTTCTACTTTGTAGTAGCAACATTAAGAATGCAACACTTTTAGCCAAAACTTCCCAACTCCACTGGCTGAGATTGAGATTTCGGGAGATTCTGCCTATTTCCAACCTCATTCTAGGTATCTGCACCTCATTTAATCGGAAAGGCAGAGACGCCTACCTGCAAGCCAGAAACTGACTTTAGAAGATACTACACAAGCCCCATGAGGAAGAAATTTTGCAGCAGCTCTTGGGACTTCATTTCAACTGAATCTTCCTTCTGCCTCCACAAAATGCAGGGAGCTCCACAAACTGAGAATTAAGTTGCAGAAGTTACAGGTGCTTCAGAAGTGACTTATTTTTATTTGCCAAAAATCAGTTAAGTTATAAGTTCTAAAAACTTTTTAATAGTATTACTAGCATGAAAACCATTTAAAGAGAACTCTGCCTGCTTTGAAATCACACCTTCCTTCACCAGACAGTTGCGCATGTCCAGTTAAAACTTCCCTCTACAACCTGGACTCCTACTCCGCAAGCATTCATAAGTTTTCATGTACCCCCAAATATGAACTATCCTTTCAAAGCATTTCTACTTGTAGCTGAGGAAGTCCAACACATTGTATTTGAAACGAGCATAAAACTATGCTTCTGGCATAAATCCTGGGATAGGTCAATGATTTGGATGCCCCACAAACAGGCTTTAAAGAATTTAGTACACTGCAAGAATAACCATGATGGCACGTTTACCCAGTGTAGGTCTACAATATAGTGTAATAACATCAGACATGATCAAAGATGACTGCAATGGAAGGGTTTGATTTTACTTTTACTCCAGAGCATTTATTTTAAATGAGTGCTATGATACATCCCATCACCCTAACTCTACCAATGCAGCAACATTAGCATTCTTGATAATATTTCCAAAATACTACCTCCAGTATACCATTCTACAATTTCCCCAAAGATCATGAGAGAAAAGCAGGAACCTCGCTATGAAGAATACACCACAGTTTTTATAGCAAAAAGAGGTTTATGGTGGTCTATTGATGCACGTTTTAGTAGCTCTTTTTGACAGAAAAAAGCTAAACGAAGGTGCATTTTCCAAAGGAGGGGATACATCAATACTGAAAATAATCTTAGGATTTAGTTTGCTTTGAGTGGTTGACAATTGCTCCCTGTTGAGTTACAGAATTAAAATGATCCATCAATACATGCACATAATGCTGTGTTAAACAGCTTCAGGAAAAACATGCTTTCTCTCTCCATGGCAGTTTTCTCATTCTTCCTCATCCCTTCCCTCCCCACCACCAGCCCTCCCGCACAAGCCTGTTATAATCACAAGACTGGACACGTTCATTTGAAAAACATTTCAGAGCACCTAAGAACTTTGTGTATTTTACATACTTTATAAGCAACAGAAAAACGTAACTTAACTGAATTTTTTTAAAAAGTAACAGCAGGTCCCACCCTTCTGTCTCATTCAGAAAAGATACGTCTGACACATGAAATGCTCTATTGCCACATATAATTTCAATGCTGTAGTACAAAGTGTGTGCAGCTTAAAGTCTCGGCCAATTTACTACCCTGTATGTCTTGCTCTGTATTGTAATTTAAAAAACAAACAAACAAAAAGGCAAATCCCAAAAGAATCATAGTGACAAAGCAGGAAAAAAGGCGTTAATTGTCTTACATTGTAGGGCATATTAATTTAGGTTGAATTCATATTAGATGAAAAAGCTCTTCAAAAATTCCCACTTCATGAAAGCATCTAAAGCTCAGAATATTAATTATTCCAAGAAAGAAACATAAATCTAAGGAAACTCAAGTTACACAGGTTCTAGAGGGACTCTTACTTGAGTAACTCACGTACATATTTCCAGGGTAAATGGTATCACCAAGTAATCTGTTGTTGTTCCAAAGCCATAACAACAGGAAGTTTCTAATGAATTTATATTAATACCGCTTAGGTAGCAGAAAACAGTTTGAGATTAAAAATAGCAGAGTATGCATTCGTTTTCTTTTCCTGTTTCTTTTATTTGCATTCTCATTAAATCTAAAGACATCTTCTGCTCAAGACAGGCCTGATTTCTAAGTGCATTCTTTAAGACCTACATATCTAGTACTTCCACAATAAGTGAGCGGTACTTCAATATTCAGTTACAAATTCAAACCCCTGGTTTGGAGCACAGAATTCACGATTTAGAGCCTGACAAATACTTCTGTAACCTAACAACAAAGTAGTCGAAATTTGTTTCTGTAATAATCTGAAGTCTATGAACTTGGAACTTGATTTAGTGTATCCTGCTTATAAGCAGCAACTGAAAAGTCACTTGAGTGGCAGAGGTAATTATGACAATACACGGAAATTGGTCATTAGCTACACATGTATTTGGGACACAGTGGACTCAAATGAACCAGAGCTGAATGACATCAATACAGCTTAACAACCCTAGGAAGCAACTCGCTATGTTTGTAAAAAACTGTCGTACCCATAGGAAAGAGGGACTGCAATGAGCCAAGAGCAAAGCAAGCTATATCACATGAGAGGAAATAACAAATATAATCTCAGTGAATGGGCACTTTTCAAACACTATGACATTTGGGGGGTGGGGGTTAATAACTGCACAACACAAAAGGATCATACACCTGTCATTTAAAATCAGTAGACACACTTAAGGAACCTCTTGAAGGGTAAATGTGGCATCATCTGGTTCCTGTTTCATCACTCTGTTAACTTCCTATTCACACTTTTGTCAGTTCCTCTGTTTACTGTACAAGCAGGGACCTTCTTTTAGATGTTCCTTTTTCCCCACATCCTACTGCTGCTACTGAATTTATACAGGACTTATTTTACCACACCAAAAAGCAGTTATAAACGGTTAAGTGAGTTAGTCCTTGTCACTGTTTCACTGGATTGCTGCAACTTTGTGAACATAGGTGAACTATCATCTACTGCTTCGCCAGAATAAGACAAAATATCTAAGACACTTTAAAATACCAAAATACCAATAAAATGGTAATGAATCAAAGATTTTCATTACTTCCTTAAGGAATGAATGACTGTATGTATTACATATGCTAAGGGACTGCACAGTTTAGAGATCTTCTCTCATTATGTTAAGTTTCAGGTGGAAAATCCGTATCAGTTTTACCTGTACAGCTACAGCTTGCCACTAACAGTTTGGGATAAAATATCACTGCACAAATAACCATTACATTCTAGTAAGAACTCTTGGGAACCAGTGCAAATGCACATGCTTCAGACACTCTTAAATTTTGGCATAAGACAAAAAGAATAATATTGAAAATATGTAGGCCAAACAAAAGTTATTAAGGTAGCAAAAGAATTAAAAGTAGCAGAGATTGCTAATCTACTCGGTCAATCTCTAACATGATGCAAAAGCGCTGGACGAGTAGTTCTGCTATATATGCACACATTACTGAAAAATCCAACAGAACTTCAACCAATTCTAGCTGAAACAACAGAGTTCTGATACTTCAAGTGGTATCATTAAGTACTCTGCAAAACAGATGTTCCCTTTGTTGTGTTTCACTAAGTAACATGACAAATTTGATTGTCTGAAGTAGTATCTCATCACACCACCATGATGGTGAAAATACCCATCATTTACAGTACTGACACAAAATGCTGCTGAGAAAACAGGGCAGGGGGAGAGAAACTTGATTTTTTTTTTTCCTCAGCTTTACAATTGAATGTAAATCACATTCTCTCAAGACAGGCAGGAACTGGTAAATACTATACCAGCACCGGCAAAGCTACAGAACGCGTGTGTAAGTGGATGTGCAGAATTACTGTCAAAAGCCTCTCACCTGCTCCTCTGGCTGCTACACTGGGAATTTAGTTCAAAGCAAGAAAAAAAATGCAGGAGCCCATTAGTCTTTCTAGACCTGACATATGGAGTCAATATAATCAGGAGCGTGAGAGATGTGAGTGGAAAGACTACAGCTTATTGAGCCTAAAAGCTGTAACTGAGTAAAAGCAGTAGCATGTCCACAGCACGTGAGATGAAGCAGGTATGTATTTTGGCACAACCTAAAGAAAGTCAGCAAGGTATATACCAGAAAGGTATTATTTTAACTGAGTAGACAGTAATTGGTTCAGCCAAATGTGCTACTAACCACAAACTGTAGGAGAATACTCAGAATTTCACCAGCAAAATCCAGTGTAGAATTACTGTAAGGAACATAAAATTGTTGCTTTAGCACTAAGTACCAAGAGCTAAGGATTTCCCTAATACGACTCCTCCCCACGCTTTCAAAAAAAAAAAAAATTTCCCTTCATCAGCCTAACAAAATACATATGACATTGCAGTCTGATTTTGCAACCTACTTGAACTCTGGAAGAGTAACACAATTTTCTTCAGCCAGCAAACACTGAGAAAGAGTGTTACTGGGGAAAAAAGGTTTTCTTTTTTATACCTGAAGATCCTATAGTCTGCTTCCTCAGATAGAGATGTTACTATAGTATACCCAACATGTCTTACATGATAGACTGTTTGAAAATATTCACAGTATCCTAATTTTCAGAGATGGTGGCTGGTATTAAAAACCTGTTAAATGCAGTTTTTAAGATTTATTAGGTCAACTTAATGCTTTTACACATATTCCAGTCGTTTCCTTTAATATAGCAAACACTGAAGGATTAAAAAGAATTAAAAATACAAAACAATTGTCTCTACGTATGAGAACAGGATTCAAGTACTTTAAAACAAACCACAATGATATAGCACAGCCTTGTCCATCAACCAGACATTAAGGAAGACCTTATATTATCCAGCACTAGTTTCTGTACAATACTCAGACTTATAGACAGCTTAATTATTGAGTATTATATTTAATTCTCTATCGCATATTTAAAGTGTAATGGGCTTCTTCCCCTCCTTCTAAAAGAAGGATTGCAATAAAATATAGTAATAGTACCGAATCATGGTGTTTAGTATTAACAAAAATATTAAAGTTGTATGCACCATTCATCAGGTTGAAGTTAATGCCTTGCTGAAGCATAAATATTTATCCAGTGTAAACAGCAGGAAACCTTAGGAGACAGCATGGCTTTAAGCACTGAAGTGAGTTAATTAGTATCCAGTGCAGCTTCAGAGCATACTATGCTATTTTTAATTAAAGGTTAGCTTCCAAATAGAAAAAAAGTAACAAAATGTAAAGGATACCTCATCTCTTACCTAAGAGAGCCATCTTTAATAGCTATCAAAAGTGCCCAAAATACACAGTTTCTGTCATTAAGTTTAGAATGAGAGCTCTTATGCCAATCAGGATGGAATACAAATACTCATCGACATTTGCATCAGCAATAGGAGCATTTTACTACTCAGCTAGTATTGCTTTTACCCAAATTTGTTATGTTTTGATTGCTACACAGCATTTCATATCATCAGAGGTTCAAGACAGAAGAACACAAATGTACATCCGTTTTGGAGAGATAACCCGTTTCCAGTCTTCCTCTCAACAATCGGATGATTCTTCAGCAATGCTGGTCATTTAAAATAAACTAAGAAATGTTTTCATGAACGCCCTCGCTTTTCATGGCATTGTCCATACAGAAGAGCAATGATTATTAAGTATCTGTCCAAATTCCACATGCTTTATTGATTCCAGTTCTAATAAATAATACTCCTAGTAACAAATGTTTATCGAACCCACTTGTATTAAATTTGTACACCATTTAGAAATTACACTGAAGCCTTATGAACGGAGCCCTTAATTCAACACACTGAAACAAATACACCAACATCCTGCCATTTCTGGCACTGCAACGACAAGAAAGGGTCACACTCAGACAATTTCAGTACTCACTCGGGCCGTAAGTTATGCTGCTTTCATTCACTACCTTTCCAGTTGTTACCAAAGCATGTAAGTTCATGTGGGGATGCGTCTCAAGAAATCGCTGTAAGTAACAGTCACCCTCCCAGACTAAGCTGACATTCTATTTTTATTCTGCTGCTCTTGAACATGGTCTTAATTAGGATAAAGGCTTCACAACAGTTTCACCAGAAGTATAAGAAAACACTTCATATCCTGCATTATTTTAGATGTGCTATAAATTGAAAACTATTATAGTTGTTGGATCTTTCAGGTGTTGGATTTTTGGTTTTTTTATTATCTAATCCAGGAGTATTTTGAGTTTTCATGTTAACAAAGTTCCAGCACAAATTCTGATGGAAATCTGATGATTCAGAATAAGAACAAATGCAGAAGCATTTCACCCCTCAGCCTCATGGAAAACTTTTTAAATGTCACCAATGTTTTCAAATAACTTCAAAGATTTTAAGTGTCAGTTATTTATAAAGAAAATCTTGAGAGCATGCAGAAGTACTTAATCTTAAAAGTGTGTGTGTACACTTATACATTATAGAGTATAGGGAAGATTCTGGTCAATGCAGGAACTAATAAAACATTTTAATGGCATGCAGAGCTGGAGCAGCCTAGAAGCTTTAAACACGGCCTTGCAGCAATATGCATTTGCTACACATTCAAAACATTCTCATACTTTAGTACTCTCTTGCTTCAACAACACCGATCTGGCACAGATTTCAGTCCTTACCCTGACACCACTTTGTTATTGCCTTCCAAGATTATCTCAAGAAGCATTTCAAATAAATTAATCCAATTTAAGTTCCTAATTAACTGATGCTAATAAAAAAATGCTTTAATTCCAACACATTCTCCACTCCCAAATGTGCATTTAATGCACCACCATTTCAATTCTGGCAACTGAGGACAGCAAACTGCCAAAAGGGCCATTTTTTCTGGAAAAGAAAGAAAACACGGTTTAAAGAAAAGATATCATGCCTACAATTCTAATTAAGGTGAGGGTTTTTTATACTTGCATAATTAAACAGAACAGCATTAACAAATCAAAAGCTGTAATTTTGTTGAGCAGGAAAACTATAAGATTTCAGTAAAACAACAAATACTTTCAAGTACATCCTACCAACTACAAACCAACACACTGAAAAATGCTGCACATAAAATGCAGGTTTTAAGCACGTTGTATTTTCATAATACCACAGAAGAAGTCTTAGAGATTACAGAGTCACTCCAGTCATCAAGCTATTACAGCTCAGAAGATAAATACAAATTTGCAGTCTTCCGTTTTTCTAAAGTGTAAGAGATTCGGACGCTAGTTCCCCTAACTTCAAAGACGACAGAGCATACACACAGTGAAGGTCATATCGTCAGGCTTCTCATTTGCTATACAGCATGACAGGACCTCCTGCTTAAACTTCATGCATATTGCTCCTGGAAGACTGACTGCTTGGTAACTGGTAACACTGTAAGTAACATACAAGCGCAGTGATTCATACATGTAATTTCCATTTATGCTAACAAAACTACCCGCACAAATCCTATGGCAGACTTAAGTAGAAGCTTTGTACCCAGTCTTGCATCTGAGAGAGAGGAAGAATGCCAGGTTACACAGAGAGCGGATTTGCCTAAGTGAAGGCCTGGGAATGAAACCTGACCTGGTGATCCACCTAACAGATTTAAGTCTAAGCTGTTCCCGATATAGGCTTTGTATGTTCGCAGAGCGCCCAGGTGATCTTTGTTAAGAGTCCAAGTGCTACTGCATTTTAAAATTCTCATCAACATAAACATTTAAGCCTCATGGAAGTTTCATTTGAAAGCCTCAAATACAGAGTATGCCACAGGCTCTGAGTCCCAAAGGAAAGCCTGGGAACTGTGACTTTTCTCTTACAAATCATGCAGATTTCTCAACTTATGCATCTTCCACACAACCTGAAACATCACGTCACATCGGGCCATAAAATGTATGCTTATTTTCTAATTAAAATAGCCAAACATTAGCCAACATTTGATAACTAATAATATAAGTCTCCAGAATGAACAAGGCGATTTTCACATTGCATGTGTTAAAGCCAGTGACAGGTTAAGAGAGAACCTAATATTTACCTTAAGGCAGGATTTAATGAAAATGCATTTCCTGACATGAACATACAGAGAAAGCTCGAGATATTGGGTTTTTACACTAGCATGTATTAAGAATTAGACTAACTCAGCGACTTACTATTAGGTTTGATACAGTCATAACACATTCATCAGTAAACAGGCTCTTCTCCCAGCCAGCCCCATTGTGCTAAGTAAAATATAGATGACACATACCACTTGTAGTGCCTAGCCTTGCAATATCTCACGCACATGCTTGCTTGCGATACAAGTCCTTGCAAAATTAGAATCCAAGTGACTTAACTACCCAGCTATGCCTGTGAACATGTCTACCATGGACTCTCTCAAGTGAAAGAAAACCCTCCCATTCAGAAGACTATGGCAGAAGTTCAACATGATTCTGCCCATGAAAGCCTTTTTCCTTGTAAGAAGCATTCTGAATAAATTTAACTTGTACCTTTAAAACAGCTCAACACTGAAAGGAAGTGAATTGCTACAGTTAATAAATCACCCAAAGCAATACTGAACTTCCTCAAAATTGCCACCCCTCTGATAAAAGGCCTGTTAAAAGCACCTTGTCTCACAGAGAGATTATCACAGAAGAGAAGCAGCTGAGTTTTGCATTTCAAAAGTAGTATTTTCATATTGTCTTCTTACTCTGGAGGAAAAAATATGCCCAAGAACAGTGCCAGATGAATCTAAAACTCAACTTCAAAGTACATTGCTCTTACCAAAAGTATTTCACTGATGAAAGTAAAATAGATTGGAAGTTAATTTGACCAAGATTTACAACACTACTTGCTTTTCACATCATAAAAGAACTCGTTGGAAGGTGGAGAGGACAACAAAAGCAAGGCACTGTCATAGAGGAAGGCATTCTGTGGAAAGCACAAGCTTCTGAAAAGACACTGTAGCACCTAGCTGCATTACTGGAGGGAAAAACTGCAGAAAAGCCTTTTAGATGCAATGAAAAGCAATCACCAAAGTCATCTACACTTTACCACATAAAAGCGCTTTTTGCTTCTTTGCAGTGTCATTTGTTCAAGTTGCCTTAAAAAAAAAAAAACCAAACTAATCGCCAAATCTGAATTTGCAGCTAACAAACCTAACAGCAATCACTTAATAGAAACTTTCATATTTTGTTCTTCTCATCTTCTCACGCACTAGCAGTGTATATTAAAAATTGTGAAAGATCAAATCCTCGAGTACACAAATCTTTTCCTTGTGAACTTAAGACTTGAGGAGCTTTTTCGGGATCGAGTTAGAATTCAGTTGGATGGGAAACAAACGTGACGGCTTTCGGGATTACAGGCAACAAGACAAGTCCACGGGCATTACCTCCGCTTTTACCATTACCTTTAAAACACAAAGCACATATAAAGTTCCTTCAATTTAATGTGCGTGAAGTTAAATAACGTAGCCTACACAGGCACAAGCCCCTGCAGCACTTCCTCCTTACGAACCTCCACCGCGAACTCTCAGCAATTATAACTGTTGCTGCCACCCCTCGCATCCCTACCCGCGGACGCCGAAGTCAACGCGGCAGGAAAACAAAAACGTGGACAAGAGCTGGGTTAGAATGAGTGTATTTCAGAGCACGCCGCTCAACTCTTGCCTACACCTTCCCACGAGCAGGCACGGGCGCCCAGCACGCGGAGCGGGAAGCCGGCTGCCAGGCACCGCGCTGCCTGCCCCCTGCTCCGGGGAGACGAGCCGGAGCAGCGCCTTTGTCTCTCCCGCAGCCGGCTGCCCGCACCCCCAGCCGCTTCTCCGGGCGACACAAGCGACCGCTGCCCCGCCAGCCCCGCCGAGGCAGCCGCTTCCCCCGCTCTGCCCGCCCCGATCGCCGCCCGGGAGCCGAGCGAGAGACGGGGCGCGGGAGGACCCCGGCAGGCGGCCAGAGGCGGCCGGGATGCCGGCGGCGCTCCGGGGGGACCCGCGGGAAGGGCGGGGGGGGACAGGGGAGGGAGGCTGGCGCCGGTCCCCGGAGCGCCACCCCGCGGCCCCGCTCACCCCGCACCGGGGGCAGAGAGCGGCTCTCTCCCCGGCAAGGCGGGAGGGGGGGGCCCGCCGAGCCCCCGCCCCGGCCCCCGCCGCGCCCCCTCACCGGCCCCCGCCGCCCCCGGGCACCGGTCCTCCCCCCCCCGGCCCCTCCGCCGCGCGCCGCCCCCCGCGCCCTTCACCCACCGCCGCCCCCGGGTAACGGCCGCTCCAGCTGCGCGGCGACGGTCGCCCCGGGGCGGGGCGGGGGAGCCCGGCGCCGTGTCAGCGCGCGGGACCCGGCGCCAGAAGGGCTCTCTTCAACCGGCCGTTAGTTGCCCAACGGCCGCAAACCGTCCCGGCGGCGCAGAGGGCTGCCCCGGCCCCGCAGCGGGAAAAGTTGGCTGCGCGGGAGCGGCCGCCGGTCAGACTCACCCCTCCCGCCCGGCGGCTCCTCCGCCGCCGCGGCCGCTTGCGGACTTACTCGCCCGCCGGGAGCGACAGCGGCGAGGGCGGGCAGCGGCGGGCTGGCACCGCCCGACCCCGCCGCTGCCTGGCGGCGGCCGCAACCAATGGGAGAGCGAAGCGCGGTCACGCCAGCCAATAGGACGGCAGAGCGGACCGTGCGGGCGCCCGCGCCCTCCTCTCCCCCAATGGGTGGCGCTGCCCCGCTCCGAGGGCGGGCGGCGGCCGGGCCGGGCGGGGGGGGCGGCCGGTCTGTGAGGGCGCCCCGGGGGGGCGGGCAGCGCCGCGTCCCGGCGCCGCGGGCCCGGAAGCGCGGGAGGCGGCGGTAGCCCCGGGGGAGGGCGGGAGACAAGTCGTTGTTTCCCCGCCGGGGCTGAATCGTGAGCCCAGCGCCGGGCAGCAGCCGGCCCCGCCGCGGGGGAAGCCGAGGCGGAGCCCGGGGCGCTGGGGAGGGTCGCGCCCCGAGGGGAGATGCTGCCCGCGGGGCTGCGGGAGCGCCCGCTCTCGAAACGGCCCTGCGAGCGCCGGCGGGAGCCGGCGGGCGGAACAAAACGGGCAGCGGCAGCGCCTGGGGTGGGTTTGAGGGAGCCGGCAGCAGACGCCTGTGTTTCACCGCTGTCCGAAAACAGCCCCCCTCCTCCCCCGTCCCCCGGCTGCCATCGCTTGGGAACGGGAACCGAGCTGGCGGCGGGCTGACTAACGAGGCTACAAGGCGAAATAAAGTCCGTAACTTCCCCGGCCCTAACAAAGAGAGGATTACACCGGCTGACAGCTCCGCAAGGGATGCTTCCAGGCACATAATGGGAGCGCCTCACCACCGAACGCTTCTTCATTTTTATCAGGCATGTCTTTATTATCATTTAGACACCGGGTTCTTATCAGCCTTCCCAAAGTGGAGCAATTGTGGGCAAGCCTCATTCCACAGCACTTTCCAGTTACAGGCCTTTCTCAGTTACAAGTACTTTTCTTTCCTTTTTTTGCAGTTTTTTTCTACTGAC
Organism: Platalea leucorodia; assembly: GCF_965183815.1. Taxonomy (NCBI): domain Eukaryota; kingdom Metazoa; phylum Chordata; class Aves; order Pelecaniformes; family Threskiornithidae; genus Platalea; species Platalea leucorodia. Next base: position 133,120,769 of record NC_138823.1, on the reverse strand, counting down.
TTCATCCTCAGATTGCTCTGAAGAATTAACTTCAAATAAAACTGAATACTGCATAATTAGCTACGCTTTGTTTTAATTAAAGTTCAGTTTACATTTGTTGTTAAGACCAGAGCTTCTTTGCAAGTATGCTTTGAGGATTAAGTTTTAATCCTCAGAAGCACATGCTTTTGGTAATCTTCAGGATTAATAAAGATTAAATTAATCAGTAATCTAATTGCTGTGTGGCAAAACCGAGGCAAGGAGGTTGTGATTTGGCCAGTGTCAAATACCATGTAATGACAGAGCCCAGTTTAGCTCCACCAACGCTTACTGTCACAAAGCATTGTCCCACACAATTACTCATGTAACAGCCATGCTCTTCTTCTATGCCTTACCAGTTCTAATTTCCTAAGTGGCTCCATACACGTAGGCAATAGGTGTTCACACAGAAGTTTATTGACTTCCCTGGAGCCCTGAACCTGAGAAAATGGCAGGTTCAATGCATTTCTTCAAGATTTCCTGGCTATCCTGCCTATGTACATCAGTATCTTTCTGTCTGAGCTGTACCTAGACTTGTGCTATTGTACCATTCATTTCCATAGGTGTCTAGTATATCATTTTAATTTACTGACAATAAAATGTATGCTTTATTTTCAAGGATCTTCTATAATACAAATTATAATACATAAAAACTGCTTTTAGAATATAAATGTCTTTCTTACTAAGCCATTTGTCTTTAGAATACTCCCACTGTGTTACGGTCTAAATTCATTCTGGCATCAGTTTCTATGACACTGGATAAAATAGGTCTGTTTTCCTGAAAAGAAAGATGATATTAGTTCCAACAAAGGTGTAAAGGAGCTTTGTTATTTTACTGACATGAAGAGAGACAATTAAATGCCATAATCTTAGGAACAACCAAATGGAACTTTATGAGTGAGATAATAAATTTCTACCTTAGAAAGAATATACATCTGAATCACAGCCAGAATACTTAATGGGGGGGGGGGGGGGGCGTGGTGGTTTGTTTGTTGTTGTTGTTGTTTTTAAGCTCTTTATCCGAGTTTCTCTGCATTTCCACCACTATTTCTGCCAACAGCAGTGCAGGCATACACAGCCCTCATCACAATGTCTTTCCCACCTGCTGCCTATACCTATTCCTGAGACCCTTCTGCTTTTTGTGACCCAACAGTTACACAAAACACCAAATCAATTCAGTTGGAAGAGAACCAAGCAGAAAAAAAAGCAAGTTTTTTAAGCACGATTCCATTCCCCGAGCTGGTTTACCACTCAGTCCTGCAGTTCTGAGAGTGGCATGGACCAAAGAACAAGCGATGGGAGCAAAGACACAGCCACGCAGGAGGAGTTTGCTAGCCTGCATCCTCAGACCCAGTATAGGTACAGCGGCAGGAGGGAGACTGGGTACTGGTGTGGCTTGTGACACAGGTGACATACTAAGTGACCCTGATAATTGCAAAAAGAGATGTACTGAGATCAGACTGTCATTAGCTATTAATTTTACTGTTATTGATGTGTTATGACTCTAGTGATTAGTAAAAGTCATGAATCATCCGCAAACAAAAGGCAGGCAAATTCTTCACACACAGCATATGACATACATTAACAGTTCTGCAATGTCAGGTCACATTATCAAAAGAAAATAGTTTGCCTTATATTACTTCCACAGATTTTAATAACTCCTAAATTATTTTAGTGTTTCAGGCATTCTTACCACATTAGCCTTAAATTTTCTAAATGCACAAAACCGTATGCAATACATTTTCTTTTTACTGTGTTTATATTTCTGTGCATAGATGTGCACATCACTTACTGCCTTTTAGTCTTGTTTACGGCAGTTTTTTACCATTAGCAATCCATTTCAAATTGCCCTCTAAGAGGAGGGCTACAGAGAATCAGAACTTTTGTTTCACTTCCCCAGTACTCAGGGCTGCTCAGTGTTGTTTCAGAAAGAGTATTTCCAAGAAGAAGTTTCCTTCGGATTTCATAAAACATTCTCATTGCTCAGGAACATAATCTGGGACCTACAGCTTCTGCCTTCTTTATTATTTTTGGTCTGTGCCTTTTCATTCTATGTTCTTATATTTAGATTGTGAACTATAATGGAGTTGTAAGCTTCTTTAAAAATAGAAATCCTTGATAAATAAATACTTAACAACTGTAATCTCTGCCATATGACCACATTCTTAAAGCTCAATTCAACACAGCATCCATTTTTAAAAGATAGTACATCTGGACCTTGGGAAAAAAATAGCAGTTATTTCCAGTCATCTGATCTCATAGCAAATCCATAGCCTGTAAGACACCGAGAAGGGCACTGTTTAGGGAGAGAGACAGAACTCCAGAAGTGACATTTTGTTGGTCTTCTGTCCCAGCGCCAGCCTAGGCCAGGCTGGCTGGGACCGTAAAAACTGCAGACGCTGCTAGATGGACGGTAGCACCGCCATGGAGCAGCCCTTCTGTTTCGGTTAGGATGGAGTAACGCTCGCTGCAGAATTAAAAGCGGTCTGTAGTCTTGATGAGAAATTCAGCTAACATTTTCAAAGATGCCCAGAACTCGCATTGATCTCCTACAGAGCCTTCGATAACTCCGCTAATTGGGACTACAAGGAAGCGTCGAGTCGTTCTTCACGTCAGCAGAGTTCCAAGAGCTTTGTTTCAAATCCAGAGGGCTCTGGAGGCTCCTGGTCTGACATCCTCCATGAAAACAGTTTCAGGAACTAAAGCATGTAAAAAGTCAAGGGAAAAAAAGTAAGACAATCACACTGACCTAGGAACAAAAAGATATTCTGAAATTTCCTTTCAAATAGAAATAAGAAGTCAACACTTTCTGCAAAAACACAAATTCTGCAATTTTTATTTTGGGAGCTCTGAAGCAACTGACAGAGAATATTTTGCCAGTGTCAGATGTTTAGTTTTGACTTATGGTTTCCCTCTTAATATTCTAGTTTCAACCACAAATAGAATATTTTTATAGCTTTCTCTTGCAAACATAAATGAAACTGATATCTTCCTACAAAAAGTTACATTTTATCAAATCCATGTTTTGACAGAAAATTGCTCTAGCAGAAAGCTCTTTACCAGATCTTCTAGGAAAGTGAAAAATTACTAACATCTGTTTGACTCTGAAACACTGAAGCTCTCACAGTCTCAGATTTCTCATATTATCGAAAAACACTTTAAAGGAAAATGTTAAAGAAAGAAGGCCTCTATAAACATTTTGTTGGTCAATTCATTGAATAAAGTCCTTTCAACAGAACTTCAGATTTAAAAAAAAAAAAAAATCATACATTTGAATAGAACTATAAAAAACACATTTCCTTTACTTCATCATTTATTGTAAGATTTATTCTAAATAAAGATAGCTTTTCTCTTACGCTTTGTACTGACCTGGAGTTCTTGTGGCAACCTGGAGTTCTCCTTAGGTCTCCTTACTTAGTTTTTCTTAGCAAAACTTACACACAAGCACACGCTACTATGCCTTGATTTGCTAATACTGCGAAGAAATATTTATTACAAAACCACTACATTAGAATTAAAACCAAAATAGTTCATTTATTCTACTATTAAAAGGCTTTCCAAAAGTTTAAATTCACATAACTCAAACTTAAAACCAAGTTTGGCTTGCTGTTGAAGGCCAGTTCTCTAAACAATATGCTCCATATCAGTATTTTGCACTAAGGGATGATGCTTACAACACTAGAAAATGAAATGTAATAGCTCCTGATTTTGATTAAATTTTAAGGAGAAGCTACTATGAGGATTTGATAACAGAAAAAGCTTTTTCTTATTGTACCACTAATGTAAGGCAAAATTTAAAAAAACATAGCAATCAAATCATAATAAACATAAATAATGCATAAATGATCCTTACTGCATGAGAGCTAGGAAATCCATTACTTCTTCTTCCTCACACTTTAAAAGCAAAGGTTAAAAGCACATATGTAGGTTTGTAAGCACAGCAGTTCACAAGATTAATTGTTTGAGTGGAAAAACATAAGCATTGCATCAAAGCCCATCTAGTCCAGAATCCTAGAAACAAGCCCTCGAGGTAAGGGAGGGGAAGAGGAGAACTACGTGGAGATTGCACTCATAAGAAGTACAACCAAACACACAGCATCGTGACAGAATGGAGACCAGGAAAGGTTGTATTTGGGAGGGGGAAGCTGGAAGAAGGTGACAAGGATCCACCGCAGCACCTCCTGTGAGTCCTGCAGGACGTTCCCCCTGCAGTCCTCCCTACTCAGTGAAGTACTAAAAAAAAATGGTGCTAATGACCATGCATTTTATGCAGCATCCCTACACTGGTATTAGCAGCACAATTAAAGTATCACAGCTATTTTAATTATCACAGCTGAGCTGGATTTCCTCTACCTAACCACAAATGTTTGTGGTGCCTGACTGGGGCCTCCTCCTTGCTGTATAAACAAGGAGGAGAAGGGAGGGCTGGTGGGGATGCTGTGAAAGTAAAGGGGAGAAAGACGAGGAAAAAATTATGCAGGCAATCCAAGGATTTTTACATTTTCATGGTTCTTCAGATGCTCGCTAATTGTTATTCCTACAGAAAATTCCTCTCCCAGCCCACGTGTGCGTGGGCGCGTTGACAGTATTTTGAGTGTGTGTATTTATTGTCTTGCTGCTGGACTATGGAAGATGAACAGCTCTGTTTACAAGGGCTGTCGGACACCCTGACCAGCCCAAGAGCTGCGTAGTCTTTTCAGGAGATGCTTACAGTCATGAGCTGTCTCCCAGTGAGCAAACCAACCCATGTCCCACCCTGCCTCCCAAGGGACGCAGGGGCTCCCCCACGAGAAGCCCTGTCCCGCTGGGCAGCGGCCGGGGCCGGGGCAGAGCCGCGCCGCTCAGCGGCCCGGGTGGTGCTGGGTGCCTACGAGGCTGGCCCAGTTGTGCTCACCGCTTCCTCCCTCGGCATGTGGTTAGCTGATGAAGAGGGTGCGGTTGGGCTCGGAGCTACCAGCTGACATTTCATTACTGCTTGCTCTTGGGTCATGCTTGTCAGCTTTTCCTTTGAGTCACAAGAGCTAGAAGCACACGCACACGCTTTTATAATGGAAGCCCTCCCTTCTGATGTGCTCCCGTTAGCCCCAAATGCAGGGTGCTAGATCCAAGTATACAAAGCGCATGTGTCTTCTGCTAGCCCAGAGAAGCAGCTTGATGTCCTGCTTGGACACTGATATCCAGCCTGTGTTAGTAAGCCCTTAGCACATGTACTGTGCTTCACTGCATACCGAACCGGTGGAAGCAGCCCTGAAAAGCAGCATCAGTGTGTCTGTACAGCAACATCGTTTTGGTTTGACCCAATTCAACTGCCGTGGCCCCATCCTACTCCCAGCTCCAGCTCTTCCAGGGTACAAGAACCAGCACTGGTCTGAAGACTCCACATTTCAATCACTTCCCCTGGGGAAAGTTAAGGTTTCAACTACATGACTAAGTTTCATAATCCTGAGAGAGGAGAATGTTTATTTTAAAGCAGATAGGGTGACAAATTACAGGGCTAAGCTGCAAGGGAGACAGAAGTCCTGCTCTAACTGTACCGATCGCACTGCAATGGGAGCAGATCCCTGGAAGAACATGTGGAATTCCCATCAGCTCTGTTTTTTAAGAACAGGTTAGATATATTTCACCCTGCTTTAAGACAGATACAGAGAACTAAGTGATACCCCTTCATGATTATCTTCTGGTCTTCTGGACTTTTATCAGCCGAGCTTACTCTCTCCTCTCAAGGTAATGGGTTACAGAATGAATACTTTAAGACTTAAGTGAAACTCGGAGTGCTAAATTACAGTGTTGTTACATGCTTTTAGAATAAGTATGGGAACACTGTTAATGGGAACGTAAGTATTCTTAAATAGCAATACAAAAATGTAACCATGTAACAAAAAACTCACATATTTGAAGCAAAATTGAATGCAAACATGCAGTAGGTAACTATCTTTGTTACCTTTTCTGATAGATATCTTCCCAGTTCTTTAAATGTTACTGTGGGTTTTTTTACAGTTTATTTTCATTGTTAACTTTGATAATAAAACACCCTAAATTTCCTGAGGACAAAGACATGCTTTTTTCCCCTGTTTCTATACTACCTTGAGGGTGCCCAAATGAGATGATAACTTATAAAAACAAGTGCATTCTTTGCACCCCTCTTATTGCCCCATTTATTTTAATAGAATTTTATGGGGCTTTTCTCATATTTTTTCTGAGATGATTTTGCTTACACAGAACAGACAGACAGATGTCTGGTCTTGCTCTGTCAAGAGCATCAGCTGCTTTGTTTTGATTAAATATTTTGTTTTCCTGCCAGCAGAGAGCCTTTCCACTTGGTCAAGGACAAAATTCCAGCCAACGTTTTTTTAAGAATGTGAACAATGAAAAAAATCTTGCCAATAAGACTTGCTTTCCTTTTAGTGTGGGAGGTCACAAATTTGGTCTAATCATTTGGCCATTTTCCCTAGAATTTATAATGTTGATTGCAGGGACTTGCTTCAGTCTCAAAGACTGGACTGAGGAGGAGACGCAGACTCTTAAGTTAATCACACCATTAGCGCTCTGCTTTCTTGCTGTCTACTTCCCCAAAGCTTGACATTTTAAAGAAGAAAAACTTATTATTCATAGGGCTATTATCTAGACAAAAGAGAACATTCAAATTATGGACTTATTATTTGATATAGCTGCACCCTGTTGATTTTTAGAAAGTCACATTTCAGCTCAGCAGCTTTCTTGCTTCACTTGGCTCAGCTTGTGCTCTATTTTGTCTGATGACATCTTACATATTATCATTCTGTCATGAAGAACACAGGCGTAGCACTGGCTGAAATTAAAAATGGACAACACACACTAGATACGTATCACATATTCGATCAAAACTGTTGGGACTTCCAAGGTGGGAAAAGGTGTCTGATATTTTTTTTCTAAGCCACAACTTCATCATCTTGCCTGAGAAACTCAGATCAGCTATTTAACAATAGCTAAACATGTTTTCAACATGTTTCTCAAATTCTTTGGTAGATGTGTATGTTGCGGCCTTGCAGCCCTTGTGCATGTAAAACTGCGAGTGGCTGACTTGTCTCTTGCCTTTTCTAGGGATTTGTTCTCTGTTTGAGAGATTAAAATTATACCTAGTAATAATATAGGGTTGTGGATTTACTCACCACTCAGTAACCATCGCTCATAACTCAGGCAGCTATGAACCTTAAAACGGACCGGACGCCCAGCAGCTCAGGTGCTGACGGGTGCGGAGAGATTTGTTCTTGGTAAAAATTAAGTACAAGGATTTGAGTTTTCCTTTGGGGAAATTACTTCTAAAGAGGATTGGGGTGGGGTGGTGGTGGGAGTATAACAGAAAGGATGTGATGGCTTTGAGCAAGGGGTGTCATACACATGAAATTAAATATAGTTGGGGAAAAAAAGCAGTTGACAAACTGAGTACTGCACATGCATGTCTGCCCATATAGATCTATATTTATGGCTACCTTCAGAGCATATAGACACCACTGCCATGGACCACAGTCCCGTGTGACCTGACTGGTGAGTGTGTTTTAATAGTCACCGTGTTTTTCAAAGCATTATAGAAACGAAAAGCTCTCTATAAATGCTGAGCATTGAGAGAACTATCTTGTTTCGACAGAGACAAAGTCTATTAGAGCAAAGCTTTTTTCCTGCCTTGGCACAGGCGGTCTCATCGCCAGTATCCCCAGCAGGATTCTCCACTGTCACGATGACATCTGCTGGCGGGGACAGGGCTGAACACAGATTTCTCTGTCCAAGCATTAATGCTTCTAACATCAGCAGGGTCAGTCCAAATTCACACACGGAAAACTACTACGGTATTGAAATGTGTGGAAAGCAACATGACAATTGTTAGTGTTCCAGATATTTTAAATTGCAACTCCCTCAAGAGACACATGATAAAAAAGGATTAGAGGAAATGATTCAAACCTCATCTGTGTAAATAAAAGTGGCCCAGCCAGATAATTTTAAATTATTGCACGAAAAGGAAATAAACTTGTTAAATATCTCTCTTGAAAGATACAAATAAGCATTAACTTTAGAAGAATATGTATTATTGTAGCACTCCAAAGATAGGCAAATCTGAAACATAGGTTTCTGGGGGAAAATAATGGAAGATTGGCAAGGAGGATTGTAAATGCGCTCAAGTGACTTGCAGCTGGGGTGTCGAAAAACACATATATCATACCAATGGTTGTTTGGCCTTGTGTGTTGGACAAGTAGAACATCAGTGTTTAGATAACATAGGCCTGTGACAGACTTAGAGGCACCCTATTGAACATGCTTGAGATTCCTGCCTTGCCATGGGAAAGATCAAAGCACAGTGGTAAACTACGCCTGTGTGAATCCTTGATAAACAGGTGAAAACAGCCGGTTCGTTGATCCTCTAGCATGGACCGAGCTCCACGGTGCCTGCGTTCCCGCTTGTGTGCCTCTGCCTGGCTGCTGCTTCAGGGATCCCCCGGTTGGCGGGGTAACGAAAGTAAATTTAGTCTTTGCATTTCGTCTGTGGTTTTGTGGTTGTTCCTGTGTCCTGCCTGTGCCGGCTCACACAGTTTGTTAAAACAAACAAGATATTAGAAATCAGTAATGCAAAACAGAATAAATTAAAAAGAAAATCTGTGCAATGCTTTACGTGTGAGGTTTTTAATTTTCTCCACAATAAAAATACCATATGTTTGCATGAAAAAATAGTGTATATTCTTGCTACATTTTCACTTCATATTTGCAAATGCAAATAGATCTTCACAATAACTGAAAAGAACTGAGAATGAATATGTTTTCTGAAGCATCACATCTAACTTTTTTTGTTAGAAATGAGTTTCTGCAATTTGTTCAAATGAAACTGGAGTCACCAACCATTCGAGATGCTTTCTCAAAATAAAATTTTGCAGGGAAGTACACTCGTGTTCCTTTAAGCCCATTCATCACTGTTAGACTATGGCTGCACCTTGGCAGCCTCCTCCCAGCCTGAGGAAGTCCATTGCCTGCATGAGGGATGGCATGTGCCAAGTCTATCATCTATTGTCCTCTTGTTCACTCTATTCTGTTTCTTTTCAATGGAGAGGAGCGGAGAATAACGATGTGGGGCAAATGCTGTGTGCTAGCAGGTGATATCTGCAGGCTCAGTCTGTGTCTGGGATGGAGAGGGTGCATGTGGATTCTGGCTGTTGCTTCTGAGTAAGTTTATACAATAATTTCCCAGGAAAGAAGTGCACACACCAGGCCAGATTTTGCCACGAAACCAAATCAAACAAAACCAGTCCTGGTCAAATAAACTTGCAGCCTAACACTGCACAAACCCAGACTCACCAGAAAAAAACTAACAAAAAAAGGCTTTAATATAACAAAAGAAGGCTGTTTGCCTCCCGGAGTCCCCCTTTCCTTCTCGTGCAGGAAGAGAAACAATAACAGGTGCCTGCAGATGAGCAGGTGGTCTGAAATTAATGAATTCTTCAGAAAAATCACAATATACAAAGACAGGAAATTTTTCCACATGAAGGAAATTCACTGGAATAATGGAGAGGGGTGAGGATAGAAGAATAACATGAAGGAATCGTTGCAGCTGGCATCAACGGTGAGAGAAATGTGGTGGAAAGCAAGAGGAGAGGAAATGAGATGAGTGTGGGTATCACAGGGGGCTTTGACAGCAAGGCCCTGGATCTTGAACTTGGCAACAGGCAAAGACACAGTGAAGGATTCAAAATGCAAAAATAGCTCTTACTACTGACAGCAACAGGAGATAATGCAGGACAAACTGGAAAGAAGCAACGTCTGTGGCTGGGAGGCCAACAAGGAAAAGCACCCTGTATGACACGTGCTAAGCAGTTGCTCAGTCTACGAACGCGTAGGAGGCCTGATGTGCCCTTTGTCAAACTTCCTGAGCACGCTTGTCCTGGATTTCAAGCTGTCTAGAAATCAGAAGAGCATTGGCAAAGTAATTTGGCAGCAGAGGACTGCTGCTAAAAGTAGCCATCTACTGCCCAAGGTATTAGGGCTGGCAGACTAGAAACGTGCTGTCAATGCTTGGCAGCTTAGAAATGTGCTGAAAGGTACTAGTCACACGGCTGAAAGAAAACCACCACACCCCCAGTAAATAACATACCTCTAATAAAAAGAAAAAAAAACCAAAAAAGATGCTTCAAAGGATTTTGCAAAAGGTTTCTTCAAACAACTCAATTTAGCCAACAATTAAGTTAAATCACACTTAGGAAACACCAGTGCCTTTTCTTTGAAGGACATCCTCCACATAGCTGGAGTAGTAGTAGTACATGCAACTATTTAACACCCCCACACATAAAATACTACCCTTGGGAGGATTACATGTATCAAAAAGGAGGAGACAGAAAAAAGTGAAGTCACAGACATGGCATAGGAAGAAGACATGAAGGGAAGAACATGCTCCGTTTTTTTTTAAAGGGGGAAAGCTGCTTATTAGCATTGCTATACTTGAAAAATACCTCTGACCTCAGCCTGAGCAGGTTTCTTCCCACATTCCAAGCCTCTAGCTATCATCTTTTGTGTGCGTGCGATGAAATATCATGATGCTTCTGCTTTCTGCTGGGGTCCTGTCTGCACTTTCCAGACAATTAATTATGACTCCCCTAGTCCTTCATACATAACAGTACTTCTGTTTTCTTTACTATCAATGACAGAGGTAATGAATGGCCAGCTTAAATCCTATTATCTGTTACTTGCAGATGAAAGATAAAGATATCTCTAAAACTGTGGAACTGTCCACACGTACAACTGTTAGGCTTGCCATCCTCCTGGTCTAGGAAGGCTGGATGTATTTAAATTCTCTCTGCAATCTCTCTCCTTCTGTCCCTGTCAGTTTGTGTCTACAGGGAGCTTCTGAAAGGTGATCTTCCCCTCCTGTGTCTTCTCGAAGGATTTGTAAGTGTTTTGACTCCTTTTGATCTTCAAGGTCTCAGACTGAAGTTTGTTTCTCCTTGGAGACTGCATGTAATGTCCCTGAATCCTGCTAGTTTCACTCATTATCTTTTCAATGTAGGCTTGTCTGTTCTTGTGTGGGAACAATTACATGTTCTTTGTTTGCTCTTCCCACAGCCTCAGGCTAGCAAGATGGAGATGGGACACTCAGAATTCATCCTGTACATAAAGTGTTTTCCCTCGGTGATTCAGACATGTATCGTTCATCAAATTGTGGCATCTCAGTCACAGGAATTTTATTACATCTCCTTATTTTTGTCAGTTACCCATTGTAAGCATCCCAAACCACTGTCATTCATACTGCTTGGATCAAAGATCAGCCTAAACGTGACTCTGCACAAACAACATCATCCATAGACCCTGATTGCTGATGTTGTATTATGCTCATGTTGGCCTTAGAAAGTCCGCCTTAGTAATCTGTAAATACTTCATTGTATAACTTGAATGAAGATTAGAACCGTGAACGTTCTTACGCTATCAGAATTTCTTATACAAATGTCCGTACAGAAACTCATTTTAAATTAAAAGAAGCAATACTTTTCTTTTCCCCTGAAAGATCCTGTTTACTTATCTACCATTTCAACACAGAGAATGCAAACTCCTGAGACAGATACAACTTCAATGGGAAGAACTGGAGTGCAACTCCCAGGCAGCTGCCTTGATTAGGGAGCAGGATCAGCACAATCTAATCTAATGTAGACATGTCTATCGGAAGTAATTTCTTGTGCCAAAGGTCAAACAACTTGCTCCGCCATACTTCAGGCACAGCAGCGTTGGTCTGGAAGCTGATGCTGAAGCCACTGGAGACCATTATGCCCTCCCAGCACTCTCTCCATTCCCATTTAGAGTTTCCCTTCTTCTCAGGAGAACAGAAAAAATAAGTCCTTGCAATCAGCAGTGACTGCTCTTAAGCTTGAACTTCCGCAGTGCTGGTTCTCTGCTTCACTTAGACTTGTGTAACTCAAGGTCTATGCAATGGGACTAATGTTTTTAGACACTTCGCAAGATCAAGCCAGAATGGACTCACCTTGTAAGATTAAGACTATTTTGAGCAGCCCTTTGAACATTATAGTTAGGCTTCCTGCTGGCCATGTAGGGCCTGCACCTCTCTAGTACGCTTCAGAGTTCCTGCATTGTGGGATATCGGGTTTCTTGGGCCCTTGAGATACAAAGCTTTATTTCTCCTTTTACAATCTCATACATTTCCATGATGTAGCTAGTTCATCCAGCCAGACTCTCATCTGCTTCGTAAGGTAGAGGGCTGCAAGAATCACTTACATGGCACGAGCAGCTGCTTGACAGCACACTTCAGCGCTACACAGGACAGGAAAAAAAACGTATCCATCTAAAGAAAAACTCAGGAGAATTTTAGACAGATAGAATGCAATTGTTCCACTGAAATTCATCCAAAAAGACACAAGCTGGATTCGCTGTTTTACTAAGTGGTTACAGCTCTGCTGACGTCAGTGCATTTGCAGCTGTTCACAACAACATGAATTTGGCATTGGATCTAACAATCTTATTGTTTGCAGGGGGGGAGAGAGAAGGGTTGTTTGTTTCAGATAAAAGTGGGTCGGTGATTGTGTCGTAGCCCTGCTCACTGTCCAGTGGAAACCAGTAAAGCCCCTATTATATCCCAGTTGCACATGTATTATTGGGGAAATATCGACACATTGCTATGACTGAAGAAGTGAGATATCGTAGGTCGGTGTGTAACAGGCAGTGTCTGACCTTCATCTACTGATAAAGACTTTTATTAATTTGTTTGAATTTCAGATTATTTTCTAAAGGGATAATACAATATGCTATTGAAAGCAGCCATACTATTCCCAGCATCCCTGCAACACGTGCTCACTAACCACTGTCTGGGCTTGGATCCAGATAGATCCACTGCATCCCGTTAACCTCCTATCTAGTGCATCTTTCAACCCTCTCTTGGTCACCTCCTCTGTCACCCCCCAGGGGTTCAGCTGTCTGTGCCAAGGATCCAACCCGATACAGCCTAGCTGCATAACCTTGGCTCATGCTTCTGAGAGAATTGCTAGGTTGTGACCAAAAGCTGTGAGAAAGTCCAGGCAAAATAAAGGAAGGGAAAATTACAGAGGTACGATTGTTGAATTGGGGTAGTTAAGACCTCCAAGGGGATCCAAGAGGAAGAACACTAAAAAGGAAAGGCATAAAATATTACAGGTAGGGAAACAGGGAGATATCACTGTCACTGGAGGACTCAGTGAAGACGGCAATCCAGCAACCTCCATGATCTGCTCCAAAAAGCCGTTACAATCGACTGCAGAACAGCTTCCTTCAATCATCGTTTCTTTCAAAACCAGCTTCTTCCTACCCACAAAACCAACAGCAGTCAAATGAACATGACAAATACACCAGTGTCATTCCAAGATGATTCCTCAAAGCTAGTTCCTCCCAATAGCACACACGTTACTAATACCAAGGATCACTCCTCCTTCAGCAGTCATTCAGAGTCCAGGCTGCTCGCAGGCTCTCAAGGTCTCCCACCTCTGTGCTATAAAAAACCTCCAAAAAACTCAGCCTGGTGGGTGATGGGGGAGAGAAGAGTTAGAGGGGCTAGGTATTTTATTTTCTTCAAGTAAATGCCAAAATGACGGAGCTTGTCTGTGTAGTCCCTTTACTTTGCTAACTAACCAGTGTTTTCTGGGGTCCCTTCTACAGCCCTTATTATTCACCCTAGGTCCTGTCAATTCTCTGGAGAGCGGGTGAAGTTCTGCTTATCATTTACTCTTGTGCTAGCTCGATATGGCACACGCATGCTATGCTGGGAATGAAGAGCGCAACAGGACCTATTCTAGTAGTAGGATGGAACAGCAGCAATAACAGGCAAGTATTGCAGCCAAGCAGGGGGCCCGCTGGCTGGACATACGGATTCCATATTCCCTGAATTTCATGCATCGGGTCAAGCAAAATGATTTTGCTCCTCCTAAAGAAGCCATACCATTTGTTTATAATTTGTGAGACTCCCTATCCCGGCACCTGCAACGAGCAGGCTCTAACATATACTTACCTCTTCTCAAACCTTTCTCTCCTTGCATTAGTTCTTCCACACCTCTCAGAGTGGGAGAACTAAAAACTAGAGCCAAGGGGTTGAGAAACACAGCCAGCATTAAGCCCATGTATGACTGGAAATTTGTGAAAATCTATTCTATAATAGTATTTTCATAATACAGAAAGGCACACAGAAAAAAACAATCCACACAAGTTTGCGAGTGCTGCTCACCCACCAAAATCCCTAGTGAGTTCTCCATCCACCCTGAGGTTCCCATGAGAATTAACCTTCAGAAAGTATCTTTTACATTCAGACATTCAAACAAGTGTTTAACGAGGAGTAAAAGTTTTACAAGTCTTAAATGATCACAGGCTCATACTTCTTTTCTTAACATAACCCAGAAAAAACTATCACTGAAATGGCATTTTAACCTTCCTGTGATGTTATTCTAACTTTAAACATCAACAACTCAATATTAATTCTTACTGTCATAAAAAAAACAGATTGCTTCTAAGGCCATTGGGCAATTATGCAAGTAACATAATACTGTTTTAATTGGATATTTTAGCTGGATATACATGACTTTGTTCCAAAGGAGATGCCTCAATTGCATGTCTCTTGAGGATGACTCACACATTGTTTCCTTGAAGGCATCCCATTCCAGGCAGCATTTGGAATGGAAAAATATGATTTGTTTAAAAATGTATATATAGAACTATCATCACGTGTATTGGCAGGGCATAGAGGCTGCGAGTTCCTTTAAATAGTGACAGAATCCAACATCACTATGAAGACAGTTCAGCTATTTCCTAGTGTGCTGCTACAAAAAATTTAAAATTGTGCCCCCCTAAGGGTATTCCCTACATGAGGGCAATCCTTTCTTCTCCTTTTTTTGGCCTTTGAACAAGAAGCAATTCATTGGCTTATTCAAGTAGAAGGGTCTCAGGAATATCCCTTGTTCACCCTGGGAAATTGGTAAAAAGCTGTGAATCAGAACTGCTGATACCAACTTTTTCTGTTGATGAAATCCAACATTTGTGAGCCTTCATTGGTAGGTGAGATGGCATAAACTTCGCTCAGCTGTTATTGTGATGCTCTGTTCTGTACCTCAGTTTAGCTGTGGGTAAAGCTCACAGAGACAAAGGTAATTCAGATAAACGTGGTCCCTGGCTTCACTATTCCTATGTTGTCCTATATGTTCCTACTTTAAAAAAAAAAAAAAAAAAAAGACATTTAAAGCTACTAAGTTACAAATTCATGTTGAAAATAGTCACATTCAAAGAGTTCAAATACAGATTTTTACTGGAAGGTCAGACAATGTTTATTATTTGACTGAAAATAAATCTCTGAACTGCTGAAACCTTAGTTGTGGAGAGACTGACACTCTCTGTAACACAAGGCAGCAGTTTTACCCATTGATCTGGACTTTTACACAAACAGCTCTGCTATTCCCTGATCCTGTTTCCAGTTCAGAAGCTAACCTACTGTGAGCTTAAACAAGTTCAGACACTTAAACGCATACTGCCTGAACTCCCCTACTTAGCAAGTGGATTTATTAACACTGAGAGTCATCCCCAATGGGAGCTATTTATTTACATAACCCTTTTTCTGCTAGGTTTTTCCCAAGAAAAGACTAGTTCTCAAGAGGAGACGATGGCCCTTGGGGCCTCTGATTGCTAGAACGTGCAGAAGGGCAGAAAGTGCTGGAAGAAGACAGGCAATATCCTATTGCATGTGGTCACTTTAAGGTCATAGTATTTCAAACTCACTAAAAAGAACGCATGTTTAAGTCTTCACCAAGTTGATGCCCAGTAACTTTAAGCAATAAAATCAAGAAGGGTACTTTTTTTTTGCAATTCATTCCCCTTTGGACTTAATTTTTTTTTAATCCTATGTTATTATGACCTTGCTACAAAATCTCCCTTGCCAGGGCTGCTTGGTTTTCCCTCTCATGGGCAAGGAAGCCTAGGGCTTCTGCAGTATCCAGAAACTCGGCAGTAGGTTCAGGCTCTGTTGGCCCAGGTCCTGGCAAGCTCCCACAGGTCAGCTCCAGAGGGCAGCAACCTGTGCTACCGGCAGATGACGAAGCCAACCCCAAATCCTTACTTCACAGACAGGCTTGCTATGTTCAGCTGCTCTACTGCTATGTTGTTACAACCTGTGCTTTAGCAGCTACTGAACTGGCTTGAAGATGTATCAAATATTATTTTTTCCTTGAGGAAGAGGCAGAGAGGTGGGTTGGATTAGAAGTATTGTAGGCAGCCTAAATATTTATCCTTCTTCAAAGCGGAAAAGCTAAATGAAGGAAAAGGTCTGGAATTAGTTCCAAACATTACCAAAACCCAGGAGATGCATTCAGCCTCCGGCAGATGTTAATGACTTTGTGCAACGCCTCCTGCCGGGAGAATTAACTTCATCCCACCCACTGGCTGGGGTCAGCCAAACAGGCAGCCAGGGAGTCCTCTGCTTTCCTTGTCTTGTTTGCTTTATCTGTTCCCGAAAGGAGATTGTTTTCAGAGTATTTACATGTGTTTGTCACAGTTGCCTCCTTTGGCTGGCTCTGGCGATAAATCATTCCATAATAAGCTAAAACGGAAGTGCCAATGTGAAAAAGGACCACTGCCTGACAAAAGGCACGTACCAACCTGGGCTGCCAGGACAAAGCTGCACTCGCTCCTCAACCCATCACGTCCCAAGCCTCACCACTGAAATACAGATGAGTCATATTACAACAACAGTGCAATTAAATAGCATGAAATTCAGCTTGGGAGAATGCAGGAGGTACACTTTCAAAACCAAATACATTAGGTGTCTCGCTGGAAGAACCTCCCTCATCCAAACCGTCGGGGCCCTGCGCGCACAGGCAGGCTGTGGTGCCCTGACCACCCTCAGCCAGGACCCCCGCCGGCTGCCCAGGGGCCGGAGCTCCTTGTCACCTCGCCTCCTCTTATGACCGCTGGACCATCGGCCTGTCCTGTCACCACCCCGGCCCTGTTTGGATGTGGGGGATGGCACCCTGCCCCTGAGGGCACTGCCAGGCTGGGCTGGGGTCTCCTCGGCAGCTGGCTCCCTCCTGGGGAAGCCCTGCTCTTCCTCCTCCCCGGCACAAATGTGCTGCTTTCAGACAAGCATTACTGAACAAGCAGGAAAAATTAAAGTTACACACAGCAGTTACACGGTGTGAAAAAGAATCACTTTGCCAGTTAGGGCTTCACTTATAAATTATTTCATGGTCCGGGTTTTCAAAGGGGACCTTAACCTTTAATGCAAAAAGGAAGAAAAAAACCCCAACTTCCTTACATCACGAATAAGCAAATAAAATATAAATCTGTTTTAGTCTCTTTTCCCTCTGCCTTTAAAGCTTTAATGCAACTGACACATCTATCAGAACAGAAAATCTGGGATGCCAGGGGATGTTGTAAGCCACAGCTCACAGCATGGTAAGAAAACCAGTCTCCCCTCCATTAGCACTGAAGGCACAAGTCTAAAACATGAGAGGAAAAAAAAAAAGGGAACAATTCCATTAAGAAAAAAGAAATAAAGCCATGTGAAAATGGTACTTGGACTCCAGAAACAAGCAGCGAGAAAGCTTTAATTCAAGACACTAAAACAACTCTCCAAGCCAAGAAATCAGGACCTCTAGCTAACCGCACAGAAGGGAGTATCCTGGAAATACTTCAAACACAAGGAAACCGTTCAGACCAAATTCCCCTCATGCTCTGGCACAGCTTGGAGGGACTGACAAAAGGTGGGACAAGGCATCCTTGCTCAGAAGAGGCTGCCAGCACCCAGTAAGAGCATGCTTCTAAGAATACCAGCAACAGTTAAAAATGTGCCAGTCAAAACCAGAATATTGATTTCAGGAAGTCTCAAGTTCTCCCCCTACTCTTGGGAGTACAAGGAAATAAACATTTGATCTCCTTAATGCATACAGTAAGGCACCCTGGCTAATGTGGTGATAAGCCCATTTTCTCCTTGAAGTTTATGCCTCCTGTGAGCATCAATGCTATGACTTCTCCTGGCGCTCCTTCTGGCATAACACAGTTAAAATTCCTATATGTAGCTGTATGGCAACAAAAGGACTGGTCTGGGACAAATGAAGAACAGCCTTGAGGTTGTTTTTAAAAAAAAATCTGGGATGGGTTAAGATGAAAAGAATCAGAAACATTACAATTTGGAATGTATTTTGCCACTTTGTTAGATAATATACCCAAGACCCATACGCAGTCCACTTCAAAAAGCCAAACCTGCTGGCAATCCCTGGTTTAATACTATCCCTAACTAAGCATCTATTTTCATCTTTGATGTCGTATTTCCACTAATCCAGTAGTGTCTGATCTGAGTGCTTCTCACTGACCTTTTTCCTCTCTGCTGTGACACGTGGGCTCGTATTTCTCTAATCCACTGAATATGAATTGATCACAAACTCAAGAGGAGAACTGGTTTTAAAAACAGTGTCTGTTAAAGATATAATTAGGACCTCATCTGGGCAATCCTTCTTTCATGCCGAATGTGCTAGCTCCTCTTCAGTCAATATACACCGAACAACTCCTGTTACCGATCTCAAGTCACAGGTTTCTGCTTGATTTCATTGCTTCACCTGGGTTGTCGGCTCTACTCGCGAGAGCAGCACCGCTTGCACCCGTCAGTCATCCACGCCAGCGTAAGCAGAGGGCACCCGACCTGCCATAAAAGCCGACCCAAGGCATTTGAGTCTTTCACTACAGTGCTGCCAGAAATAGGAATCTAACACCACTAAGTGTCACGATAGCGTTAAATCTTGCAGAAAGGATCACTGTGCTTTTGAAGGGAGGTGGCTTGGCGCGGGAAGGAGGGATTTCTCCTGATCTCTGTGGGAAGAGTGCAGGGCTCCCTTGGGAGCCTTCCTTTCACAGCAAAAGCTGCACTGCAAGTTAGCATGAGATGTTCTCCACGTCCAGCACAACCCTCCCCTTCTCTCTCACATTCCTACTAGGACCCACAACTCTCTTCAGCTTCCTCATCTTCCCAAATACGCACACATTGCCCACAAAAGGCAGAGGCACTGCTGCCCAGAGGATGGGAAAGGAAAGAAGGGAGAGGCCTTGCGAGCAGTGTTGCTTCACCTGAATGAAGAAGAGGCACAGGGAGATGGGCGAGTAGACCCAGGCTCAAGAGAACAAGACACAAAACTGGAATGACAGATGTATCCATATTGTGGCAGCAGTTTCCATACAGAGTCCATATCATTGCAACATAATGAGATATCACATACATTCAGATTCAGAACTTCTACATTTTTTCTCGCTTTGTGAGTCGGAAAAAAAAAGACACAGGTGAACTGTTACCATTTATAGACAGTATATAACAAATTATTAATGCCAACAGGAATTAATCTCATCCCAATACCAAAGTAACAGAAGAGCATTCCTCCTGCCCAAAGAAGCACATGCAGCCCTGAGAGAAAAGGATGCTGTAAATATTCTAATTTTCAGTTCCAGGCTAGCATAAAGAGCTGAACATGACCGGCACCCTGCGTCATTCTAAATCTGTACCGCAGAGCCAGGCCTTGCTAATCTTCTACATTTCAGCATGGTACATTTATTACTTCAGCTTCTTGATGGAAATATCTCTACCACACTATGGATTAGAGATTATTGGATTAAGCAAACAATGTTCACTGAAACATTTCAGGATATCCAGTTGTCCTGCACCAGCCTGTTTAGTAGCATTAGTTGATCGCTCAAAATGTAATTTGATACACTTTCAAAACCACAATGGATATGGTATTGTTTGTGCCAGGCCTATGGTTTCCCTGTCAAACTCAGAAATAAAATGAGCTTTAGAGAAGAGGATAATCCTTTTCTATTTTTAATTTTAACCTCAGTTTGTGAATTGAGGGATAAGATATCATTAAACTGTTAATGTTTGTAGAGTGCTTTGAGAATAACAATGTGTTTAGAAGAGACACAGCACATTATGATGCTTTGATTTGTATTACATCTGCTACAAACTGCCTATTCATTTAAATGATGTGAATTTAATTTCTCAAATTTCATAAGGAGCTGACTCGTGTTTCCAATCCTCATCTCAAAATTTTGAATAAGAGATTTTTGTCCCTGAGATTACAGTGTTTGCTGCCATCCTTCCAAGATTCTGACATCTTGGACCTGACATCTAAGACCTCTATATGTTTGGGGTTTTTTTCATCTTGACATGTTCCTCCAGTGTGGCTTTGTTTAATTACACATGGCAGTGCACATACACACACATATGTACACACACACATAAAGGATAGCTGGTTTTCATTGAAAAGGAATATAGAATCTTATCTCAGCTAAAATGAGGTTTAATCTTAAGAGTACTTAAATTTAAAGTAAATCTAGAACTTTCTTACATAGCATTCCAGCTCCTTGTTGGTGAGCCAACCGCTCCCACCTGCCTTGGTATCACGCTCTGCTCCTGGCTCACCATCCCTTTCAGAGCAGCCGGCCCTCGCTGCACCCTCACGAGCTGTTCATCTCGTACTGCGGCCTGAAGTAGAGAACACTTCATGAAAAAACCTGTCCTTGTGCTATGTTGCCCCTTATGGAGCAGAGAGTTCCCTGCGTCACAGGTTACCCTCAGTCTGAAATCTCACTGAAGCTGCTCGCAGGATTTGGGTATCGCTGACTCCTCATTTGAGCCTGATCTGGATACGGACACCACGTTAGCTGCCAGCCTGCGTTAAAGGCACCTCCCTGGACATCTCCTCTAATGCTATGACTAATGCTATAGGACTATGCTACTAATGCTACTATGCTGTATGACTACGCTGTATACTAATGCTAATCATTAGGTCGAGTAACCTTGCCCGCCCCAGGGACAGCGCCGTACAAAGGAAGGTAACACACAAGTGGTATCAGTGTACTGAAGTGCTCGTCTGGTGTCTGTCACTGTAACAGGAGCCAGCGGTAAATTCTCTGCTTAAAAGCAGCTCCCAAAGGGAAAGGAAGGGCAGGCCCTCGCTTTTAGCTTTCCTCACCACAGCTCTTATCAGCAAAGGAGCCGACCTTGGACTCAGCAAGCTGAACTCCTTAAGTCAGCCAACTAAGCTGCCTGAACAGAGGAATGCACTCAGGGGCCCAACACAGCCATTTTTGTGTATCCCACGCATAAAGCAGGCAGCTTATGATTGCTTTCAACCTGAAATTAAAACTCTACAAGTAAATTCTTTACACCGTGAAATCTGAAATTGGCCAGATGTACATTCCCAGTTTTCTCAGGCTATTACTGTTGCAAGAGTGGTGTAGATTTCTCATTTTCACTGTTATATAATAAAATCTGGAAAGCCAAGTGATAGCTGTGTCAGTCTGTTTATTTCAATGAAATAAAGGATAAATGTATTAAAATTCTTACGACTTCCATGTAGTAATAATTGCTAGATGTCAGAACCACATAACATCAAACAGAGTATAAAGTCCATCTTATTAAGGTTTACCATAAGGTACGTGGTATCAGGAACAAAACCGCTCACTCCTTTCATAGAATCATAGAATTGTTTAGGTTGGAAAAGACCTTTAAGATCATCAAGTCCAACCGTTAACCTAGCACTGCCAAGTTCACCACTAAACCATGTCCTCGAGCACCACATCTATCCGTCCTTTAAATACCTCCAGGGATGGAGACTCAACCACTTCCCTGGACAGCCTGGTCCAGTGCCTGACTACCCTTTCGGTGAATAAGTTTTTCCTGATATCCAACCTAAACTTCCCCTGGCACAGCTTGAGGCCGTTTCCTCTTGTCCTATCACTTGTTACTTGGGAGAAGTGACCAACCCCCACCTCGCTACAGCCTCCTTTCAGGTAGTTGTAGAGAGCGATAAGGTCTCCCCTCAGCCTCCTCTTCTCCAGGCTAAACAACCCCAGCTCCCTCAGCCGCTCCTCATAAAGACTTGTGCTCCAGACCCTTCACCAGCTTCATTTCATTAACAAAACAAAGCCTCACTTTATTCCATGTGCAAATCTCTCTCCCTTCAAGCCCTTAAGCTGTTCAACACCTTGTTATCGGTGGAATTAAAGCTGTAAACATCACACAAACACAGAGAGAGGAAATTTATGCTAAAACGCAGCTTTAGTTGTCACAACCCTATTCCAAAAACGGGGATCAAAACACCCAAGTATTTTGGCCAACATGTTATTTCTGGAAGAGGGGCAGATGTAGCCACCAAGAGAGGGAAGCGGCTGCCTTTGGTTCACGCTTGTTTCCCTTCTCAGCCCATGCGAGCCTGAGGCGCTCGGCCACTTCGTCAAGGCAGGCCGCGGTCCTTCAGTGGGAGCTGGCGGGGCCTCCTCTCGCCCCTCGCTCACCCACAGGGACGGCCAACGCCCCGCCGGCCCCTCGGCCAGGGCAGGGCAGGGCAGGCCAGGGCAGGGCAGGATCTCTAAGCACAGGCCCAGGGCCGGGCCCCGGGGCCGCACCCCCGCTGACCGGGCCCGGCGCTCCCCGACGGGACCCCCGCACCGCCCAGCCCCGCCGCGCACGCGCGCCCCTCCGCCCGGCACGTGACACGCCCCAGCCCCTCCGCTCTTTGTTTATCCCGCGTGGGGGCCGCGCGCCGGCCGATGGCGTCAGCGCGCCTCGCCCCGCCCCTCGCCCCAAGGGCCGCTTCCGCCGCGGCGAGGCGTCGCTCCGGTGTCGGCGGGGCGGGCGCTGCCTCCCCGCTGCCTCCCCGCTGCCCGGCGTCGGGAGCCGGTGGTCGCCGTCTGGCAGCTGGCGGGCGTCGCCCCGGCGGCGCGTGTGCCCCGGCGGGGGTGGCGGGCCGCCGGTGCCCGCGGCGGTGAGGGCGGGGGAGCATGGCCGCCCCCGGCTCGGAGAAGAGCAGCAAGAAGAAGACGGAGAAGAAGCTCGCCGCCCGCGAGGAGGCGAAGCTGCTGGCGAGCTTCATGGGGGTGATGAACACCATGCGCAAGCAGGTACGGCGGCGGCGGCGGCGGGGCCTGGGGCCGCCCGTCGGGGCCCGGGGCTTGCGGCGGCGACCCGCGGGGCGGCCGCTCCTCGCCCGGCTCCGCCGCCGTGTCGGGCTCCGGCGGAGCGGAGCAGAAGGGCGCTGGCCGGGGCTCCTTGGGTCTTTCCGTCTTCCGAGCTGGCCGGCAGCGAGCGCTGGGGAGGCCGGTGCCGCCGGGCCGGGCCGGGGCGCTGAGCGCCTGAGCCCCTCCGGCGGCCTTGGCGCTGCGAAGGGTCACTGCCGAAGCGCGGCCGTGTGCCGCCGACACGGCAAGCGTGGCGAGTTCGCATTCCACTTGCGACAGCTTCGTCTTGGTGCTGAAGGCGGAAGGTGCGGTGGATCTGCCTCGTTACCGAGCAGTGTCTTGCCTATGGTAGTTCTGTCCTGTAGTTAGGACAGAAGTTACACTGCAGCTGGTTGCTGAGTTTTTCCAGTTGGAGTATTCACACAGTCCTTTTCAAACAGAAACCTGAGGGGAGTAAAAAGATGTTGATGCTGAATTTTAACCAGGAGCTCTTCTTTGAACAAATGGACTGCGTATCCCCGTGAACAGTAACAGTATAGCGAAGCTGCAGCGGGAGGAGAGGGATGGCTGGAGCCATGGTTTGGTTTCACAGGTAGCATGCCGTCTTGTGCTTCACACCCAATGCGTCTGGCCATCTTGCGAAGAAGCCAGTGGCAGTACAGAGGGCTGGTGGCCTCATCTTTACCAATTCTGACCTTTTTGGCAGATCAGATTCCTCGATCAGTAGTCTAATGATTAAAGGTGACTCTTCTGTTTGCCAATAGAGCAAGGGTGGTAACCAGATTTATAGTTATACAAGTGGATTTCAGTTGAGCTGTCCAAGCTGAAAGAAATGCTGATTTTCTCCCCCCCCCTTAAAAAGCTCAGACTTCTGGTACAAGAGCAGAAGGATGATCTGTGTAACTCCTTGCATATGAAGAAACCTTTCTTCACAGAGTAGGAGCTGGCTTGATTGTGGCGCTATGGTTCATTTAAAAACAATGATGTGGAGCCAGAATTAAAGCTGACTCTGAAGCCAGCTGTTCAAGAACAGTTGGGGGCTTGGTACTTGGCACTGTCATGTATTGTATCTTCTAGGGTTTAGCTGCTTGCTTCCCAGTGTTAGTCTTGCCAAAGGCTCAGTCCGGCTTTTAGTGATGTGTTCATCAGCAGTCTGTGTCCTGGCCTAGCAAGTGATATCAGAGTGCTGATCCTGCTGTTCTCCAGCACTTCAGCCCTGTTCTTCTCTCACTAATACACAGCCAGTTGTGTTGTCTGCATAAGCCATTTCATGCAACTAAGCCTCTATGTATGAAAAACCAAACTGGTTTCAATGACTTCAGGTAGAGGAGTTGAGACTTAAAGCCTATGATCTGCTTTTTCGATGTAGGCTTTGTTTCTGTTCTAATTGGGTAAACATATTCCAGGATGTAGCTGAGTTCGTAACTCTGCTCATCACTGTTTAGCTCATACCTCTGTCATTGTTGACAAGAGGACGCCAGATGCTATTATGCTTTGTAAGTAGATAGAGGAAATATTGCCTCTCTTAGATGTATGTACAGCCCCTAGCACAGGGAAATCACAGTGCTTTACTGTGTCACTACTCCAGTGTGTGGCATTGCGTTGTTTTTCTATGTAAGTACCTCATCTTCCAGTATAGTAGAGTGCCAGCTCTCATCTGGTCACAAGTTACTCTAAACAGGGAGAGAGAGGATCAGGATTAAGTGCTGTGAAATCTGTGTACTTCCGATTCAAATTTTAAAATCTGTTATGCCCGGGGAGGTGCAACTCTGAATTTTGCCTGCTATCAGTGCTTCCTGGAAACTTCTAATCTGACCTCAGATGGTGGCTTTGCATATCCCACCCAGTGCTGATGGCTCCAGTTCATGACATTCATGCTTCTTTTAGGAGTTGTTTGTAAGAGGAGGTTAACTATTACTGGATGGGCAGGGGGAGGTGTGATTATGTAGGATAAAATTAGGAAATCAGCAGGAGCCAGAGGAAAATGTACTAGTTCAGCTGATTAGTTGTGCTAAAGTTTAAGAGGATTTATAGGCAGCTCACTCTTCTTGTATTTTGGTAAGTCAAGGGCTATGCTGTGGTTATAAAACCTAAATATGATATGAGTTAAAAATTTCCTGTGATGGAAATAGCAACATGCATGTGGAGCACTAGCTATTTAAATGCATTAGTTTAATGCTGTAGGAAAACGGGCCAATTGGAAAGTACAGCTAATTGTAAAGAGGCTGCTTCTTGTGTGAGCTGGGATCTAGAGGCAGCCTCCATGTGTATGGGAGTTTAGAATAAATGATGGACATACCTGCACTTAGTACTGGTAAGATGTTGGGGGCAAGTGTGTTTAGTGCATGGAGGACTTCATGCTCATCCCCAACATGAGACGGCCCATGTCTTTATGGGTTTTACACAGCTATTTGACAGCATGTGCATAAATCCTTTGTTGCAACTTTGCAGCTGAGTGGTGGTCAGCCAAGAGTGAAGTAATTGAGAATGAAGCTGGGACAGAGTTGCAAGGTGTTGCTGAACCTGTTATTTGGAAGATGAAGCGCCCTAATGCAAGCTCACGCTTGGGTGTGTCCTTCGGTTGATGTAACACCAGTCATCTATTGCCTCATTGAGGTGACTTGGTGACACCAATGGGTCCTTCTAAAAAGAGGTACAGAAATCCTCAGAAGAGCTTTAGTTGAAAGGGAACAGTCACACCCAGAAACATCCCAGGGAAAGAAATGAAAATGATAGTCTGTGTTGGCTGACAAATATTTCTTCCCACACCCAGAGAGGCCTTAGAATATCTGAGGTGCTTCAAATGCTGAGCTGAGGCACTAAATGTATCTTAGAAATGCAGTGTGGAGTTCAAGCAACAGTTGCAAGTCTTAGCAAAGCTTGGCCACAGGATTTTATGGTATCGCTAGTTTCTGACGCTTGTTTTGAATCGGATGCACTAGGAATTTCAGCTTTAAAGGATTTCCTCTGAAACTTTTCTCGAATGGTCTCTTTTTTTTCTTGTTGTTGTTTCAATCCTAAATGGTTTAAAGCTACAGATGTACAAAGGAAGCTGTATGTCACCCCTCATCTAACTTCTAATTAAAACTTTTTTTAGAATATATTATTTATATTTTGTCCAACGCGTGCTTCTGAGTGTCCTTTCCTTCAAGAAACTAAAAGATAGTTTATTTGAAGGGGCTGCATATATGGATTATCAGCCTTGTTAGGTGTGCCCTAGATAATATTGCCTGTATGTGGAAAACATTCTCACACTGTTCTAAGCAAGTATATACTTCCCACAGTAGAAATGCTCTTTTCTGGGGTTAGTATTGGGATGGGTGTAGGTAGGTGTTTCTGAAAGTAGTTCCATGAACTCAAGGTAGTAGTCGAAAATTAATTCCTGTTTTTAGGAAGCAATGCTGCTTAGATTTTTTTTCTTAATAAAGAGGAAATTATAATTAACTGTAGTATGGTGTACATTTATTTTAGTCCATCTGTTCTTAGAAAGGATACCATTTGAGAATCTATTCAAATTATGTCGTTTTATCCTAATCCCTTACTCTCCTCTCATGTCTCCTGACAACTTTTATAAGCAGTGTCACTTTCCTTTCTCCTTCTAGTGCATGACAGTTCACATGTAGGGGAGAAACTAACTGCTTACATACAAATAGCAAACCAATGAGAAATAAAAATATTTTTTTCTTGTCTGGAAGTTAGTTGTTCATCAGGTGTGACCAGTCAACCCGTTCCATAGAAGTGGTATTTCTGGGATACGTTTTCTTAAAAATGTTCCGTTGAATGCTTTGAACTTGTTCATCACTTTCACTCCAGTTGGGCAATATGATGGCCGTCTTCAGATATGAGGTTCCTATGATTTTTTTTTTTCTTTTAATCAACAGCTGAGTAGAGAAGAGAGACACTGATGGATGAAAAGGGTGTAATGTAAATGCCGCCCCTGCTAGATGCTGCAGAGCCTATGTTATTAGAGGCTGATATAAATGCCACAGGAAAAACTTTAATCAGAGTTTATATGTTATTTGTGACTATCCTTAAGGTACTAGTTCATGGGGAAACTGAACTTTGCTAGTTTTCCAGGCTACTGAACTTAACTTTGACTTTCAGAAAATCTTTTTATTACATAATACTCTTGATTTGTGTGGATTAAGAAAAGCAGTGAATTTCCATAAGCTGTTTTTAAAGAAATATTGTTGAAAGATTTTTTTTTTTAAATGCTGATCTTTGTGTTTTTTTGTTTGTCTGTTTTTTCCTCTGATTTAGAAAACTTTATGTGATGTCATTCTTATGGTTCAAGAAAGAAAGATCCCAGCTCACCGTGTTGTGCTTGCCTCAGCCAGTCATTTTTTTAACTTGATGTTTACTAGTAAGTCTTTTCAAAATTGATTGATTGTAAGCTTTCGTGATGATATCCTGTTAAACTTGTGGCTGACAAGCTGTTTACTTTATGAAAGTGATTAATTTCAGGGATAAATGAAGATTTCCTCATTTTGTGTCCTTCTTCCATTCATCTTTGTTCACCCTTCCCCTCAGTTTCCCTTTAACTCTCTTTTGATCAAGTCAAGGGTTACTTCATATGTAAGCTCTCTTATTAATTGGAGCCCAAACACTGTATTAGAGTTGGTCTCCCTCTCCTAACCTGAAAATTGGGAGGTTTTACTCCCATGACAGAATTTGTCTGCCTCATTGCTTCCCACCATTAGGCACTTCCACATATAAAACGGGCTTTCAGAAGTGTAAATATTCTTGCATTTATGATATCTTTACAAATTCAGTTATGTAGTATCTGTCTTACTTTTGTATGCCTTACCCATGAATTGTAAAATGTGCTAATGTGCTATAAAACATGCATTAAAGTCGAGTAGAAGTAAAACAACCGTGCCTTCCAATGGTCAGCTTGTAACCGTCTGTGGGCAAACTTAGAGTGCTGTGTCTGGATGTGGGAAGCTTGGAGCTGTCTCTGTTGTTATCAGCTTGAATGTGAAAATAGCTTTTGACAGTGCAGCGTGTGCTTCCTCTTTTTGGTAATGCTAACTTGGCAGTCTGCACTCCAATCAACAGCATCTATGACCTTTTCTATTTAATACAGTTTATCATAATTTACATAATACAAGCGTGTGCACACACCAGTTATCTTGTTTGTCCCACTGCCTCCTTTCCTCACTTGCATTAATAATCCTGGGAAAAGAGCATTCAACTGTGTGCAGTTTTTAGCAGGTTCCAACCTTGTATAATCACTTTATTTTCTACCGTTTGCAAAACATACAATAACTAGAGTGGCTTATTGATGTAGTTTGTCTTTTAATC
Organism: Platalea leucorodia; assembly: GCF_965183815.1. Taxonomy (NCBI): domain Eukaryota; kingdom Metazoa; phylum Chordata; class Aves; order Pelecaniformes; family Threskiornithidae; genus Platalea; species Platalea leucorodia. The sequence continues at coordinate 133,092,479 of NC_138823.1, read as the reverse complement.
TATTTACAGCAAATATGCTTGAATCAAAGTCCTTTGAAGTGGAGCTAAAAGATGCAGAACCCGACATTATTGAACAGCTCGTGGAGTTTGCTTATACTGCAAGGTAGTTTTGTTATTTAAAGCAGACACTTCTTATAGGAAGCCTGCCAATTGTAAAATGATGAAATAATAAAATAATGCTTCTGTGATTCATCAGTTTTGTTACCATTACAATTCTTTACTGTTTAAAGCCTGATGTGACTAGACCTTCTATCCTTCTTCCCTTTTCCTTTTTATTTAATCAGTAGGAAGCCCTACAGAGTACAGAGAGTGGTAGTTGTCTCCAAAAAGCAATTCAAAGCACTTCAAGCTTTTGACTTCAGTGTTGGAATCAAATGGTATTTCCCATTGTTCTGAAATTCAGGCCCTTATTGATATCAGCAGGGTTTCTCTTTATGGCCATGGTAGCTACCGCACAGAACCATTTCCAGGAGTTACACCTTCATCTCAGGACAGGCAGCATGGATTACTGCTCTGTGAACAGCATTTCCCTCCTATCTCAGGTTGTCAATGTGTTTGGGTTTGGGTTTTGTTTGTTTTTTTTTTTTTTTTTTGAACAGAGCTTGTGCAGATGACTAGGATTGTAAACAGTACTTCTTAATCAGCTCTTATGACCAATGGATGGCAGGCCTTTCATCTTTGTACTAATGGGATTAACTCTCCTTAGGAAGGCTTTCTCCTTTCTTTGAGAGGAATCTTGTTCTGTGCTTCATCAGTGGTAAGAGATAGCCAGTGTCAGCACCCCGGCCACACGGTTGCCTCCCCGGGTGCGCAAGTCCTTGTCTGTGGGCTGTGTACCTTCTCTTGAAGCACTGCCAAACTGGTTGTTCTGCTTGTGCGCCCTGGGCAAATCAGCCAGAGCAGTCTTGACAATGAGTTTAGAGAGAATTTGCTGATGCCTGTTTGGGAGTAGGAGACTCAGAAAAAAGGTTCTGTTCATTTTCTGTTTTGTGAAAGCGGCTAATCGCACAGGTCAAAGTATGGTACTGCAGAGGGCCTGTGTTAAAGGCTTATTCTTCAGAATCCAGGACTGTTTACTCTTTGCCCTTGCTCAGTAAAGTAGAGCAAATGACACCCATTTGGAAAGATGATGAAGGGAGGTTGCGTCTTCAGCCTGTGTGTGAAAGATTCTTGGGCAAATAGCAGGGAAATAATTTTGCCATTTATGTGAATTGGTGTAAGTTGCTTTTTTTTTTTTTTTTTTTAGAACAAAGTAGGTAATTTTAGTGATGCTAATTTTACGCCTTCTGTTTTGCAGAATCTCAGTTAACAGCAATAATGTCCAGTCTTTACTAGATGCAGCAAACCAGTATCAGATTGAACCTGTGAAAAAAATGTGTGTGGACTTTTTAAAAGAACAAGTTGATGCTTCCAATTGTCTTGGTAAGAGAAATGCAGACTTAAATTTACTGTTTATTTTTTAACTTTGCTGTTCCTGAAAAATAGGAAGTATTGCCTAAAAGACAGTAATATTTGGCTAAATCCAGGCACGTAAAAATAATTTTGCTTTAAATCTGAACTATTGTCCCTTGCCGTAGGTAAAAAAATCTGGCAGTTGTCTTTGCCAGTATCAGGGTCCAGTGACTGTGCTAGGTCTCATCCCAGCTTGGCAGCACCTTGGAGCTTCTTGTCTGTTAGAGAACCTCAGCTGTTCAGTAAGGTGGAGCTTTCAGTTGTTATTACTGTACTTGGAGACAGAATTTGACAGAGTTGTAATTTCTACAAAACTAGCATATCTTCTAAAAGTACGAACAGGATAAGTTCAGGTTACTTTTGTTTTTAGTTGCTCTTCATTTTGAAGAATCCATGAATATCTTCTGGGCAGTTCTGATATTTAATATGTTCTGTAGCCCTAATGTGAACTCGGTGTTACAGAAAAGGTAGACAACAAGTAGAACTCAATGCTTTTTCATGCTTAAGATTTGGTGCACTTTATTTAGTCAGAGATTAAAGATAAACTTGTTTGTTTGTTGTTGCAATTCTCCTAGTAACATCTCAATCATGTTATAGATATTTATAATATCAATAGAAATGTTTTGTGGAGTATCTGAATTATAACGATTCAATTGACACTTTGGTGCAGTGCAGCTGTGGCTCTGAAACAACTGCTGGAAGAAAGACCTTACCTTCTAAGGAAAATGCCATTTACGCTTACTTTAAGGCATATTTCCTCCTCTGTTTTTTGTTAACTAGAAAATTAATTATGGTCTCTAACACTTGCATTCTTTGTTGCTAATTTATAGCAAACAGGGAGATGAAGATTAAATAAATTTTTCCTCAAGGCATTGTTTACAAGTTGAAATGTGTTCTGTGCAGACTCTTAGGCAAGTCCATAGTTCATTTAAAAAAAAAAGTGTATTTGAAAGAAACCATGGCTTATTTTGAATCTCTTGAAATTTTGTCAAGAGGTGATACACTTGGATTTTAGCTTTCTAGTTTGCATTTTACTACTTAAAGCAGCTCAGGCTAGTTGCAGCCTGTAGGTTGGTGGGTTGCTTCTACCCCGCTTGCCATCTCCTCCATAGAAGGAGGAGGAAGACTGTAGGATGATGAGCAAAAGCTGCTGCTGAAAAGCTCTGTGCTTACCTGGTTTCTAATGGGAAGGTTGGATATGATGCTTCTCAGTAGCAGTTGCTATTTATACCTTTATGCCAACCTGCTGCCCTTGCAGCAGCATCAGCTTGACTTTTTTGGTCTGCAGCTGACTGTGCTACCTGTATAGAAGAGTCCCAGTTCACTGTGACTCTTGAAGGAAATTGGGCTTGGTTGGTGACTGCTGCTACATGAGCAGGTCAGGGAGGTCATAAAACCTGGATCCAGTTTCTCAGGCTGTTCTGGTTAGACTTTGTTATTGTGATATGGCTCAGACCTGGTTTAGGTACTGTTACCTCCTTTGTAATGGGGAAAGAAACAGTGAGGAAATAGTGCTGGAGAGCTAGTTAATACAGCAAGTGCTGCAGGTCTGGCTCTCCAATTAGTTTGGTAGGGATAGGGATCAGAAGCTTGTGCTTGTCTTAGTGTGTCTTGAGTTGCAGATGAGTTATGACAGCATGTGTTTTAAAGGGGGGGGGAAGCATGGTAATAAATACTAAACTGGGGTTGCAAGTATCACTGGAATTATGGTAATTTTATTCTATTTTAATATATTAAAGTTAATTGCCATTCAGGTTTAGAAAGGTTTTTTCTTAATTTTTCCTTCATAGGTATAAGTGTGTTAGCAGAATGCCTAGACTGTCCAGAACTGAAAGCCACTGCAGATGACTTTATCCATCAGCACTTCACTGAAGTTTACAAGACAGATGAGTTTCTTCAGCTTGATGTTAAGCGTGTGACACATCTCTTGAACCAAGATACGTTGACTGTGAGGGCAGAAGACCAGGTGAGATACCTGTTTTATACCAGCTAAAAGCATTGAACTTCACTATCTTTTTTTTTTTTTTTTTAATCAAGAACTGGTTTAAAGTATCTCACTTCCGATGTTCCCACAGTATATGATGCACATAGTGCTTGCTAAATCGTAGAATAAAAGGTGCATCCTAGCTTGGTCAAAACCAAATATTAATGAATATCCACGCTTCAAGTGTGGTTATTATGTGTCGTTTCAGCAAACTAAGAAGAAAGAAGTCATAAAGGGAGTAAGCAAAGCAGTTTCCTTTATCGAGATAGCTATAGGGCTTCTGATTCCATAGTACGTGAGCTGAATTAAGTTTGATGTATTACAGCAGTTGCTCGTAGATTGGGGTTCATGTGCTGTCGGTGAAAGTGAGGTACTTCAAAGTGGCAAGCAAACTGCACCTTAATGGCTGCATGTGTCTACCTGAGTATGGTCTCAGCCCATTTCAGAGAGGATTTGCTTCTGATGGAAACATGCATACACAAGTTAAGCTTGGGGAACTGGGGGACTTGGAAGCAAGATGAACAAAACACTGAAAGCTAGATGAATTGACAGTGATGGATTGATGGAAGGCCCTTATTTAGGGAGTGGACACAAAAGTTTAGGTGGCTGAAAGGAGCCTTGGAGTTTCACTCAACTAAAAGTTGTAACCTGTGGTAGAAATTGCATTCACAGCTCTCCCATTTGGAAAGCTTGATTCAGTTTATAGCACAGCCCTGAATGCTTGTTCGCTAGCTTGTTATTCCTGCTGCAGGAAAATAGGAAGAGTATAGGTGTGTCTGCACTGCAGCACAAAGGGGTGATTGCAGGATGGTTGTAGCTGCTGGGTACTTCTTGTAGCCTCTCAGTCAAATCCATTGAAACCATACTGAAATCTTGCCTTTCTAGCTATGCTGTTCTGGTGCTTGAACTAGGTAATTTAAGTTTGTTTGGGTATGTCATCATGAGTTGACTCACACCTTTGAAGTGCAACAGAAGGATCTCATAGTCAAGATGGTATGTGTATTCAGTTAGATAGAAATGAATGTTTTCCTGACTCTGAAGTTTAGCTTTCGTAGAATTAATGAATTTTCTTCAATGTGTCTCCTGCAGTAAAAAGCTTCAATGAAAATAAGAATTACCAAGAGTGGAGGATAATATCAGGTGACTAGAATATGACAGTTGGCTAGTTATAAGTATAAATATGAGTTATGTCACAGTTTAACATTCTTACCATGTGCTGGGGAAAGTTCAGGTCACAGGGTAACATTCTCAAAGCTGGAAGTGTTGTTTAGCTTGCAGTGAAAATGACACTTTAGAATTTACGTTCTTGAAGTTCTGTTCGTAAGGTAGGATGGATGGCATGCTTTAACTTGGCAGCAGTGGTAGAAATCTTGTGTAGGCAGCATGACATCATTAAAATGCCTTTAGGAAAGTGGCAGTGTGCAGCATGCCAGTGACACTAAAGGAGTCTTATTTCTCAGGAGTACTGCTAGAAAGCTGACACTATACTCTAACTTTTCTATTGGTGTAAAGCATATTTACATTCAGTAAAAAAGGAAGGTAGCTTTAATTACTAGCTGTCCTATTTTTCCTGTATGCAAGTAATGTTTCTGTTGACGAAAGGATACAATGTTCCTGTCCCAGTCATTCTGTTGAATTTTCTTAGGTGATTGAATTGAGCCTTAAATATTTTTTTTTATTTCTTTACTCTCCCTTGCTCCTTGGTCATTTTGCAGGATTATTGCTGAGGTGGTTGAGCAGTCCTTCTGAATAACTCAAATTCTGCCATTAAATGTCTTTCTACATTGTATCTCGGTCACTCTCCACTGATCACTGTGATCAGTTTCAGCTACAGGAGTAGGTATTGACTGTGCTATCACTTGTAATGAAGTTAGTGCTGACTCTGAAGTGGCAGCATAGTAGATAAGCTTGCTATGTCCAAGAGCAGCATTGAAGTATCTTACTATATGGGTAATATTGGATTTTCATTTCATTCCTTCCTGGCCCAGAGGACAATCATAAATAGAGCAGATTTCTTGGTTACCTTCCCTGTTCTGTCCTCACTGCCCCCTAAGAAAACCCATTATCTTTTCCTGTAAAGAGCAGGCTCTCTGAATGGTAAATTTATGGCAGCCTGCAGCTAAAAAATTAAAATGGTCCCCTAAGACAAAACAATAGCAGTATATTTGGACCCACAACACTATGATTTAGTAACAGAAGCAGTTTGTCAGCTCAGGAGACTATATCAAGTAGAAACTATTTCAACATTTCTGGTGAAGTATTATCTGTGTTTGTGACATGGAACTCGAAGCATGTTGGTCTTAGCCTGGTACAGGGGTTACCCCATTAAAGTGAATTTCAGATTCATGCTTCCCATTTGGAAGAAAAGGAGAAAAAAAAAAAAAAGGCTAAATAGTAGAAGTAGTGTTTGGGGTTTTTTTTAAGTCTGTAGATGGGTTTTATTCTGTGGTTGTGCATTTGTTTTACTTCATGTTTGAGCATTGTCGTCTTTGGTGTTTCGTTGGTTGTTTTGTTGTAGGGTTGGGGTTTTTTGGGTTTTTTTTGGAAGATGGTGATGGATCCCCACATACTAAACTGTTAGTGTAAGTTAAACTGTTAGTGTAAGTTGACCTCCAATAGGCAGAAGAATCAATTTGGAGCATTAAGTTTTTGTTATTTGTCTTACTGTGTGGTGATGTACCTTATCCTTTTCTTTCCTTCTCTCTTGTTTAAGGTTTATGATGCAGCAGTCAGATGGCTGAAGTATGATGAGCCAAATCGCCAGCCGTACATGGTTGATATTCTTGCTAAAGTCCGATTTCCTCTTATATCAAAGAACTTCTTAAGTAAAACAGTTCAGGCTGAACCACTTATTCAGGATAACCCAGAATGCCTTAAAATGGTGATCAGTAAGTTGACCTCTAGCTGAAATCTTTAATGTTCTGTATAATTAAAAAAATGCTGTGAAATTTTTGAGAATTGTTTGCTTTAAAATGCTCTGACAACATTTTCACGTTAAATTCATCTGACTGTGTTCCCTCTAGGATGCTGCATTTAGTTGAAGTTGGATTAGCAGATTATCCTGTAAATAAAACCCAGTTCATGTAACAGAGTGTGACTTTCATTTATTTTCTCCTAGCAAATGACATGGGCTCCGTGACGAGTAACGGAATGGAGATTTTGTCAATGAGTCATTAGAGTAATTGGAAGTGTTAGTGTGCCTTTGGGACAGGCTAGTAACTTCAATATTGTTCGTGTTCATATGTGCATTAATAAAAAAGATTTATGTAAAAATTTTGAATATTACAAAGCTTCCCTAAGCAAGTTAGAACGTTAACCATATGTTGCACTATTGACCGTTGCGTTCTCAAGGTGCAGATGGGATGGGGAACAAGCTTCACTTTTGGTTTTAGACACCCATTTGTGAAATTTTATCGTGTAAGAAAGAAAAGCCTAGATGTTGATAAATATTCTGGAAGGAAATTTTCTAATCTTGGTAGAGGTTAACTAGTTGGCTTCATTTTAGTGTAGAGCTAAAAACCGGTATGCAACTGTTTTTCCTCAGTCAATGAGCAAGGTTCAAATTAACCTATATGTTGGTAAGTATTTGCTGACCATTGACATCTCAGTCATACTTCTTGCGTGACATGAAGTTGGGTGCATTGTTTAAGAAATAAGGATTTTTTTTTTGCCTGGTTTTAGTGACTTGTAGTGTCACTAATATTTTTGTGTTCTTTGGAATGTTTTTTTAGGAGGATGCTTATTTTCTTATACCAATTGTAACTAATATTTTGCGTTGTCAAGCTAAGAACGAAAGTGAGGGGTTTTCATGAGGTACAATATGCTAGAGATGCCTGCTTTATTAATCAGAAATTGGAGGGTGAGGAGGCAGGCGTGGTTGGTTTCTCATTGTATTCAAGTCCCTTCTTGTAATGTTAGTATTGTCCTCTTTAGGCTCCCAGTTCTGCCGTTCCTTTTCTTTGGGTTTGCTTCCTTTTGCCTCTTTCAATGCAACAAATGTAGTTGCTTGTTAATATTGGCTAAATGAGCTGATCGATAAATTGGTATATAACGTGAGTCCATGTCCTGTTTTCACATGGAGCAGGCAATTTGAAATAGGATGTAAATCTGGATGTATGTTCCCATCCTCCTGTGCTGCTGTGCATTCTTCCCTTTTAAATCAAAGCTGTATAGGTGTAATGTAGAAACTTGGTTTCCCCTTTTCCCTCCCTTCCCTCTTGCCCCCATCCCTGCCTCTGAAACATCCCTTTCCATGTAGGAGCTACACTGGATCTGCAACAGTTGTTGTCTTCCTTCCAGGTGGGATGCGATACCATCTACTTTCCCCAGAAGACAGAGAAGAGTTAGTGGAAGGTACACGACCAAGAAGAAAAAAGCATGATTATCGCATTGCTTTGTTTGGAGGCTCACAGCCCCAGTCCTGCAGATATTTTAATCCAAAGGTAATCGTTACCTCAGAATGCATTAAGATTCACTGTTTGTAATCTTAGGTATTTTGCTGATGATATTAACTAAGACATAATGATCTACAAAACGGTATTAGGAAGGATGTATTCCCCGCCTCTTGGGTATACAGTTGGAAGAGTATGGTTAATTAGGAATTTTCAAATCTGTGTACCTAGATGTAATACTTCATTTTGAATAGAATGATTATGTGTTTGTTTATTGGCAGTATTAGATATGGAGTTCTGATTAATCCATCTGAGTTGAGAATTGATCGGTATGTGCATCCCACAGCTGGAAATAAATAAAAGGTCACCGAAACATCAAGCAGTCGGTTAGGAATATATGAAAGTCTGTATGCATGTGCATGCATGTATGTGTTCAGAGAATAACTCAGAGCAATTTCTTTTTAGCGCAAGTTAAATTATTGGCTCATATGTTAGTGTAGAACCCAGTTTTAGAGTGCAAGGTGTTTTTTCAGTGCATTTATTATAAATATGCAACCACTTCCAAATCCCAATGGTTCACAATTTTGTTTGTTCTTAAGAGTATATAAGGAGAAGAATTGAGAGCCAAGTATTACGTAAGTGGAAAAGAGTAAAAAAAACCATAGAGATGGCCAATTTAGAGCAAGCAAGAAAGCTTTGCCTGAAACTTGTTTCCATGTTTCCTGAATAAAATCAAGCCACAGGAATGGTGTCTGTTTCAGCTATGCAGACTAGATGGTCTAGAAACATCAGCTGCATGCAGAAGGATTATCCATACTCTGTTTTACCAGGCAAGCACATGCAGTAATGCAGAAAAAAGTTGCTGTGTGAACATCAGGGCTCTCTAAGTTACGAGATCACATACATGTAATATTTTGTTGCAGAAATTCTGGTTGTTCTAACTCAGCATATTAAATGCTTGTTATAATTTCAAACAGCTTTGTGTCTTATCTGTGTGAACTTTATAGTCAATGTGAGCCCTGTCAAATCTAATTCAGAATGAATGAGCCCTCGGGATGTGTTTTGAACTCATCATTCACATTCCCTTATGTAAGATAAAATTGAAGCCACCTTCTTTGACCACCACTCAAGTCTGGGGGAAAAAAGCCTGCCAGCTTTGCTGACTTTGTTTGAGACACATTTAATATCTATTTTTATTGGGAATTCCAAATTCCTAAATAATGACCACCTTTTTCCTTCATATACATAGTCAAGTAAGGTAAGCAGTACTCCAGCTTGGGGTGAGGACGTGAGGGGAACAGAGCAGATAATTCTTTCTTTTCCAAGGTCTGAGTTGGGGAAGCCTTTGATCAGGGCATTCATCCTTTTCAAACAGTTACTTGGTTTTGGCATTTTAACAAGTTGTAATTCACCCAGGATGCTCTGACCTTTCTTTTATTAGAAGAAAATCAGATCAAAGTTTCTTTCTCTTAATCTCCAGTGATTTATGTTGGGATAAAGCTAATTTTAGGCAGGATGGCAACTAGCTTTGAGACTTACTGTCCCAGTCATTAATTGGCAATGGTATTATCAGCGTAGCGTGCATGTGGTCTCTTTACCAACCTGACTGATAGGTTAAATTCCATAAGTGCCCAATGTCAATGGTGGTCAGAACTCAAAAGATGGGGGTTGTTGCTTCATCATTCTTTATAAACTAATATACCCCCCCCAGTTGTCACCATGTATTTTCTGAGAACCTAATCTTGTTTGAAAAATAATAATCTCAGTGCATGCTGAGTGGGAGCGACAGGCGAAGACTTAAAACTAAAAGGAAAGTTATGTATGCAGTTAGGTGGTCTTCAGTCAGACCTAAACTATAATATTACAAAGAAATCTGGTTTGTGGACAAAAAGTCATATCTATCTAACTCTACATAAAGCATAGGATAAAATGGCTTATTTTTTTCATAGGCTATTTGTCCAGGCATAACACCAAAAAATAATTGAGTTTGGAAGAAATTTTGCAGAGCTGCCTCTTGATCAAGCTTTATGGCCTTGCATGTGGATTAATCAGGGCGGGGGGGTGGGGTGGGGTGGGCAGAGAAGGAAAAGGAAAAAAAGTGGGTAGTTGGAGATCTTGATTCTAACAAGCATGTCTTCCTTGAATGTTTTTCTAGTGCTTATATGCTTTCTTGGGTATTCTTAGCTAGCCTGTCATGTCTTGTTGAATAGCTTTTACTTACTTCATGTCCAACTCTAAGCTATTTAAAGATCCTTTTCTGGATGTTTTGCTTGAGTATCCGAGTTTGATCTTTAATTAACTGCGACAGTAGCTTCTTACATGCAACAAACCAAGGATCCAGAACCCCTGTTGAATTATCATCGTGTGCATGCAAAATAAGTGGGGGATGTAAGGCTCCAATGCTGCAAAGACTATCTCACGTTTAACTCACTTTAATTAGTCTCATCAAAAGATGATGGGAGCGTCACAGAGCAGAGAATTAAGGTTGTTTATGTACTTTTGCAAGGTTAGGACCTTGGTAAAGAATTGAAATTTTGTTTGTTGTCTGTTGAACTGATTGAATAGTGACCTAGTCCTTCACTTTTGATTTTAATTAAATTCAGTAATTTAATTCTTTATGTCAGCTAAAGAAACAGTTCAAAACAAAGGTTATGTTTTTCCCGAAAATATTTTCTCAGTTGTGATATAAATTTCAACAATTCTAACACTATAAAACTAGTGCAAAAATTTTTAATTTTCTCTCATTGCTTTACATGCAAATTTAGTCTCTAAAGTTGATATTCATTTCCTTGTTGTCAAAAAGGGTTCTTTAAATAAGAATGGATTGGATACTCTGTGTTATTTGTTGAGACTGTTAGCAGTATTACTTTAAGTCTGTATTTGTTGTCTTTGTTGCACTGTAACTGATATTTCTATTGATGCATGTACTTCATCAAGAGTAAAATGATGCAACAGGACAGATGCAGACGGGCATAAAACTTGTGGAGCGATCTGGCACTATTTTGAGTAGAGATGTTTGTTTTCAGAATACTACTAGAAATCCTAGATGTCCTATTAACAGTGGTGGGAAGCATTTTCTTGTTGAATTTTCCACAGAATATTTTTTAAAAGCTGCTTTTTTTTTTCCCCAAGTTGGGAATAAAATAGTTTTTGTTTTATGAATTCTTGATAAAAATTTATACATGACTTTATGGGATTTTGACCAGCAATATGCTTGTTCTTTTTAAATTGCTGTCTCTAGTGACCAGAAACGGCTGGAAGTTTTAACTTTTTAACTGTGCAAAATCCAGCAATGGCAAGTAAAAAGTAACAGATGCGTGACAATGCTATTTCTTGATGACTAAGGGAACCAGCATACCTTTTATGAGGAGACAGAGCTGTAGTCAATAAGCTATTAGTGAGGAGGTTCATATTAGGCATGTCTGCTGTTTTCCCTGACAAACTTGGAAGAGGAGATATCAACTGGAAAAAAGGGAAAAGTCTTAAACCAAAGGAGGTACTTTTTCACATGGCCCATAATTACATGTGCCATTCTTGTCACAGGGTCTTGTGGCTGCTAGGAGTTCAGGTAGTTTTAATAAGTGATTAAATAAATTCATGGAAGAGAAAAAAGTCTTTCAAAAACTATTAAATACAAAGGTACAGCTTCTGCCTCTGGTGTCCTGCATCACAATTTGTTGAAAACAAAAATCAGCAGGGAAGGTGTCACCGTATACTTATCTTGGTCTTTCTTTCCCTACTCAGCCCCCCAAAAATGAGGCTTGCCACTGCCCAGGGCTGTGTGGATCTTGACTGTGGCATGAAACAACTCTTCTGCATAATTGTTAAATGTGTAAAATGCATAAATGCATAAATTGAAATCAATTCTATGTGATGCAGACTAACACTGAAGAGCATTACAAGAGAATGACCTAAATTGCTTTCTGCTGAAAGAGGAGGACACTGCTGAATATGCTCAGGTTATGGCTTTTCATTTGATAAAGGTGTGGATGAAATGGTAGCTATGAACTGAAGCCATAAAAGTGGGTCAGATCACAGCCCTTTCTAACAGTAAAGGAAAACAACAGGACTTTTTGTAAAAGTGCCAGAAGTTTGAGCTAGAAAATATGTTGATCTTGCACAATGCACTAAGACATTTTCTTAAGATTTATGCAGCTATTTATTTTGCCATGCTGTAGTATGGCTTTCCTTTCTAGGATGCCCCAGGACCTGTTTCTCACCATAAAGGGCCACATGCACCTGCCAGCTCTTCTTGATATGGGGGATGCTACAAGAAAAGATTGTAAGATGTTTTGGACTATAACATGCTCTGCCTCTCTTTCTTTGAACCCCCATGTAGGAGTCGCTGTTCTTCCTCATTGACCAAGGTGTTTGAAGTATGTCCTTGCTAAGAAAATGTAATGATGTAACGTCTTGTGTGAACCATTACAATGAAGGTCATTCAGCAGGTTGAGCTAGACCATCCTGAGGTGGCACAGATAACAGTTAAGGTCCCATACTTTCCTGTTCAGTATAGGATACAAGCTATGCTCATGGAATATGTGAGATGCTTTTACTCAAGAAGTGTTTCTTGTGCTGTATGCTATCCTGGTCTGCCATCGGTTGCTGAGTTTGGTGTTCTTAAGGCTTTCGGTAGCATTCCTGCCTATATTTGATAGTCACTGATTTTGCCAATCCATGCAAAATCAGTTTCTAGGCAACATGACTGCCAGTATTTGTGATGGAGCATTACCCTATTTCTCATGCTATCAACTGTGGATAGCTATAGATCATTTGTGTTTTGTAAATTCTGTAAATAAGCTTCTAGCTGTCATGGTAATAAAGTATGTATCAGAGCTTTTTAACTGAGTTGCTTGTCAATTTGGATATTATCTTCTCCTTTTTCCATCGCCTTTGTTTGGTACATTCTGTATTTTATTTTTTTAGAAAGAATCTGTTACTATATGTAAGATGTCTTTTTCCATTCCTATAAAAGAAAATGCAATCCTGCTTTATTGATCACATGCATTGTTTCTGACATGATAGCAGCAGGAAGTCAATTATGTTGGGGGGAAAAAAATATCTGTTTTTCAGGGAGGCTGTACTGGGTGCACACAGGGAATGAGGAAATAGAAATTCATAATGTCGTGGTTCATTGCAGCTAACTATGTCTGTGTCTAAGAGAATTTTTCAAGAGTACGCCTGAGGAGTATTCTTCAATAAACAGTATTTGTTTGTTTTGAAAAGGAACTTTAAAACTGACCATATCTAAATCTCTATGAAAAGCTCTGTTTGAAAAAACACTCGCTGTGCAGGTAAGTGTTATAATCTATTAGACATTACCTGTTCTTTGTAATGCAGGATTACAGCTGGACAGACATCCGATGTCCCTTTGAAAAGCGCAGGGATGCAGCTTGTGTCTTCTGGGACAACGTAGTTTATATTTTGGGTGGTTCCCAGCTCTTCCCTATAAAGCGAATGGACTGCTACAATGTGGTGAAGGATAGCTGGTATTCCAAGCTAGGACCTCCAACACCTCGAGATAGCCTTGCAGCCTGTGCTGCTGAGGGCAAAATTTATACATCTGGTGGTTCAGAAGTGGGTAAGACACTAAAAATCTTTAAAACAAACCAAAAAAAAAAAAGCACAAACAAACATACCTGGAAATTTTTCTGGTTTTTGCATGACTGTTGAAAAGAAACTGCACGTTGCCATGTTAGCCTAATGAGTTTATTTTCCCATCTTTAGGATTTTATCCTCCCTACAATCCAACAATCTATTTCTGTTGTGTTTTTAAAATGGTTTCACTGATTGAAGTGATGATATTTACATTAACTAGAGCATAAAGTACACTGCAACTCCTAAGAGTTAACTAGGGACAAGCAAATACATTTAGCTAGCTTCTATAAATCCACAGAACTCTGTGGTTTAAAATTTTCTGTGATACATGGCCAGAATAGCTGCATTTTGACAATGGCATTCCTTGTATACAACATATGTTGGGCCTAATGAAGTTTTTCAAGGGAAAAAGGGTGGGGAAAAAAGCTTTGGAAGCTACTGCTTTTGGTGGTGAAATCATATCATGCCCTGTAAAGGAATTTATCCAATTTTTCTGTCAAATGACAGGAGTTATCTTCTGTTAGTTTGTTATTCTCTTGGTTTGCTTCAGTAAGTGGAGAAATACTACTTTCTTTAGGTGTTATTACTCATCATTAAAAAAAAAAAAAAAAAAACTAACACCATTGGCCTTTTTTTCTCCCCAAGAAATGTAGCAGGTGACTTATGCTGTGTGTTACAGCAACATTTTAAATTTGTTTTTTCTAAATCCAATACATCATCAGCAAACCAAAGTTGGAATGTAGGTATGCTATATCCATAAAAATATAGAGCTTTAAAAAAGGCCATGTTCTGGGGGAGAGAAAAAAAAAAAGGGAGGGAGAAAACAAGACAAAACAAACCCCTGACACCAGGGAGAAATTTTCTAGTAGATCCTTTGGAGTTCTGCCTTGCTGCAGAGGGAAGTGAGCAGAGGAAAAAAAGGTCATAATCGGTACTTAACGTTGATAAGTCACTTAATGGGAAGTTGTGACATTTAGGTAATGTTATCTGACTTCTAAAATATTTTCGGAGGTCTAATGTAGCAGCAGATTAAACAGTTCCTAGCTGCCACCTAGTGTGGTAAATGTGAAATAGCACCTTTCCCATTACTTGAAATAGGCTTAACTAAGGCTGCATTGGGAAACTTGGAACACCACAAAGTCTCGTAAATCTTCCTAGTTTCCCATGTCAGTTCATGAGGGAGTATGATACAAACTTTGATTGTTTACTTTATTTTCTAATACATTGTAATTAGTTAATACAGCTGTAATGGAAATTTTAACTTAGGAGTTTTCTTTTAAATCTACCCTCACATTACTGCACAGTTTCACTTTGCTTTCCATAAATATTCAAGACAGAGTAGTAAAAGCTAAAATTTAATAACAGTTTATTTTGCCTGTACTTTTTTCTTCTTTGGAATCCAGTGAGCACTGCTTGTTTGGAAACGTCTGTCTATCCTGAATCTAGTATTTTCTAATTTGGAGCAGGCAATTATGTGAAACCATTAATCAGAGAAAATGCTGCAGCGTGTTTAGCTGTAGAGAAATCTAAAAATTGCATGCTTTTTGCATTGATTGAAGAGTTTGGAAAACAAATTACTGTGCCAGTCCATTACAGAAACAGGGCTCATTTCCCCTTTTTGAATTGATGGGAGTACTGTTTTATTTGCAATAGCTACCAGAGTTTGAAAGCTAAATGTACTAAATTCTTTCACTATATTTAGGTGCAGGAAAAATATTTAACATTATACTAACAGCATACTGAAAATGGAAGCTTTCACCTTCTTTTTTTTTTAAAAAAAAAAAATATTAAAGACAGTTCTGCTGTATTTCCCATGGATGAGAATTTCTACATCTTCAAAGCAATAAGGATGTGTATTTACATCAAGGAAAAAATACATCCCACTCTGTACAGTTTTTTGTGATAATGAGAATTACATGGTAGGAATAAACAAATGGACAGTTTATAGAACTCTGCTCCTGTATCTTGGGTCTGGAAACATAGCACTGTTTTGAGGGTTCAGATCCCCAGCTGGTAGCGAGTGCTGCTAGTGTGATACAATTTTTAGGAGTAGAAAGCCGAGGAAAAAGAGGCCCAAGAAAAGGCACCTCTGACTGTTCTAGGTGAATATATCTATTGAAACAAAGGGGAGAAGGATCCTGGTTCTTTTCTGAGAAAGTTGTATCCAGCATTCTCTTCTCTGGCTATGGTTCAGCTGGTTACCTGAGCACAAGTCTTTAAGCTCCCATCTATCATTCATTTGATTTCAGTAATAGTTTTATTGGTCCTTGAGGGAGGAGTACACAGACCTTGCACTTCCAGGAAATAAGTGTCTGCGAGTCCCCAGGAAGAAAGGAAAATGGTGAGGGGTAGCTGTCTTGTGGTTGCTAATAACTCAGGAGTATGTTATGACATAATCAAGCAATCAGATTCCAAAGGCAACAAGTATTCTGGGAATTGGGCAAGTCAGATTGCTTAGAGAAAAGACTCATGTGAATCTGTACTAAGTTTACAAAGCTGGTTTCATCTTCACATCTGAAAGTTCAATAAACTTCCAAGTAGCGAGAGTAGCATGAGATGATGACAGTATGATCGGTAATTTATATACATCTCTGTTCAGTGTTTATTCCCCCCCTAAAAAAAAAAAAATCCTCATCATTTGTTTTTGTTTTTAAACACAAATAGCAATTCTATAAACTTGCATATTTTGGAACAAAAGAGTCAAAAGAATTACAAGTATGTACTTTCTGAATAGTCCCAAGTTTCAAGTTGGTTAGTTCTGCTTTTGGAGGTGGGAAAGCAGCTTTCCCTTTTCAACTAACACATAAAGCATCAATTTGATAATTACTGTTAACTCTTCTCTCAAAAGACAACCATAAGAAATTAATGCCACTTTGGTGGGTTTCTATTTTTTTAAGGAAATTCTGCACTGTATTTATTTGAATGCTATGACACGAGAACAGAAAGCTGGCACACAAAGCCCAGCATGCTGACTCAGCGATGCAGCCATGGAATGGTTGAGGCGAATGGTCTCATTTATGTGTGTGGAGGAAGCTTGGGAAACAATGTTTCTGGAAGAGTCCTAAATTCCTGTGAAGTTTATGATCCAGCCACCGAAACGTAAGTATTGTATCAGTTCTGATTACTTTGGTCACTTGTGGCTTTGCTCACTCCCTAAATAACTGAGGTATAGATGAATAGGAAGAATTGTATGTGGTAAGGAGTTTTCCTGAGTTAAGCAGTAATAAATCAGTTATTTGTGGTTTTACTTAAAAGGCCTTTTTTCTTAAGCAGCTTTCTTCCATATTTCATTTTTCTAATGCTAGGTTTTATTTACATATTTTATATTTATTTTCTAGGAACTATATCGTGAGTTTTCCTGTTTTGTTTGGTTTTCTTTTCCCCAGGTGGACTGAGCTGTGTCCAATGATTGAAGCCAGGAAGAATCATGGGCTGGTGTTCGTAAAGGACAAAATATTTGCTGTGGGTGGACAAAATGGCTTAGGTACTTTAATTCTATTAATTCTCTAGCTGGTCACACAAGGTTTCATGGGGGCCTTTTTTCTTTTGCAAAGAATTCATTCTACTCTGTTTAGCTTGAAAAACTTTGAGCAGTACCATAAAACATGTCCTGTTTTTTGTCACATCGTTGTTGCCTTCCTACTTCCACCTCCCTGCTTTACTGTGTCTTATTTTCCAGACTCTTTTACCAATGACAATACTGTCAAATTCAGATGTGCACCCATACTGTAGCCCAGTTCTGCAGTAGTTAACATGGCTAAACCAGTCATCTGAGAAAAGATAATCTTGTTTTTAGTTATTCATTATGTAGTTGAGACATTTTAGCATTCTTTTGAGAGACAGGTGAAGGTGTAGCCACTTATTTAGGAACTTCAGTCTAAAGACCTAAAAGCTAGTCAGCTATTTTAAAGTGGTGAAAAAGTAAGAACTTTTTTGACTGGCTTAGTTTTGAAATATGACTTACTGCCATGGGCAGGTCATTTATGATCTGTCTGTCTCCTTGTCTTTAAAACTAGAATAATAATAGTTTATTTCCCAGGAGAATTAAATTTTAATTACACAGGGTTCCTGAAGTGCTTTTCAAAATGGAAAATTCTCAGCTATGAGGTTTATTAATCACTATTTATGGTAATTGGAATATTTGATTTCAGATTAATGCTATTTTAGAATATAGCTTGTATTTTAATTAGCTGCTAAAACTATTCCAGCATGATTGATTTCTAATGCAAAAATATCAGTAGATGCATTTTTTGCACACACGCTTTATCAATCACTTATAGCCAGAGCTGCCATTTTGCAAAATGTTAGTGTATTCACTGAATGCTCATTTCAGAGGTGTGTACTGTTGAACCAATAAGTTAAAGTATTATTTTGCTGTTCATATTCTGTAACCTGACTGATTAATTGTTCCAATTTGTAAAATAATGGGGAAGAGTTATGTCTGGGGTGAAATACTCGTACCTCTTAACATTATATAAAGGCTTCTTAATCTCCCAGATCTAATAATTCAGGACTGGAAGTGAAAACTCTGTGACTTGTGTTACAATTGTTGAACAGGCATAACAGGATGTTTGTAGATACTGTAAAGTCTAATTACTAGCCTATTCTTAAAGAAGTAAATATTAGTCACAAAATCTACTATTCTCTAATAACATTTGATTCCCTTGGTCCTTTTCAAAGGGACTTAGGCTTTTAAACTTCAATGATTTTAATATCATAATGCAGAGAGACATCCTCTATCAATAAATGACCAATTTAGGTAAAGGTACTGGTGACCCCTCTAGAATAAAATGTCCTCACCACAGAGAAGTTTCAGGTGGATTCCTGAGTTTTAGTCACTAGCCACAAATCCGTAAGAAATTCAGCATTGTTAGTTCTTCTGTTCGTGAAGTAACGTTAGAATCTCTAGAAAGCCTATAGCGTGACACTTGTTACAACACATCTAGCTTTCAGTCTCCTTTTTACTTTTCTCTGTTTCTGTATTTATAAAAGGGTAAACCACTAGTTTAGAAAGCTGCGGCCTTTTTTCACCTTTTTTTTTTTTTTTTTTACTCTAGGATTTAGGTTTTAATCTAAGCCTTGAAAATAAAGACTAAGTTTAATGAAGCATTTGTATGCTCTAGTTCAGTCCATATGGTATAATGTAATAAGCAGTTATCTATTTCATTGCTTTGTAGGTGGCCTTGATAATGTAGAATATTACGATATCAAGATGAATGAATGGAAGATGGTGTCTCCAATGCCATGGAAAGGTGTAACAGTGAAGTGTGCTGCTGTGGGATCTATAGTCTATGTCCTGGCTGGTTTTCAGGGTGTTGGTCGATTAGGGCACATTCTTGAATATAATACTGAAACAGACAAGTGGATAGCCAACTCCAAAGTCCGTGCTTTCCCAGTGACAAGTTGTTTAATCTGTGTTGTAGACACTTGCGGGGCAAATGAAGAAACTTTAGAGACCTGAAGACCTGTAGGAGATGCTGAGACATTCTTCAAGGACTTGGGGAAAGATGGCTATTGGTGCTTTGCTTCCATGTTTTACTGAATCTTGTTAAACTGAGTAATAGGAAAAACTGATGCAGTCTTTCAATTTGTATATACAGCATATTGTATAACATGGATTTTGTCACACCCATTTTCTTGTCTGTTTTAAGAAATGGGGATGTGTTTTGAGAATCCACTTACCTAGCTGAGATCATATGGCATCTTCCTTTAAAAGGACTCTGTGTGTGGCCTTGTCAAAAACAGACCCAATCAAATTCTTTAGAAGAACTCAAAGCATTTGAGGAAGATAAGGTTTCTGGTTAAATGACACTTTACCAAGCTCAGTTGCAGAGATTCTTCATTTAATAAAGGTGAGTAAATGCAGCTTGGGTCATGAGAAATGCGAGCAAAAATTTTTCTAATTTATACCTACCTGCAGAAATCTTACTAGGATATGGTGAAGATTTTCCTCAGGAAAGACCAAGGACAGCAGTATAATAAAGATTCCCATGGTGAATGCGGATAGGTTATACAGCTCCCTAGATTATGACAGCTGCCCTCTTCCAGTGACTTTCTTCCATCATTTGCATGACTGCGTATCAATTTTTAAAGTTAGACAGGCCATACATATAGATTAGAGAAACACTTTGCTGATGACATCTTTGGCATTTTGGGGAGCTTTCATAGAAAGACTTTCTTTTTTTTATTATACTGAGGTAGGGGGATGGTGGGGGAAGTCTACAATAATTGTGCACTATAATTAGCAAGTTGGAAACTTGGGATTAATTTTCAATATATCTTCCCAGGCATCAGACTGTATATACTGTAGATGCCAAACCAGTAGCGAAGATGGGGATAGGAATGGGAAAGCAAAGTCAATACAACAAATGTATTGATTTTCTTGAAAATGACTGTTTTTAAAATGACATGAACCAAGTCATTAAAGATACTTTATAGAAGTCTTCTAAAGTTGCACATGGTTATTAATCTCTGGTTTATAAGCATATAGTTCTGTAAATGTTTTCAGCCAACATGATAGTAAATCTCTTCCAGTGTAGAAGTTAAGCTTGTCAAGCTATCGGTGTCAACCCTGTGTACATCTTCCAACTTCTGGAAAACTATACAAATGATGTATGTACGTCTGTCCTGCTCCCAGGCTAGGTTTATTAGTATCGTCATCCTAATTTTGTCACCTCTCTTCTAACTTGCTAATTTTTTCAGATCCGTTTCTATGAGACTATCAAGATAACTTAAAAAGTTGATGCTTGCCTACCTGTACCTTGTGCATCTCTGGTGGTGTGGATTTTTAGTCTTATTTCTGAAGATCCTTCAAGTTCTCATAAGTAGTATAAATTCCAGTTTTCAAAGTCAGTGCTTCTTTGTAGACTTCCTCCTGGTCTTCTCCTCATCCTAACCACTCTGCATGTACAGAAAGTAGTAGATGGACTCATGGGCTTCATAGTGGTTCCTGCAACTCAGTTCTTTATTCAGTAGTAAGTGAATGCTATAAAACTTTTTTTCCTGCTCCCCCTTGCCTTTCCCTTTTTCTGAGCCATGAAACAAAAGTGTCTCTGATCCTTAATTCTAAAATAATGTAAAAATGGAAGTGAACTGTGCACTTTTTGTGTTGTACAGGCTCTTTGCTTTTTTTTTTAATCTGCTTTTAAAATGGTGAAGCACCTTTTTCTACCTTTATTTTCAAAGGGTTAATAATTCTTTTCAAGCTACTGAAAAACTTGTAAGCACGAAGAAGGCAGGGCCTTGCGAGAAGCCGGCTGTGAGGAAGGCGTGCGCCCCGGCCGGCCTCTCCCCGCGGCCGTCGCGGTGGCAGGGCTGCCTGCTGCTCCTCAAACCACCGGGCCTTTCACCTTTGTGCGAAGTGACGATGCTCGTTACGTACACCGGGTAGTTTGGGGTTCCCCCCCCCCCCCCCCCCCTCCACTTCTACCTTGCCACGGGCCCTGGCCTATAGGCTTGGACGTCGTCTTTAGACCCGGTTCGGTATCTGAACTGAAAAGGGCGGGGAAGGCGGTGCTGCTCTTTCCCAGGCCCTGCCGTGCATCGCACGCATTAAACCCCACGGGCGACAGCCCGGCGTCATCGCGCTCTTCTGTGGCGCGCGGGAGCCGGAGCCCCCGGGCCCGCGCCCATAAGCGCTCCCGCCGCAGCCCCCCCACCGCCGTTGGCGGCGGCGGTTGGGCCCGCCGCGACGCCGGTTGCGCGGGGCGGTGCCTGAGGGCCGCCTCCCCCGCCGCGGCCCCGCCTCCTCCCGTCCCGCCCCGCCGCGCGGCGCCTGCCTCTGACGTCAGGCGGCGGTCCGCCATGGCCATCTGTCAGTTCTTCCTGCAGGGCCGCTGCCGCTTCGGCGAGCGCTGCTGGAACGAGCACCCCCGCGGCGGCGGCGGCGGCGGCGGGCGCCATGGGCCCCCTGCACCCCACTACCAAGGTACCACCGAGCGCGGCGGCGGGGGGGACGGCGCAGGGCCGCGCGGCTGCCTCTGCGGCCCCGGGGCGGGCGGGGGCTGGCGGTGCCGCGGCCCGCTGCTGCCGCCGCCCGCTGCTGCCGCGTCGCTTGCCTCGGGCCGCCGGCCGTAGCGTCTGCTGTGGCGCCGGTGGAGCTGGGCTCTGCGAGGTGTGCCACGGGAACAGAGAAAACGCCAAAATAACTCGGGAAACGTGGCTCATCAGAGCAGTGAGCAAGTCTCAAGCGCCTGTGTGTTGTGCCTTTTGAAGGTTGTTTTAATTTTAATTGGATGTGGGTCTTGGGAAGCTTTCGGGGTGCAAGAGACGTGACGGGGAATGCTGTCAAACAGACAGGTACCGTTACGGCAAGGCAGTAACGCGACTGCAGTTGCCTACCTCTGTACCTGCTGAAGCAGCCTCAGAGTTTGCCCGTTACGTGCACAGCCGTGTCCGAGGCCTTAAAACTTAACTTGGGAAGTCTTTGCTATGTAACAGAGCCCCTGCTATAGCTATGTAGGCAGGAGCCCTTAATGTCAATGTACTGTGAGTTAATTTTATTTTTTTTTTTTTCTGCCGGGATAGTTACTTTATGAAATAACGTAAGCAAAACTGGAACACCCTCTCTTCCGCAGTGCCACGAGTTGTTGTTGGCATGCTGATGTGAGGAGGAGCTCACATTTGCCTCTGATTCAAGAACTGCCCTGGGTAACTCACTAGGTTAAGCTCACTAAATAATTAGGTTAACTCATTAGGAAAAAAACTACATTTTCTTTTCAAACTTCTTATTGCCACCACAAGAATAGTTACACTTACAGTTTTTGTTGATGTTGTATTGTTTAATATCTTAATGATGTAAAACCTCTGTTTGCCCCCCTTTTTTTTTTTTTTTTTATTGGAAGGTACTAGCAGAGGAGGAGGAGGAGGATGGGGTACCGCTAACCAGAGATACACTAATGTTATTCAGCCGTCTACCTTTAAGTCTAATACATGGGGTGGCAGCAGAGATCAAGGAAGAGGATTTTTTGGCTCCTCTGATTTTGGATCATCAGGCGGCGGCGGCAGCAGAAATGCAGACTTTTCGCAGAACAGATTCTCTGCGTTAATGAACAATCAAAATATTGCTGATGGCTATAAAGATGAAGAGGAGAGGCTTCTGTAAGTTATAGTCCTGTTTCACTGAAAGCATTTAGAATGAGCAGTTTAAAAGCTTACTGACTTACTAGAGATAATGCAGAGGACATGGTCCTGAGGAGGAGGCTGGGACATGTGGTAAGAATCGTAGAAAACACTACTACATTTAGTTCTCATGAGTTATGCTGGCATGGGAAGAAAGGGATCCTTGTTTTGAACCTGGGTTGGGCAGCTAGACAACTGTGATGTTAGTAAGATGGTATGGTATTTAAGTTGTGGGCAGGAGGATAAGGAAGGAAAAGGAAACAAAGATTTCAGTACTTGAAAATAAGGGGTGAGAGTGCCTTGGACAGCATTTCAACCACTTAAAAAAAAACAAACAAAAAAAAAAAAACAACGAAAAAACAACTCTTTGAGAAAATGAACTGTTTGACTTAGTTTTCCTGACACTTAAGATAAGTTTTTTTGCTAATAGCAAAACTGTTGAAACCTGGTTTCACATATGTGTGTGTTAGAGTCAGTTGAGAGTGACCAGCAGGTTCAAGGAGATTATAGGGCAGGTGATGAGAAGCAACAGGTAGTGTTATTTCCTGAAGAAGCAAGGTTTTGGAACCACCTTCCATTATTTTTTTTTTTACAATTACATTAAGAGAATGCTTAACAGATTATTTATTCAGCATCTCAAACATGAATGTATATTATGTTACAAATATCTGAAATACTAAGAATCTTTGTTTGTTATTACGTAGTAATCTGCTTGTCCACTTTAGTTTTTACCCTTTCACTATTTGTTTACATTTGGATTTACTTTTGTTGATGTAGCTTCTGTTTCTCTGCTTTTGCAAGGTCTGGATTTTTATGCTTTTGATTCTTTTCCAAAAACTTATATGGAACACTTATCTTTTTCTTTTTTCTGTTCTTTCTCCCCCCGCCCCCGAATTTTGCTGTTTAATACTGTGCATGTTCATTTATGTTTTAAAATCATCTAGTATCGAGAAGGTTTTAAAGTGTATTGTGATCTACAGCTTCAGGGAAAATCCTGTGACAGCATATGCTATACAGGGATTAAAAAATACTTTGTGTGTTTTGGGATTTTTTTTAAATTTTTTTTTTTTAAGATCTGGTTTGATTTACCTGCAGTTAGATGGTAAAGTAAAATCCTTTGAAGGGACATTTATGTATCTTGCCGAATTGAGAACTGAGTACTTCTCTTGTTCATTCTCGCTAGTGTCAAACTTCATTAATTTTCATGGTAGCAGGTATTTGAATCTGACTTTGGATTCAAACTAGGCAATTGCTCCTGATGGTTTCGTTTTGACCATATAATTTCACTTTCATCTGTGGTTTTATTTTGTTTCGTTTTCTAGCGAATGTGTAGTGAAAGACATGGAAATTTGGGAATCTTCAGGACAGTGGATATTTTCATCTTATTCGCCAATGAAAGAAAAGCCAAATGTCTCAGGTAGGTAATGTTTTTAGCATTGCCGCGTATTGCTGCTATGTAGAATGTTTCTTACAGTTGTCCACAGCGTTGGACATTTGCAAGGTGATGATTTGCCTTGTGATGCAACAGAAAGGAATATTGGATTATGGCACATTCATTTTGGGCATTCACATCTTTAAGTTCTGTAATGAATCCTTTTTGTGGCTCCAACTGTAACTGACTTACAGATAATGTACCAAGGCCCATTTCTTCATAACTATAGAGAGCAATTGGAAGTATTAATATATTTTCTTGGAGGTTTTTGATTATTCTTCTCCTTACAGGCTTTTCAGATTTCTCACCAGAAGAGTTGCATCTGGAGTATTATAACTGCAGAGCAAATAATAACGTTCAGAGCTATGTAAGTATTTAAAAAATGCTGACTTTTTATGTGAACGCATTTCGAGATAGGACTTGTTACTATTCTTCAAGTGGCAACTCTTGATTCATTTCATTACCAAACTCTAGGAGATTATCAGAATGCCAAAATATTTCTAAATTACTGTGCACCAAATAGAATGCAAAAATAGCTGCTAGTCTGTATGCTCTACTGTAACTTCCTATTTCTGCCTGAGATCACAGGCTAAAACTGCCAGACCTGGGCTTCTAAAATGGGTGGCCTAAATGTCTAGACACATCAGCTCCTACAAAAAGTGGTAGCAATAGAATTTTAGCTAGTCTCAGTTAAACCTATGGTCTTTCTAAACCTAGACGCTCCTTGTCTTAGTCTTGTCCCTGCTCTTGTCTGTTATTTGTGGAAATTATTTGAATCTTGTCCCAAAATTTTAATACTTTGTACGCTATTAGTCAGTTTGATTGTTATAGCTGGATACGTAGTGCTTTAGGTAGAACACTGGAAGTTTATTTGACCTTGTTCTTTTACTTACCTTTATTGCAGGCAATTAATGCTGAAAATAGCAGATACTTCTAAACGAGTATATACATTTCTAGAAAAGAAGTAATATCTATATTTTTATATATATGTATAAATTTATATGTATTTTTCATCCCTCGTAGTCCTATCAATATCAAGGAGGCTAGCACAGTTCAGTGTTGTGCCAGGAAAGGAATTAAGCTATTGGATAGACACAAGTACGAACTAATTCAAGCTACATTGCACTCATTCCTCTTCCCCTTGATTCTCTATTATAGAAGGAATTGCTGTTGTCACCACTCTTGCTTCACGTGTTTAGAATTACCAGAATTGCATTTTCAGAGACAGGACAATTTTTTTTAAAAAAAACTTCAATTAAAAATATAAGCTGAAATATAAACAGTACACTATGCCTGGCTATTAAAAAAAAAAAAAAAACCAAACATTTGTGGCCTCACTGAATGCAAGTTTATGAAAGTCTCAGTGTGTAGATGATAACTGTATGATACAGTTCTCTCTACAAAATGTTCAAGTACAGCAAGTCTTTTCCTAAGCATGTGTTGCTATTCTTGAACCGGGTCAAAATCTGAATTTTCCAGCCTATTGTATAAGAGCTGATACCCAGCAACATGATCTTCCAGCATGTGATTAGACACAAAAGAATTATTGATGTTTGTGATGTAAGACCCTTTTGAAAAATTAAGGAATTTATTTACAAAAAGATTACTCATTCCACTCTTGCAGGCATTTGAGACATTATATGTTTTACTTGGTTGGTTTTTAAGGAAAATTCAGTTAGGCCAGGCTTTGAATAAAGTGTGTTGATAAACTTAAATATAGGAAATTCAGGTTTGAAATTCCTGAAAAGTAAGTTATTTAATGACTTTCCAGTTTCTTGTTTAATCACAGTTATCAGATAGACATGGGTGCTATTTATTGCTGTATAAGTTCTGTGCAGTAATCTGTTGGATCACATTAAAGGGGCTGATTTAAATTAAGGAAGTTAATCTCTGCAAAGCTAAATATTTTAGGATGATACTATTAAAGTGTTCTGAATTATAATGTTTTGAAAATGGGCATTTTTTTTCTGAAAATGTGGGAGAAGCTAAGGCAAATCTTAGGACTTCAGCTTAATGAGCGAGCACATAAGTGGATAAGCCAGAAATAAAACAAGGATTGAAGAGTTTGTTCTCTTATACTTAAAACTTACATATTTTGTGTGTGGTTTCGTTGGTTGGTTGGTTGTTTTTACCCAAGCACTTAATTCAGATAGTGATAGAACTTAGATGTAGAAAGCCCCAGGACGTTTTTTTAATCTTATTGTTACGTGAAGTAAAAAAAGTTGATTTAAGGACAGTAGTAAGAGAATTGAAAGGAATTCTATGTTAATAACAAAAATTTCAGCTTCTCCCCTTGAAGTTTCAGGAAAGCAAAGATCTTGTCTTCTTGGCTTAATGATGTTTCTTTTCTAATTCTAGAAATCTTTCAGTTTAGTTGTGAGATCACTCTATCTTTTTCTTTTTTTTTTTTTAAGTCTTCACCAATAATAAAAACACGCTTTTCTTTTCCCCCCTTTTAGGTAAATTCTGTCCAACAGTTAGCGAAACAATGGAAAAATCGGCTGCTTCAGTTAAAAGCTTTAAATGCATCGACAAAAGCAGCTTTGGTAAGTGTTAATGAAAGGTAAAATGTTTCTGTTCCTGATGTCGTGTTTTTTTTATTAATCTTGGGCAAATGTTTTTCTTAGTTTCCTGGTTTTTTAGACACATCCCACCAAACTGTCCTGCAAATGCCAACATTAATTTCTGCTACAAAGATTTCTAAGACATGATAGTTGTAATATGCCATTTTGTTTTTAATGCAGAGATCTTGCAAATGTTCCATAGAAACTTCAGCTGTTATCAAAGTATTTAACTACACTTCTACTAACTTTATATAAAATAGGTCATGGGTATTGCTTTGAAGATCGCAGGATACTATATTTTACAACCCAACATACAGGATTCTTTTAGGGCACTGTTGTTTGCACCTAAATAGCTGAGACATGATTCCTTGGCAATTTTATGGTAGATCTATGAACTGTTCTGAAAATCTCAGCTACGATGTGTTATATTCTGGCACTGCAGCCTTGAAAAACATCTGGCTGACTGGTGGCATGAAGACCTCGACAGTAATCTTAGAACGCTCCTGGGAACCTTAGAGAAAGTGGAAAGGGTGTAATGAAGAATTACATAAGAGAATTAACGATTGCAGTTTGAAAACTGCCCCATCTGTCTGTCTGTGTGTTTTTTATAGGAGATGATAGAAATGTGGTTGACTATTCTAGCACTGCCTGAGTCAGGTGAATGTGAAAGTCTGTGAACACAGTTTTGGGTCTTACATCCACCTTTCTCTGGACCTATGAAATCAGTGAATTGCAGGCGGGTATTATAAAACCCTTTAGTTAACTAAGGAAAGTAGTGAATCAGGACGGTTCCATGTTAGCAAGGCAGCAGCTGGGTCCCAGGTTTGGAATACTATCGTTGCAAGCCACATGAAAGTAACCGTAGCTTAAGGTCGGGATCCGGTTGAGTACACGTATAGTAAGAGGCAACTATCCACCCCACCTTTTCTTCCATGTGCTACTGTTGACTCTTCCAAAGTATAATCAGCAGACGAGACCAGAATTGCCCTCCAGGCCATCTCAGGATAAACAGAGCATTTTGGTAATGCTAGAATGAGAAGTTGATAGATAGGTGGGAGAGAAACTGTTTGGATAAAACTTGAAGAGATGAAGAGTAGTTGTTCCTGGGAAGGTGACAAACACTTGTGAATCTAGATGTGTCAGAAAAGAATGCTTGAGTTAAAGCCAGTATTAAATAATCAGGGAGACGGAGTAAGTTGATTTAAGTGGAGTCTGCATGAAGTGCGTTAAAATTTTAGTAATACGATCATACATACCCCTTGGCATGTTCAATGCTGAAGGTGAAGAAGTGGGATTTGGGCCTTAGCACAGAAGACTAGACGTGCCAAGGTGAGAGCACGGACTAAGTCAAAGCAATGACACAGGGCCATAAAGCACTAACTGAAATAAGTAAGAAATGAGAATGAGAGCTGGAAGAGGTGTTCAGGTCATTGACTGACAGACAAAAATCTGTAAATTGTGATATATTTGTGTTTCTGGAGTGTTTTACAGAGAATAGTGTGTAGCCTTAGAGCATTTTGTTCATAGCTACAAGAGCATGCAATTGTGATGAAAGTGATTAGTGTCTAACTTAGTCTAAGTTGTATTAAATTGGACTGGGCAGCTATATTTTTGCTTCAAGTATTTATTGAAAGACACTTCCCTGTTTTGGAACCTAGTTTTCATTTATGTATTTGGAATTTTTTAAGCTGTCTGAATTGAAGAACACAGTCACTCAACCGTTGCCTTCCTTTGGATTTGGAGGACAGCAAACATCAAGCTTTGGGTTGTCAAGTAAGTTCCTGTATTAAGAACCAATAGTTAAACATCTTCTAGAGTTTTTTTTCTGCATTATTGAAATAAAGCAGTGGTTTAGTATCACAGGTGTGTAAATTCTAACATTTTGTATAAATTTTATAATTGCAGGCTTTCCTGTGAACAGTAACAGTGCTAGCAGTTTCTCCTTTAAGACAAGTTCCAGTCTTGCGAGTGCATCATCTGGAAACACCCCTGCTTTTGGGAGCTCTTCCGCTGGTTTTAATCCTCCTGCATTTGGTGTGACGTCCTCTCCCAGCGTATCCCATTCTGTTGGTTTTGGCAGCCCGGCAGCTCCATCTGCAGCCTCCTTCTCATTTAAAACTTCTGAAACAACTAGTGGTTTTGGAACTGCGGGGTTTTCAGGGTTTGGCAATTCTTCTGCTGTGAACTCTTCAAACACCGCTCCTCTTGCAGCCTTTGGAGCTTTCAATGCAGCAGTAGGAGCTTCTCCCTCACATTCAAGCAGTACTTTATTTGGACAGACTGCCACTGCCTCTGGACACAACATGACATCAGCGGTCACAAACAATACTACATCAGAAAAGTTATTTACACCAAAGAGCGAATTATCAGCTGAAGAGTTGAAACAATTTGAAGCAAAAAAGTTTACGATGGGAAAGATTCCTCTTAAGCCACCACCATTAGAACTTTTAAATGTTTAGGACTTTTAAGTTTATTCTGAAATAACATGGTTTTGTACTTCTCTGTTACCTCAACTACACAATTTTGTGGTTGAGTAATGAAATAAAATGCTTCCATTTGAGTTAATTTTCGTTTCATCTCCAAGTCTTTTGCAATAAACTCACAGGTATAAACATTTGAACATTTTGTATCATTTCTTGGTTATTTTGGAATGGACCTTTTACATCCAAGAAATGAACTAATGAAAATAAAATTTAAAGTTCCGTTTTGTATTCTGTACTGCGAAATTCTGGGCAAAGCCTATATTAAAAAGGCTTTGTCAAAAGTAAGAACGCTTAGGTGAGGTGTTCGCAGCCTACTGGGAGAATGCTAGAAAGAAACGGTTGCAATGCCAGACTGCTTGTTGTTGGAGCCCCTTGTCTTTTGCCTCTTATTTAAAGGGTTTGTGCAGCCTTTGACAATTGTCTGTCTTTGGAGATCGAGGGCTCCTGTGTGGTCTGTACCTACCTACATGTTTCTGTCACCTGGGAGTCAGTTACCTCGCCCAGTTGATGCAATTCAGTTTTGTTAGTTGTTCTGCTTGAGGTCATAATCTGCATTAATGTAGTGCAGTTGGGGAAGGACAGCCTTGAAAGCATTGATCATGAATAAGGAGCTTGTGGTTTGCTATTTTGACACCTTAGATAGAACTTTGGAAGCATTTGCAAAGCTGCTTACTACATTTATGTGGATTGATAGAATTTTGTTGTCTGCTTCTCAAAACTTTATGGGTGTGTATATTAGCAATAGCTTTTCTGAATTGATGATATTAAGGTATATATTTTGCCAAGATATTATGAAGTAAGGGTCAGACATCTTCCAGAGGAGGTACTAGAGTCAGGTGAAGAGTACATTTGTTCTTGACCAGGCCCTCCCACTAAAGATGTAAAATTACCAAACCTCATATTTAAGAGGAAAGCAAAAGTTTACTCTAGGATATACATACATAAATTGATTGTTTCTTTAACACTTGAAAGTAACGTTTCAGTTCTTGTATGGACCCATGGTCCCACTTAAAACTTCACTACCACCGTGTTTCCTACCAAAGGTCCGCAGCATACTGGAGAGACGGCTTGCTAGAACAGCCTGAATGAATTCAGCGTTTAGGGTGATGGGCCATGGGTAGGCACTCCGCAGGCTTAACGGAAATCCAGGTTCCTCAGTCCATGCGCTCAGTGTAGATGTACAGAAACTTGCATATATTGCAATACAGTACTGGGTTGCTTTCATGGATTTTTCTGGTGATTGGTTTGTAGATGAAATAAGGCATCTGCTTTTTTTTTTTTAATTGTTTTTAATGACCCAGTGGAGGCTTCTTGCAACTCACATACAAAATACTGATACGTTGGCCCAGAGTTCCATTTAATTCTTATGAAATGTGGTTTTCCAAGTGGGATCTCCAGAGCCGTACTGAGACTCGTACAAAGACGTGGACATCTGTCAGGGCTCACTGAGCTCTGGATCGTTTCTGCCAGTCACTCAGATTTTGACACAGGAACCGAGGACCATACCAAAATCCGTTATACCACTGTAGTTACAGAAAACCCCCATCTTTACAGAAGTTGTTAAAAGTTAGTATTTAACAACAAACAAACAAACAAGTGTTTGTGGCTTGTCAGATGAATACCGTAACTGCCCAAACTCATTCTGTTACATACTATACCCTTTCCCATACTTCCCTTGTGAAGCCTTAGTGGTTCTCAAACCCAATTGTACCAGAAAGCAACAAGGTTTTTTTAGAAGTTCCTATAATTTTTATTATTATTTGTATTAAAGCAGCAATCCAGCATAGCAAGAGTATATTTGGGGGTAAAGGTACAGAATTCAGTCTTGCTGATAACCTTAAGGATCCCGTGGCATGTTTTAGAGGACTGTGGATGGTTCTGTCTGACATTTAAAGTAGTAATAGTTTTGAAGTCACCTGTGTTTTTCTCCTAATGCTCATCCTCTTAAATGACTGCTCTAACAAACAAAAAAAAAAGAGAGGAACATTCGAAGTCACAGTTAAGGCTGCCTCTGATGAATGCCAAAGCTATCTTTACTAAGTTGAAGTGTCTTTAAACACACGGCCACTGCAAGATTTTTGAGCTTCTGTACCTCAGTGCTGCTGCTCTGCTACGTAAGACCTTAAAGTAGCTTGCAACACAACTTAAGTGATGAGCTAACACCTTTCGTCTTTCTTAGAGTATCATCTCAGCAGGCTGTTGCTGCTAAGCTGCACTAAGCTTTCAAGGCTGTAAAGTGCACAAGTGCTTTTTTAAGTGGAAGTGCTTTTGCTTAAAAAAAAAAAATAAATTGTAAGGCCATGAAAAATCCACATAATCTACCATATGTACCCAAAAGAACATTGGCTAGCATCATTCTAACCTACAGCGACCTAAGGGGAGGAGGGAATGTAAGTCTTAGGTCACCTTACCATTAAAAAATAGAAAGGTTAAGGGAGGTATTCCTAATTCAGATGACAATAAATGAAAATTCATGTTTGATTAAACTTTTTCACCAAATGTATTTTTTCAGATCATCTCCTCACCCTTAAAGAAAAATTAAAAAAATCACTGTTACAGAGATACTAAGACTTCACGTTTCATCCCCCATGGGCTTCTGAGCATCCCAAAAGATGGCAGAGAGCAGCGTGATATGACTTTGCTAGCAAAAGGCAAGCTGTGTGGAGATAAGGATAGGAGAGAATAGGAGGAAATAGTATTGCTCTAGTGGGCTTACTAAACTGCAGAAAATAAGCCACAATTTGTCAGTACATCAATCTTTCCCAACATTTGCTCTGTATTTAATTTTTTTTGCCATTCATCCTGTGTTGCTTTTGGTATACTCGATATCAAATTTGGTTGCAAGTACAAAGATGGCTAAATAATATCTTCCTTTTAGCTGCAATCCTTTCATTTTTCTTAACTTTTCCTTTTTGCAACTGCTTATTTTGTTTGGTATATGGCTGCTCTCCAGAAAGTCATAATATTGTGGCCTGGCACATAAAAACACACCTAGGGTGGCAGCAAGCTCACAGATCTCACTTACTCATTTTAGAAGAGGAATCACGAGGTGAACGTCCAAGCAAAGGGGTGTAACATGTCCCGATTAGTAGAAGAACTTGGTCTGTGAAATAGGCTAGAACATTCAAGCTCCACATGATATTTCCAAGTACTTCCCTCACTTCGAAATAACAGGATTTATGAGTCACTGAAATTCCTGTGGTGTGGTACAAACAACTAATTTGAAGAATGATTTGAAGTTTTGGTTTCCAAGAGAGCATGGATTAATCCTCAGACAGCAGCACTCGAGACTGGCTGTATACGGGAGAAAAACCCTCCGCTGCCCCAGCAGAGGAAGCAACCCAAGCATCTGACACATGGAATTTTCTCTGCCCCTTTTCCTCCAGGTGATAGTAGCAGCACTGGGAGGTCTCAAAATGTGAGCTAATAGCAGAGAAGAGATAAAAAAAAAAAATGCAAGCCTCAGAAAGCACTACAATTTTGTCCTAAAAGTGAAGCATCATAGTAGCCATGTGCTCTGTAGTTTCACTACATGCAGCCAAGAGTGGCGAGGTAGCCTTACATTGAATGAAAGAAGATGGACTGCAAGTAATCAACTGACTAGATTTAAGCCTCCGAGACTAAAGCTAAGGGCATCAACAATAATAAATTAACAACAGCCAGAAGGATAGGAAAGAAGAGCTTTCATAAACACATCTGGGGAGAAAGGAATACAAAAGGCCTATTAATACAGGAGCACTGAAGTGAGATTGATAACTCTGAAATGGTGGAAATCTATTTAAAAATACTTGAAATGAGAGAGAGTTGAAAATCAATGAGGCTGTAATGCAGTTACTGATAAAAGGCAAGTAAGAAAATAGTTGTGAAATGTGAGCTTACTGTGGCACGGTGGGAGTCCAGATAATTTGCTGTACAGGTCAGTAAGGGAATCAGCCAATGGACTTACTATAGTTGTGATAATTATTTAGATAAGTGATATAGCAATAGGGATGTGCTAGCAGACTGGGGAAATAATGTACCTTAGCAAGCAAAGGTACTTATTTTGTTAATGGTAACAAATAATTTGAGGAGATTCTAAAGACAAATGATCTGGCTTTTAGTAAGGCCTTTGATACTGGCATCTAAGAGGTGTCAGATGTTTATGTGACAGTGATTAGGGGTAGCGATTAGTCACAAACATCATTGACAAGTGAGCGAATACTTTTTGTTTATAGTCCACCTCCCATATCCTAATGTAGAGGATGATAGAAAGAAACGGTAACTTGATATTTACCTGGACAGTAAGGGAGGGAAAAAGGCCATAGACAATTAGACAATTTAAGTGGATATCTAATTGTATTTATTTGACCTAATATAAGCCAGCAGCTAAAGGAAAAAATTATAGTGATGGTATTCAGAGGGACAGAGAAAACCATAGAGTTGAAAGTGACAGTGAGTGAGATGTGAAGCCCCAGCGGTTTAGATCAGTAAGATGCAGCGTGAGCTGTAGGAATCTCCTTCCCTGCGCGAGTTGGTAACGCTGCGTTTGGTTCTGGGCAGGCAGTTGCCATAAAGCTGCATGACGAGTAGGAGATTCAAAGACGAAGTGATTGCTGGTTGGAAATGAGGATTTAGGAAGAAACTTAAGAGCTGAAAAATTACTGCTTGGTGAAAGCAGAGGCTGTGGCATGGAATGACCATCTTATTGAAAGGGGACCCTCTCAGAAGGGAGGAAATGGGATTTTTTTAAGGCATCTTGACTAGTAACCAGAACATGGCAGTACTTCCTCAGCAATGTCTTAGGGAGGAAGTTTCCCAACTGGGAAAGTCCTTTTCTTCCTCTGTTAAGATCTGGCCAAGCCAAAACCAAAACACTAGGAACAAATCTCTACCTGTCAGGACTAACAGTACACATCCCCAGAGATGCAGCAGTTAACGTAAGCAGATCCGATCCCTTGCCTTTGAAGCAAAAATACACCAGCACTTGTGACAAGAGTGACAAGAGTGCAACACTGGGCATTTGGAGCGGGCAGCTGTGTGTGCTGGCCACCGCTCGGGGGGGGCTAGCTGTAAAGAGGCAACCCTTCTCCACAGAGTTTAAGGAGGCAGATTAGCTCCCTAATGCTGGGAGTGAATATGCCTCTTGGTCTTGAAACTCTTCCTCATTTTCCTGTTAATAATAACCAAGTCAAAAACCAAAGAGTAGTTCTCAGCAACTCAATCTTAGGCAATGTTCTTATTTAATCTGCAGCACTGTTGCAAGTTTTCAGTTTGGTCTGCAGAATAAAGCTAGGCACATTCTTACAATGCTGTATCACACAGTGGGCCCCTTGGTGGGACTTACCCTCCTGCAAAAGAACGAAAACAGATCTCAAAATGGAGGGAAGAAGAGCAAGAAGAACGACAAGATGTAAATGTTAACTGGCTGATCACCATTTTTGTTCAGGTACGTGGATTGCTTTGTCTTTCCTCCACAGGCAGTGGGGGTCGTTCTTCCCATGTCACATGAGAGACATAAGAAACAAGTTTTACGTCTTACCCCTTTCCAGCAGGCAGATCTGTTACGTTGCTAATTGCATAGTAGTCATCAGAAAAGTGATCTGGTGGTTTTAAAGTACCTGCAGCAATTATATCCTGTTCCACCTGAATTTCTGTTTCATTATGGCAGCGCGCTCTTAGCAAGCTAAATGCTTTCTAGTCAGCATCGAGTCATGCTTCTGTAAGTCTTCCATGGAGCCTTATCTTTGCAAATCACATGAAATGTGCCCATTGCATATGCCCTACAAAGTAATTAGATTAGTTCTAATTATACAAAATAAACCCACCCTCCTGTATGAATCAAACAAGCAACATTTGCATGTGTGCATGTAAAACCACGTCACATCGCTTTTTAAAGTGAGACTAATGAGGTACAATTTTGATCTCTGATAGCTTAGCTTTTCTGTCTAGCCAGTGCTGTTGTGTTTTTCTCAGCCTGACACTTACCTGTAGAGCTCTGGCTTGTGATGCACTTCAGTATTAAAGCACTCCTTATAGTGCCATGAGATTTTGTTGTTGTAGTTTACTTCTGCAAGTATGGGCTTCTCTTGAAGCATCTGTAATGATGACATAGAACTAAAATCATATAAAACTGAAATAGCAGTTTGGAACCATGGGTTGCATTTAAAAAAAAAAAAAAAAAAAAAGCCTGGTATCGCTTACTGTTTCCATATGATAAATGGACAGTAGATGAGGTGGAGAAGAATCCTCTGTATTTGGTATACATTAACTCTTTTGGGCAGAAGAGAGCCTTCAGCGTTCTCCCATGGCCTGTGTGCTTGCTCAGCAGCTCCCACGGGGCTGGAGACCGACAGGCCCTTGCAAAGCAAAGCGCTGCTTGAACTTCACTGTAGGAACTTGGCGTAACATAAGAGAGATACCCAGCCTGCAGGCAGATCTGCCCGCCTGGAGATAAGGCTGTCTCAAATTTCACTGCAGATCCTCCTGCCTGGAGTCTTCTTCAGACATCTCTGTCTCCATCTAACCTCCCTGATTTCCTGGAGACCAATGCCTTTGCCCCCTGCCCGGCGTGCCTCCCACTCCCCCAAGCTCCCCGGTCCCTTGCTTTTGCATACTGGGGGACATGACTCCCTTGGCCGCCCCATGCAGGTTTTGCGGAGGGAAACAGCCACCAGAACACTCTCCTCTCCTCTCCTCTCCTCCCCAGTGGTCTCTGCCTCTTCCTGAAGCCTCCATGGGAATTCACACGTGCATACAATGCTGATGACCCTGTCGGGACAGAGTAATCATGAATTATTTGAGACACCTCCAAGCCAGCCCGAGAACACAAGCAGAGCTGTACATCACAGCTAGGTGCTGATACAGCTCCAGCGTGACTTGTCTTTCCAGCTGCTGCTTTTTCAAGCTTCTCTCCCATTAGTGCCCTTTACTCACACATTCAAACTCCGTATCATATGAGATTTCTAGCAAAATGAATCCCCCTTAACCTTTAATCATCTTCTATAACCACCGGTCAACTCCTCCTGCCTGTTCTTCCCCAGCAGCTGTCTTTGCCTGTATTTCTCAGGGCCACACCTAGAAACTCAGAGATACTAAAGCTCCCCCCCACCTCTGACAGGAGAGCGCTTCTGCTTCTCCAGGAATTGTCCAAAACAGGTCAGAAGGTTTCTTTTCTCCTAAAAAAACCACTGATATAACGATGAACCTTCCTGTCTACCTTGTCCTCTAGTCCTCCACCCCTTCGATAAGGAGCTACAGGGCTGGGCTCTATCCCGAGCTGTACGGCGGAGGCAGAGGCGGCACCGGCATTTTGTCACCCATCAGGTGCACAGCCCAGGGAAGGAGGAGGCACCTCTGGGCCCCCATGCAATAATGACTGTCGTCTGTCTGCTAACAGTTGCTTAATTGCCTATGTCTGCTAACAATCGGATTAACTTTCTCCTATTTTTCCCCTTCTGAGCAATGCTGTACAGAGGATGAGGAGAAGAGGAAAAAAAGGGCAAAAAGTACTCAGGCAACTTTGCTGAAATCCATGATACTGCCAGGGGAAAAAGCCTGGACATCCTAACTTTTGATTATATGGTTGAAGCACAAGTCCAGCCTTCTTTTCACAGTAAAACCACAGAGCAATGGCTATCAAAGAACACACGTTACACGAGTAACACAAGAAATGTGAGTTAATCCTTGCATCAGGAAATACATCTGGCTGCCAATAATAGGTCCATACTGAGGTAACCAAGTTACATTGGACATCTGAAAACATATAAGGCTGTCCTCTCTCTGCGGAAAAAACAGGGGGCTCTCTCTCACCTTTTCTTGTCTATTTATCTACTTTCAGTTTGGAAAAATATTGGGTAACATTAAAGAGGTTAGCAGAGCGCCTCAGCATTAAATACAGTACTGGAGAACAAAAACACACACAAGATGCTTCTTGATCACAGCTGCAATAAACTGGTTCTGGCAGCAAAGAGATTTTCTCCTACTTAAGTGGTCACTGGACACGTTCCATCCTTATGATGATCTACTTTGAGAAGGTTTATTCTTCTAACAATAACATAACAGAAACAGTCACGAACAGAGGGCGGCCTATAAAGTAACGAAAGAGTACATCAGAACAATATGTGGTGTTTTTTGTTGTTTTAAAAAAATCTGTTAGTGTGTGTGTGGCTGTAATTTATAGCTATGCATCCTAGCTCATTTACTTAGGAGTCTGGGTATATTGCAGCACTTGGTGTACAGGAAGAGGATATAAATTGCTTTTTACAGCATTCCCGCCTCCGACGCCGGGTCCGTGATGATTCACGCAGCCCCGGAGGTCAGCTGGAGGACTCAAGAGCCAAGAAGCCCCAGTGCACGCTGTGCATCTTGCATACCCTGCTCAGCTCTCGCAGACCCTCAGTGTGGGGCCATCTCTAGCAAAGATGCCCCGGAGCTGTAATGCTGGCTGTTAGCCATCTAAAAATCTCCCTATGGAAGCAGGACTTCCAAATGGCAATTTAAGTTTCTGACATAGTGCGCAGGACCCAGAAAACTGCTGAGGTCCAATTCATTATGTTTTCTGGTTTATATTCAAATTACTCAATTTTAGCAGGTTTCCTAAGAAAATAACATGGTTTTGATTATACCATCTGATCATCTGTCTGTGATTCCTTCTGCACCAGTCACTTTATTTTAACCCCATGGCCAATTTCCAGGCACTTAAGTCTTGAAGATGGCTATATTCTCATAGTTGTAGTAAAGAACTGGCAGCTGGATGAGGAAGGAGACCAAAATTAGTGTTGCAACTGAAAGAAAACCAGGCAAAACTCAGCTGCTATGAATACTGTTAGCAACTGGCTGGCTGAGCAGCACACATGTAAATCTAGTATCTAGAGTAGCTTGCCAGGCTTTTGCCCCATTGGGGTATTACAGAGGACAAAAGGCACCGATCTATAGGAAACTAAGTTTCATACGCACATTCTGCGGGTCAAAACCAACTTGTTCCAAATATCAGAGCAAAATTCTTCCACATTCAAACATGAAGTTAACCCAGGAACAAGGAGCAATACTTGTTTAGTCTGGAGAAGAGGAGGCTGAGGGGAGACCTTATTGCTCTCTACAACTACCTGAAAGGGGGTTGTAGCGAGGTGGGGGTCGGTCTCTTCTCCCAAGTAACAAGTGATAGGATGAGAGGGAACAGCCTCAAGATGCGCCAGGGGAAGTTTAGGTTGGATATTAGGAAAAACTTTTTCACCGAAAGGGTAGTCAGGCGCTGGACCAGGCTGCCCAGGGAAGTGGTTGAGTCTCCATCCCTGGAGGTATTTAAAAGACAGGTAGACATGATGCTTGAGGACATGGTTTAGTGGTGGCCTTGGCAGTGATGGGTTGATGATCTTAAGGGTCTTTTCCAACCTTAACGATTCTATGTTTGTAAGTCCAGATATAATAAAGAATTGAGGCTCCTGACTTCACACTGGAATGCTAACTCGCTGCCAATTTCATACTTAATTGAAATCAATTAAATTATCCATGATCCAAGAGCTTTGCTTGGTGGACCCCAAGCCTCATAGTTCCTAGGATCCTGCCATGGTAGGACCTTCCAGCCTCCCAGAGCTTACGGGGAAAACAGGATCATTGCAGAAGAGTTTCTACAATGAAACAGAAACCATGTTTCACTTAAGTGAAACTGGAAATAACAATCTTACTAAAATAAGACAATTGTTATAATATTTTTTGCCTTCTGGCCAGTTTCTAGCAATAATTGTTCACTAACCCATTACTGTATCGCTAATCCTATCATATGACACTCTATATTAATTTGCTTGCTCTTTCCTTTGGCAGAGAATCCATTTCTGCCAAAATACATGTGAAATTTTTCAAGACATTTCACATGTCCTCAGATTATTTTGAAGAAAGTGCTGGCTATAAATACCAGCTGAGGAGATTTGCAACATATTAATTCATCTTCTAATCTTAAACCTAAAAAACTTAGCCCATAAGGCTTAAGGTACAGGAGAGTTTGAATGTCAATGAACTCAGGCATTTTGAGATGTTTTCCCATCACACACGGCAGACTCAAGAAGGCCAAACAGCCACTGGCTCCCTCTGTTCAAACTGGAGACAGTTGACCGTGCATCACTACGCGCAGCCTCCTTTACTTTGCAGGCAACCACTGCCCCCAAAAAAGGCTCCAAAACATTCAAGGCAGCCCAGGTCTAAGTAAGAATATTCAGACTCACCAGTAAACTGAAGCTCAGGCAGACTCCAGAGCACGGCTCTGATGGGCTTTCCATAGGAAACACCGCTGACCCAGTAACCACATCTTCTCTAACTTGACATAGCTTCTGCCTGCTCATATACCATCATCTCCAGATAGCGACCTCTTAGGCAGTTATCCTACAAGGCTTGATAAAACTTTTGAAACAGTCAGGCAAGGCTTCCCCTGTTCAAGTGTAAAACAAGAGAAAGCAAAGAGCAGAAAAACACTAGATCAAGCCTTCAGCCCTATCGCATTGCTCCTAGAATACCTGCACTGCCAGGGGGCCGAGCCTCCTTCCCCCTTGCTTCAGCTGTGGCCCATTGCAGCCTGAGAGGATGAAAGCAAGGCAGCAGGTGTTGAGAAGTCCCTCACAATGATAATGAGAAAAGGATGACTCTCCGAGTTTGCTTGGGTCCCTAGCAGAGGATTGCATCTCTGTGCACCTTCTCCTCTCTGTGGGCGCATAGGTTCCACTGAGGGTTGTGTCCTGGATCATCAAAGCATTACCCTAATCGTACGGAAAAAGGTGTAACTATGCTACTTATTCTCATTCTCGCTGCGACACTCTCTTTCTGCCTCCCAAGTGTTGCTGCCTGTCTTGGCCAGGTTGGAAGCCACTGAAGATTACCTG
The DNA here is from genome assembly GCF_965183815.1 of Platalea leucorodia. Taxonomy (NCBI): domain Eukaryota; kingdom Metazoa; phylum Chordata; class Aves; order Pelecaniformes; family Threskiornithidae; genus Platalea; species Platalea leucorodia. The sequence goes on along the minus strand of NC_138823.1, from coordinate 133,052,608 downwards.
CTGGACCTATGGCTACCACAAGAGCTTGAGTTAATACAAGAGCAACCTTTGCTCACAATCAGTGAATTATATAGATAATAGGCAAGTACTAAGTAGGGTTGCATTTCAACCCAGGGCACCAAAGCTGGCATGGTAGAAGACTGGCTGAGCCGAGGCCATACTGTAGAACCACAAGAGCACACGAAAACACTCCTGCAATACTGGCTTGGCTGCCTGGGTGATCGTTATAGGGTCATGAAATGCCTAGCACAAAGCAGTGACAGCTGATTATGCCCACTAAATACTGCTGTGGTACTGACACTAAGTGGTTCTATTAGCAAGTTCGTTTTGCCAGTTCTTAATTACAGAGAAACTTGGGAAGATATAAACATCAAAGGAACTCTTTTCCCTAACCAGATATGTCTTGTCTTTATTCCTATAACATTTAAAAATTCCTCACCCTATTCAGTTAGAAAACTTGCTGTAGGCTGTTAGGATTTAAATTAATACATGCTTATTTGGAGACTTTAAAGGTAAATGAAAGGTTACATAGACTGGTACAAAATTGCTTCCTTTCCATGGTTTGCAGGTACCTAAGAAATAGAATTAAATACCTTTCTGGTCTCCCAAACTGTCCACTATAATCCTGCAGGCCAGTCACTTTTTAACTGAATTTAAAAGCTCTCCCTAAAGCTTGTGGTGTATCTTGAAGCACAGAGCCGCCTGCTCTCAGCATTATCTCTGTAAATTATTATTAGCAAAAAACTTGTGTCCATCAACTCTTTCTCTACACAACCTTCTGCAAAAGCATTAGAGGACTGACTTCAACACCAAAAGAATTGGAATTCAGAAAGGAACTTAACCAAACGTCACTACTGGGAAACAGACCCTTACAGACATTACTACAGCCCTTACAGCCATTGAAATGGCCCTAGACTGCGGCGTAGCAAAAGAAAAGGACCCGTCCAACGAGAATGCAATGAGTAGGGATGGAGTCCCTTTCAAACTGCCTGCTTTGTCTTCGTCTATATTTGCTCTGATTTAAATAGTGAATAGGTCTCATTTATGTTCTAACCAGACGTAGCTCTCGAGAGCCAAAGCCTTTCTTGTGTATCAGGGATGCGTGTTTTAAGGAGAGGCCATCTCAAAGCTCTGGATGACATGGTGGTCCCCACCCAGCAGAAAATCACCTTTCTTCTGTTGTAAATAACCTGAAACTTTTTTTTTTTTTTTAATTTAAAAAGAATATTTATTACAAATACATTATGAGAGAGAGTTCTGCGCAATCTGAAAACACATGAAAAGCATTCAAATACTATAGGAATGAAAACTATAAAACATGTCATAGATAAATAAAAGACAGGGTTTGCACATCCCTCTGCTTTCAGTACAGAGTTGTGATGAAGAGGCAGGTTCTGTAATTTGAGCAAAAATTTCAAGAAGATGATTGTATTTTCTGGGACTTTTGACTCCTATTTGCAGGAATGCACCATCCCGAAGCTTTCCAACAAATGTCACCTGATGTCCAAAGCATGTGACTATGGAACAGTGTAAATGTCCTCCCTGTGCCTTTCAAGATACTCAAATAGTGTCCTTAAGCCTTGCTACGTTTGAGTTAAAAAGTTTCATAATGCCGTTTGTTCCTTATTTGTTTAATTTATAGTTGCTCAATTTATAGAGCCTTGAAGCTCTTGGGGGTCGGTGTCTTCTCCCTAGTAACAAGTGATAGGACGAAAGGGAACAGCCTCAAGCTGCGCCAGGGGAAGTTTAGGTTGGATATTAGGAAAAACTTTTTCACCGAAAGGGTAGTCAGGCATTGGAACAGGCTGCCCAGGGAAGTGGTTGAGTCTCCATCCCTGGAGGTATTTAAAAGACAGGTAGACATGGTGCTCGAGGACATGGTTTAGTGATGGACTTGGCAGTGTTAGGTTAATGGTTGGACTCGATGATCTTAAGGGTCTTTCCCAACTTTAACGATTCTATGATTCTATGATTCTATGAAGACCTGGCACTAAATTCTTAATGAAATAGTTTATGATTTTCATACCATTTTCCACTGATTTTAGATAGCCAGAAACATTTTTAGCTGCTTAAACAGAGGAACAGTTGTCAAACAGAGGAACAGTTGTCAGTGCAGTGCCAATCCCGAGGAGAGACCGTATCAGCTCCTGGGAAGACCATGGTGGGTTATCCAGAGGGAAAGGGAGCTGGTTTATGACGTTTTGGTGGGCTGCTCTGCCAAACAAAAATGCCATCTTCAATCCCTTTCTCTCAGAACCTTCCCGTTTCATACGAATTACAGAAATAAATCAAAGTTGCCTTCCGATGTTTTCAATCACTGCAAGCAGGAGTCCTTAACAGGGTATTAGAGGTACTGGGGGGATGTACGGGGTCAGGAACACGCTGCCGTTCCTCAGCGCAGTGGGCAGAGCGCTGATGGTGGTCATTGATAATTACATATACTGCTGCATGGTACTTTTACATATCGTTATGCTTGCAGCCCTCATTTTGCTTGAAGTATTACTAACCCTCCCTCCTCTTGATTTTCCTCCCTTACTTGTAGAAAGCAAAGTAAGTTATTTACCCAAAGAGTAGAGTGGCAGCGGAGTTTCCTTCTTCATATTCATGCATATTTTTCCCAGCTGCAGAAGACGTTTTGAACACCCCGCCTCATCGTGCTTTCCTTCTCGCTGTTCGGACAGCTGAGCTGGAGAGGATGATGAAGAACCCTGTATTACAGACTCTCTGCAAAGCACCCCCAGACAGTAGTGATGGTTTTAACATTTTCTTTCTGAAAAATCTCTCTACCTTCTCTCCTCGGTCACATGGCCCTGGGCATTTACTATGAAGCTTTTTATCTTGCTTCAGTTAGACAGGGAGGTATGCCTCATAAGTCACTTTTGTGCTAAGTGTTAAGACATAAGCAAAAAATTAAAGCAAACAAACTGATCTCACTGTTCTGATGGTTCAGCTGTGGTTTAACGAGACCATTTTGAGATGTCTTACAGTTAAATACATCTACCAGAACCCAGAGCTGGGTTTCTTCTGAGGTATTGGTGAAAACCGCATCCATGCAAAACACTGATCTGAAAAGTGGCTATGTTCTCACCTTGAGGTTCATTTGCTCATTTGCACTGATTAGTGGCCTCCAGCTGAGTTTTACCACTCAGTAGATTATTTCTGCCTAAAAATGTAAACATTTGTATGTGCCAGGTAAAAGTACAGGGGCGCAGAAGGGGAAGGGAACATAAATGTGTGTCCGGGTGAAATCCAGTAATTCAGCTGCCAAAACAGGTAAGCAGCTTCATCAAGTTTGCTCCCAGCTTCAGACTTTTGAATTTCATCCTAGACAACAAACACCATGACAAGGTAAAGAAGCTCTGACTTCCCGTTGTATTCTAAATAAAATAAATACAGCCATTTGGGCTGTATACTACATTTCTTTCTTTATATTTGTCAACATCTAGATTAAACTTCTTGATCTGAATAAAACTCAAATACATGGAAATGTACTAGTAATTAATTCGTCTGTCCTCAGCACCCATCCGATGTAATTTTTATTTGTTGTCAGAACACCCACAGAAGTTGAACTGTTAAGAAAATTGCTCAGGGAAGAATGATTTACAACTTGAGTTTCCTTGGTGTTTATGTCTAAGAAAATGCTGATTTTTCTTACGTTTTTATTTTTCATTCTACAAAGCACCATTCGATAACCAGTTTTCCTTGCCAAAAGTTCTTTTGTATTGTGTAATAATAGAAGAACTGGTTACTCGGAAAGGTAGCAAACAATTTGTAACTAAGAGATCAAATGATCTCTATTTTCATGTTATCATTTTGTTCTTATTTCATAAAAACATACTTTTTTACCTTCATCCAAACACCACTCACCACAACTCCAGCATGAAAAATCAATGTAAATTTATAGAGGTCTGAATGTACAATCCATTTTCCTCCTTTTCACTTACGTTTCTCATTTCTTTATTTTCTTTTCTTCAGGACTATTCCATTTTTTATACTTTGATATCAGAAACTTACAGTACAGGATTAAATTCAGGCTACTCAAATTGGATATAATGTTCTTTACTGGGAAGAACTGCAACTATCTTACGTTGGATCTGAATTATTTTTTATAACTGTTTGACTTCTTTCCACGTGCAGCAGAACTGAAGCATTTGCAGTGAAAATGTAACCCCCTGCGTAAGGCACAGAAGAGCTTTCTCCTCCCTCCAGACCACTGGCATACAGTAGTGCTCCGAGCAACCAGCTGCAATTAAGCAGCATGGCTGAGGGAAGATTTGTTAAGCTATTTTGCTCTTTTAGCGGAGACAATTTAAAGAACCAGATTTTTCCATTACATGATGCACACACATTTTCTGTAATGATTCTTATCAAGCCATATAGTATTTCGCACGCAGAGCTCATAGCTCTGGTGGTCAGTGCGTTACACATGCTAGACAGAGAGATTTTACCGTTAGTATTTCACTTAAGCCAGGGATTGCAAGTAGGCTGCTGTATTAAATCAATTTTTTGGTTCTCATACAGTAACACAATAAAGTCATGTTCAGTTTTCCAGTACTGGCAAAGAAAGTTGAAATAAAATATCCATATTCCAATGCACATTTAAAACAGAATCAGTGCAAGTTTACTGCTTCTATCACAGAGAATATAAATAAAAGACATCATTGGTTTTAAGACAAGCTCAGAAGACTAACTCCTACATATATAACATATGGAATGGTATATTTCCCCACCCACATGTGATCAGAACTGTTAAAGATTAGTATGTAGCGGGGCATATATTTGGGAAGGGGGCATTAAAAATATTCTTTTCTCCCAGTGAAAGAAAAACAGCAGTTCCTCTTAAAGTTTTTGCAAGCAGGAGCCCCTCCAGCCGTGCACTGGAGGGCCGGGCTAGTAACCCCTGCGGATCTGGGGGCTGCACAGCTGCGCTACCAGCCCGGCCTCCTCCCCTCCCCAGCCAGCACCGTATTGCAACAGCAGGGCCTGATCCTGCCACCCGCTGCTCCGCGGCAGCCGAAGACGAGTCACGATGTGGCGATGCATGCGTGCACGTGGGAACGGGCAAGTTACGGCACAACCAGACGGCTCCTCCTGTGCCTCGCCCGTTAACCCGTGGTCCCAGCAAGCCGCGACCACTCTGTGCAAGTGACAGCAGGTAAACTTCGAAAAAAACAAACTAAACCAAAACCCATATGACCCTTTTCCTTCTGTTTCCCTCCAGGCCCCCAGATGAGTCCTCCTCAATGCTGTCAGCCACAGAAGTAGGATCCAGGTGGATTGAAGTTCTAGGGTGACAGCAACACATCACTAGGAGCGCAACAGCTCCTCTTGCTCAGAGTTTGCCTGCCTTTTATGCCATAAATGTTACTATCTAAACTGGGCTTCTAGATAGAAAGCTGGTTGCTATATAATATATTAATCTTTTTTCTCCCCTCTCCATTGCCTGTGTATTCACTGCTGGGTCCAGCTTCTAAGGAAGAGGTTACTGTCTGAATTAGTGCCAGGAGTCAGTGGGAATACAGTCAAAAAAAATGCAGAATTTTGCCCATATTCTTGCTGTTAACACATTAAAGAGTACATTATGCTAAAGTTAATCTGCCAGCATTTTCATTTATTCTGACTCCTGTTTCAGGGAAGTGCTGACATTACTTCTTGAGCAGTCAAGGCAATTTCACTGGACCATAAAACAACTGAGCTTCTGTGCTGAACTCTTATCTCCAGCCCATAGTAAGTGAAACATAGCATATAGAGGGAATAAGGTACAATTGAGTACATTCAGTTTATATTGTTTCTTAGAAAAGCTTTAAAGGAGCAGACTTTGGCTGTGAGACTACTTCTCCTTCAGTGTCCTCCCACCAAAATGATTACACAGCAGATATTCTTGTTAAGTAAATTCTCTTTGATACATCACCTTTTTGGCTGGGTTTTGCTGGTTTGATTGTTCCTGGATTACTTTTTTGGAAGAATTTTTTCTCTTTTTCCTAGCCAAAATATCAATGAATGTCTTTAGAGAAAACAGAACTTTTCAGCAATAATTTGGTTGCTCTCTCTTGAGCTGAATGATACAAAACCTATCTTTTAAAACCACTCTGAGCAACAGGGAGGCCTGAATGGATTTTATTATAATATGATGTAAAATATGGGTCTCACACAGTCATAATCATGCACTTTCACAGCAATTATCTGCTCTCCTGATTGGAAGACGACAGTGCCTTGATGAATCATTGTGAATATAAACCACGTAACTAACAGTTCATTAAATCAGTACGAGAAAAGTAGTACAGTAAAACCAATGTCCAGACTGTAAATGAACTGTGGCAGCTTCAAAACTGAAAATGGGTCAGCTGAGGTGCGCGCAGAGCGAGCCAGAAGCTTACAGAGGCCTTTAGAAGACCACGGGCTACGGCAGCAGAGCATTGGGACTATCAGGATAGCTACACCTCCTCCTTGCACTGACACCACAGTTTAAAAAAAAAACAACCAACAAAACCCTGCCTAGAGACATTGAATAAACTCGCTTTGTTTACACACCTTTAAAAAAAAGATGTGTGGTACAGTCTGGAGGGTCGGTATCTGTTATCGTGCTTTGTCTTCAGCTGCTGGTCACCTGCACGAATTGGTGAGAAGTCCCACGGGCCGGGAAGCCGAGGCCACCCGTGGGGGATGAGCGGGGACCACAGTGCGGACCGGGGCACGCTGTGGGTCTGTATCTCAAGGCTGAGCGCTTGTGAGGATTTGCTGATGTCAAAGTGCCGCAGGCGATTTCTTGGGTTCCCCTCCCCACAAACTGCTTTCGTGGGGCGTTTTGGGGCACTCTGTCACACAGACGGCTGTGACTGAGCAGTGAGTTTAGCGTTCGTAGGGAGGGACTAACAGAGAGAAACCCCTAAAAAGGCGGAGAGCTGGTGTGCTCGTTCAAGCCTTCCCTCTAGAGGAAATCAGGCCAAAAATGACTTTTATCACAAAAAAATCTCCAGAATTATATGTTGTGATCAAGTGCCAAGTTTGGAAAACTTCAACCGCAACACAGAAATTTGGAGAAAAGTATGACTGTAAGGAAATACCTTCCCACAAAAAATGGTAAAACGTGTAGCTACCACAAAAGCAAAAAATGAAGACAGCTGGAATTACTAAAGGCCTGTTTGTCCAGTTGCAAGGGTTAATTCGTTTTTCAGTGATAAACTGAGCTGGATGGTGCCATAAACTGATCAGGAGCTTTCGTAGAGTTTTTTCCTCCCGCGAATCAAGAAAGACTGCAGACTGCTGACATAGCTGTGTTTACAGATCTGGTTCAGTCAGCTGATGGCCACTGCCCCATGTGAAGCGAGACACAGATGACTTCTTCCCAGAAAAGGAATTTGTCCAGCCTTAAGCAGAGTTCCCTTGAGAGACCACTGGTAATGGCAGACAGCATTTACCTAAAAATACCTGGTTGCCAAAACAAAATCATCTCATTTTCCTTTGCTGGCTTGGCCAAAAGTCAAGTTCATTCTTCAAATCCCTTTTTTTTTTCCTTTTCTTTTTTTTTTAAGTTCCTGTGAGCAGTGATTAACAATTTCTGTACTCGTGTTGCGGCGATGGCGGTGTGATAGCAGTGCGAGCGTGCCAGCTCTGTCGCAGTCTAGACATGCAGGTACACATGATGTGCTCACGCCCTGTCATCTGACAGGCCTTCAGGTGGCAGAGATATATATCTCCTCAATGAGTTTTAATAACTGCGGCGCTAAAGCTGTGAAGTACCAAGCACTGCCTACCCACCCACTTCTTTGTCAGATTAAGCCCTAAATCTCTCTGAATGTGTGTTTCTTTGCTAGGAGAATATTTAGGATATATTTTAAATCTTTTATCTTTCACAGCTGCACAATTCAGTTCAGTTGTTTCAACTCCAAAGCTGTTTCTCAGAGACCGAGAATAATAATGTAAAAACTATCAAGTTAATTTAAGATCTGGTGATGACCAACTAGTTTCAAGCAGCTCTTCGGTGTTTCAGATGGACTCATGTTCAGACATAGTCAGCTCCGGCTGGGACGCTTGGAGAAGTCAGCTCGGTTTTCAGATGGTCCCTTCAGTCTTCACTTCTACTTTTCGTTGGCTTTTTTATTCTTCTCTTCACTCCCTTTACATCTCTCTTCCTCCTAGCTCTTTCTTCCCTTCTCACGCGGCTTTCTCCTCTCCTCTTTTCTTGCTAACACTGTTGGCTGCAGCCGTACCACAAGCAGATCCAAACTTTTTCTGTGTCAGGAATGTGTAGTCTAAGGCCCAAGAGCTGAGGAGGGAGAACACGGAGGACCGGAGCGTCACAGTATGGCCACCTTTTAGTCATTACCCCAGGCCTGGTGGGTTTGGATTCCTCTAACCGCAGGCCTGATCCTCAGTGCCCCTGAAGTCTATTTACAACGTGTTTAATAATTTCCACCAGCTGGCCCTTATTGAGAGTGTCACTCAATATTTATGTAACAATTTCATGTATCAAATAACATGGCAAAAAGACTCCGTCCTAACCAACTTTATTGTTTTTAGGCTGATGATAAATTTTTGTTTTTAATTAACAGGCATTTGTTGTCAGCAGTTTTCCTCTGGAGGTTCTCAAAACCCTGTTGGGAACGAGCGTTCAAACCTCCTTTCTCCCTAGCAGACTTTGGATCAGGCCCCCAGTGCTGAAACACAGTGTTTGAAGGTCACTTTTAACTTGTAGGATCAACAACCTGGAAACAAAAGAGTGCAATTAAAGTTAATGCCCCACATGGTTTAAAAAAGATAATTGTGAACTGCTTCGAAACCTGACATTTCAACTGGGAATGTAGCTGATTTAGTAACAACAAAAAAGCAACAATCACATGAGGACGCTGCAGTCATATGATTTTTTTGCATAGTCAGTCACAGCTTTGACTTTGATTTATGCTCCCTCTCCTTTCTGCCAGATAATGAGGGCTTAGTTTAAACAAGCCTGGTATCCCTAAGGCTGTTGCCTTCACCCTTTTCCTTGGCTGGCAGGAGCGGGGGCTGGCTCCAGCCAGGAGGGTGCTGAAGCACGGAGTCTACATATGCAAGATGCACAGGACTGGACATCAGAGCCTGCGTTACTGAGAGCAGTGCTGGCTGGGGCACTCCTGATAGTGACAGTAACTTACACAGCTAATAGAAAATGCTAGAAAAATGGAAGAAATTAAGAACAAATAAAAAACAATAAAAATAATAAGCAGTCATAGTTCTAAAATCTCCTTCCATTGGGCAATTTCTTCATTCTGTTGACAGTGCCTTGGACTTAGAGACTTCACCTGCCCTGCCCAAAACAAAACTGCTTTAGTGTTGCCCAACTTGCTGGTTTCTGGCTAGCCAGTGTCTCACTTGCCAGTGCTATACTTTGGGATCACTGAAACCACCAGTGAACTCCTGTCTTGAGGACCATACTTGCTTCTACACCGTGTTATCTCACCAAAGCTTGTTCCTTGCTGCAAACAAAAGCAAGAAGCTTCACAAGGCTGCCAGGGCTGCAACGAAATTCAGTTGCTGCACTGCCTGCAGAAGAAAACCTGGGCTGGTGAAGCATGTTGAACCTGAATTTGAACCACTAAGTGCAGTGTTTGCCCATCTGCCTGTGTTACCCAACTCTTCTTGAGCCATTGGTTATACCTCATTATTAGGTTGGGCAGCAAAATAAGTCTATTTTTCCTTTATCTCTGCACACCATGAAGTAGATACAGTGAAGTACTTGTCTGGGTGTAGGTCATGGTAACTTGTGAGCTAGGTATTGACTGGCCATCACTACATATGGTCTGTGATCGCACCTCTAACCATGGGAGTGTCGTGTTGTACAACTGTGGATGGAAGGTATACATGTGTGCCCACTAAATGTTTAAATAATGTTTTCCATAACAATCAACTCTGATCAGTAGCCAAGTCCAAGGATGTGTTAGAATTAGCCAGTCTCCATTTAGTTTAGAGTTGTTGCCCAGTATGTGGGGAGAGACACACGGTTAAGTAGTGATGGGTCCATCAAATGCAGTGAGCTGTTGCAGTAATACTTGCAAATCAGGCTGGGGCAAAAGTTAATTTGGATTTCTGGAAATAAACATCCCTAATTTAAAAACAAATTAAGTACAAAAATTGATCATAGTGCAAAACTAGTATAAAAATGCCTGCGAGGTAAATGGTGTGGCTCTAAACAGGTCTCTCAGAAATCCCAGGGAATGCTGAAAGCAAAGGGAGTGAGTCATAAGCACATGAGCTGAAAGAAGCTGAAGACAAAATCATGCATCTCTGCTTAATTCCATCACATGATGAGTCCTGGGGCCCTTCATTTAATTGGAGAGCAGAGCAGCGGAGAAACTTCATTCTCACTTCTCAGTGGGGACCAGAGGAGTTACCGTGTGCAGGCACCGGGCGCTCCCTGCTCCTCTGCGTGCGCTGAGCCGAGGCAGGGTCTCCAGCACCATGAGCGGTATTCGCCGCCACCTCGGATTCCTGCTCCTGGCCGAAGCAGTGCTGTGTGCTGCTGCCACACGTGAGTGCTTCCTTCACCCCGTCCTCTCTCCTGCCTCCGTGGGCTCGATGTCCTGAGCTAGTGCGGTAAAAATGGCGCTCCTTGCATGTGCAGCGGTTGCTTGTGCTTGGGAACCGGTGGGTGACAGCTAGCTCCACCTCAGGGCTGCCGGGCTCCGGGTAAAAATGTCACCTGAGCTGGAGCAATATGCCAAGAGCTGTTCAGTTATCTATTCCCTGCACTCCACAGATACACAGAGCTGACCGGAGCTAAGCCTTGGCTCATTTCAAGAAATTTCTAATAATATTTCCCCAGCTCAAGCGTGGCTAAAAAGGCAAATGCAGAATGGACTTCTCCCAGTTTGCTCAGCTCAGCTGTGGCTGGGAGAGGCCAGGTCAGAGGCAGTGCTCCCCGACGGGACACCCAGACCTGCGGATCCCCAACCTCAGGGAGCCCAGTCAAGGCATTAGATCCTCAAGCCACGGCTGGCAGGCACTGAGCTGGTCCTCTGCTTCTTTCTGGGCTCCTAGGTTGACTCCAGTCTTAGGTTGACTCCCTGAGCTCAGGGCTGGGAACCCAGAAATGGGATTTTAGGCTCAAATTCCAGAATCCACAGTAAGGAAACTGAAGACCTTAAAAGCTGAGGTCCAGCTGAGCATCTAACTAGCCTTGGACCTATCTCCAATGGGAAACAGTAACAGATGTGTAACAGGGCAAGTGTATACTGGTATTCACTCAGGACACTTTCTCAGCCTCTGATGATTTATAGCACCAGAACTGCCTCTGTCAGATGCAGAGTCATTGTATTTAACAGTTTTTACTGGACTTTTCTTCTATCCGTTCATGCACTTGGGTTTTGATTGCAACCTGTGTACATTTTTGGCACACACAACATCCTGCCAGCAAGAACTTTCACACCTTAACTGTGCCTTACATGAAGAAATATCTTTTCTGTGCGTAGAACCTGTAACCTGCCGGTTTCATTTAATTCTCCTTAACTTTTGTACTTTCAGAAATAGTGACAAATTGCTTCTTCTTCCATGCTGTTTGTGATTCTGTTCTTATATTCTGCTCTGTCACCTCTTCTCCAGGCTCAAGACACAGTCTATTTAGCTGTTCCTCATATGGAAACAATTATATCCCTTTGTAGCATCCTCGCCACCTTTCTCTGTATTTTTTCAGTTCTCTTATACCCTGCTTGAGCTGCGAAGGACAGAGCAGCATACAGTGTTCAAGCCATGAACGCGCATGGAATTATACAATGCTGTGATGACATTTTCATCTTCATTCTCTCTCTAGCCTTTTCCTAGTTTTTCAACTACCAATGAGCACTGCATTCAAAACCGTAAAGCTATGAGATCTCATTTCTGAGTGGCAATAGCTAGTTTAGAGCCCCTCGTTCTGTAACTAAAGTTACATTTAACTATACTGAATTTCATATAGTTTTATTCTTGGAGTCGTCGAGTCTCGTACAGTCCTCCCCTCTACTACTTTATGACACTGTCTTCAGCTGATTAAAGAACTTTACTGTTTACCTGTTCTCCAGATTATGAACATTTTAAATTATTTCAACAATTGAGAAAACTGGCCACTTATTCATAACTTTTGGTTCATATATCCTAGCCAATTATTTATCCACGTGAAATCCTTTATTCTTATCCCACGGTAACTTAGTTCTTTTATGTGCCTTTAGCGAGGGACCTCATGAAATGCCGTCTGAAACTGAAGCAGACTATAACAAGCAGGTCAGCCTTGTTCCCATGCTCTCTGGCTCCCTCAGCGAAACTCGAATATATTTGTGAGGAATGCAGTCATTTTACGGCGTATCATATTAATCCACTGTATCTGCTAATTCTGTTCTTCACTGCTGTTTCTACCAGCTTCTCCGATTTGAGCCTCAGACTTCTTGTAATCCTCTAAATCTTCCCTGGAAGTGTTTTTAAAAACTGTCATCACATTTGCCAACTTTTGTTTCTCGGCCACTGAAGCAGTTTTTAAGCAAGATGTTACATGCTATGGTTAATAGCTCATTTATTTCACTCTTGAATAACTACCAGACTTTTTGAGCCACCCAATCTAGACAACTTCTTCATGTTGTTGATTTGTTCTATAATTATTTTTTTTCGTGCCAACACTTCATTTTGAGAGAGGTTCTCCATCATTGTAAAGGAAAATTCTAGCACAGAAACCTCTTATGCTCCTCCTTTGTGAACGAAAATGTAAACTAATGTATTTGACTTTCATCCTTTATCTTCCCTGAATGCTTCTTTTATATCTACATCATCTTTTGGCCCCACAGACTTTCTGGCAAGATTTCCACTACTTTTGTATTTGAAAAAAATATTAATTAGTAGTTTTTATGTTTTTGCAAGTTGTTCCTCAAATTCTTTTTTGCCTTGCTTTATCATGTTTCCACATGTAACTTGAGAGAGTTTACACTATTTTCTGTCTTCTTAGCCTGGCCATAACACCAGCCTTTTTACTTCTAATACACTTTCATCCTCTTTAGCTGGGTCATCTTTTTATTGCTGTTGTTCTAACATTGGCTTTCATTCTCTCTTTCATGGCTAACACACTATCACAGAAAATGCTGAACTTCTTGTCTTTGCTACATTTTTCACCAAAATGAAAACCAGAATGAGAAAGAAGAAAGTCAATCAGAGTATAAGAGCTTTTCTCCTATGATCACCTCACTAAAACTATTACACTAATCACTTCCTTGGAGTGTAGTATTACTTTGTGTATTTTGAACTGAATTGCTCTAATTTTGGTTATGATCAACATCTGTTCTTGAGTGTTTTTCATTGTTAAAGAAGAAATACATTAAAGCTTTTTGTTCCTTTAAATTCAGCAACTGAAAATCTTCAGTGCCATGTGTTAGAGAAACTAGTGCTGAAGTCTCTGCTCATCTGAAAAAATGTCTTTGTCTTGTCCTGAAGCTTGTGAAATGTTTTATGTTCGATTGAAATAAACAAAGCACATCAGGGAAGCACAGAAATGCCTAAGGAGCTTGTGATTTAGAAGCAGTGACCACAGCTATTACCAAAGCTGGACAAGAAAATAACTTCTGAATTCAAGGATTGTTATTGAAAATTCAAAATTAAAAGCATTTATAAAGTTAAAAGTGCTCCAGCTCTTTTTGATGAATTGAGCATTTGGGGGAAAAAAAATGACTGAAATGTTTTGATCTGACAAAACCAAAACATCTTTATTCAGTAAATAATTTTTAGATAAAGTCAAAGACAATGGGAAAAAGAAATTAGGAAAAATCCCTAGCCACTTACTTTCAAATAAGACGGCACATTAATTTAATGACCTAAAACGTAATTGAACTCGATAAGCTTCTGAAAAATACTTTTATAGTTGCTAATCTGTTTTTTTTCCTGAGAAAAGTTTCTGAAGGACAACATTACCCAACTCTTCTTCTGACCAAGACTGAAAACAATACAGCATGTGATATGGGTCATTAAGTAAATACCAGTCATGATGTTATGCTTTGCTCACATCAAAATATATTAAATCTGCAGGAAAGACTTGATTCAAGTGATTTAAGTGAGACCGTGGGGAGCTCCTGTAGGGCAAAACACTGTGGGAGACTATGTCTCTGAGTGCAAAATCTGTTCGTCCTCAAGGCTGGGGAGAGAGCTACCGGCATCAGTTCAGAGTGACCATTGAGATGGGACTGGCCACGGGAAGTCCTTCCTGCCCAGCAGAAATCTCACTAAGCAATAAAACATCAAGAGAAAACAGCTCCTGCCTCTTTTTCAGTGCTGTTTCTCTGGTTCTCCCTTGCAGTAAAATTAGGAGTCACATGCCCATAAAGACCGTGCTTAGACTGGCTACACCTGCTCTGTGCCTTTTCCAAAACCCGGAGAAATTCCAGCACAGCCAGTTACGTTACAGCGCACAGGGCCATTCTTGCCCTTCTTACAGGTCTCTGCATTTTCCTTGAAGTCATCCAGCTCTTTGTTGCGCTTGGATATAAATCTCAGAGGCATTCAGCATCAGCTACCTTTAAAATAAAGCCATGAAAAGCAGAAATCCTAACTCCCTTGATGTTGTGACAGAATGGCATGCCCAGCAGTTACCTGATTAACATGGCAGAATTGTTTAAAGCCCCCAGGCTTTAATGGAACTCTGCCTACGAGCCTACTTTTACAAACATATTTTTATGGCATCCTACAGCGGTTGACATGTTTCTACACGTTACTTGGATATTTACTTTGCTTTTCATTATGTGTGCTTTGTGACAGAAAGAGAGATCCTAGAAGGCCTGGGAAAAGTTTGAGCCCATCATTTGTAGTAATATGAGAAGAAAGAGGTTATTAAAGTTATTTAATATCTGAGCCATTTTAAAGTAATAGACATGAAGCTAGTATGTTTTTGTTGTTGTATTATAAACACATTGAATTTACTATTCAGCTCTAAATTTCCTTTTCTGGAAATACCAGCTTCTGTTACAGTTTGTTCCACCCCTCCTACCCAAACCACCAGCCAGCTCACCAAAGAAGCTTCACTGGGTCAAAATTAATTCCTGGCATAACTTCCACTGGAGCACAACTCAGACACAGAGTGAATTTACCCTGTTAGCCTTTTACTCATAAATTTATTACCGAGCAAACACAAAGCAGTCAGCAATCAAGCAACCTCTGTACAACTAGCCTGATATTGTTGCAGGGTTATGTCCATTCATACAAACAATTGCTCTGGTATAGTGAAAATGTGGTAGGCCTTTATATTCTTTCTCTGGAAAGCTTGCAATAGTGCAACTAGAAAAATGTCGGTCTGTCAGTGGTGGAATTGTCTTTATGTTGGTCATAGTTGATGTGTTTATAGCTGCAATGATAAAATTCCATAACTTCCTACTGGTGAAGAGTTTTCTAATCAGTATAAGACTATAGCTGTAATAAGAAGGCTGTTCAGGACAAGAGCAATGTCTTTATAGGGTGGTAGGGAAAATGCTATTACATTGCATGTTTGTTTTTCTCTCCAGGGTTTCAAGATGTGCTGAGCAATGGAAGAACTTCTCCTGTCACATCCTACAAGAAGCTACAAGGCTGGGCTAGTGATCAAAATACATGGAACGAAAAGCTTTACCCTTTCTGGGAAGAAGGAGATCCCAGATGGAAGGACTGCTGGAAAGGTGATTGCACATAGGCATTTCAAAGACACTGAGAAAATTGGCCAGAAAATCCACCTCATTGAAGAGTGCAGGTGCTATAGTGCTTTTTCATAGGTGCAATATTCACCACCACTGCAAGAAAGAGCAAATTTGAGATGATTGGCTTTGATACCATTCGTAGTATGTGGTCTGAGGAAGCAGAACAGTGAGTTGTTACAGTAAATGCTTTCCCATAACTCACAGTCTCAGACATTAATACTTATTAAGCAGTACTGATGACCGGGGCTCTAGGACAATCCATTATTTGAAACATGCCCTAGAGGACAGGTAGCTTCAACTGCTACCTCAGTAGGGCACTGCGGGCTTCAGTTTGACAACTTCGGTGAAGACCCTGTTTATTATCACCTGGTCTGAGCTGAAGTCTAAAGGCTGTATCCCTGGGGAGAAACAAAAATATTCTCCTTTGGAATATATTGACCCCTATGGGCAAAAATCCCATATTCTTAGCTCTAAGAAGGAAATGAATGACAGACCAGTAAGTGATGTGGGGGGATACGATGAGTTCCTCTGATTGTTTTCAGTTGGGGTTTTGATAACAGTGCAAGTGACTTAGGAGCACAAAACCCCTTGGAAACAGAGGAATCAATAAAGCATTTCTAATATAAATAGTGCACAGTTGAAGGTAGCTGCTGCTCTGATGCATCCTTTACTGCAGCGAAGACCAATTTTCTTTTCTACAGGCGGAAGGGTGACAGCCAAATTGGACACTGATAGCCCAGCACTGGTAGGATCCAATGTGACCTTTGTTGTGACTCTCCAGTTTCCCAAGTGCCAGAAAGAAGATATTGATGGCAACATAATATACAAGAGAAACTGTACCCAGGGTAGGTAACGCACTGTACGCAAGTCTGACTATGGTGCTGGTGTGAACATGCCATGAATCTTTGAAAACATCAGAGGCGCACCCTATGAACAACAGCCATGTTGCTTTTAGCTGATAACTACACTCGTGTCTAACCAGCCTCTTTCCTCAGAAGATCACTGTGGTATTTTTACTGTTCTGTACCCACTATATATAATGGCCAGGTAATTTAATTTAAGATTTGCCTTCACTATAAAATTGCCTTCCCAAAACAGTGACGTTAATTTGGCTTCCTCACAAAACTGTTACTGCTTTTCAGCTCAGTCACAAGGTTGCACAGTCACACTGTTTTCTTCCAAATTTAAAAAGCTGTCTATTTATAAAATCGAGATTTTTTTTTTTCAATTAGGAATTGTAGAACTCACTAACCATCATCTGCATCTTGAAAAACCTTCAAGAAAGACTATATCTCATATTCCCAACTTTTAAGAATTAAAAACAAACAGGAAAATAAATAATTTAAAAATCAAGCAGTCTTTTCATCAGAGAATCCCCTTTTTTATCCTATTTACTGTTACACGGCGCAAAAAACCTATCATAATTCCAATGTTTGAAGCTGCCAGATCTAGAGCGAAACAGACTGTTGTACCTTTCTTCCTCTGAATTCATAAATGTTCAACAAATTTTTTTACTGATCAAACTAATTTTCATTTCAAGGCATATCAGCAAATTTTTTGTCAGCCTGAGTTCTACTTTTTGACTGTCTAATGTTTTGTTAACTGCTGATATCCATTCTCTACTTAATATCTGTTGTGCTGTTTGGGGAAGGAAACTGTCTTTTTGTTATTCAGAAAGGAACTGAAATTCATGTCTAAGTTATTTAAAGGTGCCATAGAAAACTTTTCTGACAAAACAAACTAAGTCACTTCCTCACAGTGCTTCCACGGCTGCTATTTCTACTTAAAACTTTAGATTCTGCTTGCCAAATATTCAGGTAGCCCCATTAACTCCAGTGAAACAGTAGAGTCCTGTGTAGTCAACAGCAAGTTTTAGGCAAGCAATTTTAAATTCTGTCTGGCCCATGAGACAGTAAAATTTTTTAAGCTTCTAAATAAAACAATGCCAAGCCAAAATAATTCAGTGTTTACATTAAAAACCAAACAAAGCACAATCTTGGAAAAAACGAATGTCAGTCTAAAAATACCCCTTAACCTGTTGTTTAAGTGGAATAACTGCTGTAACCTGGTGTGTCTGCCTCCTGTTTCCTGACTTTCTGCACATTTCTCAGTTGACTGGGAACATGTCCTATTTCTACACTTAGATCCTCCAGCTTCCCAGGATCAGCAAGTCTATATCTACAACTGGAATGAATGGATTGACAACTGTGGCTGGGAAAACTGTACAAGCAACCACAGCCATAATGTATTCCCAGATGGGAGACCTTTCCCTCATTATCCTGGCCGGAGGAGAAGGAACTTTGTCTACGTGTTTCACACATTAGGTTAGTACTGCAACGCGTCCCTTCATTTGGCTGACGCTACAAAGCTTATATTCACTCTGTACACTAACTCATTTGTCGAGTATGTTTTAATAAAAGTCCTTTAAAAAGGATTCCATGCTTTTGAGTGGAGATCCCAAATTCTTTCCCCACTTTCCAGAGAGGCCATCAACTGCTCAGTCTGGAAATCATGGATTACCAGGAAATTCTCTTTAAATCTGCATTCACAGTACTACCACTGAAGAAAATTAATTTCCTTGCAGTAGTACTCAGGATCCTTTTCTAGGAAAACAGAGGATCCGAGCAGGTCAGTCAGATGATTTGTTGACTGCTCACTGCCACTTCGGATTCTTAAATTTAAGAGAGACCATTGCGCTGTATATCTTCAGATCAGTTTAATGGTGCAGCACTTCTTGCCTCTGGGGACGTGAAAACTGCCACTGACTGTATGGTACTGATCTCGTCACAGATGCTGATTTTCAGTGTTTCAGCTCCCGAGTATGTAACGGTTGGGCTATTCCTGACATAGGATACAAAGATTTAGTATGTAGCTAAAGTTAGCTTGGCTAAATCGGTATTACCATCAGTATCAGCATGAGTTATAATAATAATGTCCCAAATTTTACGCAGAGGTGATACTATTTACCTACCTCGATCAGCTGTTACAAATAAGCAAATGTATACAAAGGGCTCTAGGGTATGAAGCAAGAGGTATTATATCGTCTTGCTACACTGAAAGCATACAAACACAAGATCACTTAAAAAGCTTAAGAGGCAACACCATCCACTACATAACCCTAATGGTTCAATGTAATGTAATTGCTTTGGAAAGATGTAGATGCCTTGGCAAATTTTTCTTAGATTAGTGAAATTTGGGACATCTTTCTGACACCTTCAAAAAAACATAAAAATAATGGGAGTAAACACATTGTAAAAGTATTCAGTCCTCCAAAAACTCCTGCCAGATAACTGAAAGACAATTCTAAACTATCTATTTTTATTTAGACAATCCAAGATTCACAGAGATATTGCTTCTCTTAAAACAACTTGTAGCTAGGCTGAAGGGGAAAATATATTATAAGTTCATGTTCTGTTTCAGGTCAGTACCACCAAACAACTGGACGATCTTCAGCCCGCTTTTCAGTCAACACAGCAAATATCACTCTTGGCAAACACACGATGGCAGTATCCATTTACAGGAGAGGGCACCCAGCATATGTTCCAATTGCAAGAGCAAGTGCCACTTACGTTGTAACAGGTGAGCGTGCTGGAATAAACTGTAGTCAAATACTCGGGGTATTTGTTGTTCAGGTGTTAAAAGAATTCAGCATAAGCACCATCTGGCACAAAAAGAAGACATTGGCCTGAGAAAGGTTTTTAATATGAATGTGGAATCTCTGGTAAATTGCCTTGAGTAATGTAATCTACCTTTGTATCTAGCTCAGTTGTCACACCTCTGCTTTGTAATGAAAAATGATTTACAAGAGGAAATGCAATCTTCCACAGATGCCTCTGATTCCTCATTTGTTCCCATACTTTTCTGGGTAACTGTTTCTTACTGACATTCACTCCTCAGATCAGTAAATCAAATTAAAGCAGAAAACCGTGTTAAAGATATTAATGTCTCACATTCTGACTGTTGCTGTTCGGGGACTTTGGAGCTGTTTGTTGTTTACAGCCAAGTATGTATGCTTTATTTATTTACTTCTTTTTTTTTCCCCTTCCAGACAAAATTCCAATATTTGTGAGTATGTTCCAAAAACATGACCGCAACATCTCAGACTCCATTTTTATCAAAGACTCACCAATCACATTTGATGTGAAGATCCATGATCCCAGCTACTATCTTAATAATTCTGCCATCTCCTACAAGTGGAACTTTGGAGATGGAAGTGGCTTATTTGTAGCCAGCGGTTCCTCTACATCTCACACCTATACTCTGCAAGGAAACTTCACTCTGAATTTAACTGTCCAAGCCATTATACCCGTACCTTGCACGCCAGTAACACCCACTGCACCACTCCCCACCTCAGCAGGTAAGTTTATCAAACAGCAGTGATATTAGAAGCTATGCTAAAACTCTAAATTGTGATATTTTAAGTTCATATCTTTAGAAGTTTTACTGTTATCGATGAAAGAGCTGCAAAGCGCTGCAAACCCTCTATAAATTGGTTTAGAAACAGAGTCAATAAGCACAATCTCTTCTATGATTCTATGGTAGGGATCACTTACACATTTAACACATTACACATCCAGTTCTACCACCACACTGACAGCACACAGAGGTCTTCAGGTGGACATGCAGTACATATAAATTTGTTTTTATACCCTCTACCACACCAGTTCAAGTGGTTTTAGCCCTGCCTACTCAGGGTCATCTTCTGAGGTAAGATGTATATTTTAAGTGAGAAAAAGGTATTTCAGAACACTCTTATAGCCAGTTCCTTTCTGGTTTGCATTAACTTCCACACAAAATTAAATGAGATTGGATTGAACTAGAAAAAACTTTCTCGTATTCCAAAATACGGGATTTCCACATGGCATTAACCCAGAATGGCTTTTCCACTTTAAATTTATGCACTATCATATTTCAGAATAACTTTCATTATGTTCAGCATTGGTTTATCATCTCAGAGGGTTTTAAGGTTTGCAAAAGGCCTGCAGTTTAAGCCTGGGTACTTATAATACTGCTACTATTAAATTGTAAATGTGGCTATATTTTTCAAATTTCAGAATTTTAATATGTGCTTTTACCAAAATGTTGAGTGAGAATGAAAAATGAAAGGAAAGATGTAATTTTCACCACTTCCCCTCTTCATTTTTCCACTAGCTGTAATGTAGAGCAATGGGAAAATACCTGCTTTTAAAGAGAGCATTTTAAACCTTTTATTGGCCTTTGGATTTCTTCTATAATTGATTTGCAAATTTTAAAGAAGTGTTTCATTATATCAAACCTTGCAGTCTCACTTTTATTTCACAAAGATGGGTGACTAGCAAAGTGGCTTTTAGAGTGAGGCTATCCAGGCCACTCCAGGGTTCTACAACTGGGCTTGTGTGTTTTCTTTAAGGCTTATTACCATGATCCCATACAGAAACATACATGACTGCACAGCTGCAAACCAAAGTCATTAATGACCTATGTAATGAATGCAGTTGAAACATATGGCCATGTTCAGGATACCTCTAAGCAGAACTCGTTCTAAAGCTGCGGATCTATTCTTTCTCCCTCAACTCAACAGTAATGACTGAAGCATCTTCTAATTCAGACTCTTCTACCACTGTCGAGTCCATGGAAGATAATCCTGATGGAGGCTGCCATATTTACAGAAATGGATACTACAGAACTGGTATCTCTATCGTAGGTAAGGATGTGGGTCAACACCTGAATGGAGGAATGAGGTTAATAATGTACAACAATGTATGGTAGAGATAACGTTTATTTAGGCTCCCTTTTATCAAATACGCGAGACCCACAATAAGAGCCTTCTCTTGGACCTAGCTGACATTTTTAAAGATTAACGTACAGACAGCTAACTGGCTAACTTTGGTTTCTTTACGCGCTCTGCCAGGACCTAGCGGCAGAGGTTATGGCCCCTTGGTTTCAGACACGTGAGGCTGGGCCTTGATCTGGATGCCTGCTGATGGCTGCCCCCATGCTACATGTGGTGTTTCCAGGCACTTGGACTGGAAAATGGCTGGTGGGGATGTGCACCATATCACTACTTTCTATATCATCAGCTTCTGAACCTGCCACACTGGAAGCATACTGGCCTGGGGCGATCACGTAAGGTTGAACTGACCTTGGCATGCGCAGAAGTCATGGGTAGTGGGACCAGGAAGTGATTCAGTAAAATAAATAAGTAAATAATAATAACAATGGAAAAATAAAGCAGAGCAGAAAGGAGCAGCCTCACAGGGAAAGCACTGGAAAATTTCTCAGCTTTCAAACCCTTCAAGAGGAGGTTATGGAAAACAAGACCTGAACTGAGCATCAGCCAGACACTTGAGGTTCTGTACACACAGACTTCAGAGCTTGTCATGTGTCCTGCCATTGACATCTGTTTCCTCTCCCAGAGGGAATCCTTGAGGTAAATATTATTCAGATGATGAGCATCCAGATGACAGAAAGTCAAGCTGAAAACTCACTGGTTGACTTTGTTGTTACCTGCCAAGGGAGGTAAGTGTGTGAATGAAACTGTCAGTCTTCCCTCTTTAAAAATAATTAGGTGCTGGAACGCTGTCTGCACTTAGATGAGGCTGCATGAACAAAAGTTGGGAACTGCAGTGTTTCTATTTCTTGACTGGAACTAAAGATAACGCAAGTCTCATTTGTAAACTATGGCAACAGAGGTTACTGCCAGGCTCTCAGGATTCAGAGCAAATGTCAAACCTCAGTAAAAATAAGAGAACTAGATAGTGGGGAGAAACAATTCTATATTTTCCTGGCCAAGACAAGATTTCAGCACTTACTGTAAAATGGGAAGCAGTCTACTGGAATTGGAAGGAAATCCTTTCTTTTTGGCCATGATTTTTTGAGACATAGAGTAAATGGGTGTGTTCAAGCAATTTCTTGGATAGGAAAACATTACACTAATATTCCTAGCTCCTAGAAGGGGATTAAAGTTGAGAGGACTGAAAAGTACAAGAATCATCTTGGTAATGCAACTGAAAAACAATTAACCTCTCTTAAGTTAGCATTTACTTTTTGGCACATGATACTACATATAAGAATCTGCATTCCTTTCTTAATGATGTGTATTAAAGGTAACAGACCTTATAAGCTGATTTGAGCCAGGTAATTCTGTGACCACCATAAAATGTTAAATGATATGTAAAGCAAGCAGATATAATTATATAGTTTGTACATACGCATTTTATATAAAATCCACATGTATGTATAGGAATGTATAAAATATACATATAATGTGTTAATAAAACACTTCAATCACTATAGTGCTGCTGATTTCAGTAAACGGGCACCAGCATAAAACTGGGGGATCAGTGCAATGGGTTTGTGAACTGGGCTAACAGGACTCCACATGATGCAATGTGCTCTGTCTTCCCATCCCAGTCTCCCCACAGATGTCTGCACAGTAGTTTCTGACCCCACGTGCCAGGTGTCCAAGAGTGTGGTATGCGACCCCATCATCGTCACTGATGAATGCTTACTCACCATCAGGAGAGCTTTTGAGGAACCTGGAACATACTGTATAAACATCACCTTGGGGGATGACACAAGTCAAGCCCTTGCCAGTGCGCTGATTTCTGTAAATGGAGGAGGTGAGTCCACACAGAGCAGATGCGGGTCGTCTGTGAATTGCTTCTCCCTGTGCTCATTTCCCTGCCGGGGGGAAGACCACAGGAATTTATATGGGGTTTTTTTTATGCCTGGAGGCCTCAGCTGAGACTGCGCCAGCTTGTGTGAGAGTCCATGCAAAGATAAAGGGACGATTCTTTCCCTACAGGAATTTTAGATGTTAGAACTTGGTTTGATTTATGTTTATGATCCAGTGAGTACAGTAATTACACAAACCCTTCAGTATCACAGAATATGAACGGTTCTTAAGCCATAATGTATTTTTCCACAGAATAACTCTGTTGGGCAGAAAAGCAGGTGGAGGACATGCCAGCCAGCCTACTCCACACATGGAGAAATAGTAGAAACAGAGAGGAATTCAGCTCACTTGAGACAGAATCAAAGTCTGCAGCTGAGCTGGCCGCGCTGGGCCCTCTTTGTAGCCCATTGACCTTGACCAGGTTTCTATTTCTACATGAGGATAAGATGAATCAGGTTCTGGAAAGATCTGTGTAACATTCATTGACTACAGAGTCTTCCCAGGGTGACTATTTCAGAACAGGTTTACCTTTGGTTGGGTGAGTATCACTGTGTCTTGCTGATGGTTATCCAAGCAGTCTTTGACAGAACCAGGTATTAAACTCAGCCTCAGTCAGAAGTTGAAATGATCATGCTGTCTCTCTGCTCCCACTCCATTGGCCTCCTGACCTCCCACTGCAATGTCCTAGTGACTCTTCTGAACTCTTTAATTACTATCAGCCAAGCAACTGACCCTTTGCAGTCATTTGCCACAGTATTTTTGGCTGATTTTGTATAAATTTAGCTGTACCGAAATCAGTTCATGATGACTAAGACACAATGCCTGACCTGTAAGTGCATTCCAGCTCCTAAAGATGAAAGTAAGCATGCAGTAGGATTTTCCAAAACTGTATTCACAGAGGCTAACTTTAGCCCAACAAGGCTGGTGTTCCTAGGTTTCCTCCAGAGGGCAAAGCTAAGTTGTACTTTGGGGCTTCCACTATAATCAAAGCAGAATTAGGATCTAAGAGAGGTTGCTGCTTTGAGTCATCTTCTGGAGGAGCCCATCTAATGTTTGCAAACGTCTCTCATGTGCCACAATTTTCCATTCATTTCAAGAGAAGGCAAGTATTTATGAATTTCTGAAATTCCCATAATTTGGTGCCTGAGTATTTGGTGCCTGAATATTTGGTGCCTAAACATCTGGCCCTTGAAACTTGGCAGAACTGGGCCTGGGTTTTGTAGGCATCCACTCTTAACTTGCTCAAACTGCTGTTGAATGGGTTGCAACCCTGTGATTTTGACCCATCCCATCAGTATGTGTTGCTTTGCAAACTAGTCCGAGGACTTACCTTATTCATAAAGTAAGGTATATCTCTACAGTCTCAGCAAAAATATTGTGTAAACTAGGAACGAGGTCAAGCCTTCACAAACAACTGTATCAACAAACTGAGAAATATATGAGGCACATGTACCAAGTAAACCCCACTTTGATATCTTGATTTTCATAGACAGCAATTATAAATTAATAACTGGAAAGGTAAGCCAGCATGCACCTCTAGGTTACTTCATTGTATAAATACTATTGTTAATGGGAAGACCAAGAATGTGTCTCAGTGTCAGTAAACTCGATAAAGGTACAGCCTGTGGACCGGAAAATTAAGATATTTAACACAAATTTTAAAAAAATCCCTGTAATGATTTGGCTTCTTCCATCAGATACGATGGAATTAGGAGTAGATGTGGGTGAAATGGTTGATGGCAAACCAGAAGGCAGAGTTCAATGACAGACAGAGCCCAAAGTTAATTTCCCAGAATGAGCATGTTAGAAAAGCAGAGCCCTCAACTCTTGGATAAGGCAAACAAGCCTAAGTCCATCAATCTCTCAGCCACACGCTGCCATATTAGCATATGGGACTGCAACAAACAATAACATTTAAGAAACTCCTTTTTTATCCCCTTTCCTCTGGCCATCATCCCTAAGAGAAAGCTGAAGATGATTCTAACATTAAAGATTATAAAGAGACTGCATCTCTCATACTCTCAGTGTAAATGTTTCCCTAGCATAGCAATTGGCAAGGAGCAAATTAGCCTCACCTTGTCAGGTGCCAGCACGACCCTCCGTTCCCTTCCATGCTGGAAGGGCATCCATGTGTCTCAGGAGCATGGTTAATATGAGAGAACTGACAAAGCTCAACTCACACTCTGGTGGAACCAAGAATTAAACCGATTAGGATTTGAAAGCACCACCTCCTGCCAAAGTCACTGACCTCCAACACTTGGCATATTAGAAGTATTAAGTGTACTTCAGTCTCTACAGCAATCAAGTAAAAATGATGGGCTTTTTTAGAAAATCCACCTCACCGTAAAAATGTGGCTAACTTTTAATCAAACTGCTTTCTGAACTCTAGGATCATCATCAAGAACAACAGAAGGTGTCTTTATCTTCCTTGGTTTGTTGGCAGTGTTTGCCGCCATTGGGGCTTTTGTCCTTTACAAGTAAGTTGCTAGTTTCTAGGATTAAAAACAGTTCAAGGAACCGCCAAAAATATTAGTTTAAATTAACAAAACCAACAACTTAAATTTGCATTAGCTATATTTTTGTTTCTTTTTTATTGTTGTTCACAAATATTCTGGCAAATATTCAAGAAAAAGAGATTACTGGCTAAGCCACAAAACCATTGGAAAATATGCAAATGTTAAAGACTTTCATAGAAAATTACATTCTGTGCCCATAAGCACAAATAGTAATACTAGAAGGCCTGGGAACTGCATGTAAGCAGCAA
Source organism: Platalea leucorodia (assembly GCF_965183815.1). NCBI lineage: Eukaryota > Metazoa > Chordata > Aves > Pelecaniformes > Threskiornithidae > Platalea > Platalea leucorodia. The sequence continues at coordinate 133,026,543 of NC_138823.1, read as the reverse complement.
GCAAACTCTAACTGCATGATGTGATTTACATACGCAGTAAAACCTAACAAACAGAAATTTAATTTAGCTCTAAAACTCTTACAAGAAGTGTTTGCGAATGACTGACAGATCAAGAATTAATCATCAAAATTCTTCATTAAATAATTGACAGATAAATTCTTTGGGAAAAAGGTGCTGGGCATGCAGGAAAGTAGTTAACAGGAGCACATGTTACTGCACTATTAGCTTGGATGTTTCTCATGAAACTCCAAGACTGCACCAAGACTCCTCTGAGTCAAGAGTATGCTCACCCTTCACAGTCAGCAGTGAGAAAGATACACCTTCACAGAGCAACGGTACGCCACTAAGCAACGGAGCCTTCTCATTAACCAGGCCTTAGTCACCACTACTGACCTATGGCTGTTAACCATTAGACGGGATTGAAGAGGGAAGGGCGGGAGAGAATATATGTTATGAATACATGATTAATTCTCTTACGCGCTGGTCGCATGCTAAATGTGGACTTTCATTTAAATGTCTTTCAGCAACTAACTGTGCACATTCCTTGCAGGCGATACAAGCAATACAAGCCGATTGAGAGAAGTGCAGGACGGGCAGAGAACCAGGAGGGACTAACTGCTTACTTCAGCAATTTCAAAGCAATTTTCTTCCCTAGTAGCACTGAGAGAAATCCTCTGCTGAAAAGCAAACCAGGCATTGTTTAAACCTTTAGTCTAACACTGACTATTAGATTACGTACAGGACTCATATCTGAACTGTACTTTGATGGGGTTTTCTTCCTGTTATAAAAAATCCAGGGGGTAAGGGGAAAGCACATATAGATGGGATGGTAATTTTAGGGGGCTTGGTGCAATTAAAAATAGTAAAATAGTCCTTCGTAGAAAACAATGAGGTAGTTTTGAGCACTTCCTGTTCTTGCTTGTGATCTAGGATACACTCTTCTGGGTAACTAATGCCCCCCTCCCCCTTATCTGGATTTTCTTAAACCTAGGTTAACTACCTGCAAAACTAATCAGATCCATAATCTGGACGGGAAAATAAAGGTTAATTTAAAAAAAAAACAAAACAAAACACAACACAAAAAAACCCCCAAACTTGTAAATACTTTGTTTTAAATATAGCTGCTTACTGCCTTAGCAGGATTCATGCCTTTGCTAGAAAGAAGGACACGGGGGGCAGGCACATGTTATGTCTGTGGAATGAGACGTGCCGTGGCCTATTCCCAGGCATTGGCACCGAAGTGCTGACACTGTTACACTGTTCAGGAGGTCCTAGCACAGTCTTGCCCCAGGCCTGCTAGCTCCCCACCAAGCAAACCCCAGACTCTGGGAACCACCGGAGGCACTGTTCCCCACCGGGAGTTTGGCAGCAGCCACCGTGTTTTGCAGGGTTCTCAAGCATGGATGCAGCTCATTACATGCCAGTTGGCCTCACAGCCAGAAAACAGGGCTGGACACATTTAGTTTCCTACTGGACATGGCTACCAGTGCACGAGTCTCCCTATAAACCAGACCACAGACACCCGAGCAACAAGACTGATGAGGTCCATCTGCTTGGCTCTCCCTGTTGAAACATTTACTCTGAGTCCCATGTAAAATCCTTACATGCGATCGCTGATGCTGTCTTTGTCTCCTTTGTTTCCGCTGGTCTTGAGACACTGGATTGGCACTACCACTCCCCAGAGGGCAGATCAGTGCTCCGTGGGCAAGGGTCAACAGAATGAGGGTCGTAGCAGGAAGGGGTGGCGTTTGACTCCCTTTTTCCCTTCTCTTTCCATTCCTCTCCCTCCTGCGGTAAAGATATACATTAATTTCTGCTTGCTCCTCCATCCCTCCATCTTTGACCACTTAAACAAAGAAATGAAAACCCCAATCTGTACAAAGCACTATGCTCCAGTTTCTGCTTTTGCATGATGCAGCTTAGAAAGTTTAAACTTCTGCAAGAAAACGGACCAAAAAATGCTTTAAATGGTTCATTTTCCATAAGAGCCTTTCTGTTAATATTGAAGTTTACAATCAAAATGAAATTAACTTTCAGTTGGGGGCTGGGCAAATGACTTCATGCAATCCATTTCCAAGCACTGAATTCTTTGAAGATCTGTATTTCAATATACTAAGCTTATTTACTGTGTCTTGGAACACCTCTGATACATATCGTTCTCAGTTCCTGTTGTGATATATAAGCATAAACATATCTGCCTGGTATCTTAGCAGACCTATCAAATGCTCATCATTCACAGTCTGAATGTAGTCTTCACTACCACTTTCCCAGTGTGCATGGACACCTTTAAATGACTTGAGGACATAAAAAGTGCAGATTGTGACATACCTGTGAAAGTAGTTCTTTAGTTATAAAACTCAACAGCCTCTTTTCTTCTTTTGTTTCCAGGTTGTCCAATTGTTTTAATGCTTTTGTGGCCATTTCAGTTATATTATTAAAAGCACCATATTTGCCATTGTTCCATCTTCCTTATATGTAACATACTATTATCTAAACATATTCTCTGACTTAAACAGAAAACACATTTCCTGCAAAAATTGCTATCTGAATGTTATGTCCTCTGTTACCAGTCAGACTGCTGACAGGAAGAACTGTAATTTGTCTTTGTTGCTCTGGCTTGAAGCAGGACAGGGGTTTAGTCAAAAGCTTAAGATGACCTGTAATGCAGCATGAAAAAATAAGGTCTGTCACAGCGATAGGATCAGTGACGACACAGGCTACCACTGACCAAGGTTATATGCAGAAAGCATCTTGTTTCAGCAAAACACTGCATTTTAGGAGCTCAGAGACATCTTAGGCTTTTGCATAGAAACCAACTTTCTGGCATATTTTAAGAACAGTTTTTATCCTTTAACCTAAGTATACAGAATAGCTTGCACTATCTTCCTTTAAATATCATGTCAGAATATTAAATTTTTATAATTTGATTTTGCCTTTTTAGCTGTAACTTCCATTTCATACATCTTTACTTTTATACAATGGAATCTAACTGCTGCATTGACAAATAAACCATCTAACAATTTTAAAGAGTACATTTCCTCTGTCTCAGAAAGAGATACTGTCGGATAAGCTACTTGATGAGTTGCCTAATTACTGACCAAAGCAATATTTACCTCCAGAAAACACAACTGGATTTACCTTAGTTCACTTATGCACATCTGGTACTACCGCTGGTTATCTAGCAGTTCTTGCACTCTCTCTTCAAGCGTACTCAGTGCAATGGCACCACGAACCTGAGAAGTGAGGAGACATTCCTAACAACCAGATGACAGCTGAGAAACCCAATTTCAGAACAGATCAGGATACAAACGAACTTCCTGTCCTTCAAAGGCAAGAACAGCTGACAAACGACAGATTTGTGAATGTCAGCAAATGTTACAAGACAGGTTTCAGGCATCCCCTTTGGAGAAATAACATTAAAGAATGACATCAAACATAAACGTACATCATCTTTAGAAACAACATCTTTTCAAATATGTCATTAAGAGAAACAGAAACATTAGTTGGGTAACAAGTTTGTTAAAAATGACTTTAAAAAATGAAGTATTATTTCAAACCGCTTGTTTTGTTCTTGAACAAAACCCCCTTTTCTTCTTGAACACTTTTTACAGCACACAATTAAGAGACTCATCAGATGTAACATTTTTTTCTTACCAAAAGTATTTCTAAGATGAAACTAAGGCTAAAAAACACCAGCCCCTGAAGGAATTGCAGAGGAATCAAACCAAACTTTGCAAGAGACATCCAGACACCGTGGCCTATTAGGATAACTGACCACCTCCAGTGTCAGACAGCATAGTCCAATTTCCTTTAAAGCTAAAGTTTTTATCACTACAGGTCTTTATAATTCACAAGATTATGCCTTTTAAGTCTTAATACCAGTGTTTTACCATCCTACTCAGTGAGGGACGGAAAAACAGTCTGAACAGTAATTCTTTTATTTTACTGTCAGTGTAAATGCCAACATCTCCAGGGGAAGGGGGTGGAGGGAAACACATTTCACCCGCAGTAAATACAAACGCTTGAACTTACTTAGGTCATAACTTTTTAACCCTTTGCAACATCCTCCATAACAAAACAAACATGGCAAGACTACTACCCTGCACCCATTAACACTATGTGGGAATTACACAAATGTATAATACAATTTCCCAGGAAAAATGAATTAGTTTCAAACCAGCCGCAGCTTTTTAGGCAAAACCATAGCCTTTAAAAGGGGGCACAAGGCTTGAACTGGCATACGTGATCAGGGTTTATCTGGCAGTGCCCCGTGTTGCGTCTGCTCCTTTCGGGGTCCCCAGCAAACCATCACGGCGGACCGCTGGTTACTGCCGTCCGGGTCCTTTCACCGCCTCGTGGCTCAGACACCCCTCAGAAAACACTGACGAGGAGCCCAAAACGGGGACAGGGACGGCCCGCCCGGACGTTCCTATCTACACACCCGAACCCCCACACCGGGAGTCTGACAGGGGAACGGGAGGGGAGGGGGCTCCGGGGCTGGGCTAGGCGCTACGGGGACGGAACACGACGGCCCCAGCGGCCACTCCTCGGAGAGAGGCCGCTCCTCGGAGAGAGGCCGCTCCTCGGAGAGAGGCCGCTCCTCGGAGAGAGGCCGCTCCTCGGAGAGAGGCCGCTCCCTGTGGGGCTCCCCCGGGCCGAGCACAGGGCCGCCTGCCACCGCCTCGGCCTCCGGCGGAGGTGCGGGCACAGCCCGGCAGCAGCCGCCGCCTCAGCCCCCCACCGCCTCCAGACAGCCCCTGCGCACGCGCCCAACGGCGCTGCCCGACGGACGGCGGGATGCGCCAGTGGGGTGAGAGGGGCGTCCCCGCCGCCGGCCAATCGCTGGGCAGCAGCCGGGGCGGGGGGCGGGCCGCCGTCTCGGAGCGCGGCGGCGGGCATGTGGCGGGCGGTGTTGGCCGGGCGCCGGCTGCTGCGGCCTCTCTCCGCCGCGGCGGGGGCCGCCCTCCGGCCGCAGCCGCCCCCTAGGGTGGCCGAGGCTCCCCGCGGGGGCTGCGCGGCGGCGCGGGGCGCGGCAGGCGGCGGAACCGGGGCGCTGGGGGCGGTGGCGGAGCAGCGCCAGGCGGCAGGTAGGGCCCGGCGAAGGGCGGGCCTAGCCGGGAGGGCCGAGCTGCCGGGGTAAACCAGCGGGTCCTCTCGGTGCGCGACACCCGTCCTAGTCCTTCTGACTTCCCGCTTGGTCCTTCGGTCTGGTTCCGTCATGATTGTTAAGCTTAACCGTTCTGGAGGTGTTCTCGGAGGGCTCCCGCAGGCCCGCGGCCTCACAGCGGGTGAGGGAGCGTGTGTGTCGAGCAGGCCCTCCCCTGCTAGTAAGGCTCTGTTCAGCCGCCCTCAAAGGCGGTAACTCCGCGGGCCTGAAACGCTGGCTAATACGGCGTCGCGGCCCCCGTGCGAGGTACGGCCCCGGCCTGGCGGGCCGGAGCGCGGTGGTGAGGCGGCATGTCAAGGAGGCCGCTGGCCCGAAGGCCCTCGGCTCTGCCCTGCGCTCTCCAGCTCCGGGAAGCGGTGCCGTAAGCGAAATGTAGCGCCTCGGGAAGAAAGTAACTGCTTTTGGACGCATTTTTGGATCTCATTCTGCAGCTGCGGGAGGATCCTGGGGGTGCCTAGCGCGATGGAATCGCCGTTGCCTCGGCTGAGACCGCTAGCCTTGGAGTCACTGCATTTGTGCTGAACCATCATTGCCTCCACAGCCCTGCTGTAAAGTGAGGAGTTGGTGGCTAGCACAGACCGAGCTTTTGTGTAGATACATACAGGAACTTTTCCTGAGGGTAGCGGTGCCGAGTTGGAGGTGTATTTCCCTGACATATGCTCACGAAGAACTTTCCCTGGATAGATAACAGTTTTAGTAGCACAATGGCTGGTTACGGGTACAAGCATTGTGTGCACAGAGCTGGTTTGTTGTCGTAGCTATTCTGCTAAGCTTCTCTAGCCTAGATTTAACCATGACGTGTTAAGAGTGTGCCTGGGATTGTTTAGACCATTTGTTCTCTAAGTAGGCACTAGAGACTTCACATGTGGCTACCAGGCAAATATTTAACTTTTGTAACCGCTGCGTCTGGAGGAGCTGTGGCCACTGCTAATTTTCTGCATGTGTGACCACAGCAAAAGTTGAAAGAGTGCATGAGTCCCTAAGCTCAAAGGCTTTCATTTGCAGAGATCTGATCCAATTTCATATCCCCATTCATGCATATAATTATATGTAGCTATTGTTCTTTTGTTTGGCTTTTTCTTTATATTGGTAAATATAAAGCTTGGCTTTGTGCTGATGCTCAGTCTGCACTAACGTTCACTTTATAGTGGCAGGCATGCATTGCTGACAGCACCAAATTATCCCTTAAGTATGCACACAAGTTGCGTCTACCTAATTAGAGAAAATTAGAAATAAACTGATTTAATGGTGTGAACAGGAGGTAGTTGCACTAATTTACTAGTTTCTAAGCTGGCTTGCTTAAACTGTTGAAGGACTAAAGCTTTGTGTACAATATCCTAAACCTCCGTGGCAGAACAGGCTAGGAGAAAAGAAAAAGAAGTGGCTTTACTCAGTGTGAAGATAAAAGTACCTTCGTACTGCCTCACATCAGCTCCATTTTCAATATATTGATTTAATCTACTTAAGATTTTAGAGTAATTTCATCACCATATATTATCACAGGCCTGTTGAAAAGCATTGTTATGAAATATTTTTAATTTTGTCGTTTTAATAACGTTTGTTGAACTACTTAGGTTTCATGCATCTTCATTGACAAATATCTGATGATAGCATTGAATCCTAAGTACTAACAAGAAATAAGTAAGTTACCTAAAAGAAACTTCGAGGTTTGCTAGCTGCTATATCTAGTGATAAAGTGTTAATTACCAGAAGAGTGCTTAGTTCTCAACTTTGGTGATTTTAAAAATTATTTTTAACAATCTTCAGTTCATGTTGCGTTGTCAGTATCAAACCAAACTCCGTAGTGAGTGGCTAGCTTAGGCTATAATTCAGTTCATTGCCATTTTATGTCTTTTTAAGTGGTTGATTTTTGCAATTAAAAAGATAAATTGCCACTGTATTATTTTTTTTTGTCTGTTCCAGATGCTGTTCTTCCAAAGTTCAACATTGACTTTGTTGTAGCTCTGCTGAGGCAAGAAAATGCTAAAGACATCTGTGTCATCCAGCTACCTCCAGAAATAAAATACTGTAATTATTTTATAATTGTGAGTGGATCTTCAACACGACATCTCCATGCAATGGCACATTACATGCTGAAAATGGTAAGACAGTTCCTGCTGCACTCCCTGGGTTTTGAGGAATGGTTTTAAAATGTTGTGAAAGGAATTACCCCAGGATTGCCCGTACAGGGGTGTGCCAGGCAAGATGAAACTAATTATCCTTATGTCATTTAGTCCTGAATACATCTAGCAACTAACTGTACTTTTTTCCTTTAGCAGTACTACTCAAAATGTAGAGAATATATTTTTAAAACCTATTTTTAAATCTCTGTATTTAGAACAGTGATGACATTAGCACAGTTTGGTGGCTAGAACAAGAGTAATGTGAAATGGTGATGACAACCCGTGTCCACTTTTGTCTTCCATCCAGCAAGCTATTCCCACTCACTCAAAACAGCTTAATCTGACTGTTCTCAAACCCTAATCCCTAAAATTTCCAGGTTCTCAGGTATATCGTAAGGCTGGAAAACAGATGGGATGTTATGAGGCACAGGATCCCCTCATGGGCTTGCTACAGCAAACTGCTAGTTAATAGTCACCATACTGTGCATGTATAGGAGGAAAGGAGAAGCAGCAGCAGCAGCCATCCTTGCAGAGAAATCTTGCACTGTTTGGCTTTGGCGGAGTGTGAGGTTTTCAGGACAAAAATAGAGGTCAGAATAAAAATACAGGTAGAGCTTAAGCATAAGGACCAGACTCAGGGAGGGAGAAACGTTATGGCCAGAAAAGAGCCATCTGACTGTTACAAAGCAGGGTGAGGAATATTGACTAGCCCCCATCTCAGTCAGCTGTCTGTACTCTTAACCTGTAGCTTGCCTTCTTTTCATGCACTTCCTTTCCCTTCCTGACCCCGTTTTTCCTTTGGCTCTTGGTTTTCCTTTCTTCCTTCCAGTCCCATTGGTTTCAGCTGTGAGACTGGAGGAGGTGAAGGAGAGAGGGGGAGATGGTATTGCTTTTCAGTGCATTTCTGAGCGGGTGAGAGGAGTACCTTGTGTTCTCTGCAGGAACTGGTGCATCTTTGCAAACTAACATTTTGCCTCAAGCTAGAAGTTGTATTAGTGTGATTTGAATATACTAAATTTAGGTGCTTAATATGTCCTCTATTACTTGCATAACTTGCTGGTCTTAAATCAACAGCTCTCCATCTCCCCCAGAGCAGGAGAGATCAGTGAATACCACCCACCCTGCAAAAACATGCCTGTGCTACAACTGGCTGCTCCCTCTGGTGGCTGTAAGAGCAGCTCTTTTGCAAGGGCAGTCTCTGCGGAGACCTGGCATCCTCTTGGGCATCCTGAGAAACCGGGAAGCCTGGCCAAGTACTCAGGAGTGGCTGAGCTTGCCTGGCATTGAAAGTTTTCTAGGCAAAAAGTAAGCTGAAGCTTAATAGGTAAAGCAGAGCAGGTGCTCGGGAGTGCTGCTAGGCAGCTGGCTAGCTTTACCATTACCGTATCTAAAACGTTATGGTAATGCATGATTTACTCACACTAAAATGTGGAGGTGCTCATGTGTAGCCAGAGGTCTTCCTGCTTTTCTTCCAGTAGTTTGTAAGTGGCAGTCTCAACTACTGCTTGCCCCTTCCCGTCTAGCTTCATGTTAGAGGAAGAAACTAACACTTGGCTTTGTTATAATCTGTTCACTGTTACACAGCCTTTAAAGACTAGGCTGAAGGAAACTTGTGGAGATCAGCCTTTCCAGCTTCCCTTACATAGCTGATGGCAGTGCATGCATTTAAGGAGACTTTCAGAGTCTTTGACAATTACCTTCTTTTGAGGATATCTCACAAGCTATCTTAGAGAAAGGAAGGTAGAACTAGTTCTGAATTACATTTTGAAAGTTCTCCATTCTGGTTTGCAAACTGGGGCCATTGTCCGGCAGCTAGCATTGTGTGGGAATGACCAGGAACAGTTGCATATTGTGATAATAGCTTTCTCGGTGAAGTAGGACTCCTTTACTAGCCAGCCATGCAGTTACAACCTGTTATTTTGTATTTTGTCTTTCACGGCAGAAACCACTGTTAGACCCATGCAGTGTCACTTTCTGTTTCCTTGTGGCCTTGTGCTGAATAGATGTTGGTGGTTTTTTTTTTAATTTCAGATTGAAAAACATTTCCATATTGTTTTTTTGTTTGGCTGCTTCAACTAGAAATAAGGTAGAAATTTGAATAAAGGGGCTCTGTTAAGACACAACTGACTTCATCCCATTTTTTTTCTACTGATGCTTTTTGTAAAGAAATGAGTAGGTTATGGCCAGAACCAAGAGAGACTACTTACGCCTCTAGTTGTCAAATTTCTTCATCTCTGGTGGGTGCTTAGGTGCTTTATGTATCAGGTGGGGAGAGTTGGGCCTTTCAAGCACCTACAAAAGCTACCGCGTTGCATAGGAAACCAACTACCTTACCCTAGCTGAGCTTTTGCGGTCCAGCTTTGAGCTACCCTCTCCCCTCTCGCACAGTGCTTCATCACTTGGAAACCTGTGTGCCCGTCATGTTTTCCCCCCATCTTGCAATGAGTGTTGAGCGCGTGCTCCCAAGAGGCAGGAGGCTTGTTTAAATGCCTTCCTTGTGGCATGGGTTGAAACCTGTTTTCTCCCCACGCCCCCATCTGAGAAGAGGATAAGCTGGGCATCTCCATTTCTGCACCCTTAACTAGCCGATGTGAAACAACACTGAAAGGTATCTGAAAGGAAATAAAACTTAGTGGTAATGGCAGTTACAGGGAACCTGTAACTGAAAGACTAATGCTAAGCAATTGTATTCAGTATTCATCTTGAAAAAATGAACACCTATAAAATTCATGGATAACTGTATGGGAATTCTGAGCATGAGAATTCCAGATTTGATACTAAATCCCATTGAGAAATCTGTACATATTTTCCACTGCTGCAAGTGTATATTATTCTTTCTTCTTTGTGCAGACCCCAGAACCAACATTGAGTAATCTAATCTAACCCATTCCAGATTTAAAACAACTCTAGGCAACTCAGCAAAGTCCAGCTTTTCTGTTAGGTTTGAGTGCTTTTAAATAAATGCTATTTCATTTTCTGCCATTGCTTCTCTCTCAGTACAAGCATCACAAAGAAGAAAGTGATCTTCATACTCAGATTGAAGGGAAAGAGACGGATGACTGGCTGTGCATTGATTTTGGTAAATATTTGTGAATCTGACAAATATGAAGTTCTGCATGAGCTCTTTGTTGAAGGAAGCATCTCGCCATGAACCCTGGTTGCTGTGGAGAGCTCACAATACTCTGCTGTTTTGGAATTCCAGTTGTTGTTGCTTGAACTCATTGAGATACTAAATAAATTTTCACTAAAGATCATTGGCACTGAGAAGAAAGCAGTAGCTACTCTTCAGTGGCTAAAACAGGTCTTAAATTGAAGATAACAGTAGGGGCAAGAAAAAAAAGCTACTTCAGTCAGTTTTCTCAGGTTTTTATAATCCCTGTCTGAGGGAGTGGGGGCTCTTTGTATGCTGCCCTAGCAGTGAACTTTTGAACAGACTTCTCCACTGTCCACATCATACCATGACACAGGGTAAAACCTCACTCCTAAGACATGGAGTTTAATTCTTTGTTCTACAAGTGTAAAACTCTCTACACAAACGTAAGAGGCTTTGCATTCAGAAAGCATTTCTCCTTCACTGCTAGCTCTAGAATCTCACCCTCTAACTTTGTGTTTTGGCTTAAAAGAGAGCATGGGTGGGAGAAGAGCACTGCCACCAGTGATGTCAAGTCTTGGTTACTTTGCTGTCAATGATTTTGATAGCTATAACTGAAAACCAATTGAAATTTAAGGGCATAACTAGAAAAAAGTGTATTAGAAGTACACTGGAATTAACATTCTCTACTATTGTTTGCACAGAATTAATTAAAACCTGTAAGAAAAGCCTTATTATGTCAAAGTTTGGAAAATTACTTGGCTATAGCTGAATGTTGTTGGTAATACAGGAAAGCTGAAAGTCCATCTGTAACCCTAGGGAGGGGACGCTTTCAAGTAAAATTTCTTTCAGCTTACTTCCTTCTGTCCCCTAGAAGTCATAACTTCTGTGGTCTGTAGTCTTGTGATAGCGTTTTAATTTAAACCGAAGTGTTGTCCATCTCATTCTTCTGGCTGTAGTCTTGGTCTTTTGAAAGACTGACCAATTCCGAACTCTGTTCCAGAACCGGAATCAGCAACTTAAGAAGAGACCTCCATCAGCTGAGCAGTTGTATCTAGCCAGAATGGGGGTGGAAGACTTGAACTCTTTGTGCAGCTGGAAGCGTAGTAGTGCTTTACAGTTCACGTCAATTTACTGTGAATTTCTCTTCTGTGCAGGTAGCATAGTGGTGCATTTCATGCTGCCAGAGACACGAGAGGCTTATGAATTGGAGAAGCTGTGGACGCTGGGTTCCTACGATGACCAGTTAGCACAGATGACTCCACAGTCACTGCCAGAGGACTTTATATTTGGACTGACAGGTCTTGACAGCAGTGATCATTTTGAGACAAAACTTAATGCAGCTGCTGAGTGGAAAGAGAAATGAGCGTGCCTTCACAGATCTGAGAGAGACAGACAGCCTTGATTACTGACTTAATGGTCACTACAGCTCATCAGTACAAAACAGTGTATTTATTGGATGTGCCCAGGTAAAGTTCTGAACACGCTACAAAGATGATCAGAATCATAGAACCATTTAGGTTGGAAAAGACCCTTAAGATCGAGTCCAACCATAAAACATAAAAGAAGGAATCCTATCATAAGGGAGCTTCCTGGGGGAGTCACTGTCTCAATGAAGCTTGCAGTGAGAAGAGTGGGGCAAAGACGGCTGCTTAAGCTACTTACTTACCCTAAAACTCATGCTCAGCCTCTACAGTAACTGTTTTTTCTAGTATCTGACAGACCTGCGTGTAGTGGCAGAGCAAAAAAAAGACTTGAGTGCTGCAAGGAAAAACTACGTGAAATAGTACAGTTTAGATGAGGCTTCTTGTATTAAGCCATTTGCTTCTGGTCACGATGAAGCAAGTCATGCTCTGAGTTGAAGGAGAAAACAGACTAGTGTTACTGAGCGCATAAAAGCCAAGAGCAGCAGTGACAAATGAATGTGTCCTGAGTTAACAGAACAGTAACTTTTTCAGCCAAGGCCAATCTGTTTTTAATAAAAAAAAAAAAAAACCTGAAGAGCTTCAATTCCTTGTCTTCACATTAAAACATTCAGCTTATTCTAAGTGTGCAGTTGGCCCCTCTCCTAGTTTTCCTCTCCCCTAGTTTCTGGAAAAGGACACTGAGGCAACGTGCTATGGCGGCGTAAACCTTCAGCTCCTTTGAAGTGGGTGAAAGTAGTTCTAAAGGCAGCCTGTAGTCACTGAGCATTACTTGCTGCTAACGGACTGTTCAGCACTTTCAGAAGTCGTTGTGCAGTGTGTTCTTAGCCTAACTGCTGTGTGGTCTGATAAGCAGTTAGAAGAGCTTCAAGATGGTAACAAAACTTGTCTATATGAAACAAGATGTTTTTCTCCACTACAGGACACGGCTTTCATCATTAGATGAGGATCTCTTCCTTCTGGAGAAGTTTGCCGTGCCATGCATCAGGAAGCAGGAACCCTGAGGGCAATCACCTTTTTCCCCCTGTAGCCCCACAAACTACTTGAAGCTCTGTCTGCATCTCTTCCCTGCACAGCAGCTGCTGTTTGTAATGCTCAAAGAACATCACCTTGATTTTTGCTCACGTGGTTGTGTTGTTTACAGGGAAGGGGGGGTGGGTCTGTTTTTTAAAAAAAACCAAACACCTCCCTCATTTCAGACTGGTGATGTTTTCTTGCTGTGTCTGGCCTCTCTTCTTCCAGGAGTAACTGCCCCCAAGTTCGCCAGCTCTTTGATACGAGGCAGCAGATAGTTCTGCAAATTAAGCAAGGAACATTTATTAAGTTTAGTTAAACTATGCAGATAAAACATCTTTGTCCATGAAATAAAGGTATTGGTGGTAAATCTGACTGCAACGAAAGATTTTCGGAATGCTTAATGATACTTGGCAATAAGTAATCCACATGGGGGAAAGATAACCTTGGCTGTCTTACAGAGTGATGTGTTCTAAATCAGGCATCTCTTCCTAGGAGGGATACGTAGGAGTAACTTTGGATCCTTCCCTGAAACCATTTGCCTTTTACTGCTGCTGCTGAATAGAGGCAGAGTGAGCAAACATTATGCCATTATAGGAACCCACATTTAGTAACCAGAACCGCATACAGTATCCTGTCTCAGAGAGCACAGTAACAAAAGGAGGGCCCAGAAAAGAACAGTAAGAGATAAAGAACAGCTTCCGTGTGAACAGACTAGGAGTCTTACAGCTGGAAAGGGGTAATAGTCTGTAAGACAAGACTAAAAAAAAAAAAAAAAAAAATGAACTGAGGCGACAAAAAAAACAGGAAAATAATTTCCTCATCCCCATTTAACAGAAGCAGTCATCATCTGTGCCGAGCTGCTGCAATGCCCAAGCCAGGGCGCCTGCCTGCCTGCCTGCCTGCCTTGGTGAGCCTTTGGCCTGACCTTCTTGAAAGCTGGGCTCTAGGAATTAACAAAGACACTCTGAATGATCAGCACTGCGCAACATTAAACCCCTTTTGGAAGGAAAACGTTTGGGAATGGTTTCAGTTCTACAGATCAGGTAGTTTCTGTGTAAAATAAAAATAGTGAGCAGCTTGTCCAGTGAGTCTATAGCTTCATCCTGTACAGAGGTACGTGCAGCTTTGGCTCCGTGCAGGATCCCTTGATGATGGGTTGAACAGGAGAAATAATTAGCAAGGTGAAACTTCTGTCATCATTTCACCAATTTCCTGCACTGCATTTGAGTAACTTCATTATCAAGCAGTGTTTGCATTCATCAGTTGAGCTAACACCTTTGTTACAGCCCAGCTTGAGCGCTTACTCCACAATTTTTTATGTTCATTTAGAAATCCTGTGCCCTAGTACCGCCGTGAGGCCATGCTGTCCTGCACAGCACACATGCTTCATTTAATGGAAACGAATACAAAGAGCGCATGCCTTTGAAATTGCGGCTTAGGAATAAAAGCTTTGGAAGGTTAGAAGCAAATAAAAGCATCATGATTAAGCAAATGCTTAAAACAGTCAGGGGTTTAGCTGTCACATATGCACCAGTGATACAGAGGAAGGCTTAACTTCTTACATTGCTCACATGGCAGGGATGCCAGTTCTGAGAAGATAGCTCAATATTGGCATGAAAAAGGAGCTTAGAGTTCCCTGTGAAATGCAATAGCCTGTGCAGTGTCTTCTACAGACATCCTTTCTTCAGTTCCCTCTTTCTGCTGGCTGGTCCCAGTAAATGAGCTGTGAAGGCAGGTGGGAGGGTGCAAGAGTTTGGAAAACAAATTTGGTTTTCCGCTCCTCTTTGAAAGATACAGAATTACGTTATTCATGATGCTCCTTTATTCCCCGACCCCTCCCTCTCACTCTAAAGCGGTCAGTTGAACATCTAGTCTCATTTCTATTCCAAATAATGTTAGTAAGGATCTAAATGAAGAGGCAATACCACCTCAGCAGCAGTTGGTGTGTGTTTGGGTGGTGGTGGGAGGAGCGAGAGGTTGCCATCACACATTTGCTTGCTAGCATGGCTGGTTCTGCCTAGCCAAGCTTCTAGGGCCACGTTGATGACATAGCTTTGTCACACTGACAGCGCCAAAGTACAGGCTAGGTAAAAAGAAGCCCAAAAAAAGTTTAACTACGATTTCAATCTTGCTTTAAACCTGTTCAAGATTCCTTTGTGTCTGCTCTGGCTCAGGTCTGTGGAACATGCATCCCTTCCGCAGCAAACCAGCCTAAATGATCTGGGTACGACTGCAACCATGAACTATAGGTTGTACTACAGACCGTAGAGCGTTGTTCTATGAGAAGGAGATGAATTGTAAGCCACGGGAGTCACCGCTTGTAGCGCAAACATTGTAACCTGGCTGCTGGATGGCCTAGCAGCTACGGAATACCTGGGGGTGACTGTTCATCCTTATCCAGGTATTGCTACGGACAGGAAACCAACTTGATCAAAGCACCGCAAATACTCGGAACAGTCTGTCCCTACGCCTCATTCGGTTAAAAACACACCACACAACTTTATCTGATGATAGGAGTTAAACTCTTTATTCCATTCAGAGGCATCTGGCAAGTGGAGCTGCATTGGGGGGCACATTACAGATGAAAAATGATCCATACTTTGTGGATATTGAAATCATTTACAGTATTTACTTTCTAGCTATTCCCAAATACTCCAAATTACCAAGTCTCAATTGAAAAGAAAAACATGATTTACCATACTAAGTCTAGAAATTTAAGAGAGATGACAGTATTTAAATCAGCAGATGTAAATGCAGCGCCTATTTGTAAAGTAATTTTTATGGAAAATAATGAAGTCAAATCTTCCTCAAATGTTAAGAAAGGAACGTCAGACTGACTTAAGCCTCAACAAAAATTAAAATGCTATGACTTTTCATACTTCAGTAATTTTAAATTCATTTAAGAAAAAAAAATTATCCTAAAGGCTAGATGAAGGTCACTGTCAAAAAGGAAAAGAAACTCATTTTTCTTTGCTAATACTACAACATAAGTTTGTGGTTTTTAAACCAATTAGTAAAGAAGAGATGCAGGAAAAACACTTCAGACCATTTTCAAAATTATCTAATCTGTACAACAATGATCTTTGGGAAAATTATCTAGTCTATGTAGTAATGCCTCTATTTCAACATGAACCTAAGAGGTAGATAACAAAATGATGAAACAAATGTTTTTGCTCGTTGTGCCCCTCAAATCAGTGCAGCATGGTGATTCTGATCATCTCATGCACAAAAAACATCACAAAAAAAGGTTCAGAGGTAATAGCATGGCTCTGTCGACCACACACATACAGGCGCGCACGCGCACACACACACACACAGCAGTCTTTATGCACCATGTGTTGCCACATTTTTTTTTTTTTTTTCTTAAACTGAGGTAGACTGAAGTTTATTGTAGAAACTTGAATGTGTCACTATTACCACAATCATCATTCAAATTACATTCGGAAATTAAAAAATTTGGTAACTTTCCTGTTATCCCTGCCTTTTGACATTTTTTTCTCCTCTAATGGTTGGTTGCAGAACGTGCATAAATCCTGCTGCATCTATTATAAGCCAGGCTAGAGAGGTTGTTGGTTTTTTTTTTTTTTTTTCCTTGTAATAGTTTTTAAAACCTTCAAAGTGGCTTAGTGTGGCCCATAACAGCGGCTGGATATGTAAACTTAGCCTTTCATTATCTTTCAATGTGATCAAACACTGTTTGACCTTCCCCCATCGTGGTAACTGAAAGCAGTATGATGTGATCTGCAGACAGCAGAGACCCTCACGGCCTCAAATACGCTCCAGCAGATCGAGTGTTCTATCAAACTGAAGATGAAGCTTGCTCTTTGAACAAAATGGCAAAGTCCAAATGGGCTGCAAATGGTTAAATGTAGCATTATTAGGTAGTGATGGTCAAAGGCACAAAGGGTTCATGCATTCAATCAAGTAGCACAAAAAAAATATTCAGCCTCTTGCAGCCTTCTAAATTTTTTCCCCCAACCCCAGCCTCTTGCCATCACTTCCTTGTCCTGTTCCCAAAAAAGTACCGTCACAAACTTTTTCATCCCATCTTAAAAGAAAACTAAACGGCATTGCTGCTATCAGAATGTTGGCATCATTCACTATCTTTTGAACATTCACTGAATTTTTTTTTCAAACAAATGATGGTGTTGAAGCCCTCAGAAAATCTGAGGCTATGTTTTTTTTACCCACCTTACTCCCATCAGCCAGCAGCTAGAAGTGCTCTACTATATTTTTTCCCCGATAAGTCTGTAGTACTCCTGGCTGGTGGCTGATCAAATTTTAATTTTTTTTTAAAAAAATAAAATGCTCAAGAACTATTAGCTTTATAAAGTATACAAAATACCAAAAAAAAAAAAAGCAAAAAAGGAACAATTTCTCATTGAGGTACTAAATGCCTGAGGTAGTTTAGTAAAATGCATATTTATCTTTTTATGCCCTGGCCAACACCATTCAACACTTCCCTTAGGTTATTCATGGCAGTGTTATGTAAAAATGCAACCAAATTCTTTTTAAAAAATGCCACTTGTTTCAATATTGGGACTAACACTTAAACTCTTGTCGATACCCTTGCTCTAACACTTGCCCACCCGCAATCCCACCCTCCAAATGTGTTTCTTCTTTTACAACTGGACCTGTAAGAGCAATGCCTTTTCTTTTTTTTTGTTTTTTTTCTTTTCTTTTTTTTTTTTAAACCAGTGAACTCAGAAGAGAAAGCTTCATTAAACCAAGTTCTAAAATTGTTGGGGAATAATAAGAACAATAAAAAAGACTAACGAGTTTATGTTAAATTGTGAGAATAGAACAAAAGGGAAGTGAAGGGGTCCTTATTTTAAAGCTGGGTTTCAAAAGTTTGAGAGAGCCTAAAGAATACATTCTCAGAGACAGCGTTCAACGGTTGCCTGGTCCTCGAACAGGTGATTGGCTTGGTGGATCTTCTGCATATAACTTCAACAGGTGCTCACCACCCGTCTTCTCTGTCGCACAGTCTGTCTTTGGTCTGGCATCTGTCTCTGATGGGCCATTTCCTAAACCTTTATTTTCGTCTTGGCTGAGGCTGTCCGCTTTGCAATGTTTTTTGCTGTTGCTGCTGCCTTCTTACCTGAGCCAGTATTTCCTGAATTTTTCTCTGAGCAAGCTGAAAGGACACGAAGAAACAACCCATCATGATGCCGTGCCGCAGTGACTGCTGTTTACAACTGACTATAGATGCTACTGGGACTAAGAAAATCTGGAATAACTAAGTTCCTAGTACTGACAAGATTACTCATTAGTTAAAAACACTTGGGTATGTGTTGCATCATGTGTAACATGACGGACAACTTAATTTTTAATTTTTCTTTTTTTTTTTTTCCACCTACCACAACTACCCGCATGGTCAGTTTTGACATCCATAATACAGAAAGCATGAGCATAGGAAGATGACTACCAACATTAAGATTATTGAAGCTACAGGCTACTTTCATTTTACTCCTCTGGAGATACTAATGTTTTATAAGAACCACTGTTTTAATAGACAGTGGACAATTTTTTTTTTTTTTGTATATACACCAGGGAATCCAGAAGGTCAGACTTACAGGACTTACCAGCCCTACCATCTCCTTTCTGAACTGCAAGTCACCTGTAGCAAAGTATCAAAAGGAATTGGTCTGAACTAAGAGTTAAGTGAGGGAAGGATCTTGTGATCCTTTTCTTTATGATACTAAATCAACAAATTGGGCGATGTGGACAAATTACATATATACATGCAGCTCTTGCCAGGTACTATGAGATGGCTTTTCTCATGGAAAGATCTCCCTTCCATCTGAATTTCAGTCCAATCACAACCTGGGTTTTCTTTTGCTTTGAAAGTTTTAGCAGTGCCAGAACCTACATATATTGGTAGGAGAATTTAAGAAGATTGTTTTACATACGTAAAAGTGCAATATTGTTATAAATCTCTCACAGGCATGAGGAAAGTTTATCACAGCAAGACAATTAGAGGAGCCTGGCAAGCAGTGCCTTCTGTATCCTGAGTATAAGTCTTCCATCCCTTGGCTCTACAAGTGGATGTAAAAGAAAGACCATGGAAGTATCAAGGTAATACAGGAATTCACTCCAGTCTTCCTACCTGGCATGCATAGAAATGACCAGTTATTTTCACGACCACCTGATCATTTTCATCAGGTGTCTGGTCACGAGGGACTACAACTTCTGCACTTGTCAAGTTTTGAAGCTCATTTACCTATAAATAGATAGTAGAAGTCAGAAAAATCTTAAACAAACAAATATCCCACAACCACCAACCCTCAAAGATACTGCTGACCACAGAAACATCACCCACTAAGTTACATTTAAAAAAAAAGAAACCCACTAACAGAAAGCATCTCTGTGCAGCAGTGCACACTTTGCAAGCTGAGCCTCTTGTGTCTCTAACAAATTAGCACCAAGTTCTCTACATTTGTAGAAGTGTTTTAAAGACTAAATACAACACACAGAAGGTGTTAAATACATGACTTAAAAAAGCAAATAGATGCCACAGTGTTTACAGTTGAGTTTGCAAGTTTAAAGTCAGAAAACTCATACAATGTATAATGTAGGGAAGAAAAATGCCAAAGTATTTATACATTTTTCCTTGAAAAACCTCCACAAGATGGAGAACTCCAAACAGAACAATGAGAAGTGTCCAAATTCTTTTCAGTAGCCTATCAGCTTCCCTAGCATTAAGTAGAGGTAAGATTAGAGTTTTGTCCCGTTTACACTCATTTTATTTTAGAAATGTATAGCATTATTTAATCAAAAGTGTTTTAGATGAACAACTTTTCAGAGATGTTTGTCCTTAAACCTCTTACCACTGCAAGTAATGAACGAGGCCACGTTGCCTCCTGACACTTAAAGACCCCGTTGCGCTCAAGGATGGAGACCCAAGACTGAACCATTTCTTTGCAAATATCGGCTAGCTCCTGACTTACAACCATATGAAAATACTAGAGTGCCAGCATCTTTTCAGGATCGAAAAATCTCAGTGATGTTATTTTATGCAACAAACTGAGCCTAAGAAATGCCATCAATTAAGTTGAAGCAAATTTTTTTTGTTGTTTTTTTAAATGTTGGGGTCTGAACATGTCTTAATTTCCTACCACTTATTTAGAAATTATGCTTCCACTCAGTTTTGGACACAGTGCCACCTTTGGACACATTGGGTTTGATTTTAATTAAATGAGATTAGTGAAATCTTATTGCAAAATCTGGCATAAGCTAAGGTTCACAGAAGCAGGTCTTGAGTGGAAACTTATCTGTTCTAAATGGAAGAACTAAATTTCTATTAATCAAAGCCCTGCGATCTGACTGGGGCTATCGATTTTTGTTAGACTATTTTTTTTTTTCTTTTTTAGATGAAACAAATCATTCTGAGATTGGCTTCTCTTGACTTCATGCTAGAAGAAAGGAAAGCTTAACAACTACAGCTAAGAAAACAGCACTTGCTTTAATATAACTTCAAAGGATTAGCTATTAGCTAAATGTTTAAGCCTTATACATATATACACACTGAAATAAGAAACATAACTGAACAACACTAGAAGTTTTATTTCAGCTACTTACTGTTTTGCCTCCTTTACCAATAACTCTACCAGCAGCATAGGATGGCACTTTTATATGAGCCTCAAGTTTCACTTCTTCTTTAGGTCCAAAGAAATTTTCTTCTTTAAGTTTTCCATAGATTCTCCCTTGAGCCTGCAAAAAGGCTTTCAGTTAGAGAATGTGCTTACTGCAATCTAGTTAACGTCAAGAAATTCCACAGAAAGGAGAATTCTCAGTACACAACCCTGACAAAGCGTTTTCCCTAATAAATACAGTAACTATTTTTCCAAAAGAAGTCTTTGCACCAAACACCACTTGTGGAAGCACTGCCGTTCAACTTTAAAGACTGCATGACAAACCAGGGAACCACAGAGCAATTTAACAGAGATCATTATTATTCTGCTTTTCAGTAGAAATATTGCTTTTAAAAGAAACTATTGCATCTCTGTAGAGGTAAAGAGTGGTGGAGAGAACTGTCTGGCTGAAGCATGTTTTTTATTACACCCAGAAGCACAAAATGCAATTAATTGGCTCAGAAGCCCATTCTTTTAAGGATGCTAAACAAAAAAATAAAAAAGCCACCCCCGCCCCAAACAAGTCATGGGATAAAGACTCCAATTAGAGAAAACAGCTTACTTCTACAATCTATTAAAACATATTGTTTAAAAATAAATGAATCTGAGCTTGCTCAATTTTCCAAAGTGAAAAATCAAACTGCCTAGATCTAAATACCACCATGGGAACAGTATTACTCCGACCAGCACACAGTTCCCTTTTCTGGGGAACACACATGTGCCAGGTAGCAAGAAGAACGTCCACTGAGACTAAGCTCATGAATCTTGCTGATTCTTAAACACATTTATTTCCTTATTCCCTGCCGTTCATCAGTGAATTCTTGAGAAATGGTAACCAGATCTACTCTGCATCTCCTAGAGGCATCAAAAGAACATTTCAGTTGAGATACTGAAGACAGATGCTCTGTAAAGACTATAAACCTAGGACCACAAAGCCTTTCCAGTTCAGATTCTTTATCACCTTCTTTAAGTCACGCTCACCAGCCCTGTCACCATGTACAGGCTAAATCCAACCATCCTACAGGCCACCACTGCAATGGAATATGAAAAGTCCAAAAAGATTACACGGTGTGATAATTATGTTAAATATTGTCAGCTTATTTTATCTTATTTCTAGCTCATGTCCTAAAAGCCTACTTAAGTTCATGCTACTCTAGAATGGGTAACATGAAAGACATTTTGTGACCTTGGACCTGAAAGTACTCAGTATTTTGGGTAAGTCAGACTCCACCTGAAGAGTATTGGAAAAGTCTGGAGTGCATGGCTTTGACCTAGGTGGGATACTGCAGGTCATGGGACCCTGTCACAGAGGACAAAAGCTATCATCTTTCCAGTGAGACAAAAGACTACACAAAAAAGCCATACAAAAACACAGTACAACTACCACGTTCTGGCACCATCAACAGCCCTAGAATCAGAGATTCCTGCTCCAGGAAAACACTTCAAAAGGGGTTGCCAAGAGCAGATAAAATACTACTTCCCAGCGATTATCTTGAGCTGGAGGTTTTGAAGATATTTCCAAATTTGTTAGAGACAGACAGTAGCCAGCATAGCTCTTTTTATTTCAATAGCAATGTTTTTTGTGTGCATAACACCTTGACAACCTGCACAGGCTGCAGGGCTCGGTGGGAGAGGTACTGCAGGAGAAGAGCATGCATCACTGCTGAATTATGAAGCAAGGCGGGATGTTGACTTTTTAAAAGATAGTAGATATATTTCCAACACCCCAAATCTTTCAGCTGTTGAAAAAGTCTTTAAGGAAAGGAAACAACCTAACTGGGCTGCAGCTCCTTCACAGTAAAATAGTGGCTGAAATATGTTGTCTACACTGGATTCCACTTTGCTTGCATGCGTCCCAGATCCAAGGCAACATGATCATCTCAATATTGGTGTCACGGGTATGCCTAAACTCTAGGGAGCACTGCAGCAGAGGCATATTCTCTTCCCATTGCCTTGCTAATAAATAGCCCTGCATACCGCAACATCCTCAGGCTACTGCAGCTGAGGAAGAAAGGGGTGCAGCCACTACAGCTACCACAGACATGAATCACAGACAGCAGAACACAATGTAGTAGGGAAAGGATGCCAAACTCACAGACTCTGGGATGACGCCGCCTCTCCGAGAGCTGGTTACTCATTTGAGCAGCAGCTCTTCCCTCTTCAAGTTGTTGTGCACCCAGATTACATTCCTGGTGCCTAACAAGCAATAGCCTATGCTCATAGAGAAGATGCTTCTTAAACAGAGCTTAAGGAGAGCATTAATGAAGCTTGGCCCTGACTGTAAGGCATGCTTCAGGTTAACAGTGGTGATAAAAAAGGATTGAACTCTGCCTCTGCCCATCTCTGTCAAGAGGGCATTGCTCAAAGAGTAGTAAAAGACTACAAGGACTGGAGCTGAAGGAAGCCCCAAGGAACAACCCCTCTCTTTCACAAGACCAGCATACTCAGGAGCATTGGCTGTACTAGTACACTGATCCCTCTTTGCAAGCAGAAGCCCAAGTGTAGAGAAGTGACCGATTGATGTGGTTTTAACCCACGTATGGGGTGCAGAAAAGGGAGACTTTCCTCCTTGCATGATCCAGGTTGGGGAGAAGAGCTAGCAAAAGAACTCTGTGGGACTTCAAGTCTATCTTAGGGAGGAAGCCTGAGGACAAGCCTTTTCCTACATGAAAAGTCAGGATAAGGGATGACCAAATCTACTTTGGCCTGCTACTGCTTGAGGGTAAGTTCACTGATACATGATGGAAAGAAAAGGTAGCCAGAATCTGACCTTGTGCTGATCCCAGATCACAAGAGCACCCCATATGTGGAACATGCCATGGGGCCAAGCCCATATGCACACAGAAAACCTCAAGGAGGCAGAGCTTCTAAATTATGCGTTGCCTTCAATAGCTTCTCAAATATATATGGTAACTGAGCAATAATCCCAAATGCATCTAGTTCGCTATTACCACTGCAAAATGCCTGCCCTGATACTTCTCCAAAATTCCTAAAGGCATTAAGCTGATTCTAGATATGCCTGAAGTTTGTACACCTCCTTCTTGCAAGATGCCCTGAAGCAAAAATACAAAGACAAAAACGAGAACAGGCAAGAGAACGATGCCAGGACATGAACTCTCAAGTGACTTGCTACCTGCTCTGGGCGTCATCTGTGATGAGGCCAGGCTGCTGCACTGAGCTGTCTGCATCACTCCTAACGTGGTCAACTCCTTTTGGGGTAACTAGATTTATCCCTTGGCACTTAAGGCAGAAGGCCACTCCAGAAATCAATTTGAACACAAATGGGATAATCAGGTTGAGTATCTCCTTGTAGTTGTAGTGGAAATACAATTAGAAATCTTGCATTTATCTGTAGAGCTACCCAAAAAGCATTTTCCATTTGGCACGCAACAGTAACCTGGGAAGACTCAGTCTTTCATCTTGTCAGCTCTGTTATTTCAATTAAACACACTAAACTGTTGCATGTATTAAGACAGGCTAGAAAGACTGAACTATTGTGCTCATAAAGGGAAAATTAGGAATGTAACATGGCCATATTTTCATGCTAGACTTGATTCTAACTTATATGAAACTCCTACCAGTTTGCAGGTGACCAGAACTTGGCCCCTATATTACTGTACTCATATTCATATGAGATACCTTTCAGCAAAAGGAAAGCAAAAATCAAGTGTTTACGAAAATTCTGAATAAAATGGTGCTTGGAACCAAGTGGTTTGTTTTCAATATTGTCCAAAGGCCATTACAGACTGACAAGTTTTTGTGTGTTGTACCTTGAACTGAGCTTCTGGAGGTCCAGTGATGATAACCATTCTCAGCTTGGCATCTGGTCCTTCAGCAGGGGCAATCTGGAATGGATAAACATAGCTTTTGGTAGCTGTCTTTTGAAGGAATAGTTTAAAGCCACCTCCTCCCCATTTCAGTCTCACATTCTGTTCAAGAGTGAAAAATTATTCGTTACAGCAGCAGCATTACACTTCAGTCATGACTGGTTTGTTCCCTTTAAAATGCATTAATTAGCTATAATGAAATACGGAGAAATTGGCTAAACCATAAGCAAATTTACTTCTGAAAATTAAAGGCATAGCTACTCATCCACATATGGCAAAATCCCACAAGCCATTTTCATGTGGCTATGAGTGATGTAAGACATGTAGCCTTCAAAAAGACAAGTATGGTTAATAGACCGAGATTCTCATCCCTACCCACTAACTTAAATAGTCTAACAAGTTTTGTTCATTAGCAAAAGTTTGCATCTGTCCCCCTGAGAACAGAAGATCACTTTACTGTTGTAACTAATCAGATCCAAAACATTCCTCTATACTGGACAATGAGTTCGCAGTTTCCAAGGGGTTTGTATCTACAGTCATTTATTTGTGTGACCCAAATAAAAATTAAGCTCCGCCAGAGCTGAGACAGAGACGCCTGTAGGGTCTTTAGCAGTTCATGTCACCACAAAAGTAAGATTTCTGTGGGTGTTGTTCTCAGACTCCAGTGGCATTAAATAATTCAAACTAGCCTCTGACATTCTAGATGAATCTTTTGTTTATCACAACTGACATTTCCATTGTTGCATCTAGTATTACATAGCCACTGTTGAATGGGCAATATATTAAACACTACAGGATTTCATCTTAGCTGTTGGCATAGGGATGTTATTCATATTTAACAGCTGTAGTTTATTTCAGACAAATTACCAGTCACCATGCATAATTTTCACTAAAGAATTTTGCTAACCAAAGTTTATATAATTATTCATATTGTACCCTAAGATGGAGAAGACATTACATACTAGTTATCTGGTTTACATATTTATTTTTCATACGATTTCTGCATTCCAGTTGGCTATATCTAAAAATACACATTCATTTTACAGCAGTACATTTATATGACATGACGTTGTGGTAAGGACAAGCACAGACTAAATCCATTCATTCTTTAGAACACAAGTGTTTTAGAGGGGCAAAATTTCGAGGCACATTTGGAGGCAGCTGCCTGAACAGAGCTCAGCCTGATAATTGCCATTCATGTAAAATGGACATTGTAGTTTGCCTCTCAGTCACCTCATGTTTTCTTAGTGAGCACCAGTGCCTCTATTGAAATTTTAGGAAAAATATTTTCCATCAAGCCTTCATTACATCTTACATGTGTTTAAATGTTCTGGGACATTTCTTGCTGTGCTTATATCCTAGAATGTCCTGTTCTCAGCAGCTGGAGTAAAACATGGCTGAGGACTGTGAAAGAAAGATGTAACGACCAACATTTCAACGTCTGAAGGGGCAACCTAAGAGACTTCAGTGTTAATTTTGTCTGTCTGCTCTTGGAAGAAGTTATATACATACAAATAGTATCCAAGTAGTGAATTTTTAACTTCCGAAAGAAATAGTGTTACATTCCTAACCTGAAAATAACCAGTCCTCTATATGCCAAGTCAAAAGCTGACAACTTCATACACCCAAAACCTACAATGCTCATCCCAGCTCCTTCAGAGACAAGAAGGGCTACTCTGGGAATAAACAAGGACATGCCAAGGGTTCCCAACAGGTCCCAGCACTGTAGTATAGGATGGGCAGCAGACAGCCCAGAAACCTCTGCCTGGCTCCTTTGCTGAATAATTCAGTCTGCTGGAGCCCCACATTGAGCCTGCATTACCAAGCAACAACCCCCAGCACAGGGACGCAACCTGAGCTCATCAACAGCCACACGCATCTCTGAAGTGATGGGCTGGAGACCACAGCCTTATGTGGAACACCTGTGCATCTGCAGTTTATTTAGTCTTACTTCATGGCTAACGAGTTTCATCAGATCTACAAAGCTCAGCACGAGCACAAAGATGATGCATGGGGATGTAAAAAGTTTTCATCTGTAACAGTCTGCAGCACAACTCAAAACAAGTTCAGTGTCATGCACAAAGACTTACTTCCTCCACAAAGTACAATTACTACAGTTTGGCAAGTTAAGAGTTACTCAGGCAGCTAACTCTTAGCTAAAAGCACAGATTCCTTGATGATTCACAAGTTATTATTTTGCTCAAAAATTATGATAAAGGTAGTCAACATGAGAAGTTCAGAAGTTTTGAATAAGTTAGTAGCAACTGTCGTATTTAACACTTCACTTTCACACAGAAGCAAGCGTGCTGCTCCATATTGTTCTGTCAGATTACAAATGAAGTTGCATTTTTATTTTAATTGATAAGCATACATGCAACTTTCCAATTTAGCAAGCATACCCTGTATCTGTACAGTTCTGTTAAGATTTAATCCTATTTCCACAAAAATCTTCTTTACTTTATTCCTACTGAAGGAACAAAAGACCAGAGCTTTAGCAAACTTTTAACTGAATTTCAATTAATACAGATATGCTAAATGTGTTGGGTAGACGGGTGCCAGCCATTAGAGGAAGCCTGAGGCCACTGTTAGCCAGATGCGTGAGAAACACGGGAAACTCCCTTTCCACTAAACTGTCTTCCAAGGACCAACTAAAGAACTAGTTTGGACGGGTTCTTGGAGGTCCAGGTTATTTCACATTTCTCTCTCCACCTAGCAGTACCTTCCATATACCACTTAATCTTTAGATACCAACTATGGGAATGGAGAGAGGAAGAGGAAATACATGTGATATATCACACCTCCGTGCAGGACAGATTTGATAAAGAAAAATCAACACCTCTCACTTTCTTCTATTCCATTTTTCCCCCTAAAAATATGATTATTAGTGCTCTACTAATGTAGACCATCTGGGTAGTATAACAACTATTTAATGTACTGCTCAATAAAGGATGGAATTGGGCAGCATGCCAGTTGGTTGACTGGCCAGTAAATGGATCAGCATTCAGCAAACCACACACAAGACTCATTCATCAGGGTTCCCCAATTATTTTGCTCTGCACGCTTAGATGAACACCTTCCAAGCCAAGCCCAGCCTCACTGGCTTCACCAAGCTCAACTCAGCATAGCCAGCTCCTGCCCCTCTGCCCCTGACCTTTGGCAGATCCTTGCCATAGCGCTCACTAAACAGGCTACATCTCCTGAGCAAAAAGAGAACTGAGAAGAAAATATTTGCTTCATCTGTGCAGGAAAATATCAATCTAACAGCACATAACAAAACTACATACTGTGGTGGTGTGGGTTTTTTTTGTTTGTTTGTTTGTTTTAAAAACTTTTTTCTTTTTTAATTTAGGCCAAAACATTATCTTTACAGCATAGAATAGCAGAACTGACTATTTACAAGAAAAAAGCTCAAGCATCTAGAGAAGATACTTGTGGTTGCAATGGCATTAGTAGCAGAAACCCAACACCTTCCTACAACTGCAACTGGTACTAACCCCTATACACAGCCAAGGAGGATTTCACCAAATTGACTAAAAGTCAGACTTAAGCTTCCATTAGGTCAACCTCTGCAAACCATCTTGTTCTTAACTACATTGAGGCAGTCAACACACAAACAACTGGATGTTAAAACAGAGGTAAACATGATGTTAAAGAACTGATCGACTCCAGGAGCTTGGAGTACATAGGTGATTTTAAAACATGAACACCTCAGTGTGAAGCCATCTGAGCTTGACAGCCCAGACTGATCCATCTGGAATAGAGCAAGAGTGGCCACAGACTTCACCTGTGATGCTGCTTTTAGAAGGGAAATTTACCTCACCAATTTTCACTTTACCAAAAGCAAGAAGAAAGCCTTTAAGCACTGCATCATTAAGACTTAAGTCTGTTTCTAAGAAATCAAGACCACCAAAGTAGTTTTCTTTGCAGCTTATATTTCACACCTCAGGAGACGTTTGAAAACATGCTTCTAATTATCTTGTCTCAAGGAAGATTAAAAGATGATTTATAAACAAATGTACCATTTATCACATCACATTCTAAGCACAGAGTGGGGGAGGACATTCATGAAAACACGACTTGTGCAAACTTGCTGAAAGTGTCATGTAGAATAGACAGAAAGTTAGTCAGTGTAATAATACCTTAATAGATGCGCCTGCAAAACGAGAAAGTTGTTTGATGTGCTGTCCCTGCTTGCCAATAATAGCTCCAACTGCCAAGGCTGGGATGAACAGATGAACAGTCTCAGACTCGGGCTGTTGCTGTGGGGAAGAAGGAAATATGCAGTGAATGTTTTTGAACATTACGAATCAGACTGACAGGAAAACGGGTACGGGACAGGCATGCATGGAAATGAGGGGGGAATCTTATGATGCCCTGTGATGTCTGAATCGTAAGGGTCTGGCTTCTTCTGGGAATCACAAAATTCACAAAACATGAAAGAACAGTTTGAGCCAAAAGAGGATTCTTTCATCTTTTATAAAATACTTGCAATTTTAATGCTTAGAGTTTTAAAAAGAAAAAATAAAAAAGAAACTGAGGTGTTGCTTCTTCCCAAGGCTTTCGTTCTTACCTGTCACTGTCTGGATTCTCTTCCACATGCAAGGCTGCAGATGAGGCTGCTACAAGCAGAGGGGCTACAGCCTGAGCAGGCAAACTCTTTCTAGTCTTCCTAGTTATTTTTTTAATTTTAGATTGTGCTGAGAGCAGCACAAAAAGCCTCAGAGTTACATATATGCTACAATTTCCTTTGTGTGGGAGTGATCTGGAATGATAGCCAGCTTGAAAACTGCCAGCGATTCCTCCTGTGTAACATTATGCAACAGTTGGAGCCTTGGCAGCAGGCCCCAAGCAGGCTAGTAAATTAAACGCCAGATTAGGCGTTCTTAAAAGTGAGAGGACCCTAACATTGCACCCACTGGATGTCAGGCACCACTGCAGCTTCCTATTGCTTTCAAGCAGATGCCCCAGCTGGAGAGCACAACGTAACGCTTGAGATCCTCTCTACGTGCTACATAGTGATGATCGAACCGCAGGGTTGCATATGCCACTATAAGCCATAACTATTTTGCCGGCCTCAGAAGAGCTCGTCTTAGACTAACGGAGCGCCACTGAGTACCCACTATGCCACCGTACCATGGATCCATCTGCTTACGTCAGGGTTACTTCTCAAAAGCATTTCACAAAAACCTGTCTTTGAACTAGGAGGTATTTAAGACACACACCCCACACACACCCCCCTTTAAAGCATTTCTTCCTCTATGTAGCCCTCTTACGCATTTTCAAGATTTGTTTTGCTCATCCTCAACAAGACAAAACCAACAAGCCCTTTTCCTGCAGAGGTATTTGAAGACAACGCAGCCATCCTCATCCTCATTTTCTTGGTGCCCACCATGCAGACCAGCCCGAGCACTAGCGAGCAGAGCACATGGGACCAACTGTGCTCGTTTAGCTTTGCTCACTTGTATATTTTGGTAAGGATACAGACCCACATACGGAAACTCACCGAAACAGCTTTTTTCTGGGATATTTTCCGAAAAAGATATGCTATATGCAACACAAAGCAAAAAGCAGCTGCAATCCTAAAAAAGCTATCTCCACTTATTTTTAAATTCCAGTAACGTCTTTCAAGAGGAAACAAAGTCTCCATGCATTAACCATAAACAAATCAGAACAAAATGCTTGTTTCCAAGCTTTACCACTTTATTTTTGGTAAACACAAGTCAACCGTAACCTCAGGGGAAACAAATTCCAGGCACAGCTCCATTTACCAGGTGAAGAAACCCCAAAATAGGATATTGAGAATAGAAACGCATTCTGCCAGTCGCTTTAGGTGATCACAACAGTTGCACAATTTACCCTGTGTTTTCACACGTACAAGGTATCAGGATTCACAGTCAGTTTATGCTGGTTTAAGCCCATGTTTTCTCTGGGCACAGGTTGCAGCCCTCCACACCCAGCCTCCCCACTGCCCTGTGTGTTTTGTGGCCAGCAGGATTGCAGATCCAGCTGATTTTTAAGGCAGGCAGTTGGGTCCCTGATCCGAATAACCAGCGAGCCACACAAGCGGCAGTCCTGGAACAAGGGAGGAAGCAACAACAATTAGGTCAGGGCATGGGAAAAGGTGGGAACACCCCTTTTAATCTGCCTACAGATCAGTTTAAAATGATCTCAAAACTACGCCCTGAAACGACATATTTGTGATGAAAGATACCAGTCACTTTAGTATATATGTTAAACCGCTTTCCAGAAGATTACTCATTTTCTCCTATTATTACAAACATCCTGTGAGTGTACTCATTTTAAGTCCTTTTACATGTTCATTGGGAATCCAGCAAGATTTCCAATAATTTGGAAATGCTACTGTAGGTACTTGGTTGATCTTGCCACTTCGGAAAAAATGGATACAAATTCATGAGGCATTTGGTTTTATCCGGTTTTGTTCCAAGGACCCATACTAACTGCACTGGGTGTAGAGGCAACCTCTCTTTCCAATCCAGGTGCAGACAGCTTAGCCACCCCTTGCTCACTCATCTCTTTGACCCCTTCCTTCAATTGCCCACACATGCTCCAGCTCCTGCAAAAGTCCATTGCCAAAGTCCCTCCCACATGCAACTCCAGCCACCTTCTTCCAGCTAAACTTTGAGCTAATGCACACAAACTTTCCAGCTAATTCATACAACGCTGCTACAAATCAAACATGTAACTTGACTTGGTTTTCAAGAATTTACACAGCTTCTACCTAAACCCACCTCCAGACACATTTCTCTACCATAGAAACAAATCAAACTTCATTACTTTTGTCTGCAGATATTTCCTGCCTTCCCCTCTGTTGCCCATCTGCCTGCAGCACAGTTTTCCCCTCTTCTTCCCAAAGCTTGATTTCAAGACACTTTCTTGGCTAGATTCAATTCACCACTGAAATTCCTTTCTGCTGCCTCACCCTTAAACATGAAACATGGGCAGCGAAGGCAATGAAAGACAGAAGATGTACATGTGTCTTTCCAACTGTACAGTCAGCTCACTGTGGCACTCTCCACCTCATCCCTCCTCATAATTTTGACTTGTCGATACATTTCGACTTCTTTTTTCCTAAAGGACTTTTTTTTTTAGTATTTTTGTGTGAGTGAGGTTCTTTAATATTAAACTTCCATTTTGGTGTAATAGTGATATATGTTTATTAAGGAACAGTGGAGAATCTGTCAATACTGAACTGTTCATACATTGTCATTTTTCAAATTCTTGTCTGCAGAAGCACATTGGCACATATGTATAACCAAATTCATCTCCAGTATAACGTCACACAGGGTTTAGAGAAATTATGTCCATTTCCTTACCCACACTGATTTTTAACCACTCAAAAAAACATACTGTTTGATTTGTTTTAAAGCATGAACATCAAAAACAACAGCTCTTTCTTTTTTCTTCTGGCAGAAATCAAGTCTAGCTAAGGCTTTTAAGGGAGTATCATAACACCAAGTTCAATTTATTATCTGTCCACCTCCTTAACCACAATAATTTTAAAATCCTTTTGTATTTACTGGAAGACTATCCTCCAAAAGAAACACATCAAAATGTAATGCAATGACTACACCACCCATCAATCTTACAGATGCTTCTGGGGATCTTAGGATGGAAGAAAATCAA
Organism: Platalea leucorodia; assembly: GCF_965183815.1. Taxonomy (NCBI): domain Eukaryota; kingdom Metazoa; phylum Chordata; class Aves; order Pelecaniformes; family Threskiornithidae; genus Platalea; species Platalea leucorodia. The sequence goes on along the minus strand of NC_138823.1, from coordinate 132,994,616 downwards.
CTATAATTTAATCTTCCCCATGCCATGCCACATAAGTCATAGAGCTTTCCAGGAACTTCTAGCATGAGTTATATCAGAAATAGATTCCTAGATCTTAAACATATGTTAGAAGCACTAAATTTAGGGAACTAATTTCCCACTGTGTGGAATCTGAGCTTCGATGTTCACTCCCTTAACAAGGCCAAGTTTGCTTAAACATATACTTAAGATTTAAAAACTAAAATATATATGTGTATATATATCTTGGAGAATATCTGTCTGTAATGACTCTAGAGAGCATCCTGCAGTTCATCTTTTTTACTTCATAATTTTAAGGGCCTTAATGGTACAGTTATAAATTCAAATATTTTTCAGTCTAAATGTTAAGGTAGTGTGCATTTGTTACTGAAGTTGTGAAGTTCATTAAGTCATGGGATTAGTCATCAACTAATTTTTTACAACAGTAAGTTCTTCTGTACATGGAGAATTCTGTGCAATTTTCTGCTCTTCCCCATTCACTTTATTTCCCCCCCACATAAGAAAATGGTTTATTCAAGACTAGACCAGCCCTGGGAACTGACAGAAATGCAAGGAAAAAAAAAAATCTTTTAAAATAGTAACCTAGGTTCTCAAAGATGTATGGTCCATACATCCACCCTAATTCATGAGTAACTGTCCCAGAGGTCTGTGATGCACAGACCACCTCTTCTGCCCTAGCAACATTTGTGGGATGGGCTCAGGACTAGTCCACCCTAACGTTGAACAGGTCCAAACAGTACAAAGCTACGTACTCATCTGGGCGGTGGGGCAGGAGGCCTACATACACTTGAGAAATACAGCTTTGGGGAGAGAGGTTTCTGCCTTGCATAGCTGGTGCACACAGTTAGACAACACCAGGATGTTCACTCAGATGGAGAACTTAGTTGCTTAGAATTTAAAAAAAAAAAAAAAAAGTGCTCCAGAAACAGACATTCAGAAACTGAGATTTCTTAGTTCTAAGAAACAGATTCTTGAAGAGCATGGTGACCAGAAACAATTAATTCAGTTCATAAACAGTTGATAATACTTGCTTTGTTTCTACAAAAATCATATGCTTTAAACACAAAACAGGCTTGTTAAGGAATTTTCATCTATCTCCAGCACATTTAGCTAATGAAAACAATTTTAAATGCTGTTTTTGTTCATTAATTGGATTCCAATTTCCATCCAAATGTAGCCTGATGAAAATCAGAAGTTAAAAATTAATCAAGCAAATAAGAAAAGCACTATTCATCATTTTTTAACAGAAAATGGAAAAAATATATTAACCAAAGCAAATGGTAAACTGCATAACTGATTAAGTAGAAAAATATATTCACTATGTTAGCAAAAGGTAGCTGTGGTGGTACAGACTACACTAGGGCTTTCAGAAAGGTAACTAAAGTACAGATGTAAAACTTGACAAGTCAACTTAAATCAGATTTTCTTGCTTGCTCACTTAAATCAGGATTGAGAACAGTAATCTAACACAGAGATGTAAATTCATCTGCCCCACTGCATGAAGCTAAGCAACTGCTTCTGCACACCAGTAGCTCTAACATTTTAGACTAGTCCAACTCTTTTTCCTGTAGCAGCTTGGATACACCTCCTGCAAGTCCCTGAACACCAGCCATCTGTCCCTAGCCTAACAGCCCATACCAACTATTTCTTTCAAAAAAAAAAAAAAAAAAAAAAAAAAAAGAAAAGAAATTACTTCTTTTTTAAATTCCCACTACCTCCATCCAAGATCTAGCCTAATCTGTTCCTAAATCCTGTAGCCCCTGCCTGCTTCCCCATTCCACTGGGCTTGCCTGGAGGATGGTCCTGTCAGGGTGGTCCCCCTTCACTACAAACAGACTCTGCAGAAGATTTTCCCAGGAGAATCACTTCTCTGCTGCCATCCCTACCATGTCATATTCTACTCTTTGCAAACTGGCTGAGCAGAGCAGTAATTTCTTAGTTTCCAGAGCCTCAGCTGGGGTGAGGATCTTCCCCTCCTTGGGATGTTGCCTATGCCCTTCAGCATGAGGGCTATTGCTCCACACCAGCGCTAAAAGCTGAGGACTCCCAGCCAGGAAAATCTGCAGATTCACTCTTATTTCAGAAACTCTTGCTTGCAGAGTTAAAAAGATCTGTAGAGCCCAACAGGCTGCCCTTGAGATAAGCTTACTGTAACACTTCTTCTGCCAAGACCTGGTGCATCAGTCCCACAAACTGCCCAAAATCACATGCAAGGAGAGCTTTTCTGCTACCTGGTAGATCATCAGAAGGAAAAGCATTCCTCCTCATCTTGCACTTGCATAACAGCCAAAGCATGGCCAGGCAAGGATGAAAACTCAAAAATAAAGCTATGATTCTTCAGATAGATGGCGGTAGGTAAAAAAGTAGGTCCCAAACCACATGAGCTGGGGGAGTGGACATTGTATTTGGGGAATGGTATTTAAACAAACAACAAAATCCACACAAAAACAAACCCACAAAAACTCAAACACCACAAAGGGGGGGGGGGGGGGGGGCGGGCTTCTCAGTTCTCCCCAAGATGAACCCCCCCTCTCTCACTTTCAGCTGACGCTGCGGCTAGGTCAGTCCATAGCTCCCTCAGTCAGTATGAGCGTGCAATCCCACCCATTGCAGGGCTACAAGGGGACATGTTTGTTATTTATGTCCCTCATGTTAACTTGAGCATTAATCTCAGTACTTGTCTGCAAGCCTGCCAACAGTACAAATTTTTTTCCAGTTATCTTTTTAAATGTCTCCGTAGACCCCTTGCTCCATCAAATGTATGTCATTGGTAAATCCATGGCAACATTTTGGATAAGGTTGTAAATCTTTACAAATATTGTACCCACTGAAGTAAATAGGATTTTGTGCCAGACATCGATGGGACCAGAATCAGATCTTTACTGGTTTCTAAGCCCATTATGCATCTCCAGTACATGTTTTCATTTACTTTCAATGTGTTGTAAATGAATTACCTTAAGATGAGACATTTATTTTAAGTCACAAAGTCATGTTATCCATTTCTAGCCAGCATCAGTTTTTTTTAGCTGTGAGGGAAATAATTAAAAACTATTTTAAGACTGCATGGAACAGTCTCAGCCAATGTTTGGCTACCATCTAGCCTAGTGGGTTATTGGCATTTTTTTGTTTTTAAATAGTAAACAAATCCACTTTGTAAAGTCAAAAAACACAACCAGTAGATGATTGCATTAAAAAGTTCTCCTTTGCCATTCTCCCCCTTCCCAACTGCCATGATCACCATCACCAAGGGAAGGCAAATTTACAGATGACTCACTTGGTCTTCAGAATACCCTAAGCTTTGTCGGGAAGTGAAGTATCATTTTATTCAAACCCTCTAACAGACCCAAAGCCAAAATTTAAACCATGTTTTTGCAATGCACTGGGAAGAATTATCCTGGCCTACAGCTATACTAAATGCTCTTATTTATTTAGTAATAAAAACTTGCAGCAAGGGGAAACCAACATTAAGCCAAGTATCCTTGAAGACATTCCAGTAGGATTCAATGCATTAATAAAAAATGAGCTTTTGACACTGGTGAAAGAAATCCTGGTGTATTCATTTTCCAATTTTAACGTTAAAAGTTTAAGCCTTCGTTGGAAACAAGAGGGTCATTAAGGAAAACTTATTTAAAGACTTGGTAGATAGGTCTAACGTGATCCACAGTTTTACCACATCCTTGCAAATACCTCTTAGGTCACCATCTTGTACATCAGCTAAACTTGTGCTGCCGGTGTAGGTTAACAAACTGAAGCCTGAGCTCCCCCCACCCTCTGAGCTTTTTGGGTTTATTTAGAACAGATTTAAACCCATGCAGCGAGCCTAAAACCTTCTGACATATTCACTACCTGAAAAGCCAGGACTACACTCAGAAGGTAACACTTCTTCACTGCTGAATTCAGTCAGTCAAGAGCTAGCAAAACATAATTTAAAATAAGCAATGTGTATTTTTAACTTCACTCCAGACACCCTGAAGCATCACCCATTTTCCCATGCACAAACTGTACTGCCACCATCCTCCCAGGGGTTCATCTTCACATGAACCCCAGATTGATGCGAGAGGCAGGAGTGGTGGGAAGGATTTCCAAGCACAGCAAGGAACTCCCCCACAGCAGCTTCAACATTACGCCTGCAGCAGTCTTCTACTGGTGTGGCCAGGAGCTCAACACACCACGTCCCTCCACCGTCCAAGTCCCTGGGCTGGCAACCTTCAGTGTTCAGAGCAGAGCTGGCTCCCCCTTACCCTGCAAGCATTACTGCTGCATCATGCAAGAAACACTTGCGTCACTAGGTGAACCAAGAGTATGACCCTTTCTGAGGCAATCAGCCCACAGCAAGGCCATGCAGCTCTACCTCTCCCCCCCCATCAGCCCTGGACACCCAGAAAACACACTGTGCAGGTGGGAACCCTCTGTCCCGCTAGCTGAGCTGGTTCTCTCCTCTTGGTTGAAAACCTAAGCAATAACCCCTGTCTGTATTTCCAATTTGGGGACCACTGCATTTCAACACCTGAAACTCAAACACAGCTGGTTATTACACAATGGTCAGTACCTTAAGTGAGATGCAACTAAAATCATCTCACTTAGTACTACTCACTCCACTTCTTGGCTCTCAACTTTAGTACTTTTCATCACCATCGTCTTCTACCTGGCAAGCCATGGGGATCTCCTCAGACTACTAGAAGTCACTAACAGGACCACACCCATCAGAAGTGTTTCCAACATGAAAGCCTAGCCAGGAACGAGGAGGTAGAAATCACAGAAGCAGAGAAGGAACATTTTCTGGCAGGCTGGTTATAAGGCATTTCACAAGCAGGAACAGGTCTGACATATTTTTGAACATGGCATGAACTTTGTTTTTGCAAAATCTGATTGGCCACAATGCCAAAAAAAGCAATCTGCCACCTTTTCTTCTGAATAGACAGCCAAAAGCAGGAATCAGCATAAGGAACAGATTGTGAAACTACGTAAGCAGGAATTTTGCTGGTCATTCACAAGCAGCAAACGTAGGTATTTGGTGTTGCAACACTGCACAATCACCAAAACAAAAGCGCTTATGTATAGAAACACTTCCACTTCAAAAATCGTGGCTGTGACACCAGCCACATGGGTACTCCAGACTCCTAGAAGTCGCCCATGAAATCTGTTGCTTTGAAAGGTACTCATCAGCTCTGGTTTACAAAGACACTGCTCTCAGATTCCTTGGCAGCTGCAAGAAAAACAGGTTGTGAAAACACAGAAAGGTCACTTATTTTTCCATCATGTTTAACGAACAAACAAACCAGAGATGAAGCCAGCTACACCAGAATGAGGACTTGACCTATTTTTATTTCTAGCCTGAAGGAGCTCAGCACACTCTAGTAACAAAATATTATTTAGCACCTTAAGGATTAAGTTTCTCATTTAGTTTAACATTCAGAAGATGCTGAGCTTGGTACTTAGAGCCTGGGAGTCTGAGGTGTTCAAGGGAACACCAAATAAATCTTCTTCCCAGAACAAGAATCTGGGAGCAGGGGACCAACACAAATTCTTTTCTCTTGTCCCAAGGAACTACAAATATCACTACAAGTGTTCAAACCTGCAGTGAAGAAGCAGCCATTTTTATTTTAAGAAGTGTGCATTACTAGTTAGCGAGTGATGCTATTTGCATTATGACAACCTCAGAACTGTAAAAAGAGCTATTAAGAATTACTGGAGGCTTCAACACCTCGGAAAAAATACCAACTGTCAACTTGCCAGATCTTTGTACATCATACGGTGCCAATTGCATTTTTGCTTCCCTCACTGGGGGCCAGCCCATCTCCAGAAGCAGAATAGTTTCTGATTACTCCGGACATGGGTCCCTGCCAACACAGCATGGTAGGAGCAGGAGACTTCGAGGCAGTGGGAGGACCAACCATTTTCTCCACAGGGCAGAACAATCCCACAATGTTATGCACCATGGAGCAAATTTCTTAGTTGTCAAAAATGCATCATTAGTGAATTTAAGAAACTAAGCAGCAGGAAAGGTGTATTCAAGGCACTGAGGTTACGATCTTCAAATGAAGTCTAATTAGCTGGTAGTGTTTTTTTTCAGACAATGCTGATGTCCTATAGTGCCCTCCTCAAGATTGTGTCTGCTGCACATGTATGGTTTTCATTTCACTGATATAAAACCATTTTGTAAAAACACTGGCAAATCCTTCTTCACCCCCCAAAACCACATCCTCTTTTGGCTGTAGGACAGCTCCTCACAAAATCATCTACTGCTTAACAAGCTAGCCAGCTTAGGGCAAAGCCACTAACAACTACACACGTTATAGATGTACATACATTACTACCCCTGGGTAGCTTGGACGTAACAGTTGCACGAGCTAATCCTATCAAACCCAGACATCCAAAGGAGCCCAACTCCACCAAGTAAGAGTCAAAGTACCTGGAAACATAGGACAGTTTTTCCTCTTCCTTGTCTCTCATCTATGCTCAGGGCATCAAATGAAGGCCCTCAATGAAGCAATTTTTCATTTTAAATTACTTTTCTTTCCTGCCAAAAGCACAATACAGTTATTTCTTCTCTTACATCTATGCGATATAGAAGATCTCTTTTTTACTATTATTATTTAAGAAAATTACTGGAGAATAAAGAAAGAATCTCTCTCTTGACCACAACATCTTCTAAGGAGAAAGTTTTCCATTAGCACATTCCTCACCTGCAACAAAAACCTTCACAAGATGGCAAAAAGAATAAAGGAAAGCAACCTATCGGCCTAGCTGTACAAGACTACTTTGTCATCAGAAAAAGGTGGTTTGATTTCTTGGTTTTGTTTACTGTAGCAAACTAACTTTTTCTCCCTCCCCACCTCCCCCCTTCCTAGGAGCTTCTATGCATATCACATAACCTGAAAATTAACTGAGGCACTAAAGAAAGGGTTAGAAAGAGTGCATTTTGAAGGTAGAGCTTCAAGAAGCTACAACGGGTGTGCAAAAAGACCAGTAGAGAAAGCAGTCCTACTGTGAGCGAGGAAGCATCTCTTCACTTTAGGTAACTTTCACACAGCAGAAGTTCAGCTGTCTCTTACAGGACCTTACAGATGCAGGAGAGCAGCTGGTGTGAACTCCTCTTGTGGAGGAAAGCTGTCTACTTCTCACCTTCCTGTATGTCTGAGTACATCTGCCATGCGACAGACACAGAGAGAATTAAATTCTGCTACCCTGTTTCAGGACATTCAAGGGCAGGATGGGCTCTCCACAGGTTAGCCCTCCTTCCCCCAATACCCTTGGGATGCCAAATTTCAGACCCAAAGGCTACAAAAGAAATGCAGCCAGATGTACAATTAAACATGCAAAGTTTCAATTATAAAAGGAAGGGTGCAACCCACTTAACCCCAGTAGATGGGCCAGATGTATTTAATTGCATGACTGTACACAGCTGAACACTAAGATGAGGATTTCTTGTTTGGAGCTTTGAAATCTTCAGTGTTGCATGAGAACAAACTTCTGTTCTTGAGAGACAAGTATGTGCATATTCTCCCCAAAGTTCAGAAGACAGAAGCAACAACTTCATCAAAACAGCTTTGAGCAGTGCAACACTACATCTGAAGCAGTCTGGCTGGGATACTTTCTCAAACATTTTTTGTGGCAACATATCTTCTGGAAAACACAAGCACGGGGCTTATTCACTTCTGCAGAATCTTACTCTCCTCCTCATACAAATTCCAATTCTTTGTGCAGGTGCTTAGCTCACAACATTCATTATGAGTGACAGTGGGCAGACTAACAAAACTATTTGCAATTGTGTCAGAACTGCAACACACACAAGCATTTAAGTGCAGAGTTAAGGAGAAAGATTTAAGCATAAACAAAGTGGTGGTTCTCCAGGCCCAAAAGCAGCTGGACGAGACATCAGCTACAAATAGGCACAGAAAGGCTACCAACCCTTGTATGGTCACACAAGGGCACACATTCATCAAAAAAACCAAACCATTGGTTTTATCATATCACCAGGATCGTAAGAGTAAAATCATGACCATTTGACAGTAAACAGAATTTTTAACTCCTGATATTCTTAACAGAGAAATTTCTTAATTCCTACTTTTTCCTCAAACCTTTCCTCCTTAATTCCTACTTTTTCCTCAAACCTTACTTTTTCCTCAAACATTTCAATGATTCCCACATGTTCCAATTTACTTGTCTTTTAGGAGGCCAGAGAAAAATATACAGATCTTGGATTTTTGCAAAAAGAGACAGGAAAATTCATTAATCAAAACACACTACGCAATTGCATTGCATCCCTTTTAAACGACTACACAAAATGAGTGCTTTAAACAGTTAAACAGAGCTTGGACTTTGGAAATAAATTACACAGTTACAATACCAAGAATTGTTGCTAGTGATAGGTAAATATAAAAAAAAGAATAGTTAGCCTGCACTAGATGTGGTGCTTGGACACTTAGCCACGTGTGGTAGACATGAGCACACACATGCGTGTTTGTGTCTGTAAACAGACAGGTACCAAGGGCAGCCTGTGCCTTCCTGTATGGACTCTACTGCCAGGGCAAAGGATAAAGCAACAACCAGATTTAGTGACACAGAAACTGCATCTCATTAGATTAAATTAGATGAGCCTCTATGCACTAAGACTTTGGTGTTACACACCGGTGTGAACCCTTGTGGAGATGGACCATAGAGAATGAGGTATCTCAGTCATGTGGAAATTGTTCTTCTGAATGTGACCCAGTCCAAGGAGCTAAATGCAAACCAGTGTTTGGTAGCATCACCATCTCTTAAGTTTGTGAGACTAGACTATTCCTGAAGCAGCTAGAGAACTGTGTTTGCACTCTTGTCAAATATGTCTTAAAGTTTTGCATGAAGAGGGAGAGGATGAAGCATCACATAGCTCACGTTAACACAGCTAAACCTATCTAATTACTCAGTCCCAAGCTCCTGAATATTCAGTTTTAGGAATACTTGGCCATGGCTGTTCAGACCTGTCACTTTAAGCTTTGGCAATGTAACAAAATCCTAGATCTGTTTACTATGCAGATTTTTCTCTTTCCACCCATATAAAAAAGCAGCATCAGGAACGTGACAGACATTTGTTTCAATAATTAAGATAACACCTCAGTTTCTTTGGTAGCAAGTCCTACACAAGGTCATAGCAACACCTTGTCATTAGAAAATAGTGCATATGAAGGATCAGCTCCATATGGAAACCCTTCTACAAATGCCTAAAAGTTCACCCACCTACCTCTTCTGACCCAAGGGAGAGCCATTTGTGAGTCCATCCCCACAACAAGGTGAAGAAAGGGTCCATACATTCAAAGATATTCAAACAAAAGCTTCATAACCCTCAGGCACATCATAGTGGGGTCCCAAGGCTCACTATATGGTTTCTAAGCACACATTCACAAAAGGACTTCAATGACATTAGATGCCAAGAGGCCCCTGATGATGGTGTAGCTGAAACTGCTGAGGAACACACCTTTGCTCAGTCAAACAGGAGACAGAGCTACCTATGTCCAGCCCTGAGCAGAATGCGAAGTTTGCACTGACAAAAATAAGCAAGACAGCAGCAGGGTACACTTCTTATACCCTGATGCCAGCAGTGTTTTCAGAAAGGATTTTCAGCTGCCTGAAGGGGATATCCTCAATGCCAGCTAGCGAGTGCCGCCAAGCGTACAAGGACATCCACTCAAAGCAAGCTAAAGGGACTTGGGTTGCCCAAATGCTTTTGCCAAAACAAGGAACTTGGTAACTAATAGCTCATAAGTAAATGGACATAAAGTGTCCCTGTGATTTCTTCATTAATACTTCTTCTAAGACCTTCTTTCCTGAAGCATCTTACTCAGATTTTTTTATTTTATTTTATTTTTTAAATCCCTTATGAGCTCTCCTAAATCCCCCTCTGTGGTTGCCTTTAGCCTTTCAAATTGTCTCCATTTCTTCTGCAAAATACAGCCAGCCCTTTTCTTTTGCTCTTTCTACTTCTACATGCCCTAATACCCTATTTGATCAGTGTCTTAAAAATTGTTCTACTAGAGAAAAAAAAATGAGGAGAGGAGTAAAACTCAGAAATTACAGAAACTAACTTCATACACAAGCAAGATTTAAAAGTCTTTGTCCAAAAAAGTAAAAAAATGAAAAATGGAAACACTTGTTTTCTGGAAAACTACATCCATTAAAAGATAAACTCATACTTTTCCTTGCTTTCCTCTCCCCAGAGAGGAACAGCTACTCCAAGTAATCTGAGGGGCTGACTTGCCTGAGGCCCACAGAACCACCTCTTCTTTTCCAGATAAGGTCACATGTAAGTAAGAAAAGGCGAGATCATTTCAATTCTTCATGCATTTGTTTCAGAAGCCCTTAAGTATCAGGTTCAGGGGCTGTCTTGGTACCGCCCCCAACCTCCACAAAAGCCATCAGTGTTTAACCTCCAAATCTGTGAGTTTATCCTTTCTTTTTGCATGTTAGCTTGTCATACATCTAGACTATCTGGAACGAGAGCTTATTCAGAGAACTGAGCAAACAGCATGAACAGGAGCAAGAGAGTTCAGACAGTGTGGTCCTTCCAGCTGCAGAGTTTCTATACTTTTACACAATGACACTTGTTTCTTGATGCCTTTTTCCAGATGTTGCCACTATCCTATTTCCAGAAATCTGGAAACTGCCAGAGATCCTAGCAGGCCGAAAAAGGTGCATCTGGGGGGGATAAAGGTACACTAGCAACAGAGGGACAGACAGGAATAAGATTGATATCACCAAATTTAGCACCATTGAGGTACATATTTAAAGCAAAAGCAAGAAAGAAACACAACAAAAGGAAGACATGGGAAAGAAATTAAAATAAACCAAGTGAGAAGAACTGTAGGCTTATAGTATGAATCTCAAGAATAGCAAAGCAGTTTGCAGATCTGCAGTAAAAAAGAAAGAAAAAGCTACACTTCTCATTACAACTAAAGAAAGTTATATACTGTTAATAAATCACCTCTAGTTTCTCTTAAAAAAGAAGAAATAAATTGAGGCAATCCATTACCACAGATGGCATTTTATACAATACAATGAAGCAGAAACCTGTTGGGGTTTTGTTTGTTTGTTTGTTTTTGTTTGTTTTGTTTTTCTGTTTGTTTGTTTGGTTTTTTTTAGTTTAGTCTGCCACTCTAATTAAAGTGCAGAGGGAGAGAATTTGTTTGTCATAAACAGAGGCACTGCTATTAGCAGTAAACTAACCGAGTATAAACATATTTCCATTGTAGTTTTCATTGGAGCACTTTTTCCTGATAAAGCCACTATTATACTCAATATAGTTTATAATACATTCATAACACCCAAGTTGTTCATTCCCACAAACAATGCTATGAGTGTGGAATTTTTCCTGTTCCTTGCAGTGACATTTTCTTGGCTTCTTCCTCTGGGAAAAATATTTAGGCAACAACTTCCCTGTAGTGCAATATATATAGACCCACTTGAGTTATTTGATAAAGTTCAGTGTGCAGGGCTGCATTTTCACTTTTCTAGCTTATGAAAAGTCTCAGACATAGCTCTCTAGATGTTACTGTTGAGCAAAGAAGAGGGCCAAGTCAGCCATGTCAGAGTTTGTAAAGCTCTGTCATCCACTTGTTAGAGTTCATTTTGAAAATTCATCTTCCATTGAGTTGCTAACAACTACCACCACCAGAAACAGGGAAGAGATGAAAAATCAGCTTCTCTGTGTAATGAGATTATCTTTTCTTGACTAGCAGAGAACCATCTCTTTCCAGAAAGACTCTAGAGCTTTCTGATACAACAAATTATTTCTGCTCCATAGCAAAAGACCTCATTTACGATTACTTACATCAGCACAGAATTTGAATAAGATTCTATTGAACTTTTTCAGACATTTCTTAGAGAGCAATGTGTCAGGTAAATCACAGCTTTCTGGAGATTAATCCATGTAATTTAAATCCTATATATTTAGCAAGACTGCATTTCAACAGGGCTTGTACATTTATAAAACTACTATATTCAAACAAACATTTTAGCTACATATAGATTCCCGCTTTATGACAAGAGGTCATTTTTTTTCCTTCCATATCAACAGGAATACAATTGCAGACTAGCATCATTAATTGGAAATTCCACCAGTTTTAAAATTCCATTTCATATGAGGTTTCTTTATGTAATAATTCAAGTTCTCTAGGAAATAGGATCTAACACTTTTCTAAGAAACACTATTTTCTGGTTTCACTGAGCATTTCACTAAATGACCAACAAATGCCTGCTCCCAACTGCAGCCACATTAAATATTTTCAGTATGCAAGCAGGAAGACAGACAACATTTAGAAAACTGACAGACCACAGCTACTAAAACACCATCCCCAGATCTTTGAGATAATTTGACAAAAATACAGCAAACTGATCAGTTTTGAACAGCAGCATTGTACAGATTAATATCACCATCCACTAACCATCCAAAAATCAGAGACTTCTCTTACCCCGAATGGTGGATATGAAGCAGCAGCAGCAGCGGAGGCAACACTCATTGCGGGAGGTGGTATTCCTGAAGAAGAAGGTGGGAACAGACCCAAGGCATTCAGATTTAATCCAGGAATTAAATGTGCTTGAAGCTGCAATGGCAAAAGAGTTAAGATTTACAATCCTGGTTATTAACTTTAATCAAAATCCTAGTTGGCATAGGCTATTAACCTTTTGAGAAGATGTCACTGTTGTTTTGAAAAAAATTTTTCATCTCCATTACCCCAAGGACTCTGCTTCAAACCTATTTCCCAGACATATGCACAGACCAATAACATTAAAAACACATAGTAGGAAAGGCAGCTGGGAATCACTTGCTGCAACTTAATCAGTGAAACATATGACAAACTTTATAAAAAGAAATTCAGGCAATAGTACAATTTGCTTTCAGAGTGAACATACTTATCAGAGAAATAAAACAATAATTTTGGCTTTATACTAAAAAGACAGCCCTGTAGAAATAGAGAAAGCCCATGCACAAGCCCTGACTTTTTGTACACGGTGGGTATATGCCACGCTATAATCCCATCTTCCTTCCCATATCCTTTCCCTCCCATGCCTTGCAAAAGATGAAGATATCCCCAGCGTTTGCTGGCAAAGCATCAACTATAAAGTTGCATGTCCCTTACTTGACCACACCTGAGAACAGTGGCAGCATCACGTGGTAGAAAGCATTTCTTGTCCGTGATACAAAACTTGTCAATACCCTTTTTCACTTTTCTAGATCATTGCCCAGTAATACAACTGTGCTTTAGAAATACCTCAGCTAGAGACAGACACCATCTCAGGCCATCAAGATCAGCCAATCATGAGACACCAAAAAAACCCCAAAATTTCACCAACTAAAAAACTACCCTAATAATCACTACAAACTAAACCTGAAATCCATCCAGTAACAGAGGTAGGTTTCTGCTTACCACACTTTTGCCAAACAGCAGAGCAGCCACAAGCTCACCCCATGTTCCTGCTCACTATATGAAGCAAAAATGTACCACTATAAAATATTTGATTGTGTCCTCATGTGTAGTTTGTGTCCTGCAATTTGCTTATGGTATGGGAGGGAGGGGAAAAGTGGGGAGAATATTCTCTCCAGCTGGTAGGAAAACCATGAAGAACAGCCATTTCTAGAAAATCAGAGAGACTACTATAAACTGAAAAAATATTTCCAGTCTGATTCTAGACAATAAGATTTGGATACACACACAAAAAGCTCTCCATAGCTTATCAAAAATCTCTATCGTTTCTCAATATGCATTACTAATACTTTGGCAAACTAATGAGGTGTGTTGTTTTTATTATATAATCACCAATCATCTTTGAATAACTAAATGCCTTTATCATCTATATCAAGAAAAACCTTAATAAAGCCTTCTTAAATTAAATAAAAGCAGTCGTTATGCTTTTAACATGAAGAGACTGGGAATCACTACTTTAAGAAACATATACAAACTAGAGCACATAAACCAGATAGTACATAAACACACATTCCTTTAGGTTTTTGCAACAAGGAAAAAAGTGAAATGCTTGTTCATTTCCTCAATCTAAATCAATTTCTCAGTTCCACTGCTCAAAACAAACCAGAAAAAGCCTTCAATAAAATAGCATAGGTACATAAATAAATAATAAAAAACCTCACCCAAGCCCCACGACTTAATACAAGAGGCAGAGAGAGGTTGCAACAGAGGAATTCTGACGTGATATTAGGAAAGAAATTTTCACCATGAAAGCAGTGAGACAGGGCACAGGCTGCCCACAGAGACTGTGGACTTTCTACCCATGATGATGTTCAAGAGGGGACAAGTCCCTACACAACCTCATTTAACTTTGAACCAGGCCCTATATTGAGCAACCCCCCCCAGCTGGGCCAGGTGGCCTCCAGAGGTCCCTCACACCTAAAATCTTTCCGTGGTTGTAGTTCCAGAAAGGGCCCATGCCACAAGACAACTCACATTCATAGCAGCAATATCATTTTCATAGGACTCCCTGATTTTCTTCATTATTTCTTCCTCAGCCTTGGCACAAGTTTCAATACTGCCTTTAACTGTAATGGTCCTTTCCGGATTATAGAGTGTCAAGTCCTGCAATCTGCAAATGAAACAGAAGCGTAATTAATTAGCAAACAACAGAGCGTAATCTAGGTTTATCATTCGAGTGCGATGACATCCGAGCGTCTCAAGTTTGCCCTCCAAAGAGCGTAGTATCAATTCATAACAGGGCTCAAACACAGTTCTCAGAGAATCTGGAGAAACTCTGTCCTCACAGCAAACGCAACAAAAACCACCGCAGCGAGGTTTGGCATCAGATGGTTGAGATGTGCTTAGGTGCAACACAAGATGGAAACCATCACACTCCATAGGAACATGAGCTGCAGAGCAGTGCAGCACCGTTCAGCTTCACACTCCACACCAGCCCTACCAACAGAGAAAGGGCTTCAGACATTTTAGACATCTCAGAAACACAGACCATAAGAAACTTTCTTTTCCTTGAGAAGAATAGTGGATTCCTTAAGGAAGGAGGGGAAAAAAGCCCAACCCTCAGTGAAACTGCAGGAGAGCCTCCAAATCCTCATAACAGAAAAACCAAAAGCTGTGTGCAAGTCAACATTTGCTGCGAAACACTAGTAACTCCTCAGGGAAAATGGAAGGGTTACAGCATTAAACTAGTGCTTTGTTAGGTAACAAATGCTGACCTACTATGGTAAAATGGAAGAAACAGACTGGGAAGCCATGACATATCCATGTACTGAGAAAAGGTGAGTTGAAGGGGTGAAGACAAAAAAAAAAAAAGTCTGAGCAGGATGCAGGAGGGGGGTGAGGAAGCCCATGGCAGGAAGGAGAGAGGAGGAAGCATGCAAGGCTTGCTTTCTTGCACAGCAGGCAGCGTGGCAACCTGCGCATCTCACTTAAGCAGCAACAAGCAGGAAATGCATCCACAAAGCAATCCTTAAGTTTCCAGTGTGCGAGCACTGAGTTACTGCCTCAGGAAGGAAAGTGGTGGAGAACACCCCAAAGAAGAGAGGAAACACTTTCCCAAACCGGCTGCCTTACTTTAACTTTATGGACAAGCTTACCAAAAAGCCTAAATGAAGAGATCAGGAGAAAGACTAATTAGACAAAGCAGAATCAATGGACATATATGCTCTCTGTTATGTACCGATTAAACCGGGCGACTTCATGGGGCTATTTCAGCCATAGCATGGCAAGTATAATCTTGAGGCCAAGATTTTAATACAAATAAATCATTAACTTGCTAAATGAAAAAATACTCTGCAAGTGTTTACAAACAATGTGTTATTTGTGTCATCGTCAATAAAGACAAGTTGGTTTCATGGAATGGAGACCATTATCCCATTTACCCGGTACGTATTTTTTTTCCTTTAAGAAATAGCATTGACAGTCTGTGTACTGTTTGCAAAGAAAATGTTTATGCCAACACATTTAAGAGAGCATGCTGGCCTTACAAAATCTGTTCTTGAAAGACACTTATTTGGGTGCTTTTTCTCCAATTGATTCGCTTCTTTTCCTCAGACTAGTTCATAAATATTTACATACCTTCAGGAAGGTCTCAGGTTCTTTCATACAATTTTTAATTTCCTCTTTTTGAGGAACCTCATTCACTTGTAGGTTCCTTCCCTTCATTTGAGCTATTTTCTGCAATACACTTTTTTTTTTTGTCTCCTGCATGTATTCACACCTCTTCATACATCTTCATGTGTCTTCCAAACTTTCTCCCTTTCCTACAACCTGTAAGCCTTATTCTCATCCTTTCTGGCTACAGCCTAAGTCCAAGATGCCCTCAAATGCTTGGAAGTTCATGCCAGAGTATTTGTTATTCAGAACAGGAGGTTCTCTGAAGATCTCGCTCCAGGGTAAAACTACTATTAACAGCCAAGCTTCTACAGAGGTGTTGATCTAATCACTGATTTGCAGATTTCTGGTGAAGGAGAAAACTCCTGTTTAATCTCAGCTAAATTTGAACAGGTCTCAGTTGCCTTCACAAACTCACAGACCAAAAGCTATTACTTTGAAGAAGACTAGTCAATGTGTCCCAGTTTGGCTGCTGGTGGCCAAGAGGGACAGAACTGCTACTAAAAATACTCTTTTCAGTATTTGTTTGCTTTGTTTCCTTCCCTCTTGTCCAAAAATCTAATCTACACCAGAAACTAAAACATCACTAGTTTCACTCATTTTCACACATAGCTCAGAACTGATCCAGGCTTATAGTTTAAAACACTCGCCATTACATATGGTATAATACGTTAAAAACAACCGACACTTAAAACACGGTCTAACACAGGCTCCACATAGCCTATGTTATTTTTAGGCTGAGTTTACAATGCAGACTCACTGTTTACATTAAACTTGACTGAGTTTAAGTAACAGTTGAATCCACAATATAGAAAGGCCTGCAGGCCTTTGGAAGGCTGTTGTCTCAGCCTTCAAAACAGACATAATATTTTTGCAAGAACTCTGTACCTGAATGTACCTCAGCAGCACTGCTGCTATTTGAGACACCTCACCAAAAGATTAGGCCACCGAAAACTTACGGAGATATTGTGATTTTAGTATCTGTGTCCTGTTCAATTTTCTTCAGGTTTCTTCCTTCTTTGCCAATAAGTCGGCCAACAAAGTTGTTATGTGCCAATATCTTCAAGGGAATTTCTTCTGTACTGTAATGGAGGTTACATCCAGTGAGATTTTTGGAGACCAAAGCGCAAGTTTTTAATGCAAGTTATGGATAAATTTTATTTTCATAGAAATGTCTACAACTCCCATTCACTTACACGTTTATACTAGATGCAGAATGAGTCCAAGTGCAATGCACATTTCAGCACTATCATCTATATCTTCACTATAACATACCTGCTAAATAAAAGTCAGGCTGAAGTAGCAAGAGCTGTTAGGAAGGAAGAAATATACCTTTAATCTTTTAGTGGGAGCTCACAACTTGTTATGCTCACTCCGATTAAAAGCTGTTAGTTGCTCAAGAAACTTCAGTATTTGCTCCCGTTCACCTCAATCACAGCCATACAATGGCTGAAAATGTAGATATGTGCTGGGGCTAATTAAGCAAGTAGACTGTCCTGAAGGCAAAAAGTCTTAGTTCCTTTACCTACTTAAATATGGATAATGGCAACAAAGATTCACTCATTAACAGTTCTTAAAGACTACATCTTTAAATGGAGTCAACAAGAATTCAGAATTTTTAATGCCTCCACAATGAAATGCCTTTTACTCACAATTTAGTATCTTGAGCTTCCTTTTGCATGATCTCCATAATAATTTTACAAGCCGTTGAGCAGCCTTCAGGAGTTGAGTGGATGGTAATTGGTTTCTCAGCAGCACCTGCATTCTCTTTACGATGAATATCAATTCTTGAAAGAAGGGAAAACACTACCTGTAACCATGTACTGTATGGTAAGCCTTGCATATTTCCAACTCTCATAAAACTAATTTATTTTGAGCTAACACTGACTACATTTAAGTGGTGTAATTTTGCAAAGTATACAACTACTTAAACATCTCCTAAATACTATTTTTTTTGTGTTATAAAGAGCTCCTCCTATCCTGATTTTACCAGCTAAACCCCATCTTTGTGGACACTGGAATCTCCTTTCCACATTAAACTCTCATCAAGATATTCAGGGGAGTTGTTAGATAGACAATCTGGTAAACCACTGAAGACAACATTTCATCAAGCTTTCCCAATACTCTATCACCAGCCCAGTCACTCCACTGATGATGACTGTGCAGGTCCGGTACAGTACAGTCAGGCTTTGTCCCACCTTGTCTTTTATAATGACCTCAGCAGCAGAGTTTCCTAGCACTTCTCTACCAGCAAGTAGCATCATAGTACTTACATTCATCCTCAGGATTACTTTGCTATGCTTTTTTTAAGCCTAAAATTTTTCTTGACATTACCTTTTCTCTAAGCTCCACTCTCTATCACCTAAAAACTACTAGCCTTATTCTACGCTATGGTTTGTGTAGCCCTAGGAATTTAAAAAAAAAACAATTATGACCCTCATCAAGACAATGCCTTGGATATTATTTGTCCTCTGCCAGTAACTGCAGGTCACATACTCTTTCCACCTCTGCTTTTTGCTTCCTCCTCTCTCCCCCAAATCATAGCTGTTTCCAGACTTAACCACCAACCATGCTGCTTTTCAATAAACCCCCTTATTTTTCCTGTTCTTTCTGATATTGAAAATTCCTTTTGTTCCATGATGCAATATTTTTTAATAAGCCCATGGCAATCCTTGGTACAACTGGAAGTAGATGACATTTCTTTTTTTATCCCCAAGACAATGAAAAGACCATTCTTGAAGTCATGTATCTGTAAAGTTAGCAACCTGTGATTATTTCTGCTCTATCCAACCTTCTTTTAAGAGATAAAAGCTTTCCTTACACCAATCTTCCAGGATTTTTTTAGTCCAAGAATTAGACATTTTAGATATCACCTAAAAAATCAGTTGCCCATAGGCAAACTACAACCAAGTCTTGTCAGGACACCACAAATCTCTTAAATCTGTGTTGTTAAACACAGCAAATAGTCTCCTGGGTTACAGCATGCTAATGAGAGGTTGAAAGGCGCATCATGATAATCCTGGGTTTGAGCAGGGAGGGGGAGCCTGTTTGTTTGTGGGGAGTGGGGGGTGTAATTAGAGAGGATTCCCTTATCCTCATTAGCTACTCTCAAAACCGAAGCCACCCACCCTCACACCCTTCACATACAGCTCACGTACCAGTCCCGCCTGCTGTAACTACAGAGCTGGGGGCTCATGCCAGTGTACTGCTGAAGACAGCATCTTTCACTCTCCATTTGTAGGGGTATCCTGGAAGAATACTTTGAATACGATCCCCACCTCCCTCTGCATCTGCACTGAGCTCTTCCTTGTGAGTAGGGATTTAACACGCACTGAAAACAATCTCTTGCAGCATCTCCAGACCCTAGTGCTCTAAGCTGCTTAGGTCACTTAGAAGCTTGCTTTTTGCCTCCCATGCATTTCCTTAATCTGTGTTTTGGTGTGGTCTGCAACTTGATAGCAACAAATGTATTCACCAGAAACACATGGGGGTGAGGTGCAAGGAGTAGTGAGGGGAGATAGGAAGGTTATTTTTTCTTCCGTGCCCCCACCCCCCCCTTGAATTGAAAACACTTATAAATCCTAAGAATGCCCTAAATTAAACTAAAGATAGAATAAACACTTAAAGACTTGGATATGTCACCACGCTGACTCTATGTCCCACAGACCAACATATTACAGCTCTTTCACTTTTTGTGTCAGAACCTTAGTACATCTGTAAGCAAACTCTCTGGCATCAAGTACCATCCTACTAGCATTGCCTAGTTTCTCCCTTTGTAAAAAAAATGAAAAAAGTCAGCTGGTATTTGAACATGTGTCAAGGACAGAATCCAGTCCTTAAATAAGTCTTGCAAAAGATTTCCTGTTCACAGTTATCTTCGTTTGCTCTCTGACCACACAGGTTAGTTGTGAAGTTTTACAAGTTTCCGTTTACATGAGAGATGAGGACACAAGCTTACAATTACAGTTTTGTAAAATAACTTACTTGGACTGTGTCTGCTTTGTAATGTTTCTGATTGTCGCTCCTTCTTTCCCAATAATGGCTCCTACGAACTGCGTGGGAACCAGCATCCGTAGAGGAACGTCCGACTGTGGTTTCTGCCTTGTGGTTGCACCGGGTGACCCTTGCCTTGGAGGACCCCTCTGTCCAAATCCACGTCTTCCCTGGGGATGTTGTTGCGGAGGTTGCTGGGCTGCCATTTCATCAGGGATGTATGCAACTTTCAAGGAATAGTTTTCAAGCTGAAACCCGTTCAGTTTTTCTATTGCTCTGTTTATTTGCAAAGGGAAGGAGAGATGGGGGGAAAAAAAAAACCACAAATCACATGCAAAGCCTTATGAAATGACAAGCCATTCAGATATAGACTTCTGCTCTTTCTAAATCACATGACAAAGCTAAAAACTGGTTTCAAGATGAAAGGTTACATTCAAAATTCTTCAGTCAAGATTTTGATTACACAGCTTTTCTTTTTTTTTTCCTTTTTTTTTTTTTTTTTTTCTTTTCTTCTTTTTAAGTCACCATATTAAGGACTACAAGTTAGTTCTTCCTTGCTTTGGGCTTTGTGCACTTTAAAAGGTTTTACTAGTGCAACCCTATCAGCAAAACCTCACAGGAAACAGAGCTTATACACTCAAAAGCATTCTTTTGCCTGATTTAGTTTAAATCAGTTTCTCAAATAGAATTAAATCTACACCAGAGGGAAAACTTTTTAGCTGCCATCACAGCACCTTTGTTAGGGTTTTTGCCAGCACAGCTATTTGGCTGGAGTTTTTGCAATAACTGACATACCTATGACAGGGAGGAGAAAGAAAAAAAAAAAAAAAAAAAAGCTCCTGGTTCATTCTCAGCAGGAAAGAAAGCTTTCAAAGCCAGTCAATGGCATTTGAAACACCACTTAGCAGACCACAACAGCACCTTGCAACTTACCAACCAGTCATGTTGTAAGCAGGTTTAAAAGTTAACCAGGAAATTAAAGCCAACGCGTCTGTTAAACTCTCCATAGATGCAAAGGTATTAGAAGGCATTTAAACAGTGTTTCAAGGTCTCTTGTGCTTTTAGGCAAAGCAGAGCCCTCTGTTAAATATCACAGAGGGATAATGCCCAAATGCACACAAGGCACTGGCACAGTGGTCTGTCACGCTGAATAGCCACCCGGTTGCTCAGCTCTCCCCTCTTCCTCAGCGCGGCCCCTCTTTCTAACCAAGGTGGGGCCAAGTTTGCAAGTCCACCTGACCTGCTGGTCTCCACCTCTTCACAGACGGATCACAAATCTAAACTTAAAAATGACAGATTTCTGGAGGGTAGAGGATCTTCACTCACAAACAGAATAGAGTTAATACAATTAAAGATCTGGGAAACAGTAGGAATAGCTAAGCTACATGCAGCACACTGGTAAGCTAGTGGTATAAAATTAACACATTTGCCCAAGAAAGACATTTCAAGTTTCACTACAGAAGGCATATTATTCAGATTATCAGCGATACAATACATTGATATCACTGAAATATGCATTGATTTGGGGTACTTTATAAATGCCAGGCTTAATCTTGGACCAAAGATTACTGATAGATTTTGCTTAAAAACAAAATTTAAATTAAAAACAGTAGTGAGAAGGAGGAGGTTTCCATCTCAAAGAACCTACCACCATTTTTGTTAAAAAAGCTCCAATAACCATATACTCTGGAACAAGCCCTCTGAAACTCAGAAACTTAACCCAGTCCCCTCCATTCACACACATTTGCAGGTGGTTGCTGCCAGTTTACTAAACGTTACCCTCAGCAATGCTTTTACTCCTGCCTCTACTGCAGAGATAAAGGACGATGCTAGCCAATTGCCTTAATTTTCAAGGGCAGCTAGTGAAAAGTACTACTCATCTCCCGGGTGTCTCACTTGACAGTCTGGGTCTCAAGCAGCCATTTAAGCTGAGCAGCAGCTTAACAGGTAGGAAGTGGTATATGGGTGCTGAGGATAAGGCACCCCTCATCTCCCAGGGATTGAACCAGCATCCTCGAAATACTCCAGTAACACAGTAAAGAGCTTATGAGAAAACAAGTAATTTGTGTCTTTGGAGCAGTGTTTAATAAGGGCTGGTAATAAATAAGGCCCAAGCCAATGCCAATGAACAACAATGAAAGCAAAATATTAAATAACTGATCACTGCTCATTAAGTACTTCTGTTCACCAAATGAGACAGGTCCTTTGGGAGCAGGGCAGGAGTGTAATTGCTCCCATAACTGAAGAACTTCTTACAGCATATGGTAAAAGAGAGCTGGATTAAAATTTGCTGAGGCTATTTCAAAGCTGACATTTCTCAACTTTTACTCCATGGATTTTGAAGAGCATTTTATTACACAGAAAACCATGTTTACAAAACAGTAAAGGCAGTGAGCAGCCAGACTAGTGAAACTTGTGTTGCTATGGATTTGTCTCTCAAGTTTTAGTTTCTGCATAGATTTCTAATGCCTGAAAGGCATTTCGCTGAAGTCTCTTTCCATGGAGATCCTATCTGGGAAAGGGATCTGGAGCCTTCCCTTTTTGTGCAACCTGAACGTACTATGTTCTTGTTGGTTGCAAATATCCGAGACCTCTATTTCTGGGTTGAGTTCTACTGAAATCAGTCAAAAAACTGAATTGGTACCAGGGAGGGAAGCGCAGCACCAGACAGTGCAATTGCACAAGCCCAGTTTCTTTTGGAATCAAACCTCAAGGTGTTGGAGAGATGAGCACCAACGATTTCGCGAACATGCTGGTATGCTCCAGACTGACATCCATCCCAACTCATTCCCTTCCACACATTCATTCGACAAGTTCAGACATTGTTTCTTTCCCAAAATGCTTCAATCTCCTCTGGCTTTAAAACTTCTTAGACCAGAATCCCAGCATTAACATTACATTAAATCAGTGCATGAGACTTCTTACGCTTCCTTAGAAGTGGTAGGGGAGGAAAAGACTAGGCTTTTTGTTTGCAACCAAGCTACATACCTATCATGTTTTCACAACAAACATTATACAGCAACAATTGGCATATATATACACCATATTCTTCCTGGAAAGAAGGTTGGAATTTTTCTACTTAAGAACAATTTGTAAATTGCTAAATGATTCTATGTGACTATAAGTACCTTATATTCAAAGCAAACTGAGAAAAGTTCATTTGCCATTGCGGAAAATCAATTATGTCAGCAGTGAACAATCCCTGGCCACCTAAGCCATATGATGACATGGAAAAATAACACACTAAAAGATATTGGATGGGTTGTTTTTGAGCAAGTAGTTGAAGGCAAACCTGCTTTGAAGTTCACTTCTCTAGTTAGATACTAGAGATACTACAGTATCTGTAGTACTGTATACTAGATTCTGTAGTATACTAGAGATACTACAATAGTATCACCTATTTAAGTTAGCTTAGATATTTATAGAGAAAACTTTAAAATAACTTATTCACCCTCTGAGAGAGTTCTCCATATTTTATAGGCAGACTTGTTTTATAATTGGACTTGTTCAAGTGACAAGAAGTCAGAAGAAGAGTCAGTAATTAAACACTGCTCTCCCAAGACTTTTGTGGAACTGACATTTTCTGGGTAGGTGGTCCCACACTCTGCACTGATCTGGGCACACACAGGGGAATGCCAAGATAACTAATTTTCAGCGATGCAGCATATACACAGTTCCGGTGCCTTTCTTACAGAAGACACAAGCCCACAGCTTTTGAAAAGTCACTTTGGCTGTTGAGCCTGGCCTTCACATTCCAACATTTGACAGTTTTTGCTAGATTTTTAAAGTATTGTCATACACTGTTATTTAACTGTTCTGAACTCATTTTAATCAATTTTGTGGCACAAAACATCGGGCTGGAATCAGGCAAGGTGATGGCTCAGCAGTCCTTCAGCACCATAACAAGCCCAAAATTTGAGAGGCATGTAGGCATGGCTTCGGGGTGGGGTGGGGGAGGGGAAGGAAAAAGAAACGAAGAAGAGAGATAAGTGATAAAGAACTGTCTTCTAGATGGATGCAAAATGCCTGTAAAACAGCATCTAGGACAGCACTCGCTATCAGAAGAACCATTCCTGCTTCCTGGGAAAGCCTGAGCCTCAGAGGAAAGCAAGTGACTGGTTCTTCACAGCATTAGTGGCACCTGTTTCAGCCAAGACTATCGTCATTGTTGCAGTCCACCAAATACATGTTAAATCTAGCTCCTTTTGTAAAGCACATACGTGTATTGACTGACCACCTCAGAAACTCAGCTCCAAACCACAGCAACACCACCTCTGCCTTTCCACAAAGGCCTCTGCCTTCCCAAACAGGGCCAGGGGTCTCCTTCCATGACCACAAGTTAATAAAGGCCATGCAGATTACCTCTGTCAGAGGGCACTGCTGGTGCCTACCGAAACAATCCACAAAACATCTTTTACATTTTAAGGCTAAAAGCCTTAAAATCACTTAATGAGGACAAAGATGGAGAAGAATTCAGTAGACTTCCTCATTAAGAGGTGCCATCCTCCCTCAAATGGTCTTTAAAAAATAATATTTAGTGGAAATGGAAAAAGTTTCCTTTTCATACACCAGCAAGAGCTGGTATGCAGGAATCTCATAGTGTAGTTCAGAATTTTTTTTTATAAAACAAATTAAGAGACTGCAGCGACTACTGCCTATGCTCTGCTAAAATCTCTAGCAGCCTGGCTTATGTTCACATGACACCTGCTCAGAAGTAAGAGGATCCCTACATAAAAATGAAACATTTAAGCAAATATTTTGTAAATTAGTCACCTGAGTTTCTCCCATCACAATGAGATCTCACTGCTGTCCTCTCGTGAGCTCCCTATGAGAGGGTGTTTGCCCAGCCTTCTCCCTTCTGATGCTAGTGGAGGTTAAACATCCTAGATAAATGAATACAGTAAAAGCACCGAGTCTTGTGCTGGAAATCATTCATCCATTGATAGCGCGATGACACTAAGCACTAGATGGAGAACATATTTCACTCCCACATGCAGCTTGTACATACAGCACCTTTCTTTTTTCCTCCCTGAACAGATACATTTGCATGCTGAGAAGACAGATATACATGCTAATTTTTCTTTGGCATAATTATGTTTTTTTGCATTAAACAAAAATATAGTTTTCCTTAGTATTTCTGAAAATAAAAACAAAGCAAAAAAAAAATAAATCTTAGGTTATAATCATACACCACTGAATTTTCAGTATTATCGTTCCTATGGCAACATTAGCCCTGACCCATGATGGCATGTAAAAGTATTAGTTATGTGAACTCCTATTCATTCATCAAGGATACATGTTGTGTGCACACACACAGCTTTGTGCTTCACTGAAAGGGTAAAAAAATTATTTATTTTTGCAGCTATTCTAATTAAAAGGTGACCACTACTGTCTTAACACTCAAAGTAATATACCTACTTATATCTGCAAAGATGCAGATCCTAAGCTCCTCACATTGCAGCCCGCATTTAAAATACACCATCAGTCACGAGACATAACCAACACACATACCTCATTCCTGAGCTAAGAAATAAGATAAAAAATAAAAACCTAGCCCCATATTAAAACAATATACACCCACTCCATATATGTGAGGTCAACTTTGAGAAAAATTTCCCTTCCAAAATCCTGGGTAGAGCCAAATCCTGTAGCATGCATTAGACGCCTACACACTAGAACATTTTGGGAGGGAAAGAGGAGGTGGTGTAACTTTTGAAGATTACAGCCATAATTTAGGTGGCAGCACATCACAAGGACACGGTCAGCACGTCCTGCTGGTTGCAGTCAGGGATCAATACTGGGAGAAGAGGGGGTGCCCTTTGGCAAGCAGGTCCCAAGCTGCCCTGGTACTTACGTGCAGCTGGTTGGGTTGTTCAAACTGAACCATGGGCTCCAGGCTCTGCTGCTCACCCTCTGAACTCCTGTCTTCCAAATATTCCATAACCCACCACGACGTTCAGCAATTGCGTGCGCCACAGCAGCGTGCGCATGGTTTGTAAGGCCCTCTCCAGTTTCTGGGAAGGACAGTGGCAGGAGCAGTTTCCAAGTTGGAACAACTCCCCCCTCCTCCTCCTCCCAAGCACTTGCAGGAGAGGAGGGGAGGGATGGGGTCACAGAGATGCCCTGGCAGTCCCAGCCTTCTCCTCGCTACCCACAGTCCCAGAGAGCAAAGGGTGGTTTTCCCAGACCTGTGCATAGCTCTGTGCTTGCTGTACACCTCTCCGCAAACCTGCTGGCTTCCCATGAGTACCTGATCTGCCATGCTGGCTCCCCCGCTCTGGCCAAATAAAGACAAGGAGGAGCATCCTGCTTTTTCTGCCAAGACAGCCTCATGCTTGTCCAACTAAAAAAGGAGAGGCATCACTACAACAGGTCAAAGCCACAGACCTCCATTCCAACTAGAAATCAATAACTGTGCACATCTCAGATTTTGGGTGCTGTGTGCTCTGTCCAAGACTCGTTTCTCAAAAGGACTGCAGCATTCTTCACTGATTTTAGTTTCCAAGTTAATTTTGGATGCAGCCCTGTACCGAATATGCCACAACTGCAGTACCAGCCTAGAGAAAAAAAAAAAATTTGTCAACAACAATTAGACTTCAATTAGACTTGCAAGACAGAAGAAGGCTCAGTTTCCCAGCTGGGTGGAACCAAAAGTTTCGCTCAAAAGTAACATCCTCCAAGCAATGCATACCACACTTGTTTAGAACTGCTTATCGAAAGTATCTCCAGATTGTGCGTTACAGCACCTTCACCACACAGCATTGCTGGTACACACTCCAACAGGCCCAGCAATGCCATAGTCTATCCAGTGGGGAAGTAGCCAGCTTTGCATGTTTTGTCAGCCAGCACTATAGCTGTGAGGTTAGTATGTGTGTTGCAAAAAGTGCAGAAAAGACACAATTAGAACTGGGGACCCACTGTATGCGGCGTCATAGAAAACTTTGTCTCACAGTGTTTGCTCCAAAAGTCATGGCTAAGAGCATCATTTACCCTAAACAGCTAAATTTCAAAATACAAAGTTTGTTATCAGCTGCTGATTCTCAACGACTCTAAACAACTTCCAATAAAGTCAGTTCTTGTCACTCCTTGTACTGCACAGGCTGACCAAGACTGCCTTTTATCGGCTATCGGCACTTGTATACCACTCCCCCTCCACAGCCATTGCTGTCCACCGCAGCCAGTTCCAAGAAGCAAAGCTAGGTCATGTCTGGGAAAACCATTCAACTGAAACACCCACCACAGTCACTACAGAAAAGCCACACACGCACCAATCCTGTAGTGACTCTTCATTGCAATTCCTTGCTTTTTTCCTAGGAAAACCTCTATCCAGCCACTTCTCTTCGGAGTTTCTAAATGGCTGCAAGGTTGCATCCTGAACCCAGCCAATCTGAGCTAACGTTTTCTGAACAGAAAATGGACTCATCCCCTTCAAAAACCCTATGTCCATATCAAACCATTCACAAAAGCAAATCAAGGCTCCTCCACTTGCTCTACCTGTTCAAGGCAACCAAACTCTATGTCATCATTCAACCTGTGCTTCAGGTCCTCCTCCAACATTCATGCTGGACACTAATTCACCTGCTTCAAACTCAAGACCTTTTGAATTATTGTCATGTGATTTCTCATGCAAAACAATATTTTATCTCAGACACTTCTTCACAGTCTTGGCTTATCTTAGCATTTCCTCAGGATTGACCTTAAAATTTAACAAGTACAGTTTGAGGGGGGAGAAACTGTATGTCATTTTCAACTTCAGAAGGGAGTGCACAAGTCCAGGAACCCACATCACAGATGACAGACAGCTCAAAAATATGCATCATGCTTCTTTCCATGGTATTTTAGGTACTTCCTTCTTACATTTTTCAAAGAAGGAACTGGCACATGTAGCGTTAATTTTTAACGTTGCACTATAAGTTTCTTCAGAACTAGAAATTCAACATTTTTCTTAATTACTGAACAACAGAATTAAAAACAACATAAGAACCTGAAAAAGAACTTGTTAAACAACTCAGGTTTTGAGAAAAGTTGAGTAGTGAATTCAAGAAAAACATTGCTTCCTTCAGCTCCAGTGTACAAAGGAGACACCACCGACACAAGTTTCCCATCACATTTGTTTAGAATACACTAACAAGTAACCTAACACTTTGAAAGATTAAATACATGTGTTGCATTCTAGTTACACAGAAGTCATAATTACTTAATTATATGTACAAATATTATTTCATTTGTAATTTTGAATTAATGCATACCATAAGCATACTCTGCATCTTAACTGCTGATTTTAGTTAGCCACAAGGTGGCAGAAATTTCAAAGTTAAAATAAAAAGATCATTGTAGGCTATTCCATGGGTTTGGTTTTGTTTAACCTGCTATGGCTAGAAAGGTGAAAAAATATGTCACCAGATAAATGTTAAGGAACACACAAGTCCTTTTTCTAGCAGTGGTGGAAAAGCAAAATTAAACCTATAGCATAATATATATAATACAGATGTTTACAGGAAAAGGATATACAACCATTGATTAAGTAAAGCAAAGCATTGTATTTTTAAATTTTAATATCTAGATTAAAAGTTATCAATTACTGAAGATACAAACAAGCACAAAATACACTGCCTAAAGTTCAAAAAGTCCAAATAAATTATTTTAGGTATTCAGATTATGACCTGTTGTGTGTTTGGAAGCAGCAGCAAATTTTCTAATTTAAAAAAAAAAAAAAAAAAAAAAAAGGGAAAATCATAGCAAAGCAACAGAAACAAATAGGAAAAGTATGCAGGGGCTAACCAGAAGACAGACACAGAACAACCAACACTGTAAAAGGGCATCACAAAGCTTTTTCAAAACATTGTTAAAAATCATTAAGCAGTAACTCCCATCCTCTGTCATTGCCAAATCACTAACTTCCTGCCCTCCCCAGTCAAATAATTTTACCCAAATTTTCAATTTTCAGAATTATTAATTTATTTTTAACCAACGTGCAGGAAAAGTTGATGACAAAAAATAGCAAATTAAGGTAAAGCATAGAAGACTTGGCAAGGGGAAGACCAAGAGACTTGCTTAAAAGTTAATGCTTACATGATCATTTTATCGATAAATTAATTGGAAACAAAGTTGCATATACAATCACAACATGAATTCCAAAATGCAAGTTAGACGACAGTAACAAGTAAATAAGACACTTACTGTCGAGCCTGGTCCTTATTGCCATACGTTACATTTACAACTGCAGTCTCTGTGTCAGTGTTCACTAGAGAGGAAAATACAACGAAAAGTGTTTAAGTTCAGTGTGCACTCCCTTTCCACTACAAATTTAAAAGCGATTTGAGAATAGAGCCATACCTTGCTCACAGTTCTCCACTGTTCCATACTGAGCTAACAAACTATCCAGCACCTATCAAGAAGAAATGACAGATTTCAATTTCAAAACAGATTAACACACAAAAAAAAAAGGCCTGTAAAAACACTAAAATTTGTAATAGTTTTATCAGAACATACAGCACTCAAGACATCCATTCCAGTAAGGAACTATTTGGGGAAGAACAAGCACACATTGCTGTTTTTCTTTCTCACATCGGAAAATCTGCGTTTAAAACCTCACAAATGTGAAAATACACAACATAATTCCAAGAAATCATACTGCACTGTAAGTTCCAAACTTTGAAAATAAACCTCCAAGTCACCTGTTCTCAGTGGGCTAAAGCAGAGGCAGGAAGAATTAGAGAAGAGCAAATCTGGAATAAAAATCTTTCCACATATCCCAAGCACATGTATGTAACTTCGCCACTTCCCCCCTCAATACACTTAGGTCATACATAAAAAATGTTATTCTCTTACTTAGTAGGGGCTTGTCTACATAGAGAAGTTAATCAGAATAACCAGCACATCAAAAACTGTTCTGCAATTACTTTGACAGCTTTCCCCAAAGACCCATTCCAGAGGAAACACGTGCAACAGTATCTTCACAATTATTTGAAAGTCACAATTAATTTGTTATTTGGTAGAAAGCTAGAGAGGAACAGGTAAAAACGTATGACAAGGGGCAAAAGAAACCGGAATAAAGTAGTTTTATTTGGCATAATTTGTTTTATTCTAGTCAAATGGAGGATGAAGAAGGGGGAAGAAACAATGAGACTTTTTGGAAAAATCAAGGGATCAGAATATTCCAGTAAAAACATTAAATTACCCACAGTTGTATCACTTCCAGAAATCACATGGTATATACTTTATTTTCTTCCTGGTGAGAAATAATGTTCCAGAAAACAGTGACTGCAGCAGTAAC
Organism: Platalea leucorodia; assembly: GCF_965183815.1. NCBI lineage: Eukaryota > Metazoa > Chordata > Aves > Pelecaniformes > Threskiornithidae > Platalea > Platalea leucorodia. The sequence continues at coordinate 132,964,256 of NC_138823.1, read as the reverse complement.
TAGCACAGAACACAAGTACCTCATTGTGGTTTGTTGCATCCTAATGTTTTGTCTCAAGAATTAAAATGATGCTGGAAAAAGTCACAATTTACACCAAGAAGTGAAAAAGTAACCTTGCAATCTCTTCTGTGACCAAAGTGCCATTCTTCAGTTAGTCTTTTAAGGCTAAATGTCAGAATGAAAGGGAGGAAACTTTTGTGAACGGAAGGAAACAAGGAATCAAGGACAAAAGGAAAGCAGTAGGCATAAAAATGCATTTGTGCAACTTCTCGTTGCAGTACACTTCCACTTGCTATAACCAGCAACTGAGTGTGCACAAAACCCCAGTCCCTAAAAATGTAAAATTCAGAGTCTGCATCCTCATGAGATTAAGAATTCAAAATAATTCATTAATGTACCATATACTTTTACTACAATATAAAAGACATTAAGATAAATTGCAGTTTATATGCCCAAACTTAATAACAACTTACATCAGTATAATTTCCAATCTTTACCACCTATTAAAATTGAAATTGCATGCAGACATTTCCATTTCTGCAATACCAACCAGGTATTAAAAAGGTAAGGCACTGCTCATCAAGTTTGAGCAATGCATTACTACTATCTGCAGAATTTACTGGACCCTGTACGAGAAGGATGGGGAAGTTTTCTTGTCTATGAAAACAGAACAGTTGACAAGTTGCTAATTGTCCTCTCATCCTACAAGCAGAAATTAGCCTTATCCGAGAGTTTGTCTTTTCAATCCCCTAAAACAAACAAACAAACAAAAAAACACCAAAAAAGACAACCACACAAACTTTTTCTGCCACTCCTCAGATTTGACAATTTGAAACTAAGGAAAAGTTTACTCTGAAATTCGCTAAATATTACTGAAGCAGAGATGCTCCAGGGGATTAAAATAAGTTAAAAGTCTGTGGAAGATCCTTCTCAGACAATTGAAATGTTGGCATAGGCAAGTGGGAGAGTTGTGAGGTCTTGCAGGTCTGTCACCGTATTTCTGCGCAAGCCAGGAGTCACTGCATGAGATCAGAGGAGACCCTTGTACCGTAGATAGCTTCAATGGTAATTGTGCCTCCGCTGAAATCAACAGGTGAACAGAATCTCAGGTGGGGTCAGGGTTTTAAAACAAGGAAAGCAAAGCAAGTCCCTGGCTCAGAGACCCATTTTGAGATGTTTACTCAGAACAGGATACTGAAGAGCTCATAAGTCTGATAAAGCAATTTCTTTGTCCCTACAGCATGTCAACACCTGTGCTGCATTACACAGCAGACCATACTACAATGTGAGCTAACGTCTTTAGTTAGTTAAGACAATTTTTTTATTACATTTGAACTGTGCAGACCACCAGCTCATGCCCACCCTGGCCCAAAGCCACATCGCTTCAAAAATCACAGAATCTCATTTTCATCCTTAAACATACAGGAAAAGAGCAAAGCTGGAATACCAGAGGTACCACAAGACTTTACTGGATAATTAATCAATATTTTGTAAGCTATTTCCATATTAAATGTATATACTGGGCTAAGCATACCTTTACATGAAGACTCACTTATTAAAGTCACCAGGTTCACCAAGAAAAGGAATGCTTTAAAGCTGAATCCACACAGCTTTTTAAAGATACTACATTCTTTCTAAAAGCTACTACTTCCAGCATGTTTCTGATCAGCCATCAAAAACCTCTCAACACACTAGCCTTGCATCTGCTCCAATAAGCCTGAGAACCAAAAGGCTCCTTTTCTCTTAATGCTGAGGAATAGCCCAGGACAGCGCATTAAGCATCCCGCTCCTCTTCACCAGGAGTTCTCCACTTATGTTCCTCCTTAATCCTCTTCTGAGCTGTCTCAGTCAGACAGCATCCACCTGGGCTTTAATCCAAGTGATTTGAGTTCCCATGTTCTTAAAACAGTTGCTTTACCAAACAGATTTATGAGAAGTTTCCTTAAAGGGTTGGAGCTTTCTTTAACCAAAATGAGCAACAATCCTCTTGGGTCAAAGACACTTACTCTCCGCAGCACTGTCCTCAGTAGACACTTGTATTTTCATCACAGTCTCATGCAGGAAGGTTTTAAGTGTGATCAACACCACAGGGGTAACCTTTTAACCAGACTGTATTTAAAATGCACTAGTGAAAAAGTTTCGGCAGTGGTTGGGGTATATGTGTGTGTGTGTGAAGAGCAAGCTTCATGGGTGAGAACACTTTTAACCGAACCAGCTGATCCAGTTGGGCAAAGTCATTGCAACTGTATTCGAAGCCAGATCCTCTAGCGTAACTCACTTCCAAAACACAGAACTCAACTCCTGCATGTGTTTCTTGCTTCTTTACTGCAACAGCCAGTTTCTATTCACATCCTTCATTTTTTTCATATTTCTCTTCGCACTGTCTTTTCCCTCTCCCCAAAATTTTTTTCTCTCTAGCCCAAAGCCTCTAGTTCTGCTGCAAAACAAACATGTTTTGTTTAAGCTGCTCTTCCGTAACACTCTTCGTGTACAGCCTTGTTGGGCAATCAGAACAAAATTCAAAGCCAAGTTGGTGGTGCAGCAGCAATTCTGATGAGCAGCTGAAAAGAAAAGTTTATTTGTACAAATATTTAATCTAAGCTAGAAAAAAAGTCTTTCCTTTTCTTGGGCTCTCCTTCTAGCAGTTGTCTAAATTGGGTCTCCTGCTCTTGTTATAGCACAGATGTCTCTCTCACAAAAAGCTGCAGTCTTATACTGTGGACTTTCATTCATCAGGCTCTAAAAGCCAATTCTGACTTCATTATAAACAGCATTACCCTACACCAAGCCCCACAAATCGAGGCTGCTTTACAAGAAAAAAAAGAAACAAGGAAACGTTACTCTTCAGTAGAGCTGAGAGCTCGAAGCACACATTAAAATATCCCAGTTTTCATGCAGATTTCGCAGGTTTAGAAGTAGCACCTTTGAACAAACCAGAGCAGTTGTTTTCTGCACTTTCGGAACAGACTATTTCATACATGACATCTTATGGTGCTGTAGGATTTCTGTCCTACGCCATAAGCAAATTAGTTTCAAGACATCTGGTCCATAAGCACAGTTATCCATATTGTTTCTCTCTCACACACGCACTTAGCGATGGCAACTTCACCGTGGTGGCTGTAGAGCTTGAAGTTATTTTCTCCACTCGTGTAGAGCAAGTCCATTAGACCACCACCCTTGCTTCCATGACTCCTGTCATGTTGATTGGGAGTTAAAATTAGACAACACAACTGAAATCACAAATAACAGAGGCAGAAAGAGAGACAGAAGGATTAGGGTCATTCAGTAAAAGACCATGTGGGAATTTTGGGCTACAAAGACTTTGAGTGTTCCAGGTGATTTAATGAAAAGGGGCAGGGGGGAAGTCAGGCAACAGTATGAGGAAAGAGAAGAAGTTGTTAGCGCAAGTGGCTTTTTGATTTAAAAGAGGAGAGGTGGGGTGAAAGAAAAGAGCCAGGTAAGGAAAGGAGAGGGCAGGGGTGCCAAGCAATGCTGATATCACTCCAGATATCAAGCCTGGCTGAACCACTAATGCCATCTTCACACTTCAAGTACTGTGTTGGTATATTTAGGTCTATAAAAAAAAAATTCAATTCTCAATTAATTATATGAATGCAGCACAACTAGCCTGAGGTGACCCCCACCAGGCCCTGGTGTGCTAAAATTTGCAGTACAGCATGAACAGAGCTGGCATTTTGTGACTTCGAGGTGTGAAACAGGACCTCGACAGAGCCACCATTGCTCTTGCAGCCCCACCAGCTGCCAATGACTGACAATAGCAAAAAGGCTCTTCAAGGTACCTTCAGTTTGGCTTAATCTTTTTGTTGGTAAAAAGCGTATCCCCAACAAGGGGCCCAGCCAGCATGGATTTACAAGGGAAATTAAGCATGAAGAAGTGCCTAATAAATCCCTGAGGAAGCAGTCATTTTTGAAAGGTGTTGTTGGATAACGCTGCATCACCTGTGTGGAGACAGTGGTAGATGGGTGAGCTCAGCTCCAGGTCACCCAGCACACCTCCCAGCCTGGGCAGCCTGTCTGGACCACTGCCACCAGCCAGAGCCCAAACATGGCAACTTTGCCCATTTTCACCAAAAAGGTCAGAGCAGCTTGGACATGGAGTACCCAAACCAGCACGTGGTCTGCCGGGACAAAGTTATTCCTCCAAAACCTTGTGAAGGCATTTGAATAGGCAAAGCCAGTTTGCAATGGCTCAACACACTGCAGCATGTGGTGATGGTGTTTTTCATCTTGTAGGCCCTCCAATAGCCAGTTTACTGTCTCATGAAACCATGACCATAGTCTGGAAGAATCAGAAAAATAAGTCTGGAAGCTGCTGAAGTCATTGTTTGCACACACCAGAAAGGCAGCGCCTGAAAACAATAACTCTGGCTTATTTACCACATCCCATACAAACCCTGGAGTGAATTCTTCTCCTGGGAACTTACAGTTATATCCAAATGTTCAAAACTATTAATAAGTTTACCCTATAATACTATTCTGTTTAGGTGGCATTACCAGGGTTTTAAGAATGTAAAGCTGAGCCACAGAGAACAAAGCCAAAATTGTCAAAGGAACTACTAATTGAGTGACCAATTTAGACACCAAGGGCTTGATTTTCCACAGCACTCAGCACGGCTGTGTGTTCAAAGTGCAGCTTCAAAGCCACTTTCGGTAGCAAGGAGAGCACAGCACTTCAGCAAGAGAGACCTGAGACTCGTCACAAGACAAACTGAAGACAATGCACCCTTAGCAACTATTAGCAACTTCTGCTTAAATAGTTTGCAGAGCACCGGAGACCAGAACGTGCAGAATTCAATTTGCCATGGCAGCATTCGATTCCCCTAACCAAAGGGGTTTGTCTTTCTGAAGTCCTCGACTTGCGGCAAAATTAAGAAAGCGTCTGGCGAGTAACTGGGGCACAACTCTCACAAAGCAGTCATCTTCGTGCACACGCTGGACTTGTTAGTTGACAGCAGAGCCATTCTCTGGCCCAAGCCAATGTCCCTCCCTACAAGTGCTAAGAGCAAACGCTAGGTCCCTATTTACCTTGCTCTCATTATGGAACATCTGAAAGGCTCAATTAAAAAAAATAGAGAGGTAAGAGATGAGGTGGACTATTTCGACTTCAGTGTTTCAAATTAAGCAAAAGTTATAAAGCAACTGAAAACAGGTCTCAGGTAGAGCATCACATGCAACCATGACTACAGCTATTGTAACCAGCTCCACATACCACGTGTTTATAAGTATTTCCAGATAATACTGCTGGATCATTTAAATTTATATACTCACACACACCTATTTACATAAAATAAAAAGGTAACAGAAAGAGAGAGGACCAGATACCTTAAAACCACACTAGTATTCAAGAACAATATTCAAACGGACCTGCCTTAAATCTACTAAGTCAAAAATCACATAAAGTATAATTAGCATAATTTACCGATAGAAGAACCTTAGCTTCTAAAGAAAAAATTAAGAGGAATCCAACAATTGTAAGCAAGATGGTAAACCATTACAGATGAAGATCAGCATCAGAACTCCCTCTCCCTCCTTTTTTAAAATAAAAATTAATATGATGGAAAAACTCACTGAGAGAGTATTGTAATGAAGCTCTGAAAAGACAAGAAATTGCAAAAGAAACTTTTGGGCTACAAAGTTAGCCCAGGTACTGAATGCAGCAGGCAAAAAGTTCTTGTGTGCTTTCACGTTCCCACATTACACCCTAAGCTGGAAATAGTCTCTTGATGTGTGATAGGGAGAAAAGATTAGTGTGCATTACACTAAGGAGGCGTGGGATAAAAAAAAAAAATAGTATCAAGGCTGACAAATGGCATTAAATGGTCTCCAAGGTTAAAAAAAGTACTTGAGAACTGTTTAGAGAAAGGCAAAAAAACCTCCAAACCTTATTAGATGCATGGGTGGCCTCCTTCACAAAGAGATTAAAGGGAGCAGGATAATTCAGTTTGGAAAGGAGCAAGAGGGAATATGATACAGGTATTATGAAATAACGAATCATGTAGAGATGGCCAAATTGGCAGCTTCTATTCACCCTTCATCTAAATTAAATGAAAACAAGTTTGAAAACACAGAGAAATAAGTATTTATGCAACATTATCTGAATGCAATTAAGCACCACACAATATCTGCTACAATACTTTATTATCTCCCCTCTCCTCATGCTAAAGGCATAACTTCAAGAGCAGTTTCAGATAATGTCAGAGCTTATGAACCAGGTTAGCACTAATGCAAACACTCCTGATTTAGTACCCATCCTGATTTCCAGAAAATTAAAAAGCACCATCACACAGATCGGTCCTTAAAGGTAGCAACTGCTGTTTTGTGCAGCTAATCCCCATTCCCAGGATCTCCTCATGGCCACTGCTGGGGCCCCCTCCTCCTCCCCAGGCAGACGGGCTACCGGGACATTTCTGCAGCTCGGCATGAGGGAAGGATCACATGCCGGGCTGGCAGATGGGTGTTGTGAAACGTAGTGGGAAGCAGCAGCAACACTAGCTCGTGTTCATCTGCCTCCTCTCACATCGAGGCGGCCAGTTTAAGTGGAAACACTCTCTGCTGCTTCTACGATCTCATTTGCAGTTTGCCAAAGGGAAGAAAAAAAAAAAAAGCTATAAAAGCATTACTATCCAGTGAGCATCCATTGCCCAACTTTGATTAAATGATAGACTACACAAAAGCAAGGGAGCCAGCAAGTTTTAAAAGAATGTTTGGAAAATACACTGGGATAAAGGATGAATTTTCTGCTTTACTCGCAGCACTATATTGAAATACAATTGGTACTTTATTGGCAGTTTTGACACCTTCCCATGGAGGCATCCAGCACTGGTCTCTGTCAGGATGACTGTTGCTCAGCCCCCCAGTGCAAGTGGCAATGAAACGGTTACGTTTTTCCTTTCCCCCTCAACCTTTCAGTCCTCCCAATTTCGTTAACTCTATATCATTATGAAAAATGTGTTATTTTTAATTGGAAGATTTATCAGGGAGAATTTTATTTCCCCTATACACTTTACTCTTTTCTCTGGGTGTGTGCACATGTGTGTGTGAAGAAGACACTTTGAAAGCTATTTTCTGTAACTATTAAGTCTTGATGCCACTTCATTACTGCTCTACAAGGCTCATGCTAGTCTGATATTTTTAGTTTCAGCATAATAATAGTTTATTCACTTAAAAAAAAAGCCTTCTGTAAAGTTGGAAACCTGCAACTATAACAGAAATTTGTCAGACTAAAAATCAATTTTTGAATCATCTTTTGGAGCCGATCAACAATTACAAGTTCCAAGAAATTTCCCAAAAAGAGCACAGGGATAATTTCATGAAGAGGCCACGCTTATGAAAAATATTCCTTCTGGTACAGGTATGCTGGCACATTGTAGAAACAGAGCCAAGTCAGTGCTTGATACCAGGGAAATCTTTCCTGGAAGATTGTCCCATATTCTAACATTAAGCATTTCCTCTAGGATCTGCTTATAACTGTCTAAAGACAATAGAGGGAATCCATAGAGGAAAATCCTGGAAAATGGATTTAGTTCACAGATTAGTGCTGATAAAAATAAAGTAAATTAGGACTCAGATGGAGATCACATCTGAGATGTTCCCTCTATTATGCACAAAACTCAGGATGACAAGCTTTCAGGAAAAAGATAAGTCCTTAACAACCATTTCACGAATATCTTGGATCTCTTTATAACCAGGAAAAACTATAAAAAAATTGAAGCATTTTACTTGAGTTATATTTACAGGATTCCTCTTCCCCCTTTTTAAATTGGTCATCCATAAAATGCATGACATGCCTTTGGCTTCCCAGCAGTCCTACTAAGGAACAGCACTGCTGTGGAGCAGACATTTAAGAGAAGGTTTGGCCTCTAAATGACAAGTCTCTGAAATACAAGAGACTACTGAAGGGAGGGAATTATTGTGTGCGTTTAGAGGCTTATAGACACAGGGGCCAACTTGCTGGATATTCTCATAGAAAACTTTCCCTCGAGTTGTCAGTGCATGTCACCTACCTCACCTCCCTAGTTATTTTGCTGGCATGGCAAAACTCCTGTACCTGAGTGCAGATCATCAGTAGCAGTCTCATAACACGAGGCAGCTCAGTCACTTGAGTACTTGTAACAGCTACACCTGAAATTGCTAAAGTCATCCTAACAACTGGAGAAGACAGGTTTTTCTTAACCCACCTCTCCTGTTTTGTATCACTATTTTCAGGGAGAGGGGAGGAAAGGGGACTACCCTATCTAGTCCCTGCTGTGGGGACTAGGCACTGAAAGACGTAGAGGAGGTTGGAGCAGGACTCAAGAATTCAAGCCTAGAGTCAGACGAAAATACAAGTTATATACACTTTACAGCAAGAAGGAGAGATCTTGGTAGAGCAAGAACAGCACCTTCCAGAATTTGAATTACTTTGAGCTGCAGAATCTCATTCAAATAATATCTACAGTAAAGGTCTCTACAGTGCTAACGCAGAGATGAGACCTTTGCAAACAACAACAATTAAGTGCTGTCAAAGCCTTCAAGTTGCAGAAACATGAACCTTGGAGCAAAGGGGAACCACAGGATTTTTGGGTGTAGAAAATTTCTGTGCTAGAACACATTAACTAGCAGCTACCTAATCAATCATTCAGACAGTCATAAAAGTATACATATTTAAAACACTCAAAACCAAGTTATTAAAAAACCTTAAATGTTAAAGAGATATTATTGTGAAATTCTATTAAACACACATTTACCAAGATCTATGAGATTTCCAAGTCTAGCTTAAAGGATCCCAGTATTATGGCCAACTCATGCACTAATCTGAAAGGTATGGGTTAAGAGGATGTTTACAAAAAACCCACTAACTTTTGAATGCGATTATCTAAACTAGAAATTAAGATTGCAAGACATGCACTATGCTAATACCATTTGACCTATATATACCCAAACAAAACAATTCAGAGTGTGAATGCTGAGTGCTAGCTGACAGCTTTCAGGCTATAAATCACTTTTAAGTGTCAATTTTGAAGGAGCAATCGAATGACAAGTAAGAAGACTGGAACAATTCAAGGAGAATGGTCATAGTTAAATGAGTTAACTGCACCTAACACGGTTCAAGAGTGATGCTTCCATCTACTTGCATTCAGAGCCTTCTACGCAGAGAGGTGGAAGAGTTTTCTGTTCCCAGCCTTGCAGGATGTATTCAGTCACCAGCAAGCTCTCGACTCTGAAGTTTATTATACAGGCTCATTATTAATAAAATTTGAATATGTTTTCTCTCCTTACAAAGGGAAAACAAAAGAGATGCAATCACGAAGGAGGCAAGTTTACACCATTCCACTCGCTTTGCAGTAATTAATACTCTAATTGCACAGCCCTGAAAAATGAAATACCCTTATTCCTCACAAGCACTGGAATTCATAGAGGAAAAAGGGACTACCAACTAACTAACATGGATGATATGGTTTGGGGTTGTTTGTTGTTCTTTTAGTCAACGAGAATTGCTTGCCTAGAACATATAGTTAAACCACCTGCTATTCCTCAGGCCTACTTACAAAAAGCACAAGAAATCAAATACAACGCAGCGGAGTTCTTCTCTATTCTTACTGGCTCTGATGGCCCCACAAGAAAGTTTAGACCTAAGTCTCTGCCTTGTATTTTATAGCCAAGTTTTCAATTCAACTAAATATCAGCTCTGCCCAAGACATCAGGCTTTAGCAGCTAAAAAAGCCATTAAAGCCATCCTTTGCAAAAAAGTCACCCTTGTGCAAGCATCTGAGCAGGTTGGTTATACCAGGTGCTAGACTGATACACTTTGTTTAAAAAAAAAAAAAAAAAAACAACCAAACAAAAAAAACTAAACCACTGTTATTTTGCAGAAACCTGGACACTCGATTCTGATGCAACTTTTCTTATGCTCCAAAACAGGCACCACACATATTCAGATAAGTGACTCCAGTCCTGTTTTGCTGCTGCTCCATAAGTAGCTCCACAAGCTATCCTCCACTAAAAGTACTTTAACTCTCTACAGCAATATTCCCCTGAACATGAATCAGAAACATCTGTAGTAGTAATAAATTAAGAATAAAGGTGAACAATAATGCAGGGCACCGAGTTGTATGCCATTTACCAGTTTCACATTTACTATACAATAAACTACCTTCTCTTGTCAAAACAACTCGTTCTCTTTAAAAAGCTTAAAATTTAAATTTTTTGACATTTAAAAAGCCAGCACTGTTTAAAATAAGGGAAGTGGGAGTGTAAATCCCCAGTATATGCCTGTACACTTCATTCTGATTTTTCACTGATTCATAGCGAAATGCTCAGTCCAACAGAAGGGGAACTAGATTTTTAGGCATAGAGGGAAAGAGTGCTTCAGTGCTTTGCTATTGACATGAGAAGAAAGAGGAGGCGGTGTAAGAGGAACTAAGAAATCTTGGTTATTCGCCTGCTGAATATTTAGGGAGCCACAGCTCTTAAATCCCTGCTCATGGCATCTGGATGAGGAAAAAAAACGTGCTATTCAGAGCTGAGCATAACAAGAAGATACAGAGAGCAGTAGTAGAGGACTGCTAGAACAGTAGAAAAATTGATTTCAAACCATTAGCAGTGCACACCTCTTGCATTAAACAGCAGCTGTGCAAAACAAAAGCAGCAACAAGCCAGGGCAGCCCATGCCTCAAAAAGCTTACAAGGTGTAGGCAATGGGTGCAACAGATACATAGGGAAGTATTGGGGCAGGGGGGAGGCATGGAAACATCCACCTGATCTTTTGGTTGAAATTCAGAGTTGTCCTCAGCCAGCCTGTCCTGCTCCAAAAGTGTGGAGCTGGCTCTCCTTACTGCCTGGCCATAGAAATGAAGAATAAGCAGCCTGAATGCTGAAGGAAACATAGCCTGGCTGAGAGGCCAGGGAGGTTACGGCAGCAACCCAAGGACCGAGGACCAAGCCCGGCCACTGCTTGGGCTTCTGGAGATAGAGGTGAAGAGCGAGGCAGGAGCATCCAGGAGAGATTTCACAAGGAACTGGATCTACGCCGTGTAGGAAAGGACACAGGGGAAGCGACCAGCTACTGTGGTGCTTCTAAAAATGAGGGGCATTATGAAAGAAAGCTCTCCAAAAATCTGGACAACAGAGTTTAGGGACAAGGTGCATCACAACCAGGGACCAGATAGGAAGGTCAGGATCCCAGGTCAGGGACCATGCAAGAGCAACTTCTGGGTATAGGAATGTAGGATGAATGTAAACAAGAGAGGTGGAGATGAGCAGTAGCAGAAGCCTCAGAAATCAACTAATACACACTCTTATAACCACATACCATCACACATACACACCAACGCTCGGTTTCAGGGAGATGGAAACAGCTTAGCATGCAGAAGCAGCCACGTACAAGAAGCCTTGAAGCTGGAAAGCATGAGACACAAAACACTGATGACATGATTTTCATCACCCAGATACTCAAAAAGAGGGAAAAAAAATTTAAAAAAGTCAGAAGCATGACAGATGAGACCCTCTAACAAGGCATGGCAGAGCTGTGCTCAGCACAGAGATACTCCAAGATGCTCTTCAGACAAGGGTCGACTGAATAAAGATGGGCCCATTGCGCATGTTCTACTATAAAGACAGGTTCTTAAATTATGCATAACCACCACAAGACACAGAGCACGGCATCCCAGAGGAGATGAGAAATATTTAAAATGCCAAGAAAACAAACACGAAAACTCAAACCACCCTCTCCCCCCGTGAAGCTAGAAGCAAGCTTCCCAATAAGCAATGAGAACATGTCAGCAACTCTAAATAAAATATGGACACTGAGCATGAAGAACAGGCATTTGCACCAGCACAGCTCCTGGAAGCACTACAAACAGCACCTTTCTGCAGACTTACTGCTCCTAAGTGCAAGGCAGGAAGAGAAACCGAGGACATCTCATTTCCAGATGCTCTTTTTATTTTAAAAGAGAAAGTCCCACTGCTTTAGGAACCTTTTACCAACATTTTTTGGACCTTTTACCAACATTTTTTTTAAGGTCTTTGACTTTAAGTGGATTTGAGAGGTTCAGATTAAGAGACTGCCATATTGTCCCCTCCAGGACATCACAACGTCCCTGGCAGCAGGGACGACAACACTAGAAGAGCTGCTGCCAGCCCTGGAGGCTGAGTTAGAAACCTGAACACCCTTTGCTAGAATTTAAAGTCTAAACACTCTGTACCACCCCAAAAATACATGCAAGCGTTTGGCCATTCTTCCACACCGCAACAGTAAAATCACTTTTCCCTCTGCTTACCCAAGAGAATGCTTAACTTTCAAGCTAGCATAAATAGTAAGCTCAGCTATGGCAGAGAAAAAACAAAGTATGGGATGGGGTAACATGGCAGAGTGTGCTACAGCAGCCTGTGGAAAGCAATACCCCTATGAGGTCTGGCAGCAGATCAAGGGCAGTCACTTCAGTTGCTTTTCAGATTATATAGCTTTGTGAAATTATTTTGGTAATATTCAGCCTTCTAAAAACCTCTCTATGGAAAGCGGTCTTTCCTAGTCCCTTATTGTTGAGCTCTTACCCACCAGTGCACAATGTGCTACTGTAGTTGTGCTGGCTACCATGCCAGCAGCACAGTAGTGGTACATGCTGTTGAACCAATGAGACCAGCCCAGAACATGAGGAATGCCTCCCTTTCCAGCCTCCTCTTTAATTTTAGCGCGCGCATGGCTCTGCTGCCAGGGCAGGCCATGCCAGGCTGATATTTGATTTGTAAACAGACACTCCAACATGTTCATCTTAGCTGCAGGCTCCAAGTTATCTGCTGCTACTCCCAACCGGCATGCGGGAAGACTTCTGCATGTAACCTTATCCACAGTAGTGAGCTTTCACAAGAAAAAGGCAGATAGTTAAATATAATTTTGATGATGATATTAGCTTTTCCTAGAAGTGTTGGGGGTAAGCAGGCCAGACATTCCCTTTGTCACCCTCCAGCCCAGGTTCTGGGGGGTTCAGGAACAAAAGCACAATTAAGGCAGACACGCTTTGCCTCTGCACACTACAACATGCACAGGGTGTGTCCTCTATGTTTAATAAAGGCTCTCATGCTTTCCAATACAATAAAGGAATCGCCCCAGGGTTAACGCTCTGAAAATACGAATAGATGGTGACAAGGAGACATAGCAGCTTCGTTCCTTGTATTGTCTCCCACCAATACAACACAGGACGTCTCTTAACCTGGGTCAGCAGTGGCTATCACAGAGCAGCTCCTGAAGTGCACACCAGGCATTATCACAGATAAATTTAACTTCTAAAAATTAGCTTGGGCCCTTGTTTTTCTGGCAGCCATTTGAATACAGTCTTTGATATCCAATTTCAGTCAATTGGAGTCTTCTGAGGTTAAACTTATAAAAAGGGTTCATTTTATGTTCATTTCTGTGTGCTCAGAGACAAACAGATTTCACTTTCAGTTTGCCTGGGTTTTTTTTTCTTGCCCCTTTCAGAAGAATCATCACAGGAATGGACACACAGAGAAATGGCAGCAACCTATTTCTAGATGGGAAAAAGACCAGCCTTCTGGTGACTGATGGACCAACTGCTCCACTCTGTCAATCATTCCATCATTCCCTTGAACTCACCTCAATACTAAACTGAAGTGCCTTTTTTTTTTTTTTGTCTATGTTTGTTTATTTTCTTTCTGTGAGCCTTGCCTAAAACTTAAGGACACAAGCTTTTTCCTCAGTACATTTACTAGAATAACAGGAGAGAGTACTTGCAGGGAGCTAATATGAGATAACCAATCAATTGCAAGCAGCTCAAAGGTAGCAATGGGCTTTCTGGCAGAGGGAAGGAAAAAAAAAAATCAGAAATCACTCACCCCTCTCCTCTCCCTCATCCTCCCCTTTATTTTTTTTTGTAAATAAAAAAGCAAAGTTAGCTTGTAAGTCTGGGGTTTTTTTTCATTATCTAGCTAGAAAAGACATGAAGAAATGCTCACATGCCACTGATAGAGAACTCGAGTCTCTGAAGAATGATGCCTGTATGAGATTATGTTCCTCACTGTTTTGGCTGCATTAAAACTACCATTAAAATCTTCAGTGCTTCTTCAGACAAGAAATCAGGAAACAATAACTCAAGAGATCTCTGTCCAAATTCTGGAGAAAGGAAGCCTGATTTATCTACACTTTGACTACACATTACATAAATAATCAGTCCTTAATTTTAAAAAAGCCAACAAATAAGCATTACCCACTTCCTCTCATCTGCTTCTTGTTAAGGTGCAGGCACCAATGCCTTCAGCTGGATTTTCATCACAAGAGAAATGTTAAAAGCAAGCTTTAACAAGAAGAGTATGATAGTGGGTTTGCTTACCTCCAGTTGTACCATGTGAGAATGAAAACAGAAATACTTCACAAGTACAAACATTGTCGTCATATTAGCCATGTTAGTACATTCTCTTAGAAACCTCTTCGAAAAACATTCAAGCTGGTTTCTGCAGTTGACAAACTTAAGTCTTAGCAAATCCATCCTCCAGATGATTTAAAAAGGTGGTCCAGCCCCCCATTTCTCTCCACACTCCTGCGTAGGTCTTCACTACTGCTGCTACAGATGTGGATTACAGCTGCTTGTGGTTGAATATGTGCAGCTGACCACTATTTTTTTTAAAAGTTTAAGTACCTTTCTTTTACATATATTTCTGTGTATATATGCATGTATATACACACAACATATTATACATATTCATTCACATCCCGCCCACTTGCAGGATAGCAGGACTTGGAGCATGGAAGAGCAAGCTGATATGAGAAGCTGCTTCAGGCATAAAATATAGGTTGTGGGATGTGCACAGCACACACATCTCAGAGAACTCTGCGTAGCATTAGCGTAAGATGAATAATGTTCACTTCACTCACCATTGGCTTGTTTAAAAAGAGACATCTCAAAGTCTGGTAGGACATATGAAATATTGTTTACTGAATTCAGCAGCTTGTCACAGGCTTAAACTATTTGACAAATACAGCTCAAGCTGGCCTCCTAAAGATATTCAAAATTAAGTTCTCCTCAGCCAAAGTGGAAAAAACATGAGTAGAACTCACATCAACAGTTGAGAACAGGTCTACAAGGAAAAGTTTTACAACATGATAGAAACACCAAGAATGACTAATTTAGAAACAGATGTACAGTAGCCCCATGCACTGGCAGGCTTCATGCACATCTTATCAGGAGACACAGAAACCCTGTACTCTGAGACCTGAACTCTGTACATGTAACACCCTGTACGTGTGTTCCCTTATCTTAATATTGAGGCACCTGCAGTGATTTTTTTCCCCCCACTACTTCAAAGAGGACAATGTCAATAAGGACACACTGAAAATTGCATGCAGAGAGCATTGACTTAAAGTTCAAGTGCTTTTAATGACCTCCTGTATCCACTGAAGTTCAGTCAATCCAACCACCAGTATTCACAGCACAGTAAGACTGCTGCTGGAAGACCAGGTCAATAACTTGTCCCATGAGAGCCACAGCTACCTGGTTTCAGAACCAAGACTGGGCTGATGAATTAGATCCTTGACTGAAGTTGGTTTTGACTTTTGGTGTGTCCCCCCCCATGTTCTGAAAACAGACAGCTATATGAATCACCATCACCAGAGCTATTCAAGATCTAAACAAGTCATTTCACCCAGCATAAGGTACAATCAGCTACACCACAGTAATTTTCAAGCCAATGTTTAAATCTGTACCACTGGATATTTTTTAAGTATGGATGACTTTTAGGCACTCACCACTAGAGATACCCTTCCCATATCACTGCAGATTTTATACTTAAGACTTCTACCATTTCACTTGTCTACAACAGATATTAAAACATTTTATGCACTTGAAGACTTTAATCTTCACAGAAGACAGCAGAAAGACTTAATGACCTCAGGTCTTCCTTGGAGGTCATGTTTTAGTTGGGATTTACTTCCCCTGCTGGAGATGTCCTCAAAGCGGTCCACATACTTCTTACAATGGCACACGAAGAGCAAATCCAGGGCTCGAGAGAGACACTGGGCTAAAGAGACTAACGTGACAGGACTAGCTGGGAGGAGGGTGTTCATCTCAAAGGAGGTAGCCGTGTGAAGCAAAGAGAAATACCTACAGCCATTCCACTCAGCACTAGGAAAATATCATCTGCTAAAACCCTTGTCTCTACAAATATAATTTGATATATCAGTAACTGGTTTAGAGTAAGACTATATCCATCAAATCCTTGAATAAACTTCACTTCAAAATCATCCAAGATACTTCAGAAAGTGAATGTTTAGACTCTGCACTTCATCATTCTCTATTGCTTTAGAAACAGTACTAAGGTGTTTGCAAGCTCCTTAGTTTCATTCCCAGTTGGAGCCAACTATAAAGTGCAAGTTATGCAGCATTAAAAGACAGGAACTGGGACATAAAGCAAAACATGATTTGTTAATATAAATGTGTATGTGAGCACATAGGCACAAAATATTATCATCCATCTATTACACAGTTCACATACTGGGGGAGCAGACATGCACATGAATGCAGACAGCTGTGTAAACACACTTGCAGTTAAAATACAAAATAGGTAAGAAAAAAAGCAATGTTACAAAAAGTTAGACATTCTCATACCCTTTAGTTTTTCAAAATCTACTTTCTATTGCACTCTTAAATGGAGATGAAAAGCATTGTAGAAAAAGTATCAAGTAGGTATGCAGTGGTTTGAAGAAAAAGGGAAAACAAAGCTCTAGATCTGGTGAATGCTAAGGTTACATGGGGCTTATCGCAGCTGTAAATAGTAAAGGATAGTGAAAGTTTGGATTAGGGGTTTGGAGGTTGGCACTTTTTTATTTAAATTAATTTACCATTAATTTTTTTAAGTCTATAAATATGGCAATGGGAATTGACCATAAAAAGCTTAGCAGAGAACTGCAGAACAAGTGACGACATGAGGACACCTTACTGCTTGTGGCAATGCCACGAATGCAAGACAACCTGAGTTTGTAACAGAGATGCACTGAGATATACTAGCAGGGACTACAAAATCCCTTATGCTTAACTGTAATTAGCTTTGAAAAATAAAGTTATTAATAAATTTGCTTAGAAAAGTTTGGGGAAAACGTGTAATTCCAGCTTTAAAGCTACAAAAAGCAAACTGCCATACATAAGCACACATCACCAGCCCATCACCCCCAAGAAGTGCTATGAGCATACCAGGCAGGAAACTATCTGTATGTTTGTCCTTCATTTGTTACACCATGAGGAAAGAGCAAACATTGGTCACTATAAACCATTCAATTAAACACTCATTTTCTAACCATTAGAGAGAAGACAAATGGTTCAAGTTCTGGAGTTACCAACTGCAAGCTTAACTAGAACCATAATTACAAAATTCCAACTGGTAAATTGTGCGTGGAGAGGATGAAATATTATATTTTCTCATCTAAAATACAATCACCTCTTCACACTGGCCAATAATAATAAAAACTGAATAAATGCTCCATTGTGTATACTTCTAAACTATCCCATGCAAGTATAAGTTGTGCTGTAACAGTGGTTACAAACCACCAAACTATTAAAAAAAAAAACCCCACAACACGCATAGTTTTCCAACTTGGATGTCAGAAGTTAAATTCCTTAATCCAGAACAAGTCAGCAAAAGAGCTCAGCACCTCTGCCCTTCTCGGCAGAAACAGCCAATATTGGACCCGCATTCAAGGATCTGGAATCTTACTTATTTGGCTTTAGAAAACCAAAGCCCCCGGCAAGTATATTTGGATTCATTTTTCTCAAGTGTCAGCTGCTAGATAAAGCAAGCTGCTCTCTACTAGGCACTACCAAGAAGAATTGTATCTGTGTAACCTTTAAATACGGGGGCAACTACACGAACACAACTCGCTCACAGCTCCGAGTCTAATAATGAACACACAGTTGTAAATCTGATATGAAACAGAACACGTGAGGATACGGCCATCTGTATAACGACTGCAATGCACAGTACTGGTGTAGCGTGTAATGTTCTTCCCTCATTAGAAACACCAGCACAAAACCATATATGTGAAGCACGTGCCTGTTTACAACAATAACTTCCCCAGAAAAGCTAGAAAGACCACAAAGCTGGAGACAAGATACAGCAGTTGAGCCTCACGCAGCTGTGCGAAGTGTCATGAAAATGAGCTCCTGCCTTGCAACGTTTGTCCGTGCTGAGGAGGCTGCGCTCGCAGCAGACGAGTGCAAAAACAGACCTCAAGGCTTCCCATGCAGAATCTCCTGGTAGTGGCAGCTGCAGCGAGCAGGCAGAGCTTCATTTTGCCCACACACCTCAGAGCAAAGTGGCCAGCGGCACGTGAAGAGCAAGAAGGGAGAGGCTGCCTTGCAACCAGGAGAGAGAGGAGTGAGGAAAGTCTGAGGCAGGAGCCAGATGTACACCTGCACCTCCACCAGCAGCAGCCCACGCTCTCCTGCTCCACGGCTCCACACTGTGGCTATGGCCGAGCCCATGGTGGCCAATCCCAAGAGCGATGACAGACTACCACCTTGGGGCAAGCAGCTGGAGTGGGCAGCTGGCCCCAAGTCTCCCCAGGTGAGCCCTGCCACCACTTACAAAGCAGCTGTGCAGCCACCCCAGCAAGGGTGTCAACCTGTTGGCTCCCAACAGAGGAAGCCCTTTCACCCACAGATTTTTTTTTTTTTTTTAAAGCTGTGTTTCTTCTCCTTTTAGATTGTTGCTTATGAGCTGTAAAATAGTGCAGCAAAATATATATATTTTCATGCACCACGAGTCACATTCCTTCTTCCTCTTTTCTTTGTCCCAGCCATGCGCTGCTTCTCTGTCTTATTCAAAGAAATGCCAAAACAGGGACATGCATTTCTCTCTTACAACGGGGTTTTCAGAATTATTCATGATTTAGAAATGCACAGCTTAATTTGGGCTGCTTTACAGCCTGGTCTCTGTCTTTTAATGCTGTGTAACTCGTACTTTATATTGGCTCAAGCTGGGAAGAAAACTAAGCACAGCTTGCAAACTCCTCAGTTCTGCTTCTAAAGCAATAGAGAATGATGAAGTGCAGAAACTAAACATTCATTTTCTCAAGGATCTTGAATCATTTTAAAGTGAAATTCACTCAAGAGTTTGATGCATATAGGCGTCAAGGAATCCTGTGCAACGCTAACAGTTGGTATAAGGCAGGGTACAGTGCAAGCACTGAGGGCTATTTTGTTTGCAAGGGCAATCAACTTGGAATAAGCCAGATTATATTTGCAGAGACAAGACTCTGAAAATGCTGTTTCCCAGCACTGCACTTGCAATGGCTTTTCCCTCTCCCCAGCTAGTCCTATCGGGTCTTTCCCCACAGCCCTGGTTGCTCACCATGTGCCACCACTTGAAGACAGGCACAAACTGCTTTGAAGGCACCTGCAGCACAGGAGTAAGAGCCTCCAAAGCCCACAAAACATGACCTCCAAAAAAACAACTGGAAAAGACTTGCGATCATACCAGCTACAAAAGAGAAGCCTGAGGGAAGTCTTGAGTCTGCAGATGTACACAAGGGAGTGGAGAGAGGCAGCATGGGGAGTTTCTCCACCTCAGCAGTGGATCTGCTGAGCACTAAACAGGCTACAACTGCACCGAGGGAACGGGAGGTTGAACAGTAGGACAACGTGAGGAAGCCATGAGATCCCTGCCACTGCTCTCTTGCCAGCAACAATGGCACCAACCTAGAAAAATGAAGTCCTGCCCTGCCAAAACCAGTGCTTGCTCTCGTCTCCCTGCGCTTTCACAGCCTGGCCCTGGCCCACAGACGCTGCTGCTCAGCCTGCCCCCCTCCCCACACACTGCGTTTCCGCTGCCTTCAAGGTTTCACGGCTGCCGGACCACCATGTTTCCTCTCCCCCGGGGCTGGGGGGCGAACACAGAGTCCTCGCTCTCTCCTTGCACGGCAGCCGCCCCGACAGCCCCAGCGCTCTCCCCTGCCCAGACCCTGCCCACGCATGTGCCACCCAGACACCACTGCCACACCACGTGTCACAGGCACCCTGGGGATGACTGGGGAGAAAAGCCATCCATTCCTTTTGGGCAGCAGCGATAGCTTTCTTAAAAGCCACATAGACTCTTGTATGCTCTTACCATAAAGGTAAAGCTGGGGGCAAAGGAAGCAAGGAAGGAAGGAAGCTACATAAAGCTTACAGTTAGTTAAAATAAATCTCTCTTCCCCTTCCCTTTCCCCAGGCCTCATACATCCAGCTCCAAATATCCCCTTTCCCACTCTGAGCACAGCAAGCTGCCTCTCTGGTTCAGGCTCTAACGTGGGCTTTGTACTTAAATCAGTCCTGGGCTGTGCTTTGAGGGATCGCTTCCTGCACAGTCAGGGGAAACACCATTTGGCAACACAGCAAACCTCATGGGTCCGAAGCACAAGTTTCGAGGAACGCATCCAAAGGAGGTATGACAACCTTCACGTGATGCACACAGTGTCACACCAGTAAAAAACAGCATGAAATGCTTTCATTGGCTTAACTAGCTCAGCTCTTTCAGAAGAAAAGTGTGACAAAAGTACAGGCGTAAAAACAGACAAGCTTTCGCTAACATAAGTGATTATTCTTCTAACGAGGTCTCAACTGCATCTGAAGTAGTTCAGTAACAGTAACAATAACCAGAGTGAAAGACAGTGGCATGACTTCATGAGCAGAGTAAGAGTGCTTAAAAATGCTCAGAAAAGCACCAACATCACAAAGAAAGAGCACAGATGCCTTAAAGACTGAAACACACCTCCGCTCTCTCCCAGTAAGATTATGAAAAGTTATGAGAACATTACGGACAGATACACCACCTAACTTTGTCCATATATTGAAGAAATAAATTCGGAAGCTCTATGTATTAGAGCTGAATACAAAAAAAACAAAACATCGCCAAGTACTTTAGAGTATCTACTCACTTTCAGAAAAAAAGGTGGCCATTCAAATGATTGCTTAAATAGGGGAGAGTCTTTTTAGACAGCTACGAAGCCTGCAAGTTTGTAGCGATGTCAAACTGCCCTATTTTTAGCATTGAGTATGTCAAGGGCACATGCCTAGAAAGCGCTTTCACTGCTTCAGCAGTTTACAGGAAAAACAAGGTAGACAAGCACATGCTTATTTACAGATAGATGAGCCTGAATCTCATCTGTGAATAATCACATGGGACTGTTTCGGTTTTACTGGATGACTCACCAGGGCAGCATCAGTGCTCCTGACACAGCCCCAGAGCTCAAAGCTACTCCGATGGTATCAGAAGGAAACAACTGCATAGCACGCAGAAAATCCTGAAGCAGCATAAGAGGGCTGGGGCAGTACAAACTAAAAGCAAATGGACTAAATTAACTTCTTTCAAGTGAAAAGTAAATGTTTCAGGTAGGCAAGAATGATAAAGGATCTGCAAAAATTTAAAAAAAAAAATAGTGAACCATTGTAAAAAGCCTTGCATTCTCCACGTGTTTTTCTATTTTACGTTCCACATAGGACTTTTTTCCAAAGTTTTCAGTACCTCTAGCATCAACTGTTCAAAAAAACCCAGAAAAACCTTTCATCTGTGGATGCAAATCTGTACAGAGTCATCTAAAGGAAGCAAGAAGTCTTATCATCTTGGCCACCATTTCTAATATTATTCAATACTTCCAAAACTAGACCACAGTGCATAATACTGTAAAGTCAATGCATTATCTGGCAGCTCTCATTTGTTAACAGAAGTAGTTATCAACCAACAAAGGTGTTACCAATATATATAACGCTTAACCTTCTACTTTCAGGTAATATCTATACACCTGCAACCATCTCTAATCACTCTCCCATGCAAGTTTGCTGCATTTTACATTAGCAAGTGTCCTTTATTTGAAATATCATTTGAATAGTTTCAAGCAAATTCTTCATTGTGTGGCACTGGGAGACTCACTGAGTATCCTTACACTTGGCTAGTAAGCTATACAGTGAGGAAGACAACAAGGACTAACTAAAAGATGCACAAGGCTACTATGAAAGTAGGGAAACTGAATATAAAGTCTTTCCTCCATCCTAGTGGCACAGGGGTGCCAGAAGAGCTGTGCTTAGGCCATCCACAGGCAGTTAAACAAATGCTTTGGCCAGTGGCAAGGTCAGATAGCCAAATGCTCACTGGTTTAATCAGAAAGCTAGCAAGGGATATGCTATATATAAATGAACAGGACAACTATGAAGCACTAAGCCACCTGAAACATAGCAATAAACACAGCAATAAACACAAATAAGATTTTAATAGGACAAAGGTACAAGCTAGAAAAGAAGCATTCTACCTAAGGGTACTAAAGGGTTTCTGTACCCAAAAGTTGGTTTGTTATTTAAAGTTATGTCAGTACCTATTCCACAAAGAAACCTTACAATTTAGTAAGTATATGGTTTGCAGCATCCTCAACATGTTTGCAAGGAACAGAAATACCAGAGCAGGTAATAATTAATAGCCTGTGGTATACTCTGCTCATTCTGAACACAAAGATCAAGTTATCAGCTCACAAGATTAGCTGCCACATGCTCTCCAGAGCCCTAATGGAAGAAGTTGTTCGGCTCTTACAAGGACTGAAATCAGAAGGCAAAATTTTGAAGGAAAAAAAACCAAACAACTAGTCAGTTTACTTGAATTTTCTACTTGTATAGAAACTCTTCACAACTACACCAACTTCATCATCTGTTTTCGCTACTTTGAGATATTACCTTAAGTTTTGTTTTAGGAAACTTTACACAGGACTTCCAAGAATATCTTCACAATTTTTTTCTTTTTAAACTCTAGCAGATAATGAATCATTTAAGTGTTGTGTGCTGACTAGCACAGTCCCCAGACTATAGATACTCCGACAGCAGTTACCTGTGACAACTACATCCAGTGCTATACATACAAAGACCAGGAAGGAAGACAAGGTCAGCCAGCAAACAGGTTGGAAGGCAGGAGCAGACAGCACAAGACGTGGACAGACATGGCTCTAATGGGCTACCAAAACGACAGTGTTGCTTTAACAGCTTCATATGGGCTTGTCTGCTGTGACTTACCTGCATGCTGTGCTGTTCTTAGGACAGTAAATAGGGACAGAACAGGAACCAGTGTGTAAATTTACTGTTGCCAGCAAAGCAAGCAAATAAGCACAACTGGGGGGAAGAAAAAAACAAAAAAAAAAGGTGGGGAGATATTTGCATCTCCTTTTTGGTTGCATTAGTAAATAAGCTGCTGAGCAACATAAATCCCATTAATTTTCCATAGGAACAGATGTTTGCCTAACACCACCTCAGTTTCAACACTCACTCATAGAGAATGCGTTACGCAGAACATGCTGCTAAAAGAATAAAGCAAAACAGAATAAAACAAAAAACCGTTCCAAGTTACAAGATATTTCTGTGCCTGTTTAAACAAAGTGGGATGTAGGCTTAATCCACATACTACAGCTTCTATCCTGAGACACCTAAAGGTAGTCGTACTCCTGTGCCATTACTCAGATCATCTGTACAAATTGTAGGTTACATTTTAACAAACTAGTCCAGCATGGCTGCTTTGCGAGCACCCACGTGGCTGCAGTTTGCAGAGTCCAACTCTTAAGCTTTTGGATGTACTACTGCTGAAAAAAACACCCAGCTAAAACCCACAACCCAGGGGTGAGGGGCATGGGTAATCTGCCCTCCACACCCAAACTGCTACTAATTGCATTGCTGCAGAGTGACCTAAAAACCTTGATCTCAAGTGTTGCATGTGGTTACCTTTGCCCTTCTCCCCCCACCCCTCCCAATTATGCAAAGCACATATCATCTCACCCCAGGCCACCTTTAACCCTCAGCTCCAGCCTCACAGCTACCCCCTGCCAGCAGCAAAGCCTGCCAGCCTGCTGGTCCTCCAGCTCTGCCCCTCCAGGACCCCTCTGGGAGGGGGGTTTGCACATGGGAGCCAAATTGGTCAGTGCTGCGCTCTGCTGGGAAAGGGACCAGGGAGAACAGGTGACATTCAAGGAAGAAAAGCAGCAGGAAAATACAAAAACTAAGGGGAAATAGGTATATAGTTGCATAAAGTTGAACATTCACGGTTGTTATTTTTCCACTTTGCCTCAAACTATTAAGTAATTCAAAAACAAATTCTGAATTCTGAATTAATTTGCTTAGAAAAAGAAAGCAAATATTGATTTAAAAGGACCACCTCTCAATACAAAATGCACCAACTTTTCAGTTGCGTCTGTTAAAATGGTATCAAACAGACCAAGTGTCCAACAAGTCAATAGCTTGCTTATAAACCGTCGTTCAATGTTTCAAATTAACAGCAGTAAAATATTACACAGCATTATACAAAGCAAGCGTTTTATTTTAAAACTTCAGTTAATACACTAAGTCTTCGTTGGAAGTGTTCTGAAAATGTGGTGGTGGTTTGTTTTTTTTTTTTTTTTTCAGATGAGCAGAGGGTCTGACAGAAGTTTCACCCAAAACCATTTCCATTTTTTAGATAATGGAAAAGCACTATGGATTTCAAGACCTGATTATACACGCATGAAGAGGCAAGGCTGAGAAAAGCAGACTGGTTTAGAACCTCCCACGAGTCACTGAATTTGGAGTTCCCGTTACTTTAAGCCTAGCCTAAACGCCTATCTTTAGAATTAAGTTCTGCTAATTGGAAGATGTGAAGGCAACAATATTCCTAAGAGACACATTGCTTGAGTGCAGAACCGTGCCTCCATTAATTGTTTCTCCTGCAACTCCACACATAGACAAGCCTTTGTAGAAGAACAGACAGGTAGTGACGCTTCGCTGAAATTTAAATACATTCCTTTTTTTATCAGTATAACTCTGTTCCTATACTGATGCAAATTTTAGAAGATATGCATACCGCTTTTAAGTCCAATACTCTCAGTAAAGTGCCAAATAAGAGAGTGATTTATATAACTGATCGTAAAAAGAAGCCTCACTGAAGAACTGGTGTTACAGCAAATATACAGAGCTTTAACTCTTCTCAAGCTTAAAGACAGCTGAACTTTTTCTTCTTATTAAGATTACTACCAATGTTCAAGGAGAAGAATTTTCCTGCATACAGTGAAATTGGTCAGCCAAGGATCAGTGAAACATAAAGGGAAGGAAAACTATATGTGTTAAGTCAGGCAAGCCAACAACCTCACTCACTGAGATGACATACAAGAAGTTAGAATTATACTGGCCTTTAGTCATGACTTCAATACAGTAACAGGATACGATCTAGTATGCAACAAATAACAAAAGTTACCATAATTTTAGAGATAAGCTTCATTCTAGCCCTTCCTTTAAGCTGTACATTTGCCCATTCTTTACTTTCCCAACATCAGCATTTCCCAGTTTGCTGCTACTGCATTAAAGGTAAAGAGAAAACTGGTGAGGTAGGCAATCGCGGTCACACCGTAGAGAACAGTTAGAAGGATTCCACTGAAAGTAACTCCTAAAATAACTTTCAAAAAAAAAAAAAAAAACCCACACAAAAATAGCTCTCACTCACAACCAAGTTTCATTTTTACTATACTGCTTTTAAACCATTAATGAGTCATCTCTTAAATCACTAGCTATATTTGTAAGGAATTATTCACACAGTAAACTAGACTTCATAAAATGAAACTGTATACATTTCCAATACAGACTATTTTTCCCCCTTAAACTAATTAGAGCCACACAGGAATTCACTGGTTTAATTTTTTTTTTTTAAAAAAAGATTTGCTCACTAATGACAATTTTAAAGTACATTTACCATAGAGGTTTTGTTTCACCTCACAGCAAAAACTTAATGTCCCCTTCTTACTTAGCCTACACAAAATTTTCCTCTATACCAGAAGGGCTTTCCACCAAAATAAACGAGACCAAGAGAGATCGTGGTGTAGCAGAAGAACATAGAAAGCAATTAGTGGTAAAGTTTTTGTAGGTTGTGTCATTTCATATTCTTTCTGTGCCTTCATGGGGTAGCAAAGACTTCATTAGAACAGACTCCAAGCAAAGACCAACTCCTGCAATCACTGCCCACTTTGATTAGTCTTAATCTTAGTGGAAGCACAGCAATTTTCACTGATTGCTTGTTTGAGGGACACAAAATTTGCGCAATGTTTATTTTGGGCAGTCACTGAGGGAGGGGTGTAGCCAAATGGTCAGTCTCCCAATCCAGATCACACAAAATACAGCATTCGCACTCTAGGAACATCTCAGCCTCAGCCGAACCCAGGGAGCCTGACCACGTCGGGGAGGGTTGCACATCTGAAGACTCACCCAGAGGACTCCCGCAAGATGCAAACCACATCTCTACACCCTGGCAAGCCCCACCAACTGCAGCACACCCCAGTGAAAGCAACGGAGGATGACGTGGGCGACCTTTGTAATGAAATATCACAGGTTACAACACGAAGAGCACAGACATATTACAGTATTGTAGGAGCTATGAAGAGCTGCAAAACACGAAGTGGACTCTTCATGAGCAACAGGGGACAGTGCCAAGAATCTCTAAATGCACAACACACTTCAGGAATATTACACAACAACAAAAAAATTTATTCCTCATCTAAACCAAACTAGAAAGCCACAATGACACATACCTTTACTTATGGAGTCTTGCATCCACACACAACCCTGAATTCCACTAAAAATCACTGAAATATCATCAACCTTTTGCAGGACACCCATTAATGAGCAAATGCCCTCCTCATTCAAATGGCTTTTTGATGATCCCAAAACAGACTTAATGTGGATCACACCATTTCAGTGCATGCTATATGCACCATAGCGTCTGCAGCCTACAGAGTGCCAGCTCTGTGGGTCATGTATTTTGGTGGTAGCACAGGTACTCACAGTACTCAGTGATCATTTTGATGAAGTAACCATTAGGAGTAAAAATCAAAGTTAACATTCATGGGCACTCCAAAGTTACTGTATATGTCCTATGTCCCAAGAAAACAGAAAGGAGGAAGTTATGTGTTTTAGTTTCCAACAGTTCCTCCCCAATTTTTTGTCTTCTTGCTCCCAGGAATGAAGTTCTTCTCACTGATAAGCTTCAATGGGGTGCGCTGCTTAACAGATACACAACAGAGGAGACAACAGCTACAGTAGCACAGGGCAGCAGAAAGGAGCTAGGACCATGTTAATGACTCCCTTACAGCTGCAGCAGGAGTCAAGTGGCAGGATTTCCGTAGGCAGCATTGCTACATCTGGATCCCTCTCAGAAGGAAATGAAAAGCAACACTTCTGCAAGATATACTGTTAGATATGCCAAAGCCACAAAAGCATGCAAGAGGCAGCTATAAGATGAATTAAATTGCTAGAAGAAATAAAGGAGAAGCTCATAGACATTACCACAACAGTTACCTCTGTTCAGGTGACCACAATACCTTGGCAAGAAAAAAACACAAGCATCGCATAACACATTGATCACTGGAAATTAGTTATGACCAGCTGATGGGTAGTTAAGCAACAACACATACAGTGGGGTGAGAAAAGCAGTTTTATGAACACAACAAGGTAAGGCAGGCCTTGAAAAGCCTATAACAAGGAAAGCGTTGCTCGTGCTTTTTCTGAACAGACAGGTAATCTGCAGAACTGCAAGAAATCCCGCTAGAATTTGATTCCAAAAGCGGTTTGCAGAACAATGTAACCCACAATCAGTTCTGTAGGAAGCATTTGTAGTGCTGATAATTTCTATTTCCCCCCTCCCAAATTCAGCTGATATTCTTCTAAAACCATAGGACAGTATGACTTGATAGTAATGAATAGGGAATTAGGAGCTATAAGCTTACTTATGGTCACTTCCCTCCCCTGTATTCAATTTTGTAGATTTTTGCATTCTTAATTCACCACAAACAGTTGATGGAGGCTGAGTATTATATAGGTTATAGCTTTATTCACAAGACAGCCACAATATAGCAAGTGTTAATTTAGGATCTTGTGTGGAGCTGATATACATGCTGGCATTTATCAAAGGTGCAAAGATTCTTGTTATAGGTTGGCACAGAATATAACGGCTTTGTATTAAGAATACCTCCTTTGACCAGCACAATGTAAAACTTCCTTGCAGTTCTGGTTATACAGAAGATTTTTTTTTTGCATTTAGAAACTTAATTCCAGTTTTCCTTAAAATGAAATAGAAGCAGGAATTTTAGGCTGAATTCATAGAAATCATCCACAAAGTTACTAGTGAAAGAGTAGTCTGTTAAGTCTAAAGTAATGTTTGCAACATTGTCCATAAGTATTTCTTATGCCTCAAACAACTACGGTGTTTCTATAGCTTTTTAAAGTCATATTCTTAATAGAACAAGAGAGACCAAAGGGATCTGAAAAACTACCTGGTTTTGTGGAATAAAGACTCGCAATTATATAGTTCCAGCTACTAATTCCCCATACTCCCCAAAAGAGAGTAGGTTTAAGATTCACTCCCCCACCCCATGCTATACACATCTTCAAGCGCTGCTGGTATCATAGCAGTCTCTGTATCCTCCAACTTTCTGCTATCAGATGATTTGGAAAGCCCTACACCTTTGGCATGAGGATATCACAAAAACTAGAAAATCCATGCACACGGATCCAAAGCTTTTTAGCTCAAGCTCATAAAACATCTTCCCCATACCAGTGTTACTGGACACTGGTCCCTGGCAAACAGGACAAGGATAAGAGATGCCCTCTGCCCCCACCCCTGCCCTGGTCTTTGATGGAAGCAAGAACCTCAGGAAAGCTGAATGTCCTACAAATCCCAGAAGGCTCTCTAGCATCCAGGGAATACAGCTACCATGTAGCTGCTGTGATTAGAGAATACAGGGAGAAAACAAGCAAGCAAATTCCTCCAACAGCGAGTTGAAAGGAAAGCAAAATGGGAATCACCGGGCACTCTTATCCGCTCAAAAGGACAGGACCTTGGTTCACAGGCTAGGAGTTCTATTTCGGGGCAGTAAGCCTTCAAGTATGAAGTCTCACCCAATAGTTCAAGTCAGTTTGAAAGCCTAGAATCCATAGTCCAAATTGCCTGCTGAAAAAACAAACTCCAGTATGCAACAGGACTGTGTGCATCACATACAGTTGCTTTTCTACTAACACCAACATCAGAAAGTTTAGAAAACAGGTAAGCTAATGGAAGCTTATTTGGCTTGTTCTTTGCTCAGCTGAGAGAAAGAAACTGAACTAGTGAATAGCAAATACTTTGCAAGGAGGAAGGAAGGGCCTTCAAATGAGAGCATAATTCATGGACAAGCACGATTGTTTTGTTTCAGATAATGTTATGAAAATGCTTATTAGCAGGTTTAAAGACAAGCACAGAAGGTTTTTTTGTTTGTTTGGGGAGGTGTTTTTTGGTTGTTTTTTTTTTTTTTTTAAAGTTTTATTCCTTGCAGACAAAATTTGAGGTTCATCTCATGGTAAAATTTTCTTTTGCTGATTTATAGAAATACCCCTGAACTCTTCATCTGGCATCAGACTAACAGTCTGGGAAGATCTATTTAAAAGCATTTTTTAAAGTTTAAGTAGCTGTGCATGAGATGTTGGAACTCAACTAGAAACTTTAATTTTCAATCTTTTTATAATCCATATTTTTTCTTTTGCCAAGTTTAAGATGTCAAAAGGAAAAGCAGAACTTATATACGGCATCTATAATTAACTTGTTAGTCACAATTTGAATGTGATGGTATGACTGTCGTGAAACCTATTATTAAAATGATCCCTCACTTGATCATAAACTTACCATTGCCTTAATGAGAGAAAACTCATGAGGAAGTAAGTTGGTACCTTTATTTGCTCCAATTAGATCAGGAAAGATAGATACTCTCAAGAACTATTTATTTTTCAACACTTCCAAGAACTTCAAACTCTTCACTTTTACAGCTAAAACACATCTGCCATGACCCAAAGGAGCAATAGTGAACCAAGCCAACATGTTCCAGAAGTCAGTAGGGTTTTTTAAGGGGTTTCCCCACACATGCACACAGCACTCTGGCAGAAAAGTCAGCGGTGCCCGCTCTTACGCTTTACGCACTAGCTCTATCATTACTTATTGAAAATTTCCCATTGAGACTGAAGACAACTTTTTCCATTACTTGCAAAATGCAAATTTCCTCTGTCCCAAGCCCAGCCACCTGAATTCAGTTAGATGTAAGAAGGCTGGAGAGACCATATTTTCTACCACTTGCACACTAGGAAGTAATCCAAGTGCTGCTGGAACAGCTGTTGATCACTTCTGGTTGCATTTACTTCCACTAACACGAGAAATCCAAAGAGCAAGTGTCAAATACCACCGCAGCTAGAAGATTTGTCACTCCACTAGTTACAGTCCAGTCTACTATCTACTTGCTCCCCAAATGCTTTTTTTTTTTTTTTTTTTTTAATTGTGTCAGCACAGAAAACAGCGTGTAACTTCACTTCCACTCCACCATTTCACACAACCTGTACCACCTGCTTTTCTGAAAGGGGCAAATTCTGCTGAAAGTCAGCAGCTCTGTGTTTTTTCATTTATATATTTGATCCAGTGGTGCTCATGTTTATTAAAAATATTTTTATATGGCCTTAAAAATACTTGGAGATATGCAGATGTTGCAGAAGTCTGTGTCTGTGACCACATTAATGGGTGCCTGTGGCAAAAGATCAGGTTCTCTCCTGATACATTTTGTAATCCTTCCACTCTCCTCCTAGATGCCACGATGAATTTCACTGCAAGTGAGCTGTGGACCTCAGAGATCTGAGGGCTGGTTGTAGTGGGTATACACAGCATAGCTAAGAGAAGTTCATATCTGCTATACAGCTATGCATACATTCCCTAAAGCTGTTCGCAGTCCCTCACAACTCATGGAGATCGCACAGCTGGAAGAATCCCAGTCACTAATCTAGCATGAATTCCCTCTGCACACTCCCACTACAGTCCCAGACACAAAGCCACTTCAAGTCTTCAGTGTCCCCTCCCATTGCACTCTGTCTACTACATGTTTAAAAAATGGGATGTCACCAGGAACAGATGCCTCCTGGGTATGAAACCCAAACCTACTGATGGATGACACACTAATTACTGAATTTTAGTAAGAGGCTGATATGAAGGAGCAGCGAGAAAGTTTCCTATAAAGATGCAGTCACTGAAGTACTTAACAAGTCATCCCAGTTTGCGATAGCAAGCTAAACCAGCAACCATTTGGGGTGCAGCAACCAATACCCACAAATCATAAAAGTTAGGGATAATGAGCTGATGCCACACTGCCTGCAAGAGTGCTACAGGCCCACAGAAGTCCCATACTCAGGGGAAAAAAAAAAAAAAAAACAACAAAAAAACCCAAAAAAAAAACCCAAAACACGCACACCAAAAGGTCCTGTAGTTGGGACGCAATAAACATCACTTCAGTGTAAGCTCACATGAATGGTTCCTGTAGATTTCTACACATCTGGATGGAGAAACAGTTATCAGAAAACAACATACCAAGAAGAGGAAAGGTGTGTTGAGAAGGTAGCATGTGGAAGTTTCCCAGACCAAGATCCTGTTGAATCTACACAAGTACACACCAACATCAACAGCAGATCTGGAACTCAGATCACATTCAAAAGGGCAACAGCTGCTATATGCAGTCAGATGAAGGCTACAGATTTATTTATACATCCAATGCAACAAAGGACTGAGGAACACCAACCTAGAAGTCACTGGCACATCATTCTGCTTCAGACTACATTGTTGAGGTTGGCCTCCTGGTTGCTGCTCACACTGGGTAACTATGAGTTCAGTAAGGGAACTATGTGAGCAAATAAGTGAAAGCGTTACATGAATACTAGCTATCTACTACTCACGGAACAACAGCCTGACTCTATTACTAAGAACAAGAAAAAAAAAGACACACCACCCAATAAAAGGTGTCCCAAGAAATGTTGATTTGGATCCGTTTCTTATACGTGCATTCAATCCCCTATTAGGCTTTATAACAAGGCGGCTGTTTGCAAGGATAGTTTTAATATATCTTCCCCCCCCGCAAGTTAATGGTGGGCTACAGTTTTCAGAGTGATTTCCTGTTTGCATTATATTCTAAAAATCCTGCTCATTTGCTCCACTAAAAGGCATGTGCTTGGAAGTGGTTTTGATGGCTTTTAGTCACATCCCCCCCTTTGATTGCCACAACATCCACAGCATCTGAAAATAAGGGAGCTATTTCAAGTTACATTCCCTTCCTTCCCTGCCCACATGTACTTGGCTACCCATTTGAGACACAGGATCAGAGGGAGCTTCAGGCTTTAGAATAACACAAAAACTTAAAAAGGAAAAATACATGAACACAACTTCATCTCCCTTCCCCCAGCTCAGCAGTTTTCAGCTAGGTTGGCGTTCACCTAGATCTTAAAGATCTCCTACCTATTCCTCATCTCCTCACCGCCACTTTCCAAGGCCTCAACCCAGCAGCCTGTACCTGACCCACCACAGCCTCTTGCAGTGAGCGCTAGCTGCTGGGTGAAATGGCAGTATGCAGGTGCAGATTGTGTTGACATCTCTTGCCTTTCCCATAAGCCCATTGCATTTCCCGTTGCTTGGAAAAACAGCTTTGCTGCTTGCCTTGGTCATGTGTCTCCCTCTTTCTGCAGGAGATTCTGCAGCTAAGCTCATGTTGTTCCTTTTCCCCATGCATCCAAGAAATAACTCAAAATTTTTCTGTAGCACTAGATGAAAGCACATAGGAACTGCGAGAAGAGACATGGATGGGGCCTCAGTCTTGAATGGCCGAGTTCAAAACTGCAACCAAAATAGTCACTGTGGAAGGGGAATGCAGAGGCAACGAAGCAGCGTGCTTGTACACGTAGCAATGAAGTAGAAGCCTTTGCAACAGTCTCAGCAGATTTGCTCATCAGAGAGGTAGCCTGAGAGCCACTTTCTACTTGTCTAGCGAACAAGACAAAAAATCCCACACGCCTAAGTGCAAGCATGAGGAGAGATGTGCTGACTACCATTTCTTTATAGAATCAGCTGGCTGGAACTAGCCAGCCCCTTGGAAATAAGCACATTTTCTTTCCCTCCCTCCACACAAGAGCCAGTTCCATAAAGTTAGGTCAACATGTGGTGTGCATATGATTCAAATGTAACATTTCCTGCCAACCAGCAGCAAGCCCAGAGGAGGATCTGCACTACTGATAACGTCGATTTTTCCCATGGCTGTCATTAAAAAGAGAAGTCTGCTGATCTCTTGAGACATAGGCAGCAAACTCCATTCCACTGATGAGCTTTCCACGGGTGTGGGGTTTGGGGTTTTGTTTGTTTGTTTGTTTTTTAAAAAGGAGCAAAACCCAGGACATACACAGAGGTCTCTGACAGCAACTACCTTCATAAAGTGAAATAACCTAAAATGAATGACATAACTGTGCACAGATTCAGTCTCTCAACTCCAAATCACTTAGTAGAATTTCCAGGAATGGGACAAAGATAATCAAAGGATAGGGAACAGCTTCCACACAAAAACTAAGAAGGCTACAAGTCTTCAGCCAGGAAAAAAAAAAAAAAAAAAAATGGTTGAGGAATAAAGGTTCTTAAAATTATGAGGGAAGTAGAGAGGGAGAAAAAGGTCATGGAGCTACTACTATTGACGGTTCTCTCAAACACAGGAGCTGGGAGGCAGGTGGAAGTTCAAAGTGCGTGAGGTGAGATGAGATGGTTCCTCCTGCAACATGCCCTAAAACCATGCATCCATATTGTGGATGCTATGTGTTTGCATTGGTTTAAGAACATGTTCACAGAAGCTCTAGATGAATTTCTCAAATACAAAGGCGTCATTTCTGTGTCAGTAGGTTACAGGGCTACAAAACACTGAAAGCCAGGAGACTGCTCTAGTGAGCTATCACTATATTCTTGCACCTTCCCCAAGGTACAGCAAAGGTGGGATACAGGACTATACATAAACCTTTTTTCTGATCCAGTGGTGCTGGCTTTATGTTCTTTATGCACAAACCGTGTAAGTGGATTAAGAAAAGAATCATTAAGGCCACTTGAAGTTAACATTTTTCTATTCCGTTGGCTACCACGAACAAGAGCTCATAAACATTTCTGCTATTATTGCCTAAGGAACAGCTCATTTACACATTTCCTTCAATTCTTTTCAAATTATGCAACTGGTAAGTCTGAAGAGACAACCCCTGCTAGTGACATCTTCTTTTGAGGCAGGTACCTGAAATTAGTTCAGAACTTCTCCAAGAGCAGAACAAGAGTAACTATCTTCTTAATCACATCAATTTTACAACACTTGAAGGGCATATTTGTTTATAAAAGCAGGTACCTTTACCAGCAGCTTCATACATGCCAACAAAAAAAGGTACTGACATCTAATTCCATCAGGAATTTTTGGGTTGCGCTCCCAGCATCTAAAACCAGCACTTCCACATAAAACCCAACACCAGTAAGAACTACTGGTTCCTCATTTCACAGGAGAACTAAAGTGAGCAAGATTTAATGTATCAGGCAGCATGAATAATTAATTAGGAGAGACTAAGTTTACATGTGAAAGACAGAAAAGCTACGTCAATAGCTTTGACAGGGACAAGAGTACATTTTTCATATCAAAACAGTATATTCTTTCATAAGTCAAAAACATACTTTGGGACTTTCATTACCACTTGCTAAACTGAGGTTGCATTCAAAACATAAGGAGTTTTCAGAAGCTACAATTTTCACCAAGTAGGCCCTTGACGGCTTGTTTTTTTATGCTATTAGAGTACCAGTGAGAAACAAGATCATGTGATTACACGTGAAATGAAGAAAGCAGCAGCGTGTTGGTGCTGCTTATTTCTCTTCTGGGCTGTCTCACTTAAGGATGGTTTGAACAATGGATTAATTTATCATTGTGTTTAAGGAAATTTAGCCAGCAACGGCATGTGGCCTAAGTTCTAGCTGCAGACATGCAACACCATTCCCAGACACGTTTCCCCTCCTACGTGTGCAGGTGAGAGACTTTCAGAGATTCCACGTCCAGCTTAATTTCCAGTAATAATGCTACCATGAAGAACAGTTGGGCTCAGAGGACAGTACTGTACCTGGCCACACTCCACCTGGAGGCTAGTAACAAGTGGTTTGTCCCAGGGCCTTTCCTGCTTAACATCTTCGTCAATGACCCAGAGGAGGTGTTGCAGCACACCCTCCTCAAGTTTGGGGATGAGACCAAACTGATGGGAACAGTCAACATGCCAGAGGGCAGGGCTGCCACCTAGAGACCTAGGCAGGGTAGAGGAATGGGCCAACAGCAACCTGATGAAATTTAAGGACAAATGCAAAGTCCTGCACCGGGGAAGTAATAATCCCCCGCATACTGGTACAGGCTAAGGACTGCCTGGTTGCAGAGCAGCTCTGCTGAAAAGACCTTGTGGGGTGTTGGTGGACAGCAAGCTGAACATGAGCCGGGTCTGTGTCCTGGCAGCAAAAGTGGTCAACAACAACCTGGGCTGTATTAACAGGAGCACAGGCAGTGGATGGAGGAAAGTTAATTAATGTTGAGTAAAAGGAGATAATCAGTAACATGTAGATACTGCATCCAGTTTTGGGACCTCCAGTACAAGAAAGAGATTGAGAACTTGAAATGAATTCAGGGAAGGGCCACCAAAATGGTTGGGGGCTGAGAAGAGGATGAAGGAACTGGGCTTGTTGAGCCCAAGAAGAGACAGCTTTGAGGGAAGCATACAGCAGCCTGCCCCAGAGGGCATTGAGAAGATAAAGCCAGGCTCTTCCCAGAGGTGCAGGGTGGGAGGACAAGAGACAACAGGCTTAAGCTGACACAAGAGATGTTCTCACCAGGTATAAGGAAAACAATTCTCACTAATAGAATAATTAATCCTTAGAACGCACCCAGAGAGGTTGCACAAACTACATTCCTAAAGGTTTCCAAGACTGGACAAAACCCTAAGCAATGTGGTTTGAATTCCATATGGACATTGCTTTGAGCAGAAAGTTGGACTACAGACCTCCTGAGATCCCTTCCAACCTGAATGGTTTTGTAATTCTGTGAAAGGACATGTCAGAACACTGGATGAAGAGGTTGCACCATGATTAAAGTGACTCCTTAAATAAAAATTATAGCTAAGGGGTGCAAGACTTTGGCAACTGAGCCCTTGAACAAAGGTCTTCACAGACACCTTTCTAGAATTACAAATAAATAGTAAGATTTGGTGGCTGGTTTCCCAAAAATGTTTGAACCAAGCAAGCTTTTTGCATCTTTTAAGATTTCTCAACTTTTGGAGTCATTGTTAGTGACAGGGTAAACAAGTAACCATATTATTCTAGGCTTGTGAGCAACACATTGTTTTAACAGTGCCAAGCAACCCCATGGTGACAATGCCAAAATTCTTGTACACTAACAGCTGTTTTAAGTATTAGAACATTTCTGAAAAGTTAAGGGATCACAGGTTGTGCCTGCCTTTATCCTAGAAGATCAAAAACTAGTCATGAAACAGATTTTTTCTCATCTCAGTCACAGGACAATGGAACAAATTTGGATGGGGGAAAAGTTTGGATCAAACAGTTGCACTGATCAGTCACACTGAATGATTCCTTTTTTTTTTTTTTAGCCCTTCACTATTTCTCCCACTGAATGTTGGAAGGAAAATAAGATACAGGCCCATAAATGCAGTCTCCAAAGACATAAAGCTTCTGCATATCTTGGTTGGAATGGCCACATTTAACACGTAAAACTCACTGGTTTTCTGTGTTTTGACATTAGAGCCCATCGCAGCCAAAAGCGGTTCATACTCCAACACGGAGATCTAGACAACTCACTGAATCAAAGTTGTGTGACTCAGACAAGACAAGAGATTAAAAATCTCAAGTCCAAGTGGATGCTTCCCTCCACTCCTTGTCCTGCCCCCTCCACAGCAGGGTTAACCAACAGCTCGCCAACCATGCCCCGAAGTCATTGCAGCTTACTACTCAGTATATTCAGAGAAGCCAGCAGTTATTCCAGCTTGCTTAATATTCTGGTCAGAATGCTGTGCCACTTCAGCACCTTCTTCAAAAGTTGCTCAGCCAACCTTCCTGCCTCTGCCACACGAGTTGAAGTGGCTGCCTAAGCAACCACCCAACACCACTTTTCCTGCAGCAGGAGCCCAAAAATCTTCCACTTCCTATTCTTTCAACTTTATCACCTTGGCGACCTGGAAGAAAAGCAACTTTCACACATCTAAACTTTGTCAGTCAAGCCAGCTCTGACCTGGCAAGTCTTCTGATTTCTTTAAAACAGAGTACTAACATTATGTCTAGTTCTTGTGGCTGGAAGACCATCTTCTGTATCTTCTAGGTGCTTAGCACAACAGAGCCCTGACCTCACCTTTAACTTCTCTATTTCTTACTTAAGCTACTGCAATACAAGTTTCCTAAAGAAAAAAGTTGTGTTAACTACTTTTCTAAGTCTACAACTATAATAAAAGCACAGCAAAGTATCTTCAGTGGGTGCATCTGGCATAATAACTCTTAAATGGGGGCACATATTTGATAAAAGCATCACTATCAACTACTTCTAATAAGATCCTGATCTAAGTAAGAAATTAAGTAGTCCAATTCTCAAAGAAAATTAATTTCTCCACTAGATTTTTCCTCTTGTTTATAACAACCTTAAGATGATTATCAGCACCACTGTAGCCAACACACTCGTATGAATAAATCATTCCAAGTGAGAAATATGCTTATTGCATGTTTATCCGAGGACCTTCAGTCCCACACCCTGTATTTTAAACACCTGCAAAAGGTGTTTATTACCTCACATATACCAGTAAATATCACCCCCTATAATTAAGTCAGGCAATTAAAATCCCAACATAAGCCAGTATGTTGTCTTAAGTGCAAAATTGAGTGGTCTGCCACAGACATGGTCACTTTCCTATATCAGATTGCCTCACCTGCTGCTAAGCACAGCTAGACAATGGGAAATATGTGCAGCTCAGGTGAAATAGTTAATTCAGAGTGTGGGGCCCAGGTCAGCTAGCAGAAAGGAAAGTCCATCTTCTCTTTTCCCTTTGGGAGGAGAGGAGCAAAGGCAGCCCCCATGCCCCCCTGGGTATAGATCCAAGATGAGGAGGAGGCAGTGCTGCCCAGGGGCTCTGCATTGCCCCAGGGGCTCTTCTACCCTCTTATCCTGTAGTTAAGAATAAAAATAAGTGGGTGATCAACATTCAACCTTTGTTTGATGTGCATAATTCTTGATAAAGCTCTCCAGTTTCTCATAACAACAGAATTAACTGGGGGGGAGGGGAGGGGGCAGGGAGGGGGAATCTCTCTTCAGAAGGCTTTCAACACTGTCCCCTACAACAGACTCATAAGGTAAACACAGCCAATACTAAAAGAGCAGGTGAGAAGCTGACCTTGTGATCACTGCCAGGTAATAGTCATTACCAGCCTACTGGCCAACTGAAGAGCTCTATTTCATAGGGTTTGCAGGGACCACCACAGCTAGTGTTGTATCAGGTTTGTGTTTATTAAATTTGAAGATGGCACAAGGCTGAAACGGAGTGCAAACATACCAGAGAACAAGATAAGAGCTAAGTGATCTTGAACTACAGAAACTACTCTGGAGAAGCCTCATGGGACATTCCCAGGTGAGAGACTTAAGAACAATCAATTGCCTAGAAATAAGAGTCCTGAGAAGAGATTGAAAGAACTTAAACTCTCTCCTTAACCCTCCCTAAACATCATAGGTCTTCAAATATGTAAAAGGCTGCTGCAGGGAACAGACTAACATGTTCTCCATTCTCGTCCTGAGTAGGACTAGTAGTAATTGGCAAAAAGTACAGCTTAGTGCCCAATGTAGCAACCCTGAGGAGGAAACAAAAAAAGATCCCTACTAGAGATTCCCACACCTAGCAGGCAGCAGCGGATAATTTGTACACGCTTAGCATTCTACTAGCATTTTTATGACTATACATTATTTTTATAGCATTACATTAAGTTAGGATTCTTGGAGGAGGCTTGAGGTGAAAGATCATATTTCAATACATTGTAAACTTCTTTACTGTTGATTCATCTTTCTTCTAGAATTCTTTTCATTGTAGCTCATCTCATTCCTGCATCTCTCCTTTACGTCTTGCTTTATGAGAAATATCTGCTTTGTATAATCCTAATTTATTCTTAATTGCAATGGTTTCATGTTTTTCTTTTCCTTTCTTAAAACCCACAAGTTCCCCACTTGTCCTCTTCATATCCTTGGTATTCTAGAATAAGCTGCATCACAAGCAGGTACCATTCAGCAAGATTAGTTTTTACACTGTATCTCTAGATTAAAAAACCAACCAAACAACAACCAACCCACCCCACACAGCTTAGCTGTTTTAATCAAAGAAACAACACAAGCTACTACAGATCCTCAGGACAGTTATGTGCACTGTAAGAAGATTTACTAACATTTACTCACAATCAGAATCAGTCTCAATTCTTTTAAAGAAACTGAAAGTTGTCTTACAAAATATGCAGATGGGTGGAGATGGCTCAGACCTTTCTTGCATTGACAGAAATCTAAATGCAGAACCTGCACTCACATTGCAACTCTGATCCAGAAATCCTTTTCTATTACTACTTCTGCTTGGAGAATCTAAAACATCAGGGGTCTCAGCATAACTATGAGACTTTGTTTTGCATTTCCATGAAAAGTGAGGAAAAGTAAACCCTGTTTAGTAACATCCTTTTGCCTTTGGAAGAGCTAAATCAGACCTCCCTTCCCACACATTTCTGTCCCCGAAAGCAACCTGCAAGTCTCACAGCAAAGCTAGGAATACACATTCACAATGTTTTTCTTGCTTCTCTGCTCACTCAACAGGTTCACACTCCACAGTCTGAGCTTTTAGTCTACCTTTTTTGTTACAAAGTTCATCAACACCGTATCTGTTTATCTGTTCCATACAAACCGACAAGGAAATAAGCCCACAGAAGATAAGTGGGAACTCTTCAACAGCTACCTTCCTGCTGAGCCAGCAAGTGCTGTTTCTGGCACCATCTGTGTCCTGAAAGTCTGTTCTCTAGCACTTTATTCACTAAACATGGAAAAAATATTTGGAAAGAAAATATCTTGAAGCATCTTCTACACTAAGGAAGCTAGTTTTAAAAGAAAGAAAAAAAAAAAGGGGTGGGTGACATTTCACGTAACTGTTCCTTCTGAGAAGAACTCTACTTGAATCCCCATCATGTTGAATCAGAAACAACCTCTAGGTACTTCAGTTTTAAATCACCACACCTAGACCTCCTTCTAGAAGGCATATCATTTTGTCTTGCAAATATACCTCCAGTGCTGAATACTCACAAGCTAAGCGAGAGATTACTTGCGGTTACAAATTAGGAGTCAAAACAGTATGTTACAGACTGCAGTTCAGGAAAGAGTAATAGAGATCTATTTACCTTTCTGCAGAGAACATAGAGCCAGAGTGCTTGTTTCCAATGAGAAAGAGATGAGACTGGTATGTGTGGAGAATGGGAAAAGGTGATGTGCTAAATCCTTCACTTGTCATGATTCCTAGCATCAATATGGACTTTGTATTTGATAAGTAAGGAGGAGGGGGGGAAATGATAGAATGATACCCACCTACTATCACTAAAAAAGGTGCACTAATTTTTTGAGGGTTTGCTTCACCAAACAAACTTCGTAAAAAGTGAAACTATTTAAAAAAATAAGATCTGATCACACACATGTCCTTCAAATTACTAAATTGATACAATAACCTCTATATGCAATTTATATGCAAGCAGAATAAAAGGAAGAAGATGCATTCCAGAAGTGATGATGCTTTTACGGAACATGGGCACTGATCCAGAGTCCTCAAACCCAGACAGTCCAGCAAGGGAAGGGGGAAAAAATGCAAGTGACCTCCTGGGTGAGAAGAGAACATGATCCTGGATAAGCCCCTACCAGTCCAGACTCCCATTTCAGTCTGAGGTAAGCCCTAAATTTTCTTAGTTCAGAGATGCTGCCTTCCCTCTACCCCCAGTTTCTCCTAGCTGGGCAAGGAGTACAAGAGTACCCAACCCACAGGTACAGGAACCTGCAGAACCCTGCCAAAAATCTTCTTGTGAAGTTCAAATTAATCACCAGGCAAGTTTTGTACAAACTTAACCTTGAATGCCTTGGAATACATTAGAATTTTATCTTTTACAGCTGCACTTTAAGAGTGAGCTCTTCAGGATAGCAAAGTTGTGGTTTTGTTTCAATGTAGTAACTCAGCAGTTTACAGCAGGTCATTATCTGCCTTTCTTCTACCACTTAGCTCTGAATATGGTCTAAAAGGGTTATCTTACCTTTTTTACTTATACCATGATGGCCTGATAAGTACACAGTGAAATCTTAACTGGAGGAAACAACTTAACCAGAGGAAACAACTACAAGTCTAATTGCTATGGCTGGTTGTAAGAGTCAGCATTTGGTTCAGTGACTTCAACCTATGTGAAGGAGAAAACTAGTTGGAGGCAGCCAGAAAAGCAAATAGCTAATCTGAATTTGTGTACTTGGATTATGAAAAGTCTTATTAATAAATGCTTGTTACTCTATGGCCATTTACACACACTGTTTATTTCCCAATCTATATGGAATAACTATAGGTCAAGTGTCCTACCTCACATGAGTCTTCAGGATACCCAGTTTCTTCCAAGGGGAAGTCAAGGTTTCCTTAACCCTGAAGTTCAATGTTTTCTCTCTTCCATGCTACTAAAGACACTAGGTTTTGCTAAATAGGCGCTCATGCCTCTTAGAAAGGTAAGAAGGTACATCAGTGAAACTGTTTCAAGGTTTTCACAGGAAACTCATTTACTCCAGCGTTTCATAAATCTTAAGAGCCAGCTCCCATCTGCATGGAGAACAAAGCACTTATATTGATGATGGGGCACCTTCCTCAGCTGATGGATCACAAAACATTCTCAATTCAGATTAAGCTTCAACTTCTTCCCTGAACGTTTTTCTAGTTTTGAAAACCAGGAGGCAATACTATTCTCTGGGGTGCTCAAGAGCGGGAGCCACTACCAAACTATGTTACACTTCACACCACAAACAGTTTAGCTACATTCCTGTGGGACCAGCATCCCTACCGCTCTTCCAGACCCACTTTCTCCAACCCCGACGAGCTGCATTTGAGAACACTATGGATGCCCTCCTTATAAGAGGTTTTGGGGGGGATTTGTTATAAGACAAGGTCCCAGTCCCACGTGGCCCAGGACTTACATGTACCACTGTGTGACACACTGGCAACAAGAACAGC
This sequence comes from Platalea leucorodia, assembly GCF_965183815.1. Lineage (NCBI taxonomy): Eukaryota > Metazoa > Chordata > Aves > Pelecaniformes > Threskiornithidae > Platalea > Platalea leucorodia. The sequence goes on along the minus strand of NC_138823.1, from coordinate 132,922,104 downwards.
CGCGAAGCACTGAACTAGAGGTGGGCACACCGACTGCTAGGGGCACACCTGTAGGCTTCCCAAGTAAAATGCTTATTTTCTATAAAGAACAAAACTAAAACAAGCTCTGTTGAAATAATTGTCTTAATACTTTTGCCAAGAATGACAAGGTAATCTTCCTAATAATGGTTATACTAGTAAAGAAAAATTCACAAGAACATTAATCTTTCTTCCATTTTTTTCATATATCCCTATATCACTGTAAAAAGAAAGCTGTGGCAATGTACTAAGTGTGTTTTGTATTTCAATATCGAACATACATGAGGGCTGTTAGACTGAACTAACCTAGAGACCTCTTTCATCAGTTGTTTTTGGTTTGGTTTTAAGGATTCCACACCCATTAGAAGTAGTCAGTCTTGATTCAAGCAATTAACAAAGGAGTGATGAGGCAAGCAGATTGGCACAGAGGGACTATAAGAAACAATTTAAGTAAAACTGCTCCAGCTGCCACACACACACACACACCATCCCCTCAGATAACATTATGCAAGAGCATTGCTTTGATATAAATCCCTCTCTGTATGTATGAACTTCTACACTCCTTACCAAGCAACTGGTTGCAAGAAAGACTCGTTTTAAGGAGGAATCATCCAAAACTTTCTTACAGGGCTCAAAAGAAGTTTTTGCAAGGTCTTTTAGCACCAAAAAAAGATACCAGAGCCCAAGGTAAGCTTGACACAAGACAATTCCCTGATGACTTTAATCACCAGTTGTTGTATTTTGTCATCAGCACTCTTTTGAAAACATATAAATAAAACTTACCTGCTTAGTGCAGAAGTGACAGACCACAAGCACTTACAAAGAAAAACTTTAGGAAGTTTGTGGACAAACCATACTTGGCAAGCAGCCCTGATGTTGCAAGGGAATGCAAAAGTATTGTAGAAGTTATTTTGGGGCCTCATCCCTCTAAATTCTGTGCCTAGACAAAGGGTCAGGTCTGTACAAGCATCTTCAGGACATCTAGGCAAGGTTGAGATGATGTTAACAGGGACAATTTTAACTCTTCCTTGGGAACTTCAGGAAGACAGAGTGTTTAAAAAGGTGGGGTAGAGGGAACATCTGTCTGAGACCAGATATCACCACAGAAACTGCAGCAATGGAGAAGGATATCATTTAAAAATCAGGAAGCAGATGGGAAACAGGGTAGATACCCATAGTATACAAGCAGTAATAGCTACATACATGTAAGGAGGGGCGAGCAGGTAGAAGCATTTTGATGTACTCTGCTCAACAGTGCTTACATCCACATTTACTCACTTTCTGAATCGCATGCCTCTGCTCTGATACTCAGCATTCCTACACAAAATCCTCAGAGGAAGTTTGTACCAAAAAATAAGTTAATCCTCAGATCAGTCACCCTCAACCATTTCTATTACTACACTTCCCAAAAGCTTGACAAAATGAAATTGAAGTAAAAAGGTATCAGGTGGATATGGTTCAACTGAGGGGAGCACAAGGTTCAGGAAGTGCAGAGGAAATGCTTATATGGACAGCACACACCAGAAGGACAGACTGAGGGGTGGTGTGTGCTGGTATCTTATAGAAACCCTGGGGCTGACAGCCTAGGTTGGACAAAGCAATGCCTCTGTTTTTCTCCAAAGCTAGGAAACAACCAGGCAGTGCAAACAAAGAAGTAGCTGCAGACAGAAAGTCAGATGAAGAAGGCAGACCAAACCTGCCCAGAGAACAACCCTACGGGAACTTTATCCTCAAACCCTCCACCCTCCAATCTCCCTCAGGCAAAGGGATGACTTGCCACTAGTAAAACATGAAAATAATATTTTAAACACATACAAGGTAGAAAAACAGTAAAGAAAACAGATCTGTCCTCACAGTAGCCCATCTACTACAAAAGTCAGCTGGTACACAATATATCAGTGAGAGCCCACAACCGTAATAGCATGAGCAAAAAATTTGCCATAATACCACCACTATAGAGGAGTGGGGAAGGGGGTGGGGGGTAGGAATCAAAGAAAAAGGATCAGCATTAAATTTCTGCTTTTGTAAAGGCTTTGGCCAAGTATTTAAATATGAACTTGTATTAAGTTTACTGAACTTGCACACCAGCAAGCTCCAAAATGGACAAGCTTTCAGTCAAAGAGAGTGACTGCATCAGGAAGTCAGCATTCACCAAAGAATCCATTTCAACATTTTTTATGGTTAACTCGGAAAGCAGAAATGAAGGCAGTTATCTGAATTGCTTAGAAGGCTCTATTGTTCCCTCTTCCAAAGGATTTTTCCCCAGAACAGAATGGGTGGTGTGTGCAAAGCAAGTGAAAGGTGGGGGAAGGGGAAAACTCTTGTGGATAAAGAAAGAAACAGAAACACAGTTTTAAGCACAGATACCAATTTTTAAAGTAACTTCCTACCTCCCACTGCAAGTGAGGCGGGATATTTCTGATCTGAAGCTTCCGACTCCTGCAGATAAATTAAAGAAAATAGTTTAAAAAAAAAAAACAGAAAGAAAACATTATTGCAAAATAGACTATACATAGCAGTGTCCACATTTAAGCATCTGTCATACTAAGGGGGCAAAACCAAATACACAACTCAAAAACCCCAACAGATAGCTGGGGGGGGAATGTCAGGTCAAAACAATTTCAAGTCCAAAGAGCTGTTACAGAAATACTTGTTATACATTTGACAGCTGTTACATTTCATGAAGTCTCCGCTTTTCTTGAAGACTATTTCTGTTTCAGCTTTAAGGCCTTCAGTATCTAACTCTATTCTTTCCATCATAAATGGGTGTGATAATCCCATGTATTTGTTCTGGGTTCCCCTCCACACACTCTAAGAAAAAAAATTTTTTTTTAAATTCACAAAGAAGATACTTCAGGATTCTACATCCCTTCAAGAAAGAAAATATAAATTTGAATAAACACATTTGCTTTGATATTAAGCTTTTCATTAGCCTAATGACAGACTATACTCTAACATTTATATGGCTGACATTCTCCATCTCTGATCAGGAGAAGGGGGTAAGAATCAATAAATTCATTGTATTTGCACCCCAAATTTACATCAGTTTTTGCTTATCTCGTAAACAAAACATTCACTTTGAAGTGCTACTGCAAAGCCTGGCAGTGTGCTGGCTGCCTTCACAGCCAAGTCCTTTGTCTCCTCCCTTCCCCCAAAGTGAGAGAACAAATAAATGCCAGAGATGCCACAAAACCCTTGGGATTTACAAGAATGTGTAGATTAACACAGTTTCAGCTGGGCTCAGGTAGGGCATGCTGGTTGGGTCAGTCTGGCTAGCCTGGGAAGATCTGGGGAAGGGAGAGGGGACGACACAGAGCGATCTAGCTTGGAAGGTCTCAACTACATTTTGGTTCACCAAAGCAGCTAAAGTGTCTTGTGTTCAAACATGCAGTTTTACTTAGTGTTTTAATTGCTCAATACTGACCTCTCACAGAAAATCGCTTCCCATTTTAAGGGCTTTTTAGAACAGAAGTTTGTTAAACTTACAGAGGCCAGTAAAATCTTGCAACAAAACAAGTTTTAGAGATGTTCCCATCTAGCAATAAAATCAAAAGCTTTCATTTTCCCCCTCAGATCCTTTTAAAATACACTGCTTTCCTCAACACCACCACCACCCACCCACACAGGCCTGCAGTGAGCGTTTTACATCTTGAAACGCTCTTCTCGACAGGCTTTGTTCGGGGCGCAGCCGGAGCTTACGGCATAAAGCCACCTTGCCCAAACTTCTCCTCATGTGGAAGTGTCACCCCAAACACTACGGCAACCATGAGATCAAGCGACAAACGCACTTTTTCCAGAAAAGACGAACAGGTCTCGGTTGTGCAGCATTTCTCAGCTGTTTTCACTCCCTCTCAAGCAAGTAAGAGCTGATTTCAGCATTTGATCATATAAATAGGCAAGGAAGGGAGAAAGAAAACCCAAACCGCACACAACCCTGTTTAAGCTTTCATTTCCAATAAAGCAAAGAAAGAGTCAGGACCTGCTTCACTGTAATAGGAAGGGGGGGGAAATTTCCCTGAAGTCTGCAAAGATTTCCTTAAACTGTAATCTCAGCTAGCGATACTGCTACAAAACAATCACCCTGCAGTAGTGATATACTGCTCTGAAATATCAAAATAATCTCACACGGCAACCTGAAACTTGAAAGTTGGGTCCTAAGGTAGAACATAAAAGGGGGTGTTCATTCAATATTAAAAATACAAGGAAATTTTAATGCAAATAAAAAATCCCAGACCACAAAATTGGCAGCCAATACGCTATTCAATGTGCTTCAAACTGTGTCGTGCCATTATAGTCTCTGACACTTATAGATTCAAATTAAAATTCATGACATTTTCGTAGCAAGGAGTGCCACTCAGAGAAGGAGCCGAGCACGCAACAGCCCAGCCAGCACACCAACAACAGGTCTCACCCCAGCTCCACGCCAAGTTAAGCAGCAAATGCTCACGCTGAGCAGCGTAGACCAGGAGAGGGGAAAGTCCTTTCCAGATGCACTTAGACAAGTTTCACACACACAACTGCTACTTCACATTTCATTTCAGAAGGAAAACCTACGTATCTTCTCCTTTACTGCCCAACACCTGAAAGATGGACCAAAAAAAAAAGCAATCTCTACATTTACTCAACAATAAAGGACATAACATGAAGTTTGGGGTTTGGGGTTGTTTTGTTTGTTTGTTTGTTTGTTTCTTCCCACATGGCTTTGAGGGACCAAAAAGTTTGGTGCAATTTAAAACTTTGCCAACCAACATTTGTAGCACAAAAATAACTTCAGTATCCTGAAAGGGAGGAGGAGGAAGGGAGAGGAGCAAGGAAGAAATGCCACCTTAAAATTACCAGTTCCTCTACCACATTCATACAGAGCCAACGGAAATGGCAAGCCAAATACAAAACGGGTACAGTCCCGCTGTGCACCTCAATTTATGGCAATAGTGAGACACCTATTGTACAAAACTGAAAGGTCACTTCGGAAAAAAAAAGAACAGCTATAAGAACCATTTAATTTGAAACTATTTACACCTTCATCAGTTGCTTGGCTGCACTACAAGTAATTTTAACTTGTGACCCAATGCACAAGTTTGAAATCTGGTGTTTATTGATGTACGTGAAAATTTGATTTTTTTTTTACACTATTGCTGTGTCACAATTAGCAACAGGAAAAAAAAAAATATTAAAGCTTCGCATGGCCAAGAGAGGAACCACACAGAACCAGTGTAAGATAAAAGAGCATGAGCACCTTTGAGACATCTTCATTTCAGTTACTATCAGCTCCTATTAAAAAAAAAAAACCTAAATATATTTCTGAAAATTACCTAAAAATACGCAAAGCTTGTAACCCCTTTCCCTCTCCACCCTTCTCCCCACACAGAAAGAACAGATAGAAATGACAGAGGTGGATTTGTGTTCCCAGGATGAGAACGGGCACTGAACGAGCAGCAAGCAGACGGAGACCGAATCCACCCCAAACTGCGATAACCTGCGCAGCTCCTGCTCAGAGAGATCGCTCCTCCCGCCCATCTCCTGTGCTTTGGCAGCCCCATGCACCCTCGCTGCAGGGTGGCATTAGCGATCTACAGTTGCCTCTACTGCATGCACATGAACCCCTGCAGAATCGGCTCTCAACTTCCTCAAGAAAAACCCCAAACCAAATGCAAATGTATAGCAAAGAATAAGGGACAAAGCCGGGTCTGACTGAATTTACCGGAGCGGCAACAGCTTCCATGAGGATGGGTTCCGACTTCAGAAAGCACGCTTTTGCACAGGGACAAAACTCTACACAATAGGTGGGGAGAGGAAAGACAAAAATATGGGAGCATCTTCCTGGAAATACTCTCCCATCGCAGACAATGTCAGCTCTTTTAGGGTGCTTTTTATCTTCCACATAACCCTGTTTTCTTCAGCAAAGTACAGTATATGCAAAGCTCCTACAGTTATCACATCCCAGGCAGCACAAACCCACAGGTTTTGTTTTATTTTGTTTTGAAATAATCTTAAGTTTTGTTACTTTACAACTACTTGCAGTCAGACCAGGTGTGTAAGACAAGAAATAGTCCTTTCAAATTCCATGAAGGTATTTTATTACAACAGTTTCATTTAATATATAGCTCACCTAGTCTTAATAAATCCTTAGTAAAACACTGCCAGCGTATCTCATCAATGTGACTCATTTAAGCCTTGTGTACGCACTTTTTCCAGTTTAAACAGATTTCTTAATTAATTTCTTCCATTCTAAATAGGCATTACAAATAGATGTCAACTGAAAAAAAAGTCTGGGCAAATTATGTTTGTGCTTTGTATCATATGAAGGTTTTTGAAAGCTACCTATAGTTCACAGCATGTGAGCAGGTATTCCCACTTGTTTCTCTTTTTCAAAGACACCCCAGACACCTTTTATTGGGTAAGAAGAAAACAGACTTTTCTGGTTTCTGTATAAGGTTAGTCCACAAGCAATTATTTAGCAATAATTTACTTTTCTTAAGAAGAATTGCATGCATTTTAATTCTTCTTTTCAGGTATTATGCAGGTAGCTGGATTCAGTTACTTCAAGCCACTGCTGATGACCATAGGTCAACATATTTATTCTGGGGATGTTGAGACATGGAGCCTTGTGTTTGGGGGACATGAAGCTCTCTGCAACACTGAAAGCAGGTAAAACAAAAAAAAGACATCATTGTTCTCCTTCACAAGGAAAGCAGCATATTTGTGCTACATGTGTGTGCAGAGACAGAAAGGGCAACGTACAATAAAGATGGATAGTTTACTAAAAGCCATCTTCGTGATCTCTGAAGGGGTAATCTCTCACATGTAAATACAGAGAACATGTGCAGGGACATCCAGTGCTCCCGACCCGCAAGAACCCTCCACACATATGAAACAATACTAAACATGTTTCAGGGAAAAGGTAGTGGGAGGAGGGAATAAGAAAAACCACAATTGCAGCACTCTTTTATATGTACTCTTTCCTTCTCTCTCTGCCCTCCCTATATACATCACTTCTTTTCTTCAACCTATCAAAATCCTCTTAGGTTAACAAGGTCTCAAAAATTGTCCGTTTTTTCATCCCTATGTTAAATAAAACCTCACTATACACTTTCACTCACTAATACAGTCTCACTGTATGCTTTATGTGATATTTGGCAAAGGCAAATCACATAAGACCCACACCTCCCCTTAAGGGACAATAATTTTAAAAAACAGAAGATAGACAACTATAAAGCAAAGAACATTAAAGTATCATGTTTTTGCTCACAGTCCCAATTTTTTTTATCACATGGTGTATCTCATAGGTGTGTCAAAATTTGACTGTTTCAGAGGGGAGCATATACACAAGTATCAAAGAGGCTGCACTTCCACCCTGTTGTTGTACCCACACTCTTACCAGACCCTTCTCACCATCCTCCCTCCCGCCCCCCAGAGACCTGCTGCCTGCTCCTTAATTCCCATTTCTCAACAATAGAGTCACGTAATACTCTCTTATTTCAGCAGCCATAGGAACTACATACAAAGTTAATGCCTTAAACCCGCACAGCACAAACCTACTCTTTTTAAACAAGAGACTATGGAAAAAGAGTTAAACATGTTTGAAAGGAGATCAAGTGAACATCGACAATGTTAGTCCAGTCAATTGTTTGAACTCAATACCTACGGGATAGAAAGTAAATGGTCTACCTTTTCCACTCCTAGGAATGTGCAAAGAGCAAACGCTTATTCATCTCATCCGTTGTAGGCAGGCACTGCTATACTGGTTACCTGGAAAAAGTCTTGGCACCTCACACCAGCAGCACAGAGGCAGAGTATGCCAATACCTATCAGCACTGCCTCCAAGTTCATGGTCCCCCAGCTCTGACAGCTACGTGCTATGCCCCTGAAAACCCAGACTCGCTCACCAAAACAACCCTTTTCCTCCCTGAGCTCCAAAGAGCAGCATGAAGACAAAGACAAGCACTTCTCAAGCTTACTTCACTGACAACACAAACTTAACACAGACAGCTGGAGAAGAAATATTAAAAAAAAAACCCACACAGCAACAACAACAAAAAAAAACCCCCGCTATGGACTGTGGCTAGTGCCATATGGGAAGAAGCAACTTCTGTATAAAAAAAAAAAAAGTCCTGATGTGAACAGCCATAGAAACTAAGTTAGTGACTCCTATAGCCAAATGGAAAACTGCTGGTAATCAACTGAATTTATGGGGGAAGGGGAAAGAGGTGTCTTATTGTTTACTCTGCAGCCAGCAAAATAAAAACATGCAAGAAAAACCCAACACAAAAAGCTACCCCCACACACAGAGTTTACCAGTTTCTCCCCCTCAGGTTCCTTCAGGCAGCTGATGCTTGATCACAACAGAGTGAATCAGTGTTTTTAATGTTCTTCTAGTGTGTGTGGGGGGGGAAAACAGGTTTACAGGAAAAACTAAAAAAAATCCTTAACTCTCAATTCATGTTAGTGTTGTCAGGGGAAAAAAAGCAGAAGCCTTTTTTTTTTTTTTTTTTTTAAAGTTACAAGGTGAGGGAGGGGAGTTCTCCTTATCATTTTCTTCATGGCACACGTAAGTAATGATACAGATTAAGCCACTGGAGTAGCTTGTCCTGTAAGAGGTGCTGCAGTCTCTGCCTGCCCCTTGACTTCACACTGAAACTCTGTGGGTTTAAGCAATCTTTTCAGTCTTTTTAAGTTGTTCATATTTGATTCCTGAAAGCACCTAACAAATAGTAATAAGTCCATCCTAATAAAGCTTATTGAATAAGCATTCTGAGCCATCTTTATACGTATGTATAAAACTACATATGCACACACACACACAATTATATAACTGGATTTGCTTATTCCTAACAAGTAGTTCTGATAAATACAAAAACAAAGGATCACACTCCCTGCCTCAAAAGAAGGTATACTGAATTTCTATTAAAAACCCACTCAGTTTCGGTAAAGTGACAAATGGAGGTTTTTATATCACTTCTATTAAAAGGTAATTAATTCCTACTCTATATTACAAGGCACACTGATGATACAGTTAGTGTATTTTATCAAGTCAAGCCATTAGCTTGTGAACCAGGAAGTTCATCTTGATGCCTTACCTACAAAAGAAAGAAAGGAGAATGGTTTCAAATACTGACTTGTTAACAAACATCACCACTTTTTATTTTTACACACTGATCTGGACAGCAGAATACGTGAAGAGGAAATGTTTTTCTCCAATTTCAGACGCAATTCAGCAAGTCAAGCAGACTAAGCTTGGCTAAGCCACAGGCAAACTGCAGCAATACTTCTCTTTGTGTTGCCTCATTATTTAATCCCAGACCTGGATTTAAAAGCACTCTGTACTACCACTCAGAATAAGGATTTTCCATAAAATCTAGACAAAGAAAAATTTTTTTCTCAAGCTCATACAAGACATAATGGTTGGCTCCTAACTACACTTTTCCCCTTTCATCTTCCACATACAACGCACCAAAGTAGATGCTTTGGAGAGGTCTATTATCTCAGCATTCAAGATGAAAATCTGGCTCTTGGATTACCTCACAGATCCCTCTGTGCTGATGATCAAATTTCCTACCAGTGCCTGTGAAACATCGGATTTGCTTACTACTTTCCACCAGGACGAACGATCAGAAAGCTGTCCATGGGGCCAGTACATCACACAGCTCCACTCTCTAAAGCCGCCAGCCAAACGACTGGGCACAGGGCTGTGCTCTCATTGGGGGATAAACTCAAATACTCTGAAAGAGGCTGGATATTTGTGGACAGGATACGAGAGCTCAAGAAGCACAACCAGAAGATTTATGTTGTCACATCCAAGTTACATCACACAAAATAGGTAAGTCAACCAATGTAAGCCTGACTGTAGTTCTTATGTTTATGTAGATTAGCTGGGTAGTAGGCTTTCACCTATTACCATTTGCTTCAGGATTTCAGTTCAACAATTCTTCACATCACTAATTAGACTAAAAGCTTATATTCATTATTTGTAAATTCCCATGAGTGGTCCATAAAGACATTTTAAAAAGAAAATTCTAAAGATTCTGCCATTACCATATTAATGCTGAATTTCTCATTTTTTTAAAAAAACTTTCATTTTCCAGGTGTTGATAATGAGAGAAGGCTGTTAAGATTTTTTTTTAATTAAAGAATTAAGCACTGCTTTAAATTTAATGGGAAGTTCTAGTATCCTTTAGGAAAACGGGCTTTCATCTACCCTTGTGGCTTCTGACATTTCAGGCCTTTTCTTTGCACTCCACCCCCCCAGCCCTTTGGAGAAACTGAAACAGTTTTTCTTGTTTGGGTTCCCGCCCCCCCCCCCCCCCCCCCCGCCGTTTGTTTGGAGGGCTTGGGGTTTAGTGTTTTTTGGGTTTTTTTGTGGGTGGGTTTTTTTGGGTGTTTGGGTTTTGTAAAGCCACAGCTTCTCTTTCCTCCCTCCTCCTCAGAGCAGGGGTCTGTATTCCTCAAATAATTGTACTACTGAGCTGATTTTGTTGACAAACATTTTAAAGCTATGGTCACTTGCCATAATAAATATTATCCCACCCCACCACTAACTTGCAATTTACTGGGATGTGGATAACAGTGAAAATACTCAGGAGGTATAAGAAGGACTGAAAATAACACCTTTAAATGCAAAAATGCTCCTAAACATGCAAAAAAATTGTCTGTTTAAAATCCTAACCAGTATGAACTGGTCATCCCATAATGATGGGACACAATGCTCATCTTTTATCTTTCTGCTCCCCACCCCTCCTTTCCTTCAGCTAAAGGCTTCTTCTCCCCCCTCACCTGTTTTTCTAGCGCCCACAGGGGCTGCTAGTTGAAGCAGTCAATATTTCCATTATGAACTAACTGTGAAGTTTTAAATCAGCTGTAAGAAGCAGCTCTAGACTGAAACTTGCACGTGATGTCCCTGCAATACATGGCTAAGTTAGGGGCTGGAGACATCTAGATAGGGAAAGGAAAAAGAAGGTTGGTTTTGGTGTTTTGGGTTTGTTTGGTTGGGTGTTGGGTTTCTTTGGTTTGGGTTTTTTTGGTTTTTTTGTTTTTTTTTTTTTTTCTTTCAGTGAGTTCAGTTCCTTTTAAAGAGCTCAAGGAGGAGAAAGAAATGGTATAGGATACTTCAGTGTCATTTCTGAAGCAAAAAAGGGTACCAAGACTTGAATAATTAAAAAAGCCAACAAGATACTTTGTTCCATGAAGTAGCTGCTGGATATACCATCACAGTGTTTTTATTTCGTATGTCTTCCCTACTACCATCACTTACTCTGCAGAAGTTTGCACATCAGTTAGAAAACCGATGGCAATAAGTGACATATCATGTATAATGTAAAAGTTTCGGCAACTTTTTTTGGTGCAGGAGTTATGACACCAGATTAGATCTTGTCTTAACAATAGCTCAGTGATCCACCCGTCTCAGATTGAAATACCTAAATAAAATTAGCAGCATTCATAGACAAACTCAGTAGCCATCATACTGCCAAGGCCAACTTGCTCAACCACAAGCCTGTGAGAACATCAGAAATGCTTTCCAGATTCCTTACGGGACAGCTATAGACAGCTGATCTAACCCATTTTGGTCTCTTTCAGGTCAGACAAGAGAAGCTAAGGTTGTTCATACTCAGTTTAAGTTCACTGTATGCTCCAGATTAACCATTCAAATTCAATTCTGGATTGGAGGGGAAGCAACATAAGGCTTGAAGTAAAATAGCAAGAGTTGCTCTGCCTATGCACTTAGGGCATATGATTGCAAGAACTCTGTTACATAGGCTCAGAGAGCAGTGAGCCTCTATTTGCTACTTTTTTGCTATTAAATATCTGATTTAAACCTTTTGGGTTGAGAGTAAGCTACTTCAGAGCTTATACTGAGAGGCGTTAGGGTAGTTCAGGGACCCATCCCAGTGCATACTTCTCCGCTGCCTTGCTGTTTCACCCCACACAGCCTTTTTTTTTTTTTGAAAGAAAAGCCTGTTTGCCACCTCTCAGGCCACTTCACAAAAAATGACAGAAATTAATGTCCAATTCCTAAAATGATCTCGATAAACGAAGGTTCCTGTGGGGTCTGGGAAATGGAAACATACTGAAACACTCACACTGCTGAAAGCACCATCTAACTTCAAAAAGCTTACATGCTACACGGAATATATAAAAAAATCTTGCTTAGTCTGATTTTAAGTGTATATGTAAACCTCAGCTAACAGACAGGCTCGCTAGCATTTTCAAGTCTCTTCCATGATATAAAAGGATATTAACAATGGCAAACTACTTCATTTAGGCAACTGTCTATATAATAATATCTAAAAATATGAAAAAAGTCCTAGTGCTTAAAAGAACAAAATAAACTAAAAACAGAGTTACAAGAGCACAGAGTAAATCAACACTTTCAAATGTACAGCCCCACGTTTCAGGCTCTTTCCAGTGTTTAAACCCACTCTTAAAGAATGTAGTGCATGTGTGTGTGTACATGCACACGCATGCATGGCTTTCACTCTGCATCCATTCTGGCCGAAACTTCCTTTTTTATTACTTTTTTCATAAATAAGCATATTACTTAACTTTGCAAGAGGACAACTTTACACTGACATGATAATTGAGCATTTAAGAGATATACTCTGCTCATCATCTGATGTTCCAGCAAAGCCGAACAAAGACCTGCAGTTAGCTTGCTCATATGGCTACGGGATTTTTTTTTTTTTTTTTTTTTAATTAAAAAAACCCAACCTATTTCCTCATTACTACCTTCTACCCTTCAATCTCAAGGCAAACCAAGAAAAGTTTAAAAAGCACTGGCAAGACAAATAGCTTCTTTTAAATCTTCTACACCACACTAACAGGAATAGATTAAGTAGAATTAATACCTCATCAGTTTTACAACAGAAGAAATGTCAAATTTACTGTACATTTCCTACTATTTCTGCTTTAAAGTAAATAAGTTCTTCCATCTGAAAGGATTCAATAAAATAAACCTTATTGACACAAGTCAAAAAAAAACCCAAAAAACCAACAGAAACTTTTAAAGTATAAACTGATGCAGACAATAACTAAGACACCACACAGATACTAATTCTCACTTTGATGCTCTAGTAATTATTTTATTAGTACACTTTGTTGAACTAATTGAATACCAACAAGAAGAAATAGCACTCAAGTGCTGGCCCTTACTAATGGCAATTCCATATGGCCTTAAACTGATTAAGTGACCTAAAGCAGATGAGACACAACGCCTCTACCAGAGGATTCCTAGAATGTGTGGGTTTTGCACTGTCACCACCAAATATTTTTACTTCCTTTCTCTTGCCCTGTCAAAACCCAAAAGTCATAGAAAGTGACCACTCTGCTGTTTGGCTTTGTCATTTTTATGCTGAATGTCACCAGATGCAGAATTAATAAAAAAAAAAGGCACTATTGCTTTTTCTATACTTAAATTACTTGCAAAGAGAAACAAATTAGGTTTACGGTTTTCAGACATCATTGTAATTTCTTTTAAGCAATTTTCTCTGAAGAGTTCTCCCCCAAAAATGAAATCTTATTCAATTACACAAAAATTGTGTGGATGGACAGCACCAAATAAAATTGTTTCATAGCTGTACTTAGAGTAAAAAGTTACATGTTATTTAGAACAACTGCATACTCTCCCCTGAAAAAACTTTATACCCTTGAAGTGTAAAAAGCACCATCTTTCAGTTGGGATGTAGAGCTAAATAATATACACACTTTGCACACATACACAATGTTTTCTATAGATAAGTTTTGATCTAAAGAGAGGTTACTGGAAAAAAAATGTAACTTTTTGATTAACAGATTTTAAGAAGTTAAATTTATAAAGTAATAACAACCATGCAAAGTTTTCTATTGTCTACAAAGCTTATTTTCTCCTTTTTTTATAGGGCAATAATTTCAGTCAGGGTAAGCACACTAGTAAATCCACATTCACAGTAAATATTTTGTACTGGCGTAGTTAAAGCATCACAGCTTGTGCATAAAGAGTCTTTTGCAATTTTTTATATTTGCTTAATAGAAATATTGTTAATTATATCTTTCATTAAACTTCATTTTTAAGAATTACCGAAACAATCTTCTGTGGTTTTGTTGTAGCAGCTTTGATTAGTGCACACAAGCTCACATAGTATAATATACGAAAGCAATCCCTGAGCTTTCATACCAGGCCTTGATGAAAGCTTTAGTTAGAGTATCATTTTGTTTTGTTCAACTGGAAAAGTCAACAACTAAAATTCAATTGTTCACAAATTTTAAGTTTTGCAACATTTCAGTTTTACAATTCATTTCAAAGGCAAGTTACGTTGAAAAAATCGCTTGTATACAAGAGGTGTAAGTGTATTTTCTTTAGTAACCTTTACAGTTAATATTTAATAATTTCCCCCTGCTTTCACAATACTATTAAAAAAACTGCCATGACTTTAAGTGGCAGCATACAAAGCAATTATAGGACAGCCACTATTGCCTTTTAAGTAATCCCATTATTTTTAATTTCCTTTTTCACAGAAAACACAGAATATAGTGCATGTTCTGAGGATGAAGATCACAGCGAGCATTGACTTTTTCACTGTCATTGTAGATTTAAATACACTGTTACGATCAGAGAACAAAAAATAAAGTTTACATTTCTGCACTGAAAACTGCACTCTTTACATACGGTAGCATTTAACATTTACACTATTTTAGTTCACTTTATATTAAACTGAGCAAAACTGTAAATTTGGATCAGTTAGTTTCAACACAGAGAAAAGGCCTATATCGTGCTACAGCTAACCAGTTAATTCATAAGTATAATTTACAAGTTAGTCATCATTATCGTCAATGTTATTTGCATTTTATAACTTGTAGTTTTCAAATGCATAGCATTTTGCTGGATATTTCAATTAAGATTAGGAACAAAGTTCATATGAATTATGATGATAATTTTGGCTGAGTTCAATCAATTATTTAGCAGTTAATTACTTCAAATTTAGTTTGTATACAGATGTGTAAACTTATTATCACACCAAGACAGTAATTACTATCTTCTTTTTACTATCATACTGTATGATTTGTTAACAGGGATACCTCAATTGGGTGGTACCTGCCCCCACAAGTAGATCAAGTTGCTTTTACCCGAGAGCATAGCTTAGCATGGTTTAAATACACCTTTCAAAGGTTTGAAATTCAACGGTTCCATCTGCATATAGATATGCCCAACAACTGAGGATTTAAGAAGAACATTTTAAAGAAATAAAGAGCAGGAGATAGCTAAAAATACTGAACAACAACAACAAAAATCAGCATACAAAAGACTATGATGTTATTAAGATAAATATTCGCCACAGAAAGAACTCATCTTTCTTTAGGAGTCACTGATCATTTTCTGCTAATGCTACTGTTTGTACGTCTTCTTCATTTATCTCCTCCACCATCATCCCCCAAAAATTCAGCTTATTTCAAACTATGCTAGCATCAGCTTCGTACCTAGTACTGGACTACACAATAAGAGCCAACTGCCACTAACAACCAGAACTGGAGCTACCAAAGGCCTCAAAACAAAGCAATCACTGCCTCCCTCTCCTCCTCCAAACCTCAAAGACATGCTTTAATAGTTTGTAACCACATACACGTTATCCACAGAGTGCAAGGGAAGTTCACAAAGCTGGGTGTTAGAGGGAAAAGAAACAGGACAGGGTACCTGCTCAGCCCCCCAGAACTAGGCACAGCTCTCCTCATCTACCCCAAGTCTCATCAGGTAGGACATGCATACTGCAGCCATCCCCCAAAAGCTATCACTGCTCAAATGCCATTTCTTCCTCAGGAACTTGCAGGGTTTCATCGTGGTGAAACATGACTAAGTTTTGGACAGACTTTTCCATGCCTTGCCTTCTGCCTCCCCCCCCCCCCCTTTTTTTTTTAAAGGGTACCACCCAAAATGACACAAGTCAGAACTATGTCAAAGAACGACCTTCTGGAATACAGAACCCCATGTGATTTCCACCAACATTCTATAGCTAAAAAGTTAAGATAGCTTGAACTTTCATTTGCAAAGCCATTTTGAAGAGCTGCAGTACAAAACACAGCACTGCTATACAGCAGGAGACTGACGTAACCACACGTGCGATGCTGGATCTGTACTGCCGTTCATGCATTCAGAAGTAGCATTTTCATGTTAAGATGCTGAACTTAATCCAACGTATGCAAAACCAATAACAGTCATAGTAAGTGAACTGTGTGGACCAGGTGACGTGAGTGAAAGGGCCAGGGAGAAAAACAATGTACATAAGCTTATTATTTGCCACAGAGGCAGGCAAGAGCCAAGCACAGCAAGTCAATGCAATTTTGTGATTTTACTGAAGCTAGTGAAACACAAAGGTAACACAATCTTTAACTCAATCTAGAAGACTGAAGGACTCTACAAATTATAATGATAAATCTTCTAAATCTTTTCTAAGATTACTTTCAAGGAGTGATGCGTAACATCAACTCTATATGGGTTAAGCACATGCTACATACCTGAAAGGATGATTTTGCTCATAATTTCACTTTAATTGAACAATTATCATCAAGCCCAGTTGTACAAAAGGTGCATACTCCACAGCCTTAGATAAGAGTTTACAGTTCTATGTTAAATGCAGAATTTGGAGTATATTTACATGTCAGTCACTTCTTTTTTTAAAAGAGCAGCCAGGGTAGAAGAGGGGGTAGAAATCACATTATTCATAAAAATGCCCTCTCAACTGCATAACAGAAAAAATTGAAGCTTCTAAATAGAGGTATATAATTTACTCTAAGCAAACACATTGTTAATGCAAACAAAATAAGCAGGAACCCAAAGCAAGTCACCAAATTTGAACAGGACTTCACTATTTGCTGTTAGGACGCAGACCATCACTGAAAACCAAACTTAGTATTTCATAAATAAATGGTGACCCACTTTTTGCCTATCATAACTTAACATGGGGTGTTTGGTTTTGGTTTTTTTTTTGGGGGGGGGGTTAAGAACAATAGTTTAATAGAATAAGCATTCTGGTGCATCTTTGAATGAACTGGTATTAGCAGTATGAGAACAATTTTACACCACTGCTACTGGGCATCGGCATTAAACTCTGAAAGGCAATTTAATGATAAGTACACAATATTTAAAAAAAAAAAAAACAACTTTGCTTTGACTTTAAGAGCATTTCTGATTTATTTTGTACAGGTTATTAGAATCAACTTAAATACCTATGTTGTACCCTAGAATGCTCCAGATCCTTCATTAAGCATTAGTAAACCTACAGACCACATGTTAAACTACATGTTTACCATCTCTTAGTATGTATTTGAAATTGAAAGAGAATCTGAATTTGTATAGAGTTTTGAACACCTAGCACCCCTGAAAGTTGCACATTTCTTAAGAGCATCCTACATTAAAAATTTTTGTGCAGGTGCAAAGTTTATCAGGTAACAAATCAGGTAACAAATAAGTAATGAGATATTCCAGCACTTCGGTTAGGGTCAAGAGGAGTACCTCCTGGTGAGCCACAGCAGTTTTTAGCTCTCTGTGACCAAGTTATGCTGCTGCCCACCACCACCTAGAACTTGCTTAAATAACTGAACTTCTATCAATGCAAAGCTCACGGTATAAGAACTCTCGTTGTTGACCAGCACCCACTGTGATCAATACCAGTAAGAGACACTTAGTATTGAATCCCTCTCGCTTGACCCTGGCAAATAGCTCACAAGAAAGATGGGGTTCATTCAGGAATCCAGTTACCTCAGTAGGAAAGACCTGTGTGTTTTTTACAGCACAGCAGTACACATCTGTAACAGACCAGTGCCTCGATGGCAGGGGTAACCTGTGTACGCTATTATACAATTAGTGAACTCATCTCAAAAATTATTTCAATATTAGTAACAATATTCCAAGAGACAGACAAATAAATTTTAACTATTTTTTTCCCCTAACCATTACCTGCTTAAGGTTGCCACAAAACTTTCACTGGAAAATCATTTAAAGCATTTTTATCAGAATTTTTACTCACATCAGGAAAAAGACAA
This sequence comes from Platalea leucorodia, assembly GCF_965183815.1. Taxonomy (NCBI): domain Eukaryota; kingdom Metazoa; phylum Chordata; class Aves; order Pelecaniformes; family Threskiornithidae; genus Platalea; species Platalea leucorodia. The sequence continues at coordinate 132,904,083 of NC_138823.1, read as the reverse complement.
GACATGGTTTACATTATAAGTGTAGTCTATTACCCTGGATTAAACTACTACCTAAATTCCACAAACATCCTACAGATTATGTTTTTCAAGTACTGTCCTAAAGAGACATTGTTTTGAAATTTTTACTCTAGATGTAGGAGGAAAAATTGAACTATTCTTCCACGATAACCAGGAAGCCACCATCACATAGAGAATCTCCCTTATGTGTATAAGCCAAATAATCCGCTCTATCACCAAAAATAAATTTCTGGATGGTCTGTTCCATAACTGTTTTAAAACTACTGTTTTTTAAAAAACACTTGTATCTTTTGCCTTTGCTTAGACAGTATGTGCATTTTCCTTGGCAAAGCTGGGGCAGTTTTGCAAACTCTGTTTCCCAAGAGCCTCCCCACAGCACGCGGAGGACTTCCTCCGAGGGCAGGGGGGAAGGGGCAGAGAGCGCGCAGGATCAGGCCCCAGGATGAAAGCTGTGTGGAGCAACTGCATAGTGCAACTCACTCGAGGGTTTTCCCCCCCTTCTCATAGCTAGAGCTCCTGCCCTGCTTATTGCTAGAAAATTAGACTCCCGCCTTGATCCATACATGCTAGATATTTAACAGATAATTCCAAATCCAAACACAACAAACTTTTTACTTCATCCCTAACTGCTATTTAAGATGAAATTTCAGGAAAATAAGTAATTGTGAACCCAAGTAATAACTTAAGATTCCCCCCTCCCCCCCCCCCATGGAAATTTTTTTTCACACAGACTAGAATTCCCCCTAACTGGAATTTTGATTTCTGCTCTACAATATTTAAGGCTCCATTACAGTGAAGCAAGCTCCGTTCTTGAGGGAAAACCTACAGGACCTGTACATTTAACATTTAAAAATAAAATCAATTTACCAAAACAATAAAGCACTGCTATTTTCACAAAGGGGACAAATGTATTAGACACGTGGTCTAGACTACATATTTTAAAATAGCGTTCCTAAAGTTCAGCTGAGCATGAAAGTTAATCTTCCAAAAGTGAACATTCAGCTCCAGTTGTGTTCAAGTATACTAGTACTAGCAAAAAAAAAAAAAAAGAAACAAACCACCCTTACTATTTTTATAAATTCTCCAGATATTCTTAGCTGATCTCTTCTTAAACTGCAAATTATTTTAGGGTAATATAATCTTTTAAAATGTATGGGTGTGTATATATATATACACACACATACACACAGAGACACATATACATACATGTTCTCTTTGAAACACTTCTCTGCATTATTTCTCACCAATCAGACTACAGTCACAGAATGATCAAGATACCAAAAAAACTAAAATGGAGAAAGGCCCTTCCCAACTGAAGACCTTTCATTTCAAGACAGTTTCATTTCAATACTAAGTACCATACCCAAGAAGAGTCACATCCCTCTTTGACTCATTGTTATCTGTGCTCTTTTCCAAATTTTAACTTAATTAAAAATACAGAATGCCTCATTTTACCTGTTAGAGGCATTTTTCCATCCAGATTTGCAAAAGGACAGTTTTAGTTGATGCTGATTCCACTGCACCATGAAGAGGCAGGCAATAGGGGAGGCATGTTGCTACTAAAGTTACATTGCACAGGAGACAGCTTTTATACTACAGGTTTCTCTTGTGCCAGTTGCCATGATAATATATTTCAGCAAAATAACAATTAATATTATAATTTAACATAATTTTCCATTTTGAAATTTCAATGCACTTGCAAAAAAAAAAAAAAGGGAAAAGACCATTTTTTTGTCTCCACTCTTTTACTGCCATGACCTGTACAGTATTTTAACATTTACCCTAATATTCACCCTAGTAACATACTTTATTTGCTAAGCATCCAACTACAAACATCAAGATTTTCTTCTTGGTTAAATGTATGCCTCTTTCAACATGCACTAACAAACCAATATTGCAAATCTGGAAAGAAGCAAAACCAGGAGAGAATACAATACAATACCATAATTTAATAATACAATTTTTTGTTAATTACATGAAATGTGCCCAAACACACAGGAGCTCTTGCTCCCATACAGAAACTTTTCAAAACCAAATTACGTATTCCAGGTGATGAGAAGGCACAACTGCCACTGAAGTACCCACATGGATAAATGTGCCCAGAGAGGCTGGGTAGCACCAGTAAGCACTGGGCTTACTATCTCCCCAGCACACTCCAAACCTGGACACCTGGGGAGATTTTGGATGGTACGTTCAAAAATATTTTCTTTATTTGGACAGCAAATGTAAGACTCATACAGCAAAGATGCAGGATGGAAAGGCATACGAGTGCATACACTTGACGTGCCCAGAAAAAAAATTAAAAAGAAAAAAAGATAAGGATGCAAGCCTCAGACTAAAACTATAAAATAACACACAAGTATTACTGGTAACAATGTCACATTTCTAGATGAAATAAGGAAAAGTTATAGTTTTATCTTAGCTTTCAACAGTAATTAACACATAACTCAACATATAATTCCGTGCTCTGCATCATTTGAGATAAAGAATGGACCGACATGCAGATAAACATTTTGCACATGAAAACAAAATGAGAACACATTAAAAGAGCATCACATTGAAGCACTCTGGAACTACAAAAAGCACCTCAATATTGCTAAGTGCATCAACTCTATTCAAACTTTTCCACCTACCCCTCTCCCTCTATAAAACATGTAAAGTTATCCTCCTTACTTGGATTTTACAGCATTTAATTTTTGCACCCGTTCTCCATCTATTTACTGATTCGAATAATCAAATTCCAATAACAAATTTGACTCTTAAATTCCAAGAAAAAAAGAATCCCAGATCATCCCATCTCACTGGGCTAGCGTAAGGATGAAATCACCAGAAAAGTGTCTTTAACTGTGCTCCATGGCACTATGTGTTAGTTACCAAATCCCAGGAGGATAAAATCCTAAAAGTAAGATGACATTAAGTAGATGAGCAGGTTTAAGGAGAAAACAAACAAACAAACAAAAAAACCTTTTTTTGTGAGGTTCCCTGAAGGGCTAGCCCTGTCCGTGGTTAAGTATTAGTGTACTTTAATTCCGCCTGGGTCCCTCTCTCATGGCCATTATGGGAAGTTTCACATTTTCTGTTAGGTAGATAAATCCCAGGCCATTTAAGAATTTTTCAGGTCAAAACTAAGCATTTGAAGTCCACTCAGTAGCTAGCCAGAAGCCATAAAAGGACTCCAGCACTGTAGAGTCCTATGCTCTGCACTTAAAAGAGCAACTCAAATGAACACAGCACCATTTTACAAAAAATACCACATTCAAGGTCTCAAAAATGTGGAAAATGTTATTACCCCATGCTCGGGGGGGTGGGGTGGGGTGGGGGGGTGGGAAAGGAAGAAATAAAAAAATTTTAAACATTTCCTGATTATGTTTTACTACCCTTGAATTACATTTCCAAAATGTTATTTTTTTTATACCAACCCTTCAAAATTTACTGTATCTGTGCACAATTTAAGGTCCACTACAAGTATGTTCTCAGGGTACCTTCTATAAAGGGAAGGTAGGAAAAAGAGAGCAGGACCAACCTTTCAGGACATGTGTTTAGAGCTATGTTTTGTATACTTCAGCTTATTTAAAAAAAATGCAACAAAAAGGGATTTTTTTTTTTAATGATAAAACAGTATGAAGAGCTATAAAAATTAAACTTCCAACAAAATAACAGTTAACATGGTTAGTGAAGAATCATCTGTTCTTGCCATAATGACTCGTTGTCTATATAGGAATCACCACAATTATCCAGGTTTGTTTCCACTCTAATTGTAAGCTTTCAAAGGTTAAAAAAATAATTTCCTGTTCACATCTGCAAAAATAAATGTGGAAACAGAGAATAAAAACCTGAAATCACTATGCGAAGTTTTGGACCTTCACTCTTGAAAACATTCTAGTTGGACCCAGGTGCGGTTCTCCTCCTCTCGCCACAGAAAAGAGCACGAATACGGCTAAGAAATGACATCGTCTATCACGTCTTCTTGCATTCAGCATGTTTCCTCCTGCTTGGTATTTACAGAAGCAAAACTAAAAATCAATGACACTAAATTATTTTTTTAATAACTGTGACCATTGTAGCCACCATACATGGTGGCTTGCGAAGCCGTTTCCCACTGCCTTGCACACACGAGATACAAACCCTCATTATACTGAAAATTAGCAACGCAATCTGATGTATAATGCTTGCCTCTGGAACAGAGATGGTTGCATGAGGGATTTTGGGCCTGTTTTCCTCAAATCAGCCTTCAGATACTTCAGCATTAGAGGTAAAGCACAGCTGGCAGGTCATTGCACTCCTTGTAGCACAGCTTTTTACAAGGCAGCATTACTTACAAGGTGCACCTTTGCTACCTTCTTCTCCTACTCCTCTCCCAAACAAACCCCCCCAGAAGAGATGGAGTGAATTTATTTCCTCAACAAAGAGCCCTCGAGGGGGGGGGGGAGGGAGAATTAACCTTCTAACTGGAAAAACCCCTCTTCATTAGCACAATTGAAGCATTGTGAGCATTTTAGACACCTGAAGCCCCCAGGAGCAGGCGTGGTGGACCAGGTCTGGGTGTGAAGCCCACCTGGAGGCAGGAGCTGGGGCCAGGAGGCTGCGCCAGGCACATCCCCAGGTGCCCAGAGTTAGCGCCTGCCCTCCCCCCTCATCACGCACAAGTGACATCAGGGCCATTTGAATAATCAGATTGCAGCACACATCGCCTTGCGAGATACCAGCTGCTCTTGGATTGCAGCAAGGTAGTACCCAAAGCCTCGCACCACAAGTTTCATGGACATGGGCGCACACACACTATGGGCTGCCACCATCCTCCTCCTGCAATGCTGCTTTGCAAGAAGAAAACCCATCTAAGTAGCAATCGTGACTAACAGTGCCCTGCCTTCGCTCACAGAGCGTGACTAGCAGTCAGAATTATTACAATGCCTTCTCCAACTTTTGCATAAAGTGACCTAAACCTTCAAATATTGCAATAGCCTTCCTCCACACCGAGGGGTCTGAATGCAGAAATGCTGCATTCCTTTGGCATTCCCTTGAGATTTCAGTAGTAAGTCAGGAATCTACTCCAAGCTTATTAAATACTTTGCACCTCCCCCCAAATAATTCTCCACCCTTCCATCAAGGAAACCTTGACCAGGCCCCTTCTTTCAACCACAACGTATCCCCTTGTCTGTTTTTAAATGCTTCCAGGGGGGAGGGGAGGGAGAAAGCCACACATAGGCTCTCTCCTTCCTTCCACAGCAGGTAGGAAGGTAATTTTGCAAACCTGGGTGTGCCCACTTCAAATCTGAAGATCCAGCAAGGGCTGGAATGCAGTGACTACCGGGCCCAAGAATTTCACCCTGAATAACAAGCCAGGCACACTCCACTGTCTTCTGGATCCAGCTCAACTTTATGGCAACCCCAGCTGACACCACCTCTTGACCTTCCTTTATGTGACAAGGATATGGATTACCAAACCCTTACCCTTTCCTCTCATGCACCTCAGCCACCTCTGGAGAAAGATACCCACAAACTACTTTTGCAAGTGACCATGTACACACTCTGCTTAAAAAAAAAAGTCATATATAAGGAGGTTGTAAGGAGGGGAGCTAGGAGTCTCCATGAAGCCGCCTCACAACAGCAGAGGTCAACACAATGTATTGAATAATTTCAGTGCGCTACAAAACAACTTTTGCTCTTATGAAGTAATCATTTGACCAAACTATTAATCGTACACTCATGCTGAAAGACAGACTTGACACATCCACTTTTTTTTTTTTCCAAATGGCGTCACTGCTCTAACCGTATCTCACATGCTGGAGTGCACAGGGCTCTCTGGAAAGCATTCCCTGGCCTTGCAGCGTGCAAACGCACTGGGTGGGCCTGGTGAGCAACACACCCCCCACCCCAGCTGCAGCTGACACTTTCCCTGGCGTAAAAAGATACAAAGACTTCAAATAAGTTACTTTGAAAGCACCTTCATAACCAGTTTCACCAAAATACTCAACATTTGAAAACTGTGTTTTTACACATATCTAACAAACTCTCAATATATGCCCAGTAAGCAATGTTTAGAGACATGGAAGAAATCTCCAACTTTTTGACACGCATCCCCCCCTCCCCCTCCAAAAAAAAAAAAAAGTATTAGACATCTCTAAAGGGAACAAGAGAGCCACTTTTATATATGGAGGCCACTGAATGAATTTTAAGTGGCTTTCTATATTTGATTTTGGGAGAGGGGGAGCGGAAACAAAGGGGAAGGAAGTGCAGTTATGAGAAATGCAATTTAATTTTCTGTTAAACAGCAGTATAAATCTGAACTATAGCTGATACATTCCAACATGATACTGCATGATCAAACAGCGTTTTAACAAATAAGGGCTTTGGGAGAAACAATACGGGTATGCTGATACAATTACATTTGCAATTTTTTCAATATTATGCCTATATGTAGGCAACATATGCCTAGAAAAACGCTTAAGTTCAGTGCAGAATTCTTTTCAACAACTTACAGATGCATGTTTCTGATAATTGCTAATTCACAGACAAATATGAAGACATGCTACCCAATATGAAGAATGGACTTTTACACCAATTCAGCTGACAGCTGAAAGAACAGAAAAATACTTTCAAACACGTTGAACAATTATTAAAAAAAAAGTTGAGGGGGTCACCGGTGATTTAAAATTTACCTTTATATGGATGAAATGAATTTGCTTTCAACAGCATAAATATAATACTACTTGTGCAAGCTCAAGATTAATAAACATGATAATAAATTTATTTATTACAGAAACTAATGAGAAATTATCAATTCTTATGTCCCATGGAATTTTCTCCTTAAATCTAAAAATATATTCCACCTACAACAGTATTCTTATACGCACAAAGGATCTGAAATATAGGCTACTGTAAATCAAAGCCATATACATTGCATAATAAATGAGAAAGAGCACATACAGCATGTTAATTTCCAATGAAAAATATCAAATAAATATAAGCATAAAGATTAGCATGCCACGAATTGGTCCACAGAGGGTTTCCCCCCCTCTCTTAAGTAGAGCAAAAATCCTCCATACTTTCTCAAGTGAAGCTTTCCTCTAACATTAAATAGTGATTAAACTTCTAATTCTCAAAATACCAAGATACAACGCCCATCAAGACAGCTAATTCACCTTCTCAAATCAACTATTTTAAAAAGACTGCACTTTTTAAAATAACCCTGAAATAGTAGAAGCCCCTTTTAACAAAGTTATACAGACAGACATACTTCCCAGATTGAATAATGGAGTACAGGAACAAGCACGTGGAAAGTTTGATCTATTTTGCTTTTACTCTCTAATGCACGCCAGGTTTTCTATAATCTAAATATTTGTCAAAGAAGCAGGCTGAATTGCTATAGGCAGTATAAAAATACTACCCTGCTTTATTGCAAGCATTGCTTCTTTACATGAGGCCCAACAAAATTACTACCTTGCAAAAATTAAACATACGTTTAGAAATTAAGGATGCATAAATCCTGTCCTTATTGGGAAGAAGTCATTCTCCTGCTGCTTCCATAGACCAGCTCAAAACAGTGATGAAAAATCCTCTCAAATACAGATGAGACTTCTACTACGTGCCTATAAAATGCTGCAGACTCCAACATGGCAGGATCAAAAAAATATGTATACCAGTATATTTACAAGATGCTATTTGTTGCTGGAGAAAAGCTCATGTGCTTGCCCGTTATACTGTTCACAACACCACATTTCATTTCCTGCTAACACACGGATTTTAAACTCCTCTCAAGGAACTTTTAATTTTAAAATCTTCACAATCATTTGCCATCGGACCACAATAACTTGCTTCTCCCACAAAAAGGCTATTTTTTTTTTTTAGGCAAATTAAATACTACCACTGTTGCCCGGCCGAGACACTACATTAGAAATACATGGGGTGATTACAGAAAACCTCGAGGACAGCACAGAGTGCACGCCTGTGGGTTTAAGAAAGCGGTCCATTTATCTACAAGAAAGAGAAACACGAACCTAAGCATTTTTCAGATTGCTTCTCACCGAGTAACTGAGGGCGAGGGGGGAATAAAAAAAACTAAAAACAAATTACCTTTGTCTTTTAGGGACTGAATGTTCAACTTCTATGAGTTTCCCGTGCAGCTCCACTTTACCTGCAGAGATAAACAGAAAGGGGAAAAAAATATTTGAGCGCGGCGGTGCGTCCCCCGCGTCCCCGTCTGCCGGCGCGGGTTTGCAGGGGTGTGCAGCAGGGAACGGGAGCGCAACACGTTAGCCCGCTCATCGGCAACCCGGGCACCGGCGGAGCGGGGACCCGGCGCCCGGCGAGGCGGCGCAGCCCGGCGCCCGGGGCCGAGCCGCTGCCGCGGGGGAGCCGGGGCTGCCCTCGGCGGGGCCCCTTCCTCCGCCCCAGCCCCGAGCTGAAAGCGACCCGTGTAAACGCCGTGTGCGGGAGCCGGGCTCGGCCCCGTTCCGGGGAGGGAGAGCGGGGGCTCCGCCGCCCCCCGTGCCGCCGCCGGGCCTCCAACTTCGGGCGGTTTGCTGCGCGGAAGCGGGCGGGAAGGGAGCCGAAACGAGACACCGAGCACAGCCCGAGCCCACCGTTTCCGAGGGAGCCTCTCCCAGCAGACCTCCGCAAAGCCGCTTCACGCGAAAAAAATTTATTTTTTTAATTTATTTTTTTTTTAAAGCACACAAAAACAGGATGTCGGGGCCAGGAGCCGGCGCGCTGCTGGAGGCGGTGATGGGTGCGTGAGAGCAGCGAAGAGAAACCGAAATAAATAGCAGGGCAGCGCGGGGGGGGCAGGCAGGGCTCCCCCCCCTCCCAAGTTTGGGGCAATTCGGCGGCTCGTCCCCAGCCCTGCGGCCTGCGCCGAGCCGCGGGGAGCCGCTCGCCCCCGCCTCGCTGCGCCCACCGCGCCCCCCCCCCCCCCCGCCCCCCAGCGCGGCGAGGGCCCCCGGCCGGGCAGGGCTGCCCGTGGGGTGTGGAAAAAACATGGGAGCCGCCGCGCCGCGGGTCCGTGGGCCCAGGCTCCCGCCCCTCCCCGGCCCCACTCCCCAGCCACGCCGGGCCGGCCCCTCCCGGGGGGCCGCCGCCGCGCAAGCCCCGCGCAGAGCCTCCGCGGGAAGGCCGGGCGGCTCCGGCCGCGCTAGGAAAACAACAGTTTGCAGCTCACCTGGGAGCGGGGAGAAGGGTAGCAGGGACCCCCTCCTTCCCAACCCCCCTCAGGCAGGCGGTGCGGCCCAGCCCGCCCGCTGCAGCGGCTCCGCGGCCGCGGAGGAGTGCGGGCGGCGGGAGTCGTCGGGGCTGAGGGGAGGGGGGCGTTGGAAGGGGCCGCTCACCTGAAAGTGCCTCGATGGCCTTCATGGCCCAGCTCTCGTCGGGGCAGTCCACGAAGGCGTACCCCGTCTTCACCAGGAACTGGCCCGAGAAGGGGATCTTGGAGTCCTTAAAGAGACTTTCCAGGTCGAGAGGGCTGACGTTCTCGCCGAGGTTGCCGATGTAGAGCTTGTTCATCTTCCTGGCGGCTCGGGGAGGCGCGCACCGCGGGCTGCAACCCTCGTCTTGCGAGAGGAGGTGGGGAGGAAGGGGGAAATAAAACAAAATGCGATGGAGGAAGGAGAGAGAGAGAGAGAGAGAGAGGACAGGGGAAAAAAAAAAAAAAATCAGATCTGCAGCTTGTGTCCCTCCCTCTCTCTCTCAAGGGGTAAAAAAAAAAAAAAAAAAAAAAAAAAAAAAAAAAGCGTAGCCAAACGGGAGCCCTAAGTGCCTGCCGTGCTACCCGGGCGCATGGGGGGCGCGGGGGAAACACCCAGCGCCGGGGCCGCGGATGGCGGGCTGAGGAGAGGAAAAGGAGGAGGGGAGGGAAAAAAAACTACTTTTTTTGTCTTGCCCCCAAGCCCCTTTGGCAGCAGCAGGCGGACTATGAAAATGTCACACTACGTGCGTGCAGGCGCCGCCTCTCAATATAAAAAAAAAAAAAAAAAAAAAAAAAACAGAAGGGGAGGGGGGAGGGAAGGAGGGAGGGAGAAAAAAAAATTACTTGAATATTCCGGCTTTTTGAATGAGCCACGTGTTCAAACTACAAATCAACTTCTCACGTGAGGAATCCCAGCTCTTCAATTAGCGAGTGGATGGGGCGCACACACACTCACGGAGGAGGAGGAGGGCCGGGGTGAAGGACGGGGGGGGGGGGGGGGGGGGGGAGGCTGGACAGGACAGGACAAGTTTAGAGAGGGCCGGAGGGCGGGGGAAGGGGAAACCGGAGTTGGGTGGGCGCCGGCCCTGCTCCGGTCTGCGCCGCCTCTGCCCTTCCACCGGGGGAGTCCGCTCCGCACGCCCCCGCCGCCCAAAAACGGCTGGGCGGCCGCACCTCCCCCCGTGCGAGCGGGGTGTGATCCCGGGGAGGGAGGGGAAAAGGCACCGCAATGCCCGCCCCCCCCCCCCCGCCCCGCTCCTCCCCCGCCGTGCCAGGCTGTGGGGATTATTCATTGGGGTCGTGCCTGGGCGATCCCGCTCCCCGGCACCGTGGGTCGGGGGGAGGCGGGGAGAGGAGGAGGAGGAGGAGGAGGAGGAGGAGGAAGAAGAAGAAGAAGAAGAGGGGGGGAGAAGATAGAGGGGGGAGGGGGCGCGGGTGTGGGGGGAGGCGGCGGGGGAGAGCGGGGCTCCGCTCCCGCGCAGCGCTGCCGCGGCTGCGTGCTGGGGGGCTGCGTGGGGCGAGGGCGGAGGGGCTCTCCAGCCTCGGAGGAGCCCCATATGGTAATGTTTCTGCATCACTCGCAGTGCCCCTTGCGCTGAGCCTTGCGGAAAGGAGGGGAGAAGGGCGGGGGGGGAGAAGAAAAGACAAAGGGGTGGAGGGGAGTTGGGGGATGATGGAGAAGGGGAGAGTCCTGGGGCGAGGAGCCGCGCTCGGCGCGGCCCGGCCCGGGAGGGGCGGGGGGACCGCGCTCCCCCTCCCGCCGGGTAATGGTGGACGGCGCGGGGGGGAAGCGCGAAGGCACCGTTGCCCTCGGCTGGTAACGGCACACAAAGGGATTTGGCGACCCCCCTCCTCCCCCCGCCCCCGGCCCGGTTTAAGGAACCATTCATAATTCTCCACATTCGTACGGATACAATGGTGGGCTTGTGGGGGAGGGGTTTGGGGGTGTGGAGCCTTTCCAGTGCAAACAAAATGTTGCCTGAAGATGAAGAAAGGATACGGAAATGAAAGCCAGCACTGTGTTTAATATAGCGATCTAGTAGGTTTTGTTTAATAATTCAACGCCCTTTAGCCGAAGGTTTCATTTATTCCGTGGTAGGCTTCTTGCGGTACGTTTTAATAGGTATATCCATGGAAAATGGTTAAATACTTTTATTAGCGAGCAGCGAATGGCTTTCCACATGTCCTGTAGCCCGTCTGGAAATCCGTCGTAAACAGGAACGCTTCCTAGTTTTGTGCCTAACTTCTAACAAGTAGACGATTAAAGAGGGGGGATTTAAACCCCCTGGGAAGCCGTGCTTCCAAGGCGGGCTTTTGCCGGCCGCCGCAGCTCGGCCGCGGCGGTGGTGGTGGTACCCAGGGCTCGGAGGGGGCGCGGGGCAGGGAGGGAGCCGCTGAGGGTTTCGCTTGTGGTGGGATGATGCAAGGAGACATGTCTTACCATGAGGGCTGGAGCCCCAGAGCGTTGTGAAATTAGCAGGGGCTGGGTGAATGTTGCAGCAAAGTTGGAAATACGGCCCTCGCGTTGTGCGCATCCAAGCGCTTGGCTTGCCGAGAAACTAATATTTGTGATTTCAACCCATTGTTTAATCTCAGTCTCGTTTTTATCAACTTTTAGTGGTCAGCTCGTGATCAAGGAAAGCGAGTGGTTTGTGTTCCACTCGTCAGAATTTAATCACGACTTCCATTTTGTAGAAAACTGGCAAATAATTATCGTGGGGATAGAGAGATTTTTTTTTTTCCTACAGTATTAACCTGTTTATGACTTTTCGATGCTGGATGTGGCAATTTTCCTAAATGAATTTGTATTTCATAACTTCATCCTGTGTAGTCTGGCTAAAACAAACAATCGCCTGTCCAAGTTAAAAACAGCCCCCTCCAAACTACTGAATTCTTAGTTAAACTTGTGAAAGGAATTAGCCACCGTTCTTGCAGATTAATTGCATTCTTTATAAATTTGATTTGCACTGAATCTATAAGGCAGTCTGCATGTGCTCATTTCTACATGGTTGGTCTATGGCTTTATCTGGTATTTCCTCTTAAAACTGCTAAGCAGGGTGTCCATACTTCATTTAATATTCTAGTTCGATAATCTGTTTTGCTGGAAGATTTTTTTTTTTTTTTTGAGAAATGGTGATTGAAAGTTCATTATAACAATATGCATCCGTTGTCCAATAACATCATAAACCGCTTTGTAATCAGATGATTGGAAAAAAACCCTTGCTTATTAGCAATCCTGTTTTTTTGATACTCTGAAAACATCTTACTAATAAGCTGAAATATTTTCCGTAAAGCTAAATAATGTATAGCTTGCTTTGTCAAGAAGTGTGGGTTGGTTGGTGGTTTCAAGAGTAAATCCAAATCTTGAATGCCAAAAAAGGCAAGTCAACAACAAAAAACTTGCTCGTGCTGCCTGACAAATCTCCCCTTCCCTGTACAGATGAACACAGCTCAGATCAATTGGGCACTCCCAAATCTTAACATTACTGAGAAGATAGTTTTACAATTTGAGGTGTAATTTATTTTGGCAGTCACAAATCAAATGCATGAGCACACATCAGAGCATTCTCACAGTGAACATTTTTTTGAGCCACCTCTGTAAGAAAAGGCATTATAAAAATTTTCTTTTCTGTATTATAAATGTTTATCGCCCACACAAACCAAGAAGAAGTTAAAATACTTACATAAATATTCTACACAAGGAAGCAAAGCCAATCTTTAATTAGCAAGGGCTTTTACGACAGTCTGCCATTTAGAATTAAAACTCAACCATGTGCTTCTTCCCATCTCCGGGGTGAGACACCGAAAGCCTCCGCCGTGTCCACCCACCCCCTCGCCCACGGTCACGGGTGGGCAGGGCGCTCCCCGCCCCCCCCTCCCGAGGCCAGGAACCCCCCCCGCTCCCGCGGGGTTCCCCCCTCAGCGCGCGGTGGGTGGGTCGCACGTTGGACCGTCCGCAGCCTCAATATTTACCATTAAATGTCCTTTTTGGGGGGTTGGGGTTTTTTTTTTTGGACTACCGCCGCCCACGGAGGGCTCCCGCCTGGGTTTGCGGCTGAGGCGCGGCCGCCCACGCCCTGGGAAGCGGGGGCCGGGCAGCCACCGCGGGGCGCAGGGGCGGGCGGGCGCCTTCCGCGCTGCCGCGGGGCCTAACGGCCGCCGGACGGCCACCCGCCGGGCTCCCGGCCTCCGCCCGCCGCCGGCCCTGCCTCCTCACGGCGCCGCGGGCGCGGAGCCGCCGCTCCTGGCGGGGCGGCCACCCCCGCCGACGGGACGGGATGGGTCGGGACGACGACCGCACCGACACCACCCCACCCCACCCCCCCCCCGCCCGCCCGATCCCCGCCGCGGGGCGGCCGCGCCCCCTCCCTCCCGCCCTTTCCCGCGCCGCGGCCGCGAGGCGCCGCCATCCCCGGGGGCGCGGAGCCGCCCCGCGCGCCCAGCCGCGGGCGGCCATAGTAACTCGTAGTAAGCGGCGCGGGGCGTGGCGCGGCGCCGGCTCCCATTGGCTGCGCCCTGCGCCTACCAGCGCCGCCCGCCGCCGCGGCTCGGGCGCTACTGGCTGGCGGGCGGGCGCGCGCGGCCGCCCATTGGCTTCTGCGCCGGCCCCTGCGGCGCGTGGCGCGAAAGCGGCGGCGGCGGCGGCGGGCGCGCGGCGGGGGCGGCGGGGGGCGGCTGCCCGCGCGGCGGCGGCGGGGTGGGGCGGGGCGCGGCGAGGGGAGGGGGCGGCGGCGGGAGGGGGGCGCGGCGCCACCGGCCAGGGGAGGGCAGGGACGGGGGAGCCAGCCCGCTCCCTCCTTCCCGGCGGCGGGCTGGGGCTTTGTAAGGCGGTAAGTGGGTGCCACGCCGCAGAGGTGCCGGTTCCGGGGGGGGCCTCCGGCTCAGCGGCGGGCCCGGGCGCCGCGCCGCAGCCGTGCCGGGAGGGCGGCGAACAAAGGAGCGGTGGGGCGCCGGCGCCTTACGGGAACGGGGAGCGCGACCGGCTCCGCAGGATGCCCGGACCGGGGAGCCGCGGGGCGGCGGCGGGCCTCGGGGGGCGGCGGCGGCGGCCCCTCGCAGCCGGCGGGGTCGGCGGCCCCGGGCGCTGGAGCGGTGCTACCGGCGGGTCCGGCCGCCCTTCCCGAAGCGCGCACCGCCAGCCCGCCCGGGCAGCTCGGGGAGGCGGCGGCGGCGGCGATGGCGGCTCGGTGCCGGCGGCTGGTTCGGCTGCCGGGGCCGGGAGCGGGCTCGGCTCGGCTCCTCGCAGCGGCTGGGGCTGCCCGGGCGGGCAAGGCGCTCCGCGGGGTGCCCGCTGGAGCACGGGGACCTGCTCCCTCCGGCTTGAAAGTTTTGATCGCAAAATACTGCAAAACCAGGTGAATTAGCAACTGGGAGCGCGGCGGCTGGTTGTGCTGATGTGAAATGAAACAAATAAATTACACAGTCGCATCGGAGGTTTTAGGGCTTGAGATAAAACCCTGTAGCCAGCTCTGTTCGAGGTTTTTTTTTTTTTTCCCCAATAAAAAAGAATTGTAAAGAGGTTAGCTGTCTGTGCTGTTTTGCTTACCGGAAAGTTATAGGAATTCTTTATTCTGTAATGCAATGTTATCGCTGTATCGTTGTATTAAAATAATACAAACAATTTCTAAATAAGTATTCCGGTATATAAAACATTGTGACTGTGGCTTGGAATGAATCTCTGCATGCTGATTTGAAAGTATTTTATTATTTGTTCCATTTTGTCCAGGGATCTCTTTATTCAAGTACTGATTGTTCAGTTTATCTTATTTTCTGTTTTCAAACATTTGCAAACAGATCTTGCAAAACAAAAATCTGACCATGTGCATTTAAATTCCGTGAAAATAGCTTACAGTCTTTTTTGAATATATATATATATATACACACACACATAAGCTTTTCATCAGTGTTCACTTTGCTTGGCTCAGCTGGATTTAAGATGGGACTTTCAAAACAGAACTTATCATATTTCAGTTTGATATCTGAAACCCGAGATCTTTGCAATCGTGGTGGAAAGAGAAAGTAGAGAAAATAGAAATATATCATGTATAATACAGCCAGACAAATTCAGAAGTTTATTTGATCAAGTGACAGGAAGAATTGCCAATATGGCTTCCTCCAGCTACAAAATATTTTGTGGGGCTTTTACAAGGAGTGGAGAACTGAAAATGAAGGTGTTATTTCAGAAGTAAAAGTGTTTCTCACTAGTTAAGTGTATTTTAACTCGCTTCAGATGTTTTTTCTGTTCTCTTTTTGTTTCGGTTTATTTTCTTACATTTTGGAGAAATCAGAATATATTTCTTGTTTGCTCCTCCTTTGATCAAGGAGATCTTTTGCCAAGGGGAAAAAAATATCAAGTAAGGGAGTAAAATGGGGCAGCAACCCAAGCATGAAATCCCTTTGGTGAGAACAATGAGACCCTCCTCTCCAGAATCTGTTTTGCCTTACTAGTACGATAGTGGTGTTTTCAGCCAGCAGTATCAGAGGTCTGTGGTGAATTCAGCCCCAGGACCTTCCATATCTTAAAGTTATAGGGAAGGAGTGTTAAATTTGCTTTTTAATACCTGGTACTGGTTAGATTTTGATGCCCAGAGTTCCTTCCAAGTAGCCATTATTTATTACTAAGAAAAAAAATCTCCATCTCTTTTTCTCTAAAAATTCTGGTGTAATGCTGGCCTTTGAAGGAACTCTGCAACATTTGGGTTTTAATATTTAAAAAAAAAAAATCTTATTTTGGATATAAATTAGTTATTTTGTATATTAAAGCAAAATTGGAGATGCTAGCTGCTGAAGTTTTGTAGTTTACATTTTTGTTTTGTTTTAATTTGGTTTAATATCTTAAAATATATTTATTCTGTTGCCTGAGGTTGATAAGAATTCATTGCCTTCCAGTTCAGGCAATAGTTTGGTTTAGATTTTGATTATGTCTTTTACAAATTTCATCAGGAATCAGTGTTCCAATTTCGATGTAACATTCATGAAAATAGCTGTTTAAATTGGCCATTAATACACGTATGCTTTGAAGAACATGGTCGTGAATGTTTGTATTTAAAATATGTTTTCTAAACACGGTATATATTTTATCATTTGCTACTTATTTTTTTTCTCAAGATCAGAAAGCAACCTAATGTTAAATACAGTCAAGTTTTTGTTTCTGCTCTGTTTCTTAAGCAGACTGAATAGTTGAGTCTGTGAATTATAGAGTATATGGCAATTTTAAACTACCTGTGAGGCTGAAGGCTGAGCTGCAGGATTGTTGGCTCCTCCTGCAGACACTAGTGCTTATATTTGAATAATTTCATTAGGTCATTTCAGTTATTCTTTTTCTGGTTTAAAATAAATTAGGCTTAGTCTTTTGTGTTTCTCGTGAAAGCCATACCATGTAACTGTTTCCTTTGCAATGGGTTGCCCTAGTATATTGTACGTATTTTTAGGTATAAAATGTTAGTGAACTTTGATTACTAGAGATCTATTCGGGTAGGTATTGTCAGCATAAAATGGCTGGCACAATCTTTTTGTATAAGGAAATACCTATATTTTTTCCCCCAAATTACAGTTCTCTGACAGTTAATTAGCCAATGAAGTTTGACCTTAATTTTTCTAAAACATTTTATGTACAGCCTAGTTATTGCCAAAAGTAGCTAAGTCAAGTAACTAAAACTTCTACAAAAGTAAGTATTTAAGTAGGAGAAGAGAGATCTGTAAAACAAAAATCCCCTGCATCCCCATAAGGCATAGCCTGTGAAAATAAATACAAGCCTTAGTCTGACAAAATTGAAGTGCATACATATAGCGTTACTTTCATGCTAATTAAGTCCTGTTTTAAAGCTCAATTTACATCTCAATTGAGCAATCCTTGATACAACTGGAGGCACACAAATATATCTTAGACTAAGTGGTAGTTTCTACAAATTTCAGATTCAAGTTTTTCTTCAAGAAATATTTTTGGTTTCTGTAAAGTTTTGCAACAGTAAACCGTTTATCTGAGCTCTTAAATGCTTTTAAAGTACTACTTAAACTAAAGTTGAAAAATCAAGTAGGAAAACATGAAACAAATTCTATATTTAGGTAAACCTCAGTCTGCAAGTCTAGTTGGAAGCTATTTTTTGCAAGTCTGTGTTGCGCCCATTGTTTGAATGTATGGTCATGCTGTAAGAGAGAGGCTGAGCTCACAGAACACACATTAACAAAGTACCATAATGGGGTCACAGAGGCCAGAGAAAAAATTCAGCTTTCTTGCATCAGACCTGTGATAAAGCCCCAGCCTATATGTAAACAGTCAGTGAAACATTCTCATAGGCACCAGCTAGAGGCAAGGCTAATACCTACCTTCTTTGCCATAAGTTAACAATGTAAGAATATAGTCAAGGTTGTGTTAGCAAAGAAATGCCCAAATTTGTTTATTTTCGTTCTTTGGGTGAAAAAAAAAATGTTAATTGCGTGCTTCAATCTACTCTCTTATGTTAAATGGCGGATCCAGGAAAATTCAAAAGTGTTTCGTACCCCTTTGTTTTAGCTTTGTGCGGGTTTCTAATATCAATACTCAAAGCTGAAATCCTGATTTTGAATTGAAATATGGTTCTAGTCAAAATATGATCTTAATTTTTTTCAAAACAAAAAAATCCACATACCAGTTGTGATGGTAATGAAACATAGATGTAAAGTAACTTGATTGAATTGAGTGTTCAAGTTGCTCAATTAAACCCTGAAATTCAGGAAATTCTAGTTAAATTTCCTGCAGCGCTGGCAAGTTAGGAAAAATACAGAGCTTAAAGTTAAAAAAAAAAAAAAAAAAAAAAAGGAAAGAAAAGAAAAGAAAAAAAAGAAAAAATCAAAATAATTGAATCTGTATTTCTAAGATGATAAGAATAAATGGGGATGTTTCATATCAGTAGTATAGTCTAATTATTTGATTGAACATAACTTTTTTATATGCTGACTTTTTAAATTTAATTGCACACTTAATGCTGCCTTAATCTTTAGGAAGCTAAAACTAGCCCAAATACTGCTAGTTTTGAATGTGCATACGTTTTCAGCAAGTTGTGGTTATTTACTTTGAGAAAGAGAAAAGTGTGGGCAGAGAAAGTTAAGCAGTGGAAAGAATAAGACAAAAGTGTTTCCTGGCCCCGCTAAGTCAAAGGCCAACAGGTGCCTGCTCAGTTTCTTAGGAAATCGCTCCCTGGCCTGGCTAAAAGGTTATGCTCGCGAGCTGCAAATGGGATTTTCAAATGCTGGCTTTTGAAGAAACAGAACAAACCAGATCAGCTTGCTGGATGCAGATGCTGTCAACCTAATTTATGGTTTTCCCCATGCCCTGTAAGTAACTTGCAGAGGTTCAAAACTAACTTTGGAGGGCTTCATGGGTGTATTCCAACGAGAAGCAGCGAAATGTCAAGTTTCAAAGTTCAGTTGTCTTAATAATTAGGAAAGAGGGAACAACCCTTTCTTTTCCTATAAGAAAAATACATTTTGCCCCATATAGGCTTTCAGACAGCTTAGAAACTGTTTTGAGCAGGAAGACAAAAAAACTTGAGAAACTGTAGCCTAAGGGAAGATTTTGTTTTCTCTATAAATTATGAGTGAAAAAAGGAGTGAAAAAGAGATGAGGTTTTATACCTGAAATCCCCACAAGAACCTTATTGTACAGACACACCGTCTCCATCTGCTGCAAATAAAGTTGCAATTGATTAGTTTTATTCTTATACAAAATATTGGGGTTTGTAGTGTTTTGGGGTTTGTTTGGGTTTTTTGGTTGTTTATTTGTTTTGGTTTTTTTTTTTAAATATTGGACATCTTGTTGCAAACCTATAGCATAAGACACCATATCTGTGCATGCATGGTCTCATCTTAAAACTTCTGCAGAGCCTGGTGAAGAGGCAAAACAAGCCAGGGCTTGCTCTGCAGTTCTGAAGTTGTAGGTCAAGCAGTGGAAAACTCCGAACACCTTTGAGATCTGGTTATCAAATGACTATTTCTGGTTGTAAACATCATACATGCAGAACCCATAAATGAAATTTAAGAATATATAGTAAATCTAGGGTTTATTTTCAAAACTGTTGAATTTCAAAACTAATAAAAGCTAATATTTTCTTTTGGATCTGTATATATTTCATAAGTGTATAGTTTTTCTCCTGTATTAATTTGTTCTTGCTAAGTGTTAATTTACTAATTTTTTTTGCTAACACATTTTATGTTAAGTTTTTTTTTTTAATTTTGTAATCTCAAAACCAACTTCATAGATTATATCTTTATTATTATTATTCGTCTTCTTTTTATACCCTTTAAGGATACAAACATTCTTAAGTCCTGAACAAGTACAACTAAAATTAAGAAATAACCTAAAAAAATCAAGAAATAGTAACAAGAGAGTAAAACAAAAGGGGTGTTTTGTTGTTTTGTGTGAGAGGTGAAGCATTTCTTGCAGTTAAATACTGAATACAGCACTTAGCCTTTCCAGAAAATCCATTCTTTTCCATACTCGTTTTACACGATCCCTGAAATAAATTGGGAATAAGTTTTAGATCTGGTAAAACGCTGCACACCTGACTGCCTTAGAAATCCCCATCAATGACTAATCAAGTGACAGATGAAAACCTTTCCTTGCCTTGGAGTGAGTACCTGCATTATGGTTAGTTGCTAATTTAAACTCTGATCTATATGTAACTAAATTAAACAGAAAACAGCAGCAAGAGAGAATATGTTAACACAAAATCTTAAACCCCTTTCAGCTGTAGCCAGTGTTCTTTCTTAACAGTAAGGAGTTGTCCCGAAATAGGAATGGGTTCCTTTCTAGCAAATTTCTTTTTTTTTTGCAGAAGTTCAACAATTCTCAGGAAAAAAGCTCAACATCATAATGGTGTAAGAAATATCCTGGATGGACGTGGTGGGGCTGCCTTTGACTGGAGCCACCAAGTCCTAG
Source organism: Platalea leucorodia (assembly GCF_965183815.1). Taxonomy (NCBI): domain Eukaryota; kingdom Metazoa; phylum Chordata; class Aves; order Pelecaniformes; family Threskiornithidae; genus Platalea; species Platalea leucorodia. The sequence continues at coordinate 132,883,969 of NC_138823.1, read as the reverse complement.
AGGAAAAATAGAGCAATAGTGGCCAGTGCAGCTCATTAGCATCACAGATGAAACCCTGCCTTTTCTTTGACACATCCCAAACCACCTGCCTGTGGGCATGGGGAACTGCCCTTTGGGAACGGGAGAAATTGTCCTTTTTCCACTCATCATGTAGCATTTTTTTTAATTTTTTTTTTTTTTTTTTTTTAGAAAAACAGCCATGCCCCACCAATGGAGTCAAATCTACACTGGTACTGTGGGTGGTAGGTGGCTCCAGATACACCATCTGAACTCCAAAATGTAAATTTTCTATATCCCTGTTTTACTGTGGAAGAGCCTGAATAGAGGCTGGATAGAAATGTGCGCTACCTGCTACAAGCCAACACATTTAATGGCATTTACAAGCCCATAAAACAGGTTCCGCGGACACATGGCCAATCTAACAGATAATTTAAGGGCAGCAGTGGAGCTTGGTTTTACGTAGGCACCGTCCTTTGAAGAGAAAACTCTCTGGGGTGAATTGACTTCACCTACGTCCAGTTGCGCGAGTGGGGCGCTGACTGCAACGACCCTACGACGCACCCAAAAAATGAGTGGGGAGGCTTGTAAAATTAATAGGTGATGCTTTCCCCTTTCTTTTTCCCCTTTGGGCGCAAGAGTTGCTGCCTAACGATTAATGAAGAAACCTGCCAAAGTGTTAGGGGACCGGCTTGCTTGGGGAAGTTGGGCAGGGAAGACATCTTTCTGCCTGGGGAAGGGAAGGGCTGGGTGAGGCAGAGCTGCACCAGAGCTGCTCCAGCAGATGCCGAGGCTTGACGCCGCCTTGGACTCCCTGGGAAAGCGGGCGCGGTGGGTGAGCAGGGGCAGGGAGCGGGGCTGCGGGGGGCGAAGGCGGCTTTGGGGTCGTCGGACACTTCACGGGATCACCTCCGGGCTGCCTTCCCCTCCAACAACAGTCAGAGGCGTGACGGGGGTGGCTTCACGCCCTGAGACTGCGGGCGAGGTGCGGCCGGCAGGCGTGGACGTGCGGGGGAGCCGAAGGCGGTGGGGAAGCCCCCGCCGCCCCGGCCCCCCGGAGCGCCGCCTCGCCCGCGGCCGCCAGCCCCACATGGCGGAGCCGCGCCGGGCGCGCCGCCCTCCCGCCGGCCACCCAGACAAAGCCGAGGGAGCCCTCCCTCCCAAAAATGGCCGGTGGGGCTTCGTGCGGCCCCCGCCGGCTGCCGGCGGGCCGGGGGGGGCTGCTGGCCGGCCGGCCGGCTCTGCCCTGGGGCAGCGGCGGCGCGGGGAGCCCCCCCGGCAGGCGCCAGCGTGGCCCCCCGGGCCCCCCCGCCGCCCCCCTCCCCGTCCCCAGCCGCCTGCGGCTCTCCCATCCCCCCTCGGCCGCCCGGTGCCCCTTCGCACCCCACCGAAATCCCTCCCCGGCCCCTTCCCCCCTGCCCGCGCCGGCTGCCCGCGGCCGGGCCGGGGAGGGCTGGCGGGGTGCGGCGGGGGGCCCCCGGCTGGAAAAGGGCCGGGAGGGCGGCAGCCGCCGGAGAAGGAGCCCACGGTGCCTTCCGGACGATGCTCCTTTGCAGTAGCCACAAAAGACGGGGAATAAAAACAACGGAGATCCCGGTTTCAAAGCAGTGGGAGAAGGGAAGACACCAATATTTGCCTTTGCATTGACCTCGCGGAAGGTGCCCTAACCTCGCCGCCAAGGGAAAGCCAAACCACCCCAAAATGTTTTAGCATGTGCGTGCTTTACATTAACAATTCACTATTGGCTCTATACGTATTTAAATAGGGACATTATTAAGCTTGTGCCTATTCAGACATATGCCCCTAGCAGGGGTGCTGGCTTCTCATATTTTCTTTGGCTGTGATCTTGAAGAGAAGATAGCGGAGCCAGAGGAAGAGCGTGTACACGCATGGTTCCCAAGGAAGGGGATTTTTACATCCCTGCATGGATAAAACACACCATCCTTCCCAAGTGCTATAGGTAAGTCTGATCTTAGAAAGACTGATGTCCTAGGCAGTGATTTTCAGAGTGTTTCCTTTTCCTTCAGCAAAAGCCAAAGGGAAAAGGGTAGCAAGCGCTAAGACAGAGAACAAGTCGCCTTGTGGGAGCTGTACCCCACAAACAGGCTAGATTCTACACACCCAAGGTACTGCCACGGCTGCTGCAGATCTGTTCAGCAGATTTTATTTTTTTAATTTTTTTTTTATAAAATACAATCCTATCCTCCATAATGTCTTCACATTCACGTTTTCAGGGCAACAGGATCCTTGGTGTCCAACACAGGTGGCTACTTGTGAAGTTTGATGTGTATTTACACAGAAAAAGCAAGACAAACCTCTGGTGCTGCTTATTTCCATACCCAGTCTCTACTCTCCTTTGCCCAACTCATAGTCATGTCTTTCCTGTTTCATCTGGTTTATTCCACCCTGCTTCCCTTCTCAACCACTGACCTTAAGCTCCCATTCGATTTTCTTCCCCCAGCTGTTATCCAATCTCCCATTCACTCCACCTGCATCCCTTCCCTCTCCTCTCTACTGAACAGTATTTTGTGCCTCCATCCCTCTGCTCCTCAAGGGGGGTTTATTTCAGTCCTGTTGTCCATTGGTACCCATGTCCTGTGGCAGGAGTTTTTATCTTTCTGCCCTCCTCATCCATGCCAGAAGGCTGAAGTCAGAAAGTAAAGTCTTTTATCAGGATTTCTGTAGGTGATTTGTGCCTGGGGAGCCCTGTGCAGGGCACTGCCTTCTCCCTGCACCCCGGTTGCAGACTTCCCTGCACAGTAGCTGGTGCAACACTTGTTCCCATCAGCACAAACACGATTGTGCTTTAGACAACGAACTGTGAGGAAAAGCACTCCTTGTGCCTCTGTAGGTCTCCTCACTTGCAGGGCTCCCGCTTGCCTCTGAGAACAGGTTTGGTGAGAGCCGGGTTTTGCTGGAGCCTTACTGCCGCTCTAGGGAAACCCTGTGTGTTCAAACCGCGTGTTGGAGAGGGCAGAGAAGAAGCAGCACCAAGGGGCGGTGAAAGACAGGTTCAATAGAACATGCTCGAGCAGTCCCTTCAGGGGATTGCTCTTCAAAAACAGCGCTCGGATATTTTACAGCTCTGTTTTGATGACTGATGTCCTGTGAGTAGGACTCCAGTGGTGGCAACGTCTCACCAGAGGTTTGGGGGGAGCAGCTGTGGGCTCGGGGAGCTGACGCCGATGGAAAAGCTGGGGTCAGTGTGCTCTCAAGCTCAGGCAGATGTTAGCTACAGCAGAGCCGCTTTCTGGCAAGAAATTGGTGCTATGCTGGAGAAGAAGCAGCGCAGACCCTGAGCCGAGAGGAGGAAGTTAAAAGCAGATGAGATCTTTGTGGGTTTGCAGTAACCGATGTCTGACAGGAAGAGCGAATTCATGCCAGCGCGGAGGAAAGAAAAAAAGGAGGAGGGCAATGGTGAAAAATCCATATTGTTCACTCAGCAACTAAAGAGTCATCTGACTCCAGAAGAAAAACAATGTATTCATTGCAAGAAGGAAAATAAGACTATTTCTGTAGCTCTCTGTGAAACTGAAGTTTTGCTTCTTTATTATCGCTAACCCTTTAGGACTGTAAACATCACCTTCTCCTCTCTGCAAATCTCTCTGTTGTTTTGAAATTTGACAAGTTCCATGGCTATTGATTCAAACGTTAATAGTTTGTACTCAGCAAAATACCATACAAATGGATTCATCACAAAACAACTTTCTGTAGTAAGAAACCTCTCTGTAGCTGGAGGTGAGGAGGTGACTTAGTGCTGCAGAGAGACGAGGGGACACTGAGAGGGCTTAGCAGGTAGGGAAAGTCTTCGCACTGGTTGTGGAAAGCGGATCAAGCAGAAAGCTCCAGGTAGTGAAATCCACTGCCAGAGGTGACTTCTTGGGCAAGCATAACGTCTTCTGCATCTCCATCTCACTCAGTCCCACTCTCCTCCATAGGCAGCAGTCACAAAATTTCCCCAGCCACCTGCTCTCACCGCAGTGCGATCGTCCCCTGGTGTGTCCCAGAATTTTGTCTCTCCACAAACCGTAGCTCTCCAGAATCTTCTGTTCCCTGTCCCCCGCATACCTTTCCTTTCCTTTTTCCTTCCTTCTTCTTCAGTAACTGCCTGAGCTACTTCTGTATTTTCCAGTTTGTACTGCCGTCTTCAGCCTTGCAGCTTGTTTTCCCCTCTGCTTGCCCATGTTTCAGTACAGTTTAGCAAAACAAGGAGAAATTCCTTCCTTACACCTCCTTTCTCTCTTCGCTTCTGGTGCATTCGCTGTTCTTCCCATCACTGAAGCTCATGAATGCCGTTTGGCTTTTGCCACACACCCAGATGACCAGCAAATCCTGCCTGTCTAACTCTATCCCTTCTACATGACACTTTTTCTCTTCCATCTTTGTCGAGGAGGAACTGTATTTTGAGCATAAAGGCAATGCTGATTTAGATAACACTCCCTCCTGTTAGAGAGGAAGACTACCTTCCCAGCAAAGAAAGGGAATCAAAGCGGAGCCTTCCCCGATTAAGCCTGATCTATTGCACCTGGTGAAAATTAGGAAATTCTTGGGTAGCTCTTCAGAGTCCCACTCACATTCCTTGTGATTAGTAGAAGATTATGGGAAGTTTTTGCATGGATATCACCGTCAAGAAAGTAAGCTGGCAGCGTCCTTCTGTGAGCAGTTGTCGTGATGATATTTAAGAAGCCAACTCATAAAATTATCGCTGCAGCCACGGAGGCTCATCTTTCTCACCCAGAAGAAGTTAGAGAGGAGACCGTGACAAAAAGACCTCGGTAGCGTTTGGAGCCATCAGAGTTTCGGGGCTGCTTCTTCCCTGGGGCTGTTATTCAGCAGGGACTTGCCGCTGGTCCGCCCTGCTTTTCAGCAGTGAACGGGTCAAGCAGCTGCTCGGATGCATTTCGTTGCCTCTGACGTGCCTTCAGTAAAAGGCAGTGAGACAGCACAGTGTAGTCGGGGGGAACTAATGAGCTAAAAGTAGAAAACAGGAGGAGACAACAGCAGGTGGCTTTAGCAGGCGGGAAAATGAAGGTTTATATTTCCACATGCCGCAGAGGATGATTTTAGCTATTTGGGTAGGTATTCGAGTGGAAATCCTCTCTGCTGCTCGCCGGGCTCAACGGGAGATGAGCAGAGATGCTGCTTTTAGACCCTGGTTACCCCCCCATATCCATTTCACCAGTCCCGATGGGGCAGGTGGGTGGTGAAGCCCAGAGCTGGATCCATCGACAGCTGCTCTCGGTTCAACCAGAGACGGTAACAGCCCTCTCCCTCGGTTTTGCTAAGCTTCCCTCTGCTGTGTGCTGCGACGGAAGCAGCAGCCATGAGTTACTTTTTCCTCCAGAAGCTGTAGAAGGGAGTGGATTTCATCCTTGGGACCCAGACTTTGCCAGAGACAGCCATCATTTTATCACCTGTAGCCCATGTTAATCTCGGGGTGACACGTGGCCGTGGCTCGCAAGCTGGTGCTGGTGGGGAGCGCCGCTCCTCCCTCGGCACCGTGCAGCCGGACGAGCTGGGAGGGCAGGGGGCAGGAGCCAGGCGCTCCTCCTGAGCGGGACAGGGGCCGCCGCGACACAGGCCACAGGCGTTGGAGGGCTGCAGCCGTAGGTCTGTCCCAGGCGAACAGGGAGCCCAGCAGTGCCGGAGGCATGAGCTACCTGCAGCGCTTCCAGGGACGCTTTCCCTGAGCTCCCTCCCTCCATGTGCCTCACAGGACAAGGGGAGAAGGGGGGAGAAAACAGAAGGTGTTGCAGGAAAATTCACCCAGACCAATCCCCAAAAGGAAGCAAGCTCTTACAGAAGCTGGAGAGGTTTTTTATAGTGTCCTTGGGAAATACGTAGTTTTCCTGTCCGTCAAACACCTGAGTAACTTTGCGCTCATAAGCCATCCCAGTTACACCACTGGGACCAGACTTTTCCTGTGAAAGACTGTGCAGACTTTGCCGTGATGTTGCTAAAGGGGAACTCCTGTACTCAATTCATCTGCAAGCAACAAGCATGTTTCCAAACCTGCAAAGGTAGCAATGGCACCTTCACAGCACTCGACTGACACACAGAGCACTCCGGAGAAACTTCCCGGCTTCCTCAGCCTTCTGCCAAAAAAAAATTAACATAGGGAATGGGTTTTATCCTGGTAAAAATACATACCTTACAAAGGGGATATCCTAAATGCTTGGAGTGTCAGCAGTTTTGTTTAACATCACATAACGCAGTGGCTGAGTGGGGTGCAGAAGCCACGGAGCAAAACAGTGTCTCAACTCGGGAGACACAGCACAGAGGTGGGAAGCCATCAGACCTCTTCTGCTCATCCTCTGCTAACCTAGCCCACCTCATCCTTGGGGTAACTGGGACTATCTGGGTGGAGAGACAGAGTGAAACTGTCTCAAAGTGGGTATTTGGTAATTTGGATTTTTTTTTTAAGAGGGTAACACCTAGGACACCTTGGAAGCTTGCTGTTTAAAAATACCTTTCAGTGCTTTTTTTTTTCATGGCAGGAGAGGGACAGGCGGAGGTGAGATGACTCTCTGAGAGTGATTACTCCAGGCAATGCAGACTTGGAACCGAGCATTGTTATTTGGAGAGTTACTACACTTTATATAAATAAAAAACCTCTGCTTAGGATGGCTGAACCTCACCAGTTTTGTTTAAAAATAAGAACATAAATAAATACTACAGTCTGTTTTGCCACACCTCCCAGTCCATCGCTCCGGTGAGCCAGAAGAAGCTGCAGTTGTTTCCAGGAGGCGAGTGGTGGGACACGCTCCTGCTCCTGTCCTCAGCCTCCCTTCTCTCCGCAGCACCTCTGCTTCAGCAGACTAACCGTTCTCACAGGGATTTACAGAAACTCCACCTGTTCCCGGAGAAAGGGAGTCACCATTCACATTTCCCTAAAGGACAGCTATCAGCAAACGTTCTGGTCAAGAAAAAGCCAAAGATGTCTTTTAAAAAAGAACAGAGAGGTTGAATCCAGACTGGAGCAGAGTTTGGTCCTACTCAGAAAGGCAAAAGCTGGGGTCTTGTCCCCCAGTGACACACGGAGTGCCGGGCAGCAACTCAAACCACAGCCATGGTCCCCCACTCACTCTTGCTGTGTCCTGCTGGAAGGATGAGTCCCGCTTGCTACGGACCATCAGTGGGTTTCTGACCACAGGGTAGGGGAAAGGAGCCACTGGTTTGCTCCTCATGTCACAGTGGAGCAGTAAGAAATGTGTTTGAGTGACGTGGGTCACTAAGGGCAGGACGTGACAGTTCCTATTTGTCCATCATTAACCTACCCCTCATCTCTAGCCTTATTGCAGGAGTCTTCTCCGTGACAGTGCCTGAAGGTTGCCTGAAGATCTGCCTCCTCCAGACCTCTGTGGTGCTCAGCTCATTAAAAAACCTTCTCTCACATTTGCTTTCTTTCCCTGCTAAGCTCCAAAGCTGATGTTAATGCTCTCCACCTCCCCAAAAGTACGTTTCTACGTGGGAATTCCCATGCTCTGAGGCAGGTTAGTGCAAAACCATCAGCTCTTCTGCTCGCTTTTCCATGGGGTTTGGGCTCAGGACCCTTTGCAGAGGGATAGGTTCATGGGTAGAAAATAAAGCTTTTGCTTTTAGAAAAGTTTTGACCTGCCCATTTTGCAGCAAACTTTAGCTAAGTCTTCATTTAGCTGGTTCTTACACGCTTCCCCCACCCTGGATACTCCAGCCCTATCATCTACTTAATTCTCGTTATTTTTGCTTACTTACTCCTCCCATGCATTAGAGATTCCTTGCGCACTTTCCCGTTTCCTACACAGCTTACAATACCCCAGAAAATGGGACACTACTGGTCACGGCAAGGACCGTAACAAGGGAGAACTGTACAATGCCATAGTGGAAAAATATTTTGAAAAAGCTAAAAGAGGAAATAATTAAGCAAGGATCTGCCCGCTGTGGGGAGTTCATCTAAAACGCAGGCATGTCCTTCATAGGTCTAGCAATTTCCCAGCTACCTGCCTCCACTAGTTAATTAAATTGATTAGTGATATTCTTAGTCAAAGAAGACTTGCAGGAGTCACAAAGAAAAAGATGAAGAAGCAGGCGGTTGCAGGCCTTTGCATCCCTTGTTGTGCTGTTCCAACAGGTGATGAAATCTGCCTCTCCGGGAGTAGCTGGAAATCCACTATTGCCCAGAGAAGTTGTTTCTTTTTGCAGTTTGGGAACTCAGGTAGAATGATTTCATCCCAAGTTTTCCCAGTTTGAAGTTTTGATACATCCTAGCTGGGTATCAGCCTCCTGGTTTCACTGTTCCCATCCCTCCCCCAGCCAGGGCTCAGGATTTCACGCGTCCTCTCTGAAGGGGGTTTGACCTGGCCGCGTCCCCGCGCCAGGCTCTGAGCAAAAACCTCTGCTTTTCTACTTTTGCAGACAGCCGAGATGCACGCGGGCACGGAGAGCCAGCGACGCCGTGTTTATCCCTTGCTCATCGGGAGGTACACACAGTAGGTGCCAAACCATCGCTTGGTGTTTTACCTGGACACGGCCCAGAGGGGCTGGCAGCAAAGCCTGGGGAGCGCCCGGGTGGGGGATCCCAGCCCCCTGAGCTCGCCCTCCGTGCCAGCTGGCCGCCGCGCAGGTTCGCCTGGAGCCAGCGCTGCGCTGCAGCATGGCCGTGCCTCGGACAAAGGCTCCGCTGGCTCTTTCTTATGGGTGCAATACGAAAATGTCTTTCTCAAACTGAAAAGAAAAGAAAAAGGTGGCAGAGTGGAAGGCACGGATCGGTGGCGTATGGGAAGGCAGGGGTTAAGCACAGAGGGAAGGGGGCTGGCTGGCAGGAGGCAGAAGCAGAGGCAGATGCCGAGGTGCCTCTTCCTCTGTGCTCCCCTGTCAGAGGCAGGCACCGGGGACCCTCACAAGGAACACATTATTTTTTTTATTCATTCATCTCTGGACTCCTCTGGCCATTTAAAAAGAAATAGAAATCAGGAGCAGAAGTAGCACCTTCTTCCCACAGGACTCAAACAACAAAATACGATGGCCACAATTCAAGCTTTCTGAACACTGCCCCTCCCCACCACCCAAACATGATACCAGTTACTCCCAGTCCTGCCTGCCCAGGCAGCCACTGGGGCAGCTGGGCTCACAGCATGGCCGGGTGGTCAGTGGGTTTCGGAGCTGCCCCAGAGCGGGAGCTGCTGAGTCCCCGGCGGGCCCAGGGCTGCAGCCCTCGCTCCCCCTTCCCCTGCGAGTGGTGGGGCAGAGGGCGGGGGTCCCCGGGGTGCTCCTGGCTGGCGTTGCTTGGTGCTCAGCTGCACGAGTGCTTCAAGCTTAGAAATGCTCAAGCCCTGGGTTTGGCTGAGGGAGCAGAGAAATGGGAGAGGGTTTTGTCTTTCCTGGGGCTGGGGGGGAGAGGAGCCCCCAGGCCTTGCCCACAGCAGCGGCAGCAGCCCCCCAGCTGGGGAGGGGGGATGGCTGCAGCCCAGGGACCCCTGCTTGGTGGGGGGTGGTGGTGGGAGAGCGAGCCTAAGCCCATTTGGGTGCTACCAGTGGGACATTTGTGGGTTAGACTGTATGGTCAGCCTCTGAACTGGGCTGTACGACTGCTTTTTGATTAACCCAGGAAAACCACCGTGTCGAGTGACCCTAATTTCTGTAGCAAAGGGCCCAGGTTTCTCCAGTTTTGGAGAGCTAAAGTAATTGTGTGGTACAATCAAAGATGCACTAAACGCCAGAAATTTAAGGGACTATTAAAACATGGATTCTGTAATATTTTTAAAAAGCGTTGGTGTCTGAGCATGCGTTTCCAACTGCTCTGCAATGTGCAGCCTGCAGGCACTGCAGGGCTGCTCAGCAAGGAGGGGCCCTCCCCACCAGCGCTGGGGTGGGACAGGCATGGGCTGAGACACGGGGCTCAGCCCCTTCCCCAGACTGAAGCAAGCTGTCTGTTCCTTCCTCGGCTGCATCCACGTGAGGAAGAAACCTCTTGGGTGTTTTAGCTCCAGAACTGGACTCTCTGGAAACACATCCTCTCCTGCAACGTCTGCTTGGGACCAGATAGACCAGTCCTTAAGGATATCCCTGTGCACGTGTGGCCACTCATATGTTCTGCATCTGTCAGTACCGGTGTAGACTTTATAAACTTATTTATAGATCTTATTTAAGATTTAATCGTCTTTCACAGATCCTCTCGCAAATCACTCACCGTCTTCCAAAGCCAGAACAGACCAAATAAAAAAAGTAATGGAAGAAGAGTATTTATTAACCCCATCTTCATACATGGAAAACTGAGATTAAATATTAAATATAACCTGTCCAAGGTTACCCACGCAGGCTGAGGTAGGAACTGAATCCAGACCTCCTACATTCCCACCACATCGGGTGACTCTATCCCAGCATGAACTTCCCTTTCCAGGGAATATTCTCAGCTATATCAATATCTAGCCCGGTTGTTAACTTCCATAAGGTTTTGTCTTTTTACATTTTGAAGACCTATCGTTCTTGTCTCCTTTCTATGAAATCCTCAGATGGGTTGCTACATGGGTTCCTCTCTAGCCTCTAGTAGATGGAAATTAAACACGCTGTATATAAGACTGTCTCGAAATCTAGACCTTGAAAGGATGTTTTATTTTAAAGCCACAAAAAATCCCTACACTTTATGTTCCACCGTGAGTCCAGCTCTAGATTTTTGGTTTTTAGTGAAGCTTTGCTCTTGCTGCCTTTTCCCTCGAGCGCGAGCAGCGAACGCGATGGTATCGAAGACTCCCCGGGAGAGGCAGCTGCGCTGGAGGGAGGGCCGGGGCCACCCCAGTCACGCAGCGACAGCCGCGGTTACTCGTGCTGCCATCGCTGCTCGAGCAGAAGATTTGGCATCGGCCACTTTAATTATTACTTATATTTGTTGCAAACTTACGAAGGACACCTTGACACAGGCAAGAAGCTGGTCTTCATCTTGGCAAATAACTCTTCCTTCCCTACTCTAAAGAGGCAGCAGGACTTCGAGATATTCCTCTGGATGTGGTCCACCAGGGCTGCCATCTTCGCTCTTCAGGTGTCCACTGATACACGAGGAGGAAGGGCTTTGGAACGTGAAATGCAGGTTAGGACCCGTTATCTCTGCTTTTTTCCCCTCTCTCCTCTGGCCAAGGAGAAGAGAGTGCTTGGTGCGCTGTCCTGTGCACAGCGCAGGAAGAGGAAGAGGAAGAGGAAAGGCAGTGAGAGCAAGGGGTGCCAAGCAGCAGCTCCGTACCCGGCTGGGGCCAGCAGCCGGGGAAGTCAGTGTGCCGCTAATGGGACCTGACTACCTGCAATTAACCTTCCTCTAAAGTGAATTAATGGCTCCGAAGGAAGAAAAACCGTTAGAGGTGTTCATGCCCTGTGGGACTATACAGATAATTCAGTCATACTGAAGTTGTATTTGATGCACTG